>NC_072378.2:17355000-17980000 GCF_028885625.2 Pongo pygmaeus
ACTGCCTTGTGCAACTTTGTGGTCTACTCCAGTCCTCATCCTCAACCCAGGGAAGCCTTTGATGTGTTTTTTGTCCTATATATAGTCATGCTTTGCTTAGCAACAGGGATACAGTCTGAGAAATGCGACTAGGCGACTCTGTCATTGTATGATCGTCATAGAATGTACTTACACAAACGTAGATGGTATATTACACACTTACGCTATACGGTATAGCCCATTGCTCCTAGGCTACAAACCTGTACAACATGCTACTGTACTTAATACTATAGGCAATTGTAACATGATGGCAAGCAATTGTGTCTCTAAACAAATTTAAACATACGAAAGATACAGTAAAAACATGGTATAAAGGATAAAAAATGACACACCTATATAGCGCACTTACCAATGGAGCTTGCAGGCCTGGAGGTTGCTCTGGGTGAATCAGTGAGTGAGAGGTGAGTGAACGTGAAGGCCTAGGACATTACTGTGCACTACTTTAGACTTTAGAAACACTGTACACTTACATTATACTAAATTTATAAACAATATTTTTCTTTTTACCACAATGAATTAACTTTAGCTTACTGTAACTCTTTTAATTTATAAACTTTTAGATTTTTTAAAACTTGTTAACTCTGGCTGGGTGTGGTGGCTCAGGCCTGTAATCCCAGCATTTTGGGAGGCTGAGGTGGGCAGATCACAAGGTCAGGAGATGGAGACCCTCCTGGCCAACATGGTGAAACCCTGTCTCTACTAAAAATACAAAAAATTAGCCGGCTGAGGTGGTGGGCACCTGTAGTCCCAGCTACTCGGGAGGCTGAGGCAGGAGAATGGCCCGAACCCAGGAGGCAGAGGTTGCAGCGAGCTGAGATTGCGCCACTGCACTCCAGCCTGGGCAACAGAGCGAGACTCCATCTCAAAAACAAAAACAAACAAAAAAACAAACAACTTGTTAACTGTTTTTAACTAACACCGTTTAAAACACAAACACATTGTACAGCTGTATAAAAATATTTTCAGCCGGGCACTGTGGCTTACGCTTGTAATCCTAGCACTTTGGAAGGCCGAGGCAGGCGGATCATGAGGTCAGGAGATTGAGACCATCCTGGCTAACATGGTGAAACCCCATGTTACCCATGGGGTTTCTACTAAAAATACAAACAAAATTAGCCAGGCGTAATGGCGCATGCCTGTAGTCCCAGCTATTCGGGAGGCTGAGGCAGGAGGATTGCTTGAATAGTGGAGGCGGAGGTTGCAGTGAGCCGAGATTGCACCACGGCACTCCAGCCTGAACGACAGAGCGAGACTCCGTCTCAAAAAAAAAAAAAAAATTTCTAGGCTGAGCATGATGGCTCACACTTATAATACCAGCACTTTGGGAGGCCAAGGCAGGTGGATTGCTTGAGTCCAGGAGTTCAAAACCAGCCTGGGTGACCTGGCAAAACTCTGTTTTTACAAAAAATAAAAAAAATTAGCTGGGCATGGTGGTGCGTGCCTGTAGTCCCAGCTACTCAAGAGGCTGAGGCGAGGAGGCTGTGGTGAGAGGATTGCTTAAGCCCAGGAGGTGGAGGCTGCAATTCAGCCTGGGTGACAGACTGAGACCCCATCTCAAAATAAATAAATCATATTTTCTTTCATTATATCCTTATTTTATAAGCTTTTTTCTATTTAAAAAATTTATTTTGCGAACATTATGTATCAATAAAAAATAAATATTTTTTCTTTTACTTTTTAAACTTTTTTGTTAGAAACTAAGATATAAAACACATACATAAGGCTAGGCCTACACAGGGTCAGGATCATCAGTATCACTGTCTTCCACGTCCACTTGTCCCCCTGGAAGATCTTCTGGGGCAAAAAAAAATGCGTGGAGCTGTCATCCCCTATGAGAACAATGCCTTCTTCTGGAATCCCACGTGAAGGACCTCCCTGAAGCTCTTCTTGAGGAGTAGGTTTGTTAACACCAGCATCATGCTGTTGTGCTAAATTGCAGCTGCTACAAAGTCACTAGTAACTTTTCAGCTCCATTATAATTTCAGGGACCATTATCATGTATGAGGCCTGTCTTTGATAGAAATGTTATGCCAACCACGACTGTAGATTTTGTTTACCAGAATGTCATAGAAATGGAATACAGTAGACAGCCTTGTAAGTCTAGCTTCTTCAAGTTAGCATATTTAGGCTCATCCCTCTCATTGGCTGTATCAGTAGTTTATTTTAATCACACGGTAGCATTTCATCTTATAGATATACCACAGTTTATTCCCCAGTTGAGGGAAATTTGTGTGATTTTCAAATTATAGCCATTTTGAATAAAGTCACTGTAAACATTTGTGTACAGGTTTCTGTGTAAACAAGTTTTTGTTCCACTTGGGTAAATATTGAGGGGTAGGATTAATGAGTCATATTAAGTATATAAGAAACTTGCCAAACTTCTTCCTGAAGAGGCTGTACTAGTTTGCTTTCTCACCATCAGTGTTTGTAAGTTCTAGTTATTTCACATCTTCTCCAGCAGTTACTATTTTCAGTTTTTTTAATTTATATTTATTTATTTATTTATTTATTTATTGAGCTGGAATCTCACTCTGTTGCCCAGGCTGGAGTGCAGTCGTGCGATCTTTGCTCACTGCAAGCTCCGCCTCCCAGGTTCACGCCATTCTCCTGCCTCAAACTCCCGAGTAGCTGGGACTACAGGCGCCCGCAACCATGCCCGGCTAATTTTTTATATTTTTAGTAGAGACGGGGTTTCACCATGTTGGCCAGGATGGTCTCGATCTCCTGACCTCGTGATCCGCCCGCCTCGACCTCCCAAAGTGCTGGGATTACAGCCGTGAGCCACCGCGCCCGGCCTTTTTTTTTTTTTTTTTTTTAATTTCAGCCATTCTAAAGGGTGACGTCTCACTGTGGTTGTAATTTACATTTCCCTAATGGCAGATGTGGAGCATCTTTACTTGTGCTTCATTTATGCATAGGCATCCTTAAGACACACACACACACACATACAATTATGATTGTGTACAGTGTCACCATGGGAAGTATTTGCAGTAGCTGGGGATGGAAGACTTTTACATTGCACCTTCTACTCTTCTTTATGTGCCATTGAAATTTTGTCAAAAGCATGTTAATTTTGAATTTTTAAAACAAGGTAACTTTTTAAAAAATTTCCTCGCATAGATAAAACCATCTCTGTGCTTTGTGAATTCTCTAATAGGGCTTCATATGCAAAATATAAGGAGAGTAGATTACTCAGATAACCACAGGGTAATCTAGGATTCAAAGGCCGTTGTGTTCAATTCTAGAAAAAGTTCTCTCCTATCCATCTCTTCTTTGTAACTCCCCTAGTTCAGACGTCATCATAAGATAAGACAATGTTATTTATTTCACCTATTTCAAAAATCCATAACCCACCACTTTGATAACTTTAATAAGAAAAATGTCTGGGCGCGGTGGCTCACGCCTGTAATCACAGCACTTTGGAAGGCCGAGGTGCAGATCCCCTGAAGTCAGGAGTTCCAGACCAGCTTGGCCAACACGGCAAAACCTCTTCTCTGCTAAAGATACAAAAATTATCTGGGTATGGTGGCACATGCCTATGGTTCCAGCCACTTGGGAGGGTGAAGCAGGAGAATTGGTTGGACCTGGGAGGTGGAGGTTGCGGTGAGACAAGATGGTGCTGCTGCACTCCAGCCTAGGTAACAGCACAAGATTCTGTCTCAAAATAAAAAAAAAAAAAAAAACCATAGAAGGGGAGCAATATAAACTTTTAATTTTAATTTCAAAATTCAACCCTCACCACAAAGAGATACCATAACACACCTATTAGAATGTCTGACATCGGAACACTTGAACATACCAAGCGTGGGTGAGGATACAGAACAACTGGAACTCACATACAAGACTGGTGGGAATCCAAAATTGTACAACCAATTTGGAAAGCTTTTTGGCAGTTTCTTTAAAAGTTTCAGCCAGGTGCAGTGTCTCACACCTGTAATCACAGCTACTCGGGAGGCTAAGACAGGAGGATCACTTGAACCTGGGAGGTGGAAGTTGCAGTGAGCCGAGATCACACCATTGCACTCCAGCCTGGGTGACAGAGCGAGTCTCTGTCTCGAAGATAAAAAAAAAAAAAACAGTTTCAAAATACTCCTACCATATGACCCAGTTATTCCACTCCTAGGTATTTACTTGAGAGAAAGAAAGCATACGTCCAAATACTTGTTCACAAAAGTTGATAGCAGCCTTATTTGTAGTAGCTCCGGACTGGAACAATTCGCCGTCGACATGTGGATGAATAAACAATATGAGATACAGCCATAAAATGGAATACTACTCAGCAACTTAAAATAATGAATATGGATAAATCTCGAAATAATAATGTGGAGTGAAAGAAGTCAGCCAAAATATGAATACAAACAGTATGGTTCCCCATATCTAAAATTAGAGAACGTGAAAACTAATCTATAATGACAGAAACTGCATCAGTGGGTGCCTGGGGATGGGAGAGGGGCCACAAAGGGCATGGGAACACGATTACAAAGAGGCTCAAGGAAACTTTTGGGGACAATGGATGTATTCATTATCATGATGCTGGTGATGGTTTTCTAGGTGCATACAGATGTCAACACTTAAATTATCTAATTTAAATATGCACAGTTTATTTTATGACAATTGTGCTTTAATAAAACCTGCTATCAAATTATGCTTTACTCATGCCTGTAATCCCAGCACTTTGGGAGGCCGAGACGGGCGGATCATGAGGTCAGGTGATCGAGACCATCCTATCTAACATGGTGAAACCCCGTCTCCACTAAAAATAAAAAAAATTAGCTGGGCGTGGTGGCGGGCACCTGTGGTCCCAGCTACTCGTGAGGCTGAGGCAGGAGAATGGGGTGAACCCGGGAGGCGGAGCTTGCAGTGAGCCAAGTTCGCGCCACGGCACTCCAGCCTGGGCGACGGAGCGAGACTCTGTCTCAAAAAAAAAATTATGCTTTAATAAAACCTGAACCTTAACAATATCTGCCAAGTGTTTGACTTCCTTATATAAAATCAATAAACAAGAAGCCCTCCTGCTGGCTTTAGACTATAGGCCTGTGGGGTTTTTTTGTTGCTTTTGTTGTTTGAGACAGAATCTTGCCCTGTCACCCGGGCTAAAGTGCAGTGGCATGAACATGGCTTACTGCAGCCTTGACCTCCCAGACTCAAGGGCTCCTCCCACCACAGCCTCCCGGGTAGCTGGGACTACAGGCGTGTGCCACCACTCCTGGCTAATTTTTATATGTTTTGTAGAAAAAGGTTTTCTCCATATTGTCCAGGCTAGTCTCAAACTCCTAGGCTCAAGTGATCTACCCTCTTTGGTCTCCCAAAGTGCTGGGATTATAGGCATGAGCCACTGTGCCCGGCCCAGGCCTGTGTTTTTTAAAATCTCTGAAGCATGAGATAATGGTGATGAGGAAGAAGTGCTGGAGATGCATGGAGTGGCAGAACCCTTTTCTCCTCTCAACTGTTTCTCCTACAACCTATTGGTCAGCTAAATGCTGTAGTGTCCAAAACAGGAGCCATTAGCCACATGTGTCCATTGAGCACTTGGAATGTGGCTAGAGAGGAGTTAAATATTTTATTTTATTTTACTCAATTCATAAATTGAACTAATTTAAAATTTAGTTATAATAGCAACATGTCTAGTGGCTGCCATGTTGAACAGAGCAACTATAAAGCACTTCTTGCTAGAAGTCTCTTTATCATTGTTCTGTCCCTGTCCAATTGCTATTTTATTTTATTTATTTATTTTTGGGGGCCGGGTCTGGCTGTATTGACAGACTGAAGTGCAGTGGTGCAATCACAGCTCACTGCAGCCTCAACCTCCCAGGCTCAAGCAATCCTCCTCCCTCAGCCTCCCACATAGCTGGGACTACAGGTGCATGCTACCACACTCAGCTAATTTTTGTATTTTTTGTAGAGACAGGGTCTCACCATGTTTCCCAGGTTGATCTCAAACTTCTAACATCAAGCAATCCATCCACCTCAGCCTCCCAAAGTGCCTGGATTACAGGCGTGAGCCACACACCTGGCCCTGCTATTTTAGTTTTTTGTGTCCTCACAAAAATGTAGAGGAGACTTCTTCTATGAAGGATAAAGTGGGGGGACAGAAGGAAAAGCACACCTGAACTCCTCCACCAACTTGGACATGAGCACCTCCATCATCACGAAAGTTCTTTTGGTGGCCGGGCGCGGTAGCTCACGCCTGTAATCCCAGCACTTTGGGAGGCTGAGGCGTGTGGATCACCTGAGGTCAGGAGTTCCAGACCAGCCTGGCCAACATGGCGAAACCCCATCTCTACTAAAAATACAAAAATTAGCCGGGTATGGTGGCTCACTCCTGTAATCCCAACTACGCGGGAGGCTGAGGCAGGAGAATCACTTGAACCCGGGAGGCGGAAGTTGCAGTGAGCAGAGATTGCGCCTCTGCACTCCAGCTTGGGTGACAGAGCAAGACTCCGTCTCAAAAAAAGAAGAAGAAGAAAAAAGAAAGTTATCTTCGCCCCTGCTGCTCTCAGTTTGCTGACCATGTTTGAACATGATAGATTTGAACCAACGTGAGAAATGAAATTTGCTGTCTGCTTACTTCCAAAGCCAAGAACTGAAGAGTGATTGAACTGCACTGACTGCCTGTCTTAAAATACACAAAGCAAATGCTCCCATGAGTCAGCCAAGATCAAGCCCCGCTCGAGAACGCAGACTGTTCATCACTGCTCCAGAAACCAGGGCAAAGACATCTGGGACTTTAGGCACTAGGGCTGGATTGCATGTGGAGAGCTGAAAAACTACAGAATGTGCTCTTACATAATGGCTAAGGTTCCTCCACCGATAAATGCCAACTTTCCAGTGGACCACGGAAAACTGTCTATTTTGGGCCACTCTGTGGGAGGCCATGGAGCTCTTACTCATGTTGTGAAGAATCCTGGAAAGTGCAAATCTATGGCAGCATTTGCTCCAATTTGCAACCAGTTCTCTCTTTTTGGAGGGTGGAGGTGGAGATGGGGCAAAAATCTCTCAATGGATATTTGAAATCAGATCACAAAAATAAAAGGCTTACGATGCTACCATTCTTAGAAAGTTTCTATTCAGGTTCTGGTTAGACGTAATCAAGGAAATGATGATGAAACATTTCATCAAGATAGCTACTTCCTTACACCAACTGTTTTTAGATTTCAAGAGGCTTATAATTAGTTACTTTTCTTTGCAATCTTCATTAACGACCACATCAGACTTCATGCAAAATACCTGAACGCAGGAAATATCAGACACTGAAGTCTCTTCTGAATTATATGTTACAATAAAGGAAAATGCAGTTATTGTATTTGAAAATATGAGTTTTATGACCTTAAAAGATCTTCATTCATAGTAGAATCATCTTCCAAATAAATATACATAATACAAACAACAAAAAAACTTCAAATGTATACTCATGATTTTAGAAAGTGTATCAACCTTCAAAATGTTTGAATGGCCCCATCCAGTTACTTAGACTTTTCTATAGTTCCTTTATTTACTTACTTATTTATTTATTATTTATTGAGATGGAGTTTTGCTCTTGTTGCCCAGGCTGGAGTGCAATGGTGCAATCTTAGCTCACTGTAACCTCCATCTCCCAGGTTGAAGCGATTCTCCTGCCTCAGCCTCCCAAGTAGCTGGGATTACAGGCATATGCTACCACGTCCAGCTAATTTTTTAAAATATTTTTAGTAGAGATGGGGTTTCACCATGTTGGGCAGGCTGGTTTCGAACTCTGGACCTCAAGTGATCCACCCGCCTCGGCCTCCCAAAGTGCTAGGATTATAGGTGTGAGCCACCGTGCCTGGCCTGCTTTATTTATTTATTTATTTATTTATTTTTAGATACAGAGTCTTTCTCTGCCACCCAGGTTGGAGTGCAGTGGTGCAATCACAGCTCACTGCAGCCTCAACCTATAGGGCATAAGTGATCCTCCCATCTCAGCCTCCTGAGTAGCTGGGACCACAGACACTGTGCCTTTGCACCTTGCTATTTTTTTTTTTAATTTTCTGTAGGGACAAAATCGCCCTCTGTTACCCAGGCCAGTCTTGAACTCCTGGGTCCAAGCAATCCTCCCTCTTGGCCTCCCAAAGTGCTGGGATTACAGGGATGAGCTACCTCGCCCAGCCAATTGCTTTTTTAAAAATGTGGAGCAGATAGGTCTTACTTTACAGATTTCTTTGACACTTTTTATAAAGTTGTAGTAAATTATTCAAGATTTGGCTGAAGATGAGTTTTGTTGCATAAAGAATGAATTTTCACTGTTGCATATGTGAGAAGTAAGAAATTAATCACTTTTTTTTTTTTTTTTGAGACAGAGTCTAGCTCTGTCACCAGTCTGGAGTGCAGTGGCATGATCTCGGCTCACTAACACCTCCGCCTACCAGGTTCAAGTGATTCTCCTGCCTCAGCCTCCTGAGTGGCTGGGACTACAGGCGCACCACCACACCCAGCTAATTTTTGTATTTTTAGTAGAGACGGGGTTTCACTGTGTTGGCGAGGATAGTCTCGAGCTCCTGACCTCGTGATCGCCCACCTCACCCTCCCAAAGTGCTGGGATTACAGGCATGAGCCACCGTGCCCTGCCCATCACTCTTTTTTTTTAGAATCAACTTAGATTCAAGACCCTGGAATTTTTCTTCTTCATTAGGTCAGAAACTGGAAATATCAACTTTATTCCATTCTGTGCCATAGAATTATCTCTTCCCAGATACTGCCCCTCTTCCCAGGCATTTTGCAGAGATGCCATTGAATTTATTTCGTCACTACTAGGAGAAATCCACAGAATTGTAGTTAGGTGGCTACTGAAGTTTCAAAAATGCAGAATTTCACCCATTAATGCTTTTATTATTCTTAAAACATGAAATTAAAAAGGTAGCCTCACCAGACTCTTTCAATTTCAATTCAAGATTACTTTCAGTGAGACCCGCCATGTGGTCATGGAAAGTCGACTTGAAAGATTTTGTTCCAGCCAGGCCCTGGCTCCATGGGCCAGTGATGCCCGCAGCCCGGCCAGCCATGCTCACCATCCCAGCACCGTGGGCTGTCTTGGTTCTGTCTGTCCTCACGGCCGCATGGTGCATTCTGCCTTTCCTGCTGCCTGCTCCTGGGCCTGCCTGCATGTGCACATTGCTGTGGGGCTCCACGGGAATCCTCACCTCTTTTGTCTCAGTCATTGCGCCTCCAGTTTGCCAAGTGTCCAGCTCTTATGAATCCCTGGAAAGTAGAAGCCTGGGGAAAGAGCCAACACCAACGAGGGCCCCAGTTCCCTTCTTCACACCACCGTTCCACTCACTATTAACAGATTTGATGGGGCCCATAGAACTTCTGAAATGCTATGAGCGAACATATGCTGTCTCTAAAGCATAGAAAACCCAGCTGCTTCTGATCTAGTACCATATGAAATCTTATTCAAAAGAACAGGAGTGGCTGGGCATGGTGGCTCATGCCTGTAATTCCAACACTTTGGGAGGTTGAGGCAGCAGGATCACTTGAGGCCAGGAGTTTGAGACCAGCCTGGGCAACAGAGTGAGACCTCATCACTACAAAAACTAAAAAATTAGCATAGTGCATGCCAGTAGTCCTAGCCATTTGGGAGGCTGAAGTAAGAGGATTGCTTGGGCCCAGGAGTTTGAGGCTACTGTGAGCTATGATCCCACCACTGCACTCTACCCTGGGTTACAGCATGAAACCCCATTTAAAAAAAAAAAAAAAAGGAAGAAAGGGAGGAAGGGAAGGCAGGAAGGAAGGAAGGAAGGCCAGGTGTGGTGGCTCATGCTTGTAACCCCAGCACTTTGGGAAGCCAAGACAGGTGGATCACTTGAGCCCAGCGGTTTGAGACTAGCCTGGCCAACATGGCAAAACTCCATCTCTACAAAAAATACAAAATTTAGCTGGGAGTGATGGCACACACTTGTAGTCCCAGTTACTCGGGAGGCTGAGGAAGGAGGATTGCTTGAGCCTAGCAGGTAGAGGCTGCAGTGAGCAAAGATTGCACCACTGCACTCCAGCCTGGGTGACAGAGTGAGACCTCATCTCAAAAATAAAATAAAATAAAAATGTAAAGGCTTTAATAAATTTTAAGAGAAAGAAAGAGAAAGGAAGGCAGGAAGGAGGGAGGGAGGGAAAGAGAGAAGAAAGGAAGGGAAGGAAGGAAGAAAGGGAAGGAAGGAAGGAAAGAAGGGAGGGAGGGAGGGAGGGATGAAGGGAGGGAGGGAGGGAGAAAGGCAGGGCAGGATGGCAGAAGCTAATTAAGATATCGCTGACAAATAAAAATTGTATACAGATGCTCCTTGACTTACAGTGGGGCTATGTCCCAATAAACACATTGTAAGTTGAAAATATTGTGAATGGAAAATGCACTTAACACCCCAGATAAACTAATGGTGAAGTCAAACATCCTAATTCAGGACTGTCTGTGTATTTACCCAAGGTGTACAATGTGATGTTTCTATATATGTATACATTGTGAAATGGTCACATCAAGCTAGTGAACATACCCATACCTCACATACTTACTTTTTGTTGTGGGGACATTGAAGATCTACCCTCTCAGCAATTTGCAGGTATATAATACATTATCATTAACTGTGGTCACCATGCTACACAATAGATCTCCAGAACTTGCTCCTCCTCTCTAACTGAAACTTTGTACCCTTTGACCAACATCTCTCCATGCCCCACTCTAGCCCCTGGCAACCACCATTCTACTCCCTGCTTCCCAGTTCAACCTTTTGAGATTCCATAAGCTGAGTCTTTATTGTAGCCTCAGATATTCTTGTGCGAGCACTGATGAGATGACTACCCCAAAGCCTGCATGGTGTAATCAAAGTGTGCATGCTGATACATTTCCTTAATTCAGGAGTTTCCCGCGTGTGATCAAGTTCTCATGTCGGCAGCTGAGAAAGCCACTGACAGCTGGGGAGCTATTTTCTCCTTTAGTCACAAGATGATAGAGATAATCCTGGATGGGAAGTGTGGGGGAGACAAGGAGAAGAATGTTCGTTGTTCTGACCAGAATTGGTAAGGGGGCTCCTAGAGCTTCCTTTCCTATAGACTCAGCGTCTAAATAACTCATGATGTTATCCTGTACGTTCAATGAGAAACAACTGGATCAGATCAACAAAACACTTGAGGTATCAGAAAGAAGGATCAGGTTTTAAAAAATCAGCCTTATTTTTGTTTTTTTGTTTTTTTGAGATGGAGTCTCACTCTGTCACCCAGGCTGGAGTGCAGTGGCGCGATCTTGGCTCACTGCAACCTCCGCCTCCCAGGTTCACGCCATTCTCCTGCCTCAGCCTCCCCAGTAGCTGGTACTACAGGCGCCCGCTACCTCGCCCGACTAATTTTTTGTATTTTTAGTAGAGATGGGGTTTCACCATGTTAGCCAGGATGGTCTCGACCTCCTGACCTCGTGATCTGCCTGCCTCGGCTTCCCAAAGTGCTGGAATTACAGGTGTGAGCCACTGCGCCCAGCCCAGCCAGCCTTATTGTTATTTTTAAGGATCATTGCAAAAATATTTCATCTAGATTGCATTGTTGCCAAAAACTGAGGAATGCATAACACTCAATAGAGTATTGTTTTCCAAGTGTGAAGTCTGGCCAGGACAATTATTCAAAGTTAATCCCTCTTGTTTTGGTCGTCAACAAAACAATGACTATGGAACTAAAACAGGCAGAAACTTGGATATCTAGAGTTGGTCTTCGTAAAATGTTTGTACGTACCCTGATTAGGAATCTCCCTGACTGGAGGGAGAGTTACTGTTTTGGAATTTTCCACTGGCTGTCTTAGAGATTCCATGGAATTACAGATTAATCCACTCTTTATTTTGTATATATTAAACATTATAAATATTCTGTATTTAATGGTGCTAGGTATATAATATGCACAATATATACAATATTAAATTCATAATACACCACTGACTTTCATTTATTGTTTAAGATTGCTTTTGGACAATCAAAGTTTCTTCTAGACAATGCATATTTTCCCTATTTTTTCCTAAGTGGTGTGTGTCACAATATTCACTTCAAGTGATATTTATTGAGAGCCTTCTATGTGCCAGGTGTGTGATATTTGGGCATTTGTTTCACTTCAAAGGCGGTTGTTAATTTCGGCTAAGTTCTGGGTAGACTTCTCCACACCTCTCAGTTTTCTTTCTTTGCCCTTTCCTGATGCCCCATTTCTAGCAATAGTGTAAAAACATACTTCTGCCATGATTAAATGAGAGGGGCAGGATTCTACTCAATACTCACAATTTTATCTTTAAAACTGAAATCTAATGCTTTTTTTTTTTTTAACGCAGTCTTGCTCTGTAGCCCAGGCCCAGGCCAGAGTGCAATGGCATGATCTCCGCTCACTGCAACCTCTGCCTCCTGGGATCACGGAATTCTCCTGCCTCAGCCTCCCAAGTAGCTGTGATTACAGGCACCCGCCACCACACCTAGCTAATTTTTGTATTTTTAGTAGAGACGGGGTTTAGCCATGTTGGCCAGGCTGGTCTCGAACTCCTGGCCTCAGGTGATCCACCCGCCTTGGCCTCCCAAAGTGCTGGGATTACAGGCATGAGCCACCACGCCCGGCCTGAAATCTAATTCTTGATTTCAACTATAGATTATGGCTTCTCTTTTAACTTACAACTACAAAATATACCACATGGAAGAGATATGAAGAGAAATGAAAGAATACACAAATACATGCTGTTAGGATGATGTGATATATTTATCTGTTCTATATTTTCATTACTTTTAAGATTCTATATTAAAATGGAAAATAAATAAACTTGCTTTCTTACTAATAAAACCTAACCATTGGCCTCAGGCAATTTCACCCTCTGAAGTCTTCTTTATACTCAGAGTACAAGTGTTAAATATCATATTGGTAACTTTTTCTGGATTCAAATTGGCTACAGTTCTCTTACATTCTCTCGAATAATTTCTCTTCCTCAGACTGTCTCTAAATTTTGACGTCTGGCTTTTCTCTTATTAATTTTGCTATCAAAACCATTACTGTATTTCTTCTCAATAATTGGAATTTTTATAAAAACATATTAACTGCTTTTGGCAATCATTTTATTTCCTACATTGTTTAAGATAAACTTGCCGGCCGGGCACGGTGGCTCACGCCTGTAATCCCAGCACTTTGGGAGGCCAAGGCGGGCAGATCTTGAAGTCAGGAGATCCAGACCGTCCTGGCTAACACGGTGAAACCCCGTCTCTACTAAAAATACAAAAAATTAACCGGGCGTGGTGGCAGGCGCCTGTAGTTCCAGCTACTCGGGAGGCTGAAGCAGGAGAATGGCGTGAACCCCGGAGGCGGAGCTTGCAGTGAGCTGAGATCGTGCCACTGTGCTCTAGCCTGGGTGACAGAGCGAGACAACGTCTCAAAACAAAACAAAACAAAAAGATAAACTTGCCTATTTCTCTATAAGTCCCGACTTTAAATCTGGATTTGTTTCATTAAGCAAACTAATAAAACTATAGACTCACCACTGATTGCATATCATGAACTGTCCTTGTTCAGGAACACTATGTATAGCTGTGCGGGTGGCTTACGGATGAATGGAGGATACTTGCTAACAGGTGACAAGAGGAAGAGACACCACATGGGCTGGTAGCACTGGTAGCAGCCCTTTCCTTAGGATTGAGTAATGACATAAAAGACATTTGAGATATCTATGGCCTTGCTTTTAGGCAGTTACGGGTTGATAGGGGACACTTAAGAAACAGAAAGCAGAAGAAATTTAAGATAGTAATTTCTTTCTAATTTAATGAATAAACTGTAAATTTCAAAGGTATTTAAGGAAGAGATGCAAGTGGACTGAAGCATTCAGGTACAGTTCTAAAAGTCAGTAGCATTTAAAAAAGATGATTATGTTTGTTAAGATCAGTGGTCTTATCTATTTTTAGTTACATAAAATTTTTATGTGGGGACAATCTTACCCACAAGGTAGATTATTAGAGACACACACAGTGGTTTGAGTGGTGTCAGGCACCTCCTTCCTCTTCTCAAATACTTTCTTCTAACCCACTCTGACTTCAATACCTGGAATTTAGTTAAGGTATGGCCATCATAAGATGGTCTTTTAAAAAAAGAAGATATTTCCAAAAGGCTAAACATACCAAACATGATCTACCCAGATGATTCTGATTAATGAGGCTGTTTGTGCCTCAGGTCAAACAGGCCCTCGGGAGAAGATTTGGAGAAGAGATCATAGAAGCCGGGATGCCATCTACAGCAGCCTGTGGTTTTGTTTAGTTTGGTTCAGTTATCCGTGGTCATCTGTAGTCTGAAGATATTAAACGGAACATTCCATAAATACACAATTTTAAATTTCAAACTGTGCTCCATTCTGAGTAGGGTGATGAAATCTCAAGCCATCCTCTTCCATCCTGTCCATTTGTGAATCATCCCTTTGCCCAGTATATTTATGCTGTCTAACAAGCTTGTCCATCTTGGGGCCTGTGAGCCACACGTGGCCTAGGATGCCTTTGAATGTGGCCCAACACAAATTTGTAAACTTTCTTAAAGTATTATGACTTTTATATATATATATATATATAATTTTTTTTTAGCTCATCAGCTATCATTAGTATTTTATGTGTGGCCCAAGACAATTCTCCTTCTTGCACTGTGGCCCAGGGAAACCAAAAGATTGGATACCCCTGCAGTCCAGGCTATCTGCCTGTTGACATCATCGGCTCCTGCATCCAACCATAGCCATGGTAATGACTCCATGATCCAGTGTCACTGATATGGTTTGGATCTGTGTCCCTACCCAAATCTCATGTTGAATTGTTATCCTCAGTGCTGGAGGTGGGGTTTGGTGGGAGGTGATTGGAGCATGAGGGCAGTTTCACATGGTTTGGCACCATCCTCCCTTGGTGCTGTCCTTACGATAGTGAGTTTTCGTGAGATCTGGTTGTTTAAAAGTGTGTGGCACCTCCCCCCTCCCCTTGCTCCTGCTCCTGGCACTTAAGATGCCTCACTCTCCCTTTGCCTTCCACCATGATTGAAAGTTCCCTGAGGCCTCCCTAGAAGCAGAAGCCACTATGCTTCCCATACAGCCTGCAGAACCATGAGACAATTAAACCTCATTTCTTTATAAATTACCCAGTCTTGGGCATTTGTATATAGCAATGCAAGAACAAACTGATAAAATCACCCAAAGCAGGTGACTCGTCTTCTGACATAATCATCAGAAGATGAATAGTAGCCTGACGCGCCATCACAATGCCTACGTCATTCACCTCAGCTCATTAAATCCCACAGGCATTTTATCATCTCACATCACCACAAGAAGAAGAAGGGCAATTGTTATCACTGATCTCTTACTGTACCTAATTTATAAATTAAACATAATAGGTACATATGTATAGGAAAAAAATACTGTATAGAAGGTTCAATACGAATCTGTGGTTTCAGGAATCCATTGGGGGTCTTTGAACGTATCCCTCGTGGATACGGGGGGACTACTGTACTGTATAAGCTTTATAGAATTTTGAGGTCCTGGGTCACCTCCTCTGTTGAGATTCTAGCAAAGCCCCTTATAAAAAAGAGTTCATTAAAAAGTTTTATTTCGTATAAACAAAGGTAAAAGAGCAGTAGAATCATTCTAACCATAGGTTAAATAGGGAAAAAGGATTTTTCCCGTGTCTACTGTGTTATCAGCCCTTGAGTTCAGCCTTGGCTGTTGCAGTTGGAGTGTAATCCATGGGGACAAACTCAGTGCAGAGGAGGTGGCTCAGAATGCAAGGACAAGGGCACAAGGTGGAAGAAGAGACCAGAATACTTTTAGCAATGACAAGGAAGGAGACATCAACTCAAAAGAAATATACAGGACAAAGGAGATGACGGGAGAAATTTTGAGGTAGAGGGGAGAAAAGTTGAAGGAGTAGAAGTTAACACAGTTATCGGCCTCTTTGTCTGGCACATCATGAGATCATGGGCTAAGGAAAAAGGCAGGTTTGGGCTGGAATCTCAAGGGGAACTGTAAAGATTTAGAAAAGCCCAGCTACTGTCCTCTTCTTTCAATTCCACTATTTTCTGACCTAATCCTGTACAAGAAAATGTTATCAATAAATATGTAGTCAGTGATCTTCATGTGTCTGGCCTGAGAAAATAGCGATTAACCAAACAGACCTAATCCCCACTTTCTTGGAATGTATAGGTCTAGTTGGAAAATATGGACAATAAGTATCAAAGAGTTGTGAGGAAGAAGTGTTCACTGGGGGCTAGACCTTTTGGGGAGACATCATATAGCAGACAGATGCTATGATAGGGCTAGTTCAGGGAAGAGTTCAGGCTTCAAGTTGAGGCTCGTTACTTTCCCCTCCAGACTAGCGAATTATTTCTTAGTGGATTTCCCTGCCTCCTATCTCTTTCCAGTCCTATATACCACCACCAAATTAACCATTGTTATCATGATTATGCTCAAAAATGGTCAATAGTCCCCCAGTGCCTACTACTTAGGCTTCAAACATTTTAGGCTAAGATTGAAGGCCTCTACCAGCCAGGGCCTAACCTTCCTTCCACACCTGGCTTCCACAACCCTCCATTCCAGCTAAACTCACAGACTGTCCTTTATACATGCCATCCTTTATTACCTCTCCACTTTTGTCTCTGCCCATCATCTTGAGGGTTTTTCCTCCACAATCCACTCTTAATGTCTCATTTCCGCATGAAGACTCAACTCTCATGTCCATCAGAAAGTGTTCTCTGATCCCCAGTCTAGAAGCAACTTTCCTCTCTTCTGAACATCCATGGAAATTTGTTCAGACTTCTTTTAGAATATTTTTTACGACATTCCTAGAACTGTGGTTATTTTTATACTCTTCACATCTTCCTACTATATTATCAACCTAAAGACAGGATTTGTGGCTCATCCACTCTTAGACTCCATAATACCTTATACTCCAATAAAAAATAGATTTAGCTGAGGAAATACTCTGCTAATGTTTGTTGAAGTTAGTGTTAAAAAAATGTCATATGAATGGATGCTTGGAACTTCCCTGTGGTCCTGCACACATTGATTCTTGTGGATATATATTTTTTCTGCATTTCTGGAACACAAATGTTCTAAATGCATACATACTTCATCCATCCATCCATTCATTCATTATTTAATACAAACATATTGAATGCCCGCCATATGCAAGGTATCCACAGGATAGGGAGGGTGCTGGCTCTGGCTTTATGCAGTGTAAGCACTCATTGATCAATGTTTATGTCATTTTGTTTCCCTTCTTTCCAGACAAAGGGAAGCAAAGACTCACTGCACCTCATTAGTGTCAGCAGACAGCAATGTGTAATTGGAATGACCTTTGTATAAGTGCTGACCTATGGGGTCAGAATAAGCCTTATAATGTACAGAACCAACTTATGTGCAATTTTAACATCGACAGAGAATATTGGCATTTAAGAAATTCATCTCACATTTATTGTTTGGAGATTTTACTTTCAGAAGATATCAGTTACATTTCCCCTCTTTTTTTCTCTTCTCTGCAATTATTTTCCTGGCATTCATTCAATAAAGAGCTTCAAGTCACTTTTTTAGACTGAAATAAACTTTGATGAAAATTGAAAATCAATGCTTTCCTTCTAATGACGTTAAGAGAAAAGCCTCCAATTTTATAATTATAATCAATATATAAAGGGGAAGTGGCCACAAATATGCTGCACATCTTAAGAAGCCGAGCGGGTTTGGTTACTCTGATTTTTAAATAATCGGGACATTTTAAAAGTTGCTGTTTATAAAATACTTTTTAAAAATGTCATCACACGCAGTATGAGTGCACCCAGTCTTGATGCCTCGCTAAAGCGTTAGCTGTCTAGCCCTTCTCCTCCCAGAGCCTTTACCCTCATATCGGGTCTGGGGACACACATGCCGTCTCTTGATTCCTAAGGATCCATTACACATTTCTCTGCACAAATCTTCGGGGATCCAACCTATCTGTGCCTCCTTCAGCCAGGAGCCTCCGGATCTTTCCAGACTTCTTTGCAATACTGCCTCATGCACCGAATCCATTTCTCGCATAGCCTGGCGCTTGGCAGGCAGGCTGGCGTTCCCTGGCTCTGCCTTCCCCATTTCCCTGTCTTTTCTCCCACGGCCCATCTGCCCCTCCTTTCCTCCACCCCCTTCTCCTCTCTGCTCCCCTTTATTTCCACTCCCCACCCGCGTGGCTTTGCTCTCCCTCTCCCCCCTCAGCTCGTCTGTATTTGGAGCTCCGGAAGCTGCCGGCGACTCTCCCCTGGAGCAGCGTGACTGACACCGGTTCCTATTCAGCTGGGAGGAGGGAGAGGGGAGGACAAGGGGAGGGCCGCGGGAGGAGGGTGCGAGTGGCGGACCACGGATTTGCGTTGCCGAGGACGGGACCCCAGGGCAGCGAAGCAGGTAATCCTGCAGCGGTCGGGGCCCAGCGAGGCGGGGAGGGGTCGGGGTGCAGGTGCGGGGGGCGCCTGGCGGCGGGCGCTGGCAAGTTGCGCCCGGAGGGTGGGGTGGGGAAGCGGCCGGGACGCGGCGGCTGTGGCGGCAGCGCGAGGGGAATAAAGGCGGCGCGGGCGCGGGGCGCGGGGCGCGGGCGCGGGCGGACTCCCATCTGGGTCAGCGGAGCGGCGCGCCCTGCCCCCGCCTCCCCAGCTCCGGCGTCCTGGCCGCTCCGAAGGCGGGGTGCGGGCAGGAGCTGCCTGGGGTTGGCGGGCGGCCGCGGCCTCCCCACCCCAGCGCCGCCGCCCGCCTGGCCGCTCTAACTTTGGGGGGTCTCGTCCGCCGGGCTGTGAGTCCTCCAGGGGGGTGTGGGTGGGAGTCATTGCGCCGGCTCTGACCAGAGCCACCTCGATCAGAAAGTGCTGGAAAGAAACAGACCTGGCTTCCCCCGCTGCAGAACCTGACTTGAGGAGATGAGTCACTTCTAAAAAATGCAGAGGCAACTGAGACTGGGGGAACGGCTCGGAAAAACGACACCCGCCGCTGGCTCTCTGACTGCTTTGGGTAGAGGGGTGTTCGTGGAAGTAGCCGCCCTATCATCACTTTTAGGGCCAGAAATCAACCTGCAGATGGCCTTTTCTTTATTCTCATCAGAGTAGTGTTCGCTGCAAGTTGTAGCAATATTTGAATGGATGCATTCTTAAAAATGAGTATGTATGGGTGACTGCATTTAGGAAATTGAACCAGGACTAGGTCCAAACAGCCAGAGTGGAGATGAACACTTGGTAAAAACATCTAGGACCTTTGGTTTTATAGTCGTGGAAATGCAGAAGCTTCTGGGACTTGAGCACTGTAGTTTACTGAGTACTCCTATTTCCTTACTGCTTCTGTAGATTTCATTTAAGCAATGTTCCTCAGAATTCTTGGCAAACTATCTAAGCCCACTTAGTGTAAAATTACAACGGTAGAGTGAACTTTAGAGAATTGGATTTATAGTTACTAGAGTCTAATTAGACTGCAAGCCTCTTGAGAGCAAGGATGGGTTGTTTGGTAGTTCCTACAGCACCAAACAGTATTTGGCTCACAGCATGTAATGGATAGACAATGAAAGTGTGTGAAATAGTTAATTCAGTACCTTAAGTGTAGATGGAGCATGACTTCTTGAATATACTGCATATTTTGCAAGGAAAGGCGACTTCTCCATGAATCCCGAAATTTAAAAAATTCTTAATAACATTACAATCAAAATGTCATATAAATACTTCTTAAGGATAAAGAGAAAAAGAAGTTGACCATGAGAAATCAGAAAGGTGATTATCAAGGTGGTTTTTGCTAGTAGGAAGTAAGTTTTTGTTCCCCATCGTTAATGTGAGAAGTAATTTAATTTGTTGATACAGGGTAGGGTTTGGTAAACCTTTGAGTTAAGAGCTAGATAGTAAACATGTAGGTTTTGCAGGCCGTATGGTCTCCTTAGCAACTACTCAGTTCCACGGTGATAGTTTGAAAGCAGCTAAAGACAATACCTAAAGGAATGGTATGTTTGTGTTTTACTTTATTTACAGACGTTGAACTTTTCACCAGTAACAAAATATTATTCTGTTTTTTTTCCAGGCATTAAAAAATGTAAAAACTATTCTTAGCTTGAGGGAGGAGCAGAAAACACAAGAGTAAGAGAGAAGGGAATGGATTTGTCCTTCTAGTAGTAGTTTGCTACTCCCACTGATTGATTCTGTGCTAGAATCTGGAGAGGAGTCTATTGAAAGGATTAATGGGCCACATTCTCTTGAGTGCCTGTTATACCTTGGTAGTTAAGTTAAATACCCTCCAGAAAAGCATTAACTTATTTTGAGCATTACGGAGTTTTGTTTTGTTTTGAATATTTCCTAACATCTTTATGCATGAGGTTTTGTTTTGTTTTTAATTTATTATGTAACATTTTATATGTAAAAATAATATGCTAAGTCTAGGTAAGTTATGAACATTATATTCAACCGAACACCTGTGAACTCATCACTAGGTTTATAAACTAGGGCTTAAGAACTAGATAGTTGTGAAAAGATAGCTCATAGAATGGGAGGAAATATTTAGGAATCATGTATCTGATAAGGGACTTGTATCCACAACATATAAAGAATTCTTACAACTCAATAATAAAAAGAAAAATAATCCAATTTAAAAATGGGCAAAGGATCTGAATAGCTGTCTCCAAAGAAGATATACAAATGGCCTATAAACCCATGAAAAGATACTCAACATCATTATTCATCAGAGAAATGCAAATCAAAACCACGATGGGATACCACTTTATACTCACTAGCATGGCTATAATCAAAAAGTCAGGTAATAACAAATACTGGTGAGGATGTGGAGGAACTGGAACCTTTGTACACCGCCGATGGGAATATAAGATGGTGCCCTCACTTTGGAAAAGTTTGGCAGTTCTTCAAATTAAACATAGTGTTACCATATGACCTGGCAATTCCATTGTAAATATATGTCCAAGAGAAATGAAAACATGTGCTCACAAAAAAACCTCTACACAGATGTTGACAGCAACACCATTTATAATAACCAAGAGGTGGAAACAAACCAAATGACTATCAGTTGATGAGTGGATAAATAAAAGGTGGTATATCCATACAGTGAGATATTATTTGGCCATAAAAAGGAGTGGAGTACTGATACATGCTACAACGTGGATGAATCTTGAAAACATTATGCTAAGTGAAAGAAGCCAGTCAAAATATCACATACTGTATGATCTATTCATTTGAAAATGTCCAGACCAAGGAAATGTATAGAGCTAGAAAGTAGATTTTTTGTTGCTTAGGGCCGAAGGGGCTGTAGGTGGGTTGGGTAGGTAAGTGATAGATAAAGGTCACAGGGTTTCTTTTTGAGCTGAAACATGAATATATCCTCTAATCGACTGTAGTGATAGTCGCACGTATCTGTGAATACACTAAAAACCATTGAGTTGTACACCTTTAATGGGTGAATTGTGTGGTATGTGAATTACATCTCAATAAAATTGTTAAAGAAAATAAACAGAAAACTAGGGGAAAAAGTACTAGATTGTTAGCATCCAGTTGCATCTTTGTGTTTTTCCTCTGTGCCTGCTCTCATGTCCCTCCCAACCCTGAATTTTGTGTTAATCATTCCCTGGTTTATTGTAAAACAGTTTTATCACATGTGTATGTATTCCAAAACAATAGTGTTTAGGTCTGTTTTTTGATTTATGAAAAAAGGTATTTATAATCTCGCATTCTCTTTTGAGATGGAGTCTCTCTCTGTCACCCAGGCTGGAATGGAGTGCACAGTCTCAGCTCACTACAACCTCCGCCTCTCGTGTTCAAGAGATGCTCCCGCCTCAGCCTCCTGAGTAGCTGGGATTACAGGCGCGGGCCACCATGCCTGGCTAATTTTTGTATTTTTAGTAGAGAAGGGATTTCACCACGTTGTCCAGGCTGGTCTCAAACTCCTGACCTCAGGTAATCTGCCCTTCTTGGCCTCCCAAAGTACTGGGATTGCAGGCGTCAGCCACCGCACCCAGCCTAATCTCGCATTCTTAAAATTTAACATTAGGTCATTAAGAATTACCCACATTGGGCTGAGCGTGGTGACTCACGCCTGTAATCCCAACATTTGGGAGGCCGAGGCGGGCGCATCACGAGGTCAGGAGATCGAGACCATCCTGGCTAACGTGGTGAAACACCGTCTCTACTAAAAAATACAAAAAATTAGCCGGGCATGGTGGCGGGCACCTATAGTGCCAGCTACTCGGGAGGCTGAGGCAGGAGAATGGCGTGAACCCGGGAGGCGGAGCTTGCAGTGAGCCAAGATCGCGCCACTGCACTCCAGCCTGGGTGACAGAGCGAGACTCCATATCAAAAAAAAAAAAAAAAAAAAAGAATTACCCACGTTGTTGCATGTAGGTATGTAATATTTCTTGGCAAATATTCCATGATTTATTTCACCGTTCTCGTTGACAGGCATTTGGGTTGGTTCCCATGTTTTGCTATTACAAAGAATGCTGCTTTGAAGACTTTTTTCCATGTGTCTTGGCACACATGTGCGAGAGTTCTTCACTGTGAATGTGCCATGTATTTTAATGGGAAAAAAAAAAAAAAGAACCTGATTCTCCTTTGACTCACACATTGATGGCATGTAACCACTTACTCATTTCCCCAAACCAAGATAAAATGATTAGATCTGACATTCTGACTTCTCATCCTATTTACATTCTAGTTGTAAGTGTATTTCCCAACGTTTTAAGAAGTGTGGAAAATCTAAAATTTCGCAACTGAATTTCACAGCAGAGCCTTTTAACCCAGTCACTCACGGACATCTTCATCTCCTTATATCACCTGGGTTTAGGATGGGAGGGAGGACAACTTTATCATTACATCAAAGGAACATTACTTTAATCAAAGTACATGAGTGGTTACTAAACCTCATTAAAAGTTGCCTCGTATTGTATATCCTGCTGGGTGGTCTAGTATTTCCGATATGATTTAGTTAGGTAAATCTGATAACAATGAACCTTGGGCAGATCTAGATCTGTCGTTGACTTAGGCAGTGAGCTTTTGCCGTTCATTCAGGATATTTCTCCTTGAACTTAGAAGGGGGAAAGCACCTTAAAGTCAGAACAAACCATTATGAGGAATTTTAAAATTACTTTTACTATTTTAAGATATATATAAAATTTATGATTTTAAACTTTTTTTTTTTTTGAGATAGAGTCTTGCTCTGTCGCCCAGGCTGGAGTGCAGTGGCGCGATCTCCTCTCACTGCAAGCTCTGCCTCCTGGGTTCAGGCCATTCTCCTGCCTCAGCCTCCCAAGTAGCTGGGACTACAGGTGCCCACCACCATGACCGGCTAATTTTTTGTATTTTTAGTAGAGACGGGATTTCACCGTGTTAGTCAGGATGGTCTCAATCTCCTGACCTCATGATCTGCCCGCCTCAGCCTCCCAAAGTGCTGGAATTACATGCGTAAGCCACTGCGCCTGGTCGGATTTTAAACATTTTTGAGCATACTATTCAGTGACATTAAGCTCGTTCTCACTGTTGTGTAACCATTACTATTGTCCATCTCCAGAACTTTTTCATCATCTGAAACTGAAACTTTGTACCCACTAAATATAACTCTGGATTCTCCTCTTCCACAATCCATGGCAACCACCATTCTACTTTCTGTCCCTGAATGTGCCTGTTCTAAGTACCTTATACAATATTTGTCCTTTTGCTACGTGAGCTTTGTTTGTTTGTTTTTGAGACAGAGTCTTGCTCTATCACCCAGGCTGGAGTGCAGTGGCGCCATCTCGGCTCGCTGCAACCTCCGCCTCCCGGGTTCAAGTGATTCTCGTGCCTCAGCCTTCCCAGTGCTGGGATTACAGGCGCGTGCCACCCCACCCAGCTAATTTTTATGTTTTTAGTAGAGGCAGGGTTTTGTCATGTTGGCCAGGCTGGTCTTGAACTCCTGACCTCAGGTAATGCACCTGCCTCGGTCTCCCAAAGTGCTGGGATTATAGGGATGAGCCACCACGCCCGGCCTAAATGAGCTTTTATATCCGGGGGAATTCCATCTTGTTTTGTTTTGTTTCTGTCTTTAGTAGACACTTTTCCCACTTTAGGAAAAAAAATGGCTTCTTTCACTAAGAAATTATGTGAAGCGATTGTTTCCCTTTCAGTATACAGCCCTATACAGAAAAGGACATAGGACGTTGTCTAAAACCAGAAGAAGAAATTACGACTATTATGAATGGGGTCTTCATCTGCCCCGTCTAGTTAATTAGGCATCTAATAATCCTGGCTTCTCATTGAACACTTAGCCACCTGCAGAAGGTGCACTAGCCCCTAATTCTTAAAATTTCACATTTACCTGATACATGGAGGAAGTAAATAACCTTTGATGTTCCTGTTAGCCCTCAGCTTTTCAGAATGTAAAGGCCATTCTGCAATATAGAAGTCTGATCTAAAATCTCTTTTGTTTTGATGGGAAGGGGTGTTCTGAGGGGCTGAAGGAGGGTTCCAAGAGGCTGAACATAGAAGGGAGGTAAGCTAAATGGCAGTTCTGAAGAGGAAGATGGTTCCTGGAGAAGTTAAGATGCTGGAGACACCAAAGACAGACCTGTAGTGGCTGGGCATGGTGGCTCACGCCTCTAATCCCAGCACTTTGGGAGGCCAAGGCAGGTGATCACAACGTCAGGAGATTGAGACCATGCTGGCTAACGTGGTGAAACCCCATCTCTATTAAAAATACAAAAAAAAAAAAATTAGCTGGGCATGGTGGCATGTGCCTATAGTCCCAGCTACTTGGGAGGCTGAGGCAGGAGAATCGCTTGAACCCGGGAGGCGGAGGTTGCAGTGAGCCGAGATCATGCCACTGCATTCCAGTGTGGGCAACAGAGTGAGACTCCATCTTACAACACACACACACACACACACACATACAAACAAAACACACCTGTAGTACATAGACAGCTTTGTTGTCCTATTATTGTGCACAGTTTAATGAGAAAATAACCTCTGTTACTTTGCATCATTCCATTTGGAACTCCAGAGAAATTCTGGGATCCATTGGTTGACTTACTCCCCCTTTGTTGAGTGACTGCTATATCCCTAGCATCTGGGGATGCAAAAATGAAGATCAGTGAAGGAAGACAGAATGAATAGAAGATGACACTTAAGCTGTAAACATAAGTCTCGAAGGATCTATTCGGATGATTGTCATCATTTCCTACTTTGTTTCTATTTAGTTTTAGTCAGAGAAGAATCACTGGATTCTTGGCTGGGCACAGTGGCTCATGCCTGTAATCCCAGCACTTTGGGAGGCTGAGGTGGGCAGATCACAAGGTCAGGAGATCGAGACCATCCTGGCTAACATGGTGAAACCCTGTCTCTACTAAAAATACAAAAAAAAATTAGCCAGTTGTGGTGGCAGGTGGCTGTAGTCCCAGCTACTTGGGAGGCTGAGGCAGGAGAATGGCATGAACCCAGGAGGCAGAGCTTGCAGTGAGCCGAGATCGCGCCATTGCACTGCAGCCTGGGCAACAGAGTGAGACTCTGTCTCAAAAAAAAAAAAAAAGAATCACTGGATTCTTATGAAAATGAATTATTTTATCCTAAGGCAACAAGAACAGTTAAATTGGACCACACTAAGAAAATGAGATGATCAGATTTTTCAGAACCAGGTAAAATAGGCTTCCAGGTGGTGCATGTATAGTTCGGTCTGGTTATAGTGTGATATACCGGAGTTGGAGGCATCCATTTGTAATCTTAGTTTCGAAGCTGCTGTGGTCTGAATGTTTGTGTCCGCCCAAAATTCATATGTCAAAATCCTCACTGCCATTGTGATGGTATTAGGAGTGGAAGGCGTTGGGAGGTGAATAGGTCATGGGGCAGAGCACTCATGAATGGATTAGTGCCCTTATGAAAGAGAACCAAGAGAGATCCTTTGTTCCTTTTGCCAAGTAAGGACACAGCAAGAAAGTGCCATCTATGAGCCAGAAAGTGGGCCTTGATCTGCCTTGATCTTGGACTTCCCAACCTCCAGAACTGTGAGAAATAAATTTCTGTTGTTTATAAGCTATCCAGTCTGTGGTGTTTTGTTATAGCAGCCTGAAAGGAACTAACATAGTAACCTATGTATTACCCAAACTGTGCAAGTCATAGATCAATATGATATAAGTGTGATTTTTCCATCGAATGTATACTGTCCTGGTATTGCTACTCACCCCTCTCCAGTGGCAGGAAAACCAAATGTCTGGCCTAATGAGTTAGGTTGATTGATGGACAGGTTCAACTAATTGGTTACTTGACATGAGGTAGGCTAAATGCAGATAGTCTTTCTCTCGTCAGTCATGCTAGAAGTTGTGGCTAGAGATTTTCAGGGTACAATGCAGATCCACAATTATTTAGGCAATTTTTTTTAAGTTTACATTTTTATTTCTCCTCCATTTGAATTTCTTCTCTGTTTCTTAGTACTCCTCTCTGTGTTCAAAGTTCTCACTGTAGACAACCCTTCACTCCCCCTCCTTCCATCTTGCTTCAGAACACCCTCTCTCTTCTTTAGGAATTCACTCCCCTCAATGCCTCTTTCTGAATGAAAGGTGGACAATTATCAATTCAAAGTCTTCAGTAATTGAAAACTTTAAAAAGAGGCTTGTTAGTAGTGTGAGTCTCTATATAATATATAATTGGGGATGGAACTCATTTTTATGCTTCTTATTTTGGTTCAGCAATCTTTAAACTGTGTGCATTTACTATATGCAAAGGCTTGCCAAAGGTGCATGTGCACAGGTGCTTTGAGAATATAAAGGTCCAAATCCTCCTCTTCCGTATGTGCTTTTTCCTAAGACTAATCTTGATGAGAATGGACCTGAAATGGGGACACAAGTTCTCTTTCCCATCTGCTTTTCTGTAATCACCTTCCTCTCGCTTTCCTTGTGAAAAGCATATGTCTACCCCATTTTCCTAATCCATTTTACTGAACGGTTTATGTCTAACCCATTTTAGTAAATTGCTTTGTCCAAGGATGTAAAACTCTAGGGGATGGGGAGGACAAAAAGGGGGGAAATTTCTGAATATAAATTTTGTTTCAGGGGTGAGAAAGCAAATGACTCTAATGCCTGCACAGAGACCCTTTTGCAAATCATGGGTTTTCTAAATCTATCTTAAAAAACAAAAAGTGAAGCCCAATCTAATCAAATAGTAAACTGATATTAAAGGATAAACTCTAAAAGAGAATGAAATTTTCACTCTCATACAAATAAAAAATAGACATTTTCAAACTTATTTAAAAAATGAGAGAGCCAGAAAGGGTTTGCAGTCAGTTTAAAGGAGATCATTTATAAGAATGCTGGAATGAATTTGCTTAATACATATAAAACTGGCTTCTTCCACAATGGGAGAGGGAAGGTGATTGGACTTCTACAGGATAAAGTTTATTTGCATGTCTGTATGACTTGCTTTACTGTCAGTTTTCTGCAAGTTAACTTGTATCTCTACAGAGTTATAAAATAGCTTAGTCAAATGCAATGGATGACTGAGATGACCCAGATGAATAAGTATTAGGGTACTCATGAAATTTGTCTTCTCAATTTTTCCTTACACTGACAATTAAAATAAGTTTTGATATTTCACTACCATGTGATGTTGGAGTTCAAAAAATCAAGTGACATTTCTATAACAAAATTCCTCCCATTTCCATCTCCTCATTAGTTTCCCAGCATTACATTGATAAAAACAAAATATAAGAATTAAATTGATGCTCAACCTTGACTCATTTTATTTATTTTTATTTTATTTTATTTTTTATTGAGATGGAGTCTTGCTCTGTCGCCCAGGCTGGAGTGCAATGGAACGATCTTGGCTCACTGCAACCTCTGCCTCCTGGATTTAAGTGATTCTCATGCATCAGCCTCCTGGCTGGCTGGGACTACAGGTGCGAGCCACCATGCCCAGCTAATTTTTTTGTACTTTTAGTAGAGATGGGGTTTCACCATGTTGGCCAGGCTGGTCTCAAACTCCTGACCTCAGGTGATCCGCCCGCCTTGGCCTCCCAAAGTGCTGGGATTACTGGCGTGAGCCACTGCGCCTAGCCACCTTGACTCACTTTAATAAGTATACACATCCACATATCCATAAAGTAATGAAAAATAAAGGTGTTCAAAAGAGAGAGATTTCCAGTAAAGTTGCTTTTTATTTACTTTTAGTAATTATTGTCAAAATTTGTAATATTTGTGTTGTTTTCTAAGTCACATCCTACTAATAGTAACAATGGTATCAGAATAGCTTTTTTTAAAAAATGTTTTGACCATTGAATTAGAATTTAAATTTAAATAATGTTTTTGATGCAGAAAAGTATGGTAGGCTAATGAGTAAAATAGACTAAAGCATAAAATATGTAAAATTAGGATAAACTTCTGTAGGGCAAGAAGCGTGGAAATATAAGTTCAAGGAGAAAATGGAATTATGCAAAATTTGTGACTATTAAAGAGCAGCCTGTTCCAGTATTCTTTTAAAATGAGTAAGAATGAATTTCACTGGACATATGAGATAGTTTTATATGTCCATATTTACACAGTGTTGGAAGTTACATTCTTTGTGACTATTCACATTTTGGTGACAATTTCTATATGCCAATCTAAAAATGTGCAAGAGGCTTTTACAAAATTCTTTTAGGGTATATACAAGTAAAAAAATTGAAGACTCCTGTTGTAGCTCACCCTGCTGCTATTTTCTGACCAAAAACCAAGGGTCAGTAATTGTGGCAAAAGCTTTCTAGCTCAGTATTGGTAAATGAACCAATTCATTAATTGACATAGTTCTAGTGACTCCTTGTTTTACTGGATGTCCCTAAGGAAGACATTTAAGAATTAAAGGTCTTGGCCGGGCACGGTGGCTCACACCTGTAATCCCAGCACTTTGAGAGGCCGAGGTGGGTGGATCACGAGGTCAGGCGTTCAAGACCAGCCTGGCCAACATAGTGAAACTCCAACTCTGTTAAAAATACAAAAAATGGCCGGGTGCGGTGGCTCATGCCTGTAATCCCAGCACTTTGGGAGGCCAAGGCGGGTGGATCATGAGGTCAGGAGATGGAGACCATCCTGGCTAACACGGTGAAACCCCGTCTCTACTGAAAATACAAAAAAATAGCTGGGCGTGGTGGCGAGTGCCTATAGTCCCAGCTACTCGGGAGGCTGAGGCAGGAGAATGGTGTGAACCCGGGAGGCAGAGCTTGCAGTTAGCCCAGATGGCACCACTGCACTCCAGCCTGGGCGACAGAGCAAAACTCCATCTCAAAAAAAAACCAAAACCAAAAAACAAAAAAATTAGCTGGGCTTGGTGGCACGCACCTGTAATCCCAGTTACTTGGGAGGCTGAGGCAGGAGAATTTCTAGAACCTGGGAGATGGAGGTTGCAGTGAACCAAGATCGCGCCACTGCACTCCAGCGTGGGTGACAGTGTGAGACTCCATCTCAAAAAAAAAAAAAAAAAAAAATTAAAGGTCTAAGTACTTATGACACCTCTCAAAAGAGGATAACAGCCATTACATTTTATTTATTTCTTTGTAGGCAGTTATATCTTTATTCATCGTTATTGTTCTCCTCTTTGGAGGCACTCACCAGAAGGTATTGTATGAGTGTGTGTGTATAACAGACAGACAGCACTACAGTATTCCCCCCTTACCCATGGGGGATACGTTCTAAGACCCCCTGTTGATGCCTGAAAGCATGGATAGTACCAAATCCTATATAGACCACGTTTTTTCCTATACATACCTACTGTGATAAAGTTTAATATATAAGGCTGGGTAGAGTGGTGCACGCCTATAACCCCAGCACTTTGGGAGGCTGAGGTGGGTGGATCACCTGAGGTCAGGAGTTTGAGATCAGCCTGGCCAACGTGGTAAAACCCCAACTCTACTAAAAATACAAAAATTAGCCAGGTGTGGTATAGATGCTTGTAATCCCAGCCACTCGGAGGCTGAGGCAGGAGAATCGCGTGAACCCTGGAGGCAGAGGTTGCAGTGAGCTGAGATTGCACCACTGCATTCCAGCCTGGGCGACAGTGAGACTCCGTCTCAAAATTTAAAAAAGTTTAATGTATAAATTAGGCATAGTAAGAGATTAACAATAATAACTAATAATAAACTAGAACATTATTTCAATATACCGTAATAAAGGTTACGTGAATGTGGAGTCTCTTTCTTTCTCTCAAAATATCTTATTGTACTGTGCTCACCTATATTCGGACCATGGTTGACCATGGGTAACTGAAACTACAGAAAGTGAAACTGGGCAAAGGGCAACTACTCTATTTGGATCTGTAAATGTATAGCTTTCACCAAGTTTGGAAGTTTTTGGTCATGATTTCTTCTTTTGTTTTGTTTATTATTTTTATTTTTATTTAAAGCACAAAAGCATAATGTTTTGTTTTTTTGAAACAGGGTCTCACTCTGTCACTCAGGCTGGAAGGCAGTGGCACGACCTTGGCTCACTACAGCTTCGACCTCCTGGGCTCAAGTGATACTCCTGTCTCAGCTTCCCAAGTAGCTGGGACTATAGGCTCACGCCACCACACTCAGCTAATTTTTAAGTTTTTTTGTAGAGACGGGGTCTCCCTATGTTGCCGAGGCTGGTCGTGAACTCCTGGGCTCAAGCGATCTCCCTACCCCAGCCTCTGAAAGTGCTGGGATTATAGGTTTGAGCGACCACACCCAGCCTGAGCAGTGGTTTATATCTACTTCAGTTTGCAAAGCCTTTGGGACCGTCCCACACATGCACAGCTCAGGGACTTGTGCCGGTTCATACACAGAGCCAGGGCATCCCCTTCTTTAGCTCTCGTCTCTCTGGGATTCTCGCCACACACCTCTACCCCAAGATCCTTTTTTCCTGTTCTTCTGGAAAGATTGGATTTCTTTTAAAGTTTAAGCTGCTTATGCTGCTGTAGTACAGTTCTCTAAGACTTGGGGCCATCCTCAGGACAAAGTAGCAAGAGGAATAAAATACCAGGAATTCTCCCCATACTCTGTGGACCACGGGGTCCCCTGTTCCCCTACTTTTCTGTCAGTAAGCCCAGATTTCTTTTTCTTTTCTTTTTTTTTTTTTTTTTTTTTTGAGGCAGAGTTTTGCTCTTTTTGCCCAGGCTGGAGTGCAATGGCGCGATCTTGGCTCACTGCAACCTCCGCCTCCCGGGTTCAAGCAATTCTCCTGCCTCAGCCTCCTGCATAGCTGGGATTACAGGCCCATGCCACCACGCCCGGCTAATTTTTGTATTTTTAGTAGAGACGGGGTTTTACCATATTGGTCAGGTTGGTCTGGAACTCCTGACTTCATGATCCGCCTGCCTCGGCCTCCCAAACTGCTGGTATTACAAGTGTGAGCAACCTCACCCGGCCCAGGTTTCTTTAGAAAAAACCTTCAGGTGCCTGTGCTGCTGCTCACTGTTCTGCCACACAGTTCTGTGACTACAGCAACGCTTGGGAGAGAAAAATGCAAACAAAACCCAAAACCTGGGCTTTCCTCACACTCTTCTATTAGCCAGGGCCCCCTTTCCAGTTCCTCTGGCCAAAAAGAGGAGTTTCTGTTGGAGTGTTCACTACCTGCACCCCCACCCAATTCTGATTTAAGGTCGACCCAGAAGAAAAAAATGAGAAAGAAAAACAGCATTTTACTCCCAAATGGGTTCCCTTTTCAATTTTGATTCTTCTCAATTCATGTACTATTGTTTTGTCTTTTGGAATCAGATAGTTGCCTTTTGTGTTTTGAACACAGTTTGGAGAGAGGCAGAAGTGGGCTTCTTCCTTCTTGAGTGTCCCTGGTAGCCACTTCCTCTTTTTGAAGCTTTCTCTTGTTTCCTTTTTCTCCTCTGTTTCTTCCACACCATTCTTTTCTTTCCACTTTACCCACTTTCTCTGTTTCCCCTTTTACTTTGGGCTCCCAGTTTCAAAGGGCAAAAAAAGAAGAACCTGTAGTTTTTTACTGGTCAACAGCATGAGTTGAAACCCCTGATTGATTGTGTTGAAATAATAAATTGAAGCTGGGTGTGGTGGCTCATGTCTGTAATCCCAGCACTTTGGGAGACTGAGTCAGGAGGATCGCTTGAGCCCAGGAGTTCAAGGTTGCAGTGAGTTATGATTGTGCCACTGCACTCCAGCCTGGGCAACTGAGTGAGAACCTGTCTTGAAAAAAAAAAAATGGCCGGGCGCATTACCTCACGCCTGTAATCCCAGCACTTTTGGAGGCCAAGGCAGGTGGATCACTTGAGGTCAGGAGTTCAAGACCAACCTGGCCAACATGGTGAAACCCCGTCTTTACCAAAAAATATAAAAATTTAGCTGGGTGTGGTGATGCACGCCTGTAATCCCAGTGACTCAGGAGGCTGAGGCAGGAGAATCCCTTGAACCTGGGAGGTGGAGGTTGCAGTCAGCTGAGATCCTGCCACTGCACTCCAGCCTGGGTGACAGAGCAAGACTCAGTCTCAAAAAAAAAAAAAAAAAAATCAAAGTCAAGTGTGAAAGTAGACCCAGGAAGCTAGAGACACATGAAGAAGCAAAAGGGGGCTGGAGGAATGCTTGGGCCAAATTGATCACCTGGCTATTCTATTTTACGTCAAATGATCACACTTGGATTTGTTGCTAATTTCTATTCATAAAACTGGCCCAGCACTTAAGAACTGATCTTTAGGGCTTTTCTTTTTTCATTTTATTTTAAGAGAGTTGCTGAATCTTTTATTTAATTGCATATAATTGCAATGAATGCTGGTAAATTTTGAGATTACAAGGAATTTCAACAAACCTTATTACTCATTGTCTAAGTCCATTAGTATTGCTATAAAGGATACCTGAGACTAATTTACAAAGATAAGAGGTTTATTTGGCTCACAGTTCTGCAGGCTGTAGAAGAAACATCTGTTTCTGGTAAAGGCCTCAGGCTGCTTCCATTTGTGGTGAGAGTTGAAGGGAAGCTGGAATGCGCAGATTACGCGGCGAGAAAAGAAGCAGGAGGAGGGGAGAGGTGCCAGGCTCATTTTTTTCTTGCCACTTTACAGCTCACAAATGGATGCCAACCTCTTTTTAACAACCAGCTCTCTTGGGAACTAATAGAGCAAGAACTCACTATTGTGAGAATGGCACCAAGCCATTCATGAAGGATCCACCCCCATGACCCAAACACCTCCCGCCTCCCACCTCCCATTAGGCTCTACCTGGGGATCAGATTTCAACATAAGTTTTGGAGGAGGTCAAACAAACCAGACCATAGCACTCATCATTACAGAGAGACAAGGCATTCTTCACATTGAAATGACAGAATTTAATAAAGTAAAACATTTCTAGTCATGAGAAGTAACTGACTATATGAAATGATAGCCTACTTTTTTTTTTTTTCTTTTTTTGAGACGGAGTCTCACTCTGTCGCCCACACTGGGGTGCAGTGGAGCGATCTCTGCTCACTGCAAGCTCTGCCTCCCGGGTTCATGCCATTCTGCAGCCTCAGCCTCCCGAGTAGCTCGAGTAGCTGGGACTATAGGCACCTGCCACCACGCCCAGCTAATTTTTTGTATTTTTAGTAGAGACGGGGTTTCACCATGTTAGCCAGGACGGTCTCGATCTCCTGACCTTGTGATCCGCCAGCGTCGGCCTCCCCAAGTGCTGGGATTACAGGCGTAAGCAACCGCACTCGGCCCTATGATAGCCTCTTTTATGCTTTCAGTCCATGGTGCTTTGATATCCCCCTGCTTGCAGTCTGCGGTGATTTTGCAGTGTGCTTGTTCTGTGGTGTGGTTTGAGAAGTGTGGTGTGTGAGGCCGTGCGTGGTGGCTCACACCTGTAATCCCAGCACTTTAGGAGGCTGAGGCGGGTGGATCACCTGAGGTCAGGCGTTCGAGACCAGCCTGGCCAACATGGTGAAACCCCATCTCTACTAAAAATACAAAAATTCGCTGGGTATGGTGGTGGGCACCTATAATCCCAGCTACTCAGAAGGCTGGGGCAGAAGAATCACTTGAACCCAGGAAGCAGAGGTTGTGGTGAGCCGAGATCATGCCACTGCACTCCACTCAGCCTGAGTGACACAGTGAGACTCTGTCTCAAAAAAAAAGGAAGTGTGATGTGTGAGATGTTACTGTCATTGTGTCTGGAAGATAGAAGAGGTAGTAACACTTGCCACGATAACTCAGGGATTGAGCACTCACTGGGTACAGATCGCAGCGATGAGTGCTATGGACCATTCAGAGGGAAATTATAATAATGATATGTAGGCATCACTTTGTAGTTGCAAAGTTCACTTCATGGTCTCCTTTCACCTTCCCAAGAATCCTGAGGCATGTATTATCATTGGGTAGCTAATACTTACGACATATTTCCAGAAGGCCCCTGAGCTTTAGGTCCCTACTCGTAACTGCCAACTGTAGGCACTTCAAATGCAGATCCTCTAACTCTGAACTCCTCTGCCCTGGGCACCTCTACTCCCTATCTCTATTTTGATTGGCACCACCTTCCCTGAAGCAAAACATCTAAGATATCCTAGCTTCTCCCTTTCCCTCCAAACCCCAACCATTTAATCTTTTCTCAAATCTTGCCTAATCTAAACTTCCCTTAGATCTTCTTCAACTTGCTGTCACTTTATTCCCAACTCCCCTCCCAGCCCTCACTACCACCCCTTCTACCTACTCATCAATCCCTTGTTTCTCATGCTCTGTTAGATAGCTCCTGGTGCATAATGAATGTTCAATTATATTTACTCGTCATTCATGCTTCCATGCCTTTGCATATGTGAGGCATAGGCGCTGGGATGCCTTTACTTATTTTTCTTCTTCTGAATACCATCCTCTCATCTTTGAGACTTAATTTGGTTCTTATCATAACTTTGGTAGCCTCTCTACTTCCCAGGGCTCAGTTGCATGTCTACCTTTCTTGAGCTCCCCTTCCCATGTGCTCCCACCACATTCCTGCACACCTCTGTTACAGTAATTCTCAAAGTGTGGGCCCTTGTACTCTGAAGAGTGCTTCTTAAAAAGGCAGATTCCTGGGAATACCTAGAACTACTACATCAGTATTGCTGAGAGTGGGGCCCAGGAACCTGCATTTAAGAAGCCTCACCTCTCCCCCAGTGATTCTTACACAGAGGAAAAAGAGTGGTGAGAATCAATGTTTTATTCTCTCACGTGCCTTGGCCCATACAACTAGTTCCAGGAGTGGGGAGTATGGCCACTTGGAGCAGTCTCTGGGTAAGTTTCACCACCACTTCTGACCGTTGGGAGATGAGAATAGCAAAGTTACTCAGATTTAATGTTTTTTTTTTTTTTGAGATGGAGTCTTGCTCTGTCGCCCAGGCTGGAGTGCAGTGGCATGATCTTGGCTCACTGCAGGCTCTGCCTCCCTCGAGTAGTAGCTACTCGAGCTACTTGGGAGGTTGAGGCATGCCATTTTCCTTCCTCAACCTCCCGAGTAGCTGGGACTACAGGCGACCGCCACCACGCCTGGCCAACTTTTTTGTATTTTTTAGTAGAGATGGGGTTTCACCATGTTAACCAGGATGGTCTTGATCTCCTGACCTCGTGATCCACCCGCTTCGGCCTCCCAAAGTGCTGGGACTACAGGCATGAGCCACCATGCCCAGCCAGATTTAATGGTTTTTAACTGTATCTTTACAAAGAGGCACAATCCTTTTTCATTTGTTTGTTTTTAAACCTTTTTTGAGTTATAATTTTATATGCCATAAAATTGACCCATTTTAAATGTCCTAACCTACTTTCTATCTCTATAGATTAGCCTTTCCTGGATATTTCTTATAAATGGAATCATACAATACACAGTCTTCTTGTCTGACTTTCATTTAGTGTAATGCTTTTGAGGTTCACTTGTTTTGTAGCATGTATCAGTACTTCATTCTTTTTTATGGCTGAATAATACTCCATTATAATACATATGCCATATTTTGCTTAGCCATTCACTGGTTAATGGACATTTGGATTGTTTCCATTTTTTGGCTATTATGAACAGTGCTGCTATGACATTTATGCACAAGTCTGTGTGTGAAAATATATTTTTGTTTCTCTTGAGTGAAACAGAGTGGAATGGCTGGTTCATATGGTAAACCGGTGCTTAACTTTTGAAGAAACTTCCAAACAGTTTAAACCAACTGCCCCATTTTCCATATTCACCAGCAATGCCTGAGGGTTCCAATTCCTTCATATTCTCACCAGCACTTTTTATTATCTGTCTTTTAGGTTGTAACCATCCTAGTGTGTGTGAAGTGGTATCTGATTGGAGTCTTGATTTGCATTTTCTTAATGACTACTGATGTTGAGCCCTTTCACATGTGCTCTTGGCCATTTGCCTGTCTTCTCTGGGAAGATGTCTATTTAGATATTTTGCTGATTATTAAACTGGCATGTTTGTCTTCTTATTGAGCGTAAAAGTTTTTTTATATATTCTGGATACAAGGGGAGTAACACATTTACTTGATAAAGGGAGAATGGTTCACGACCCCCCTGCCCAGTCTGCAGTGGCCTGGCCAGCAGGGTCTCCATGGCTCTTCTTTTCTCCCCTAGGTGGCCCTTAGGGGACTCCTAGAAGCAGTTCATTGAAGTCTGCCTCCTCCATGGCGTAAACAAGCACAAAGGGGCAACGTGGGGACACAGGAATAGAAAGAGCTTCCTCAACTGCATAGGTGCTTAGAAAGGGCTATAGAGGGGCCTGGGGAATGGGTTCCTCTTCAGTGAAGGGTTTCTATCTTGTGTTTAGCTAAGCGAGTTTCCACTCCATGATAGGGGAATAGCATAGGGTTTATCCTGGTCCTGGTCAGCATTCAGAGTGCTTTATTTTATGGCTCTGCCTTACTCAGCCCCATCACCCCAAGTCAGTGCACAAAGCCAGGCTTCGGGGTGTACTTAGCCTTCTCACTGGGCTCCCTCCTGCCTCAGTAGCCCAGTTCTCTGTGGCCCAGTGCCATGGACAGCTGGCCAGCCCCTGGTGGCTGAACTGCCTACTCCTCAAGGAGACTGTGCCTTGAGGACACAGTCTGTGTCTCATCCACCTGTGTAGCCGCAAGCCAGTACCGAACGTAGCTCAAAACATCTTTGCAGACAATTTTCTTAAGCCACTGAATGAGGAAGAAGGAATGAATTCATATATTGGAAACAGGAAAACTGAGACTCAGACAGATTAAGTAGTCTGTCTACTAGAAGACTCAAGACCTCCAGAATCACATGGGTTGTCAGTGAAGGGGCTGGGTCTCAAATTAAGGTTCTCTAATCCCCAGCGTTCTTTTCCCACTACATTAAGTTACGAGTCCTAGCCTTTTATCTTCAGACATTTCAACTTAGAGAACAAATGCTTAAACTACGAGGCAGATCAGAGATGGTTCTGAGGGGTGATACCTCCGGAGTGGAGGGCGCAAGTGGGATGGCGAGGTAATTGTACATGTGGTTTTGATGGAAACGTCAGGGAGTAAGTATTTCTAATTTCAACTTAGAGGAGGAATATTTATATACAAGGCAAATTAGGGATGGTTCTGAGGAGTGAAACCACCACAGTGGAGGGGGCAAATGGGATGGCGAAGAAATTGTATATGTGGTTTCGATAGTCGATGGAGATGTCAGGGAGTAAATACCTCTCCAGAGATTACTCTGATTTGTGAGACACTGCAAGATCTCTTGGAGGAGCTGGGATTTGGGGAGTGAAAGTAACGGTGCTAGGAAGAACCTTAGAGGAAGCAGAATCATGGCATAGGAGAGGGATAGGGTAGGACATGTTTGGGACTTGGGGAGTTGTCCCTGTGGCATGTGGGCATCTCAGGAGCATGGGGAATTGTAGCTAGAGAGCTGGGGTGAGATCTTTCTGAAGGTCAAGCTGAAGCATTTTTCTCCTGCAGTGAGACCTGATTAGAGGCCCTAGAGGAGTCAGTTGGCTAACCAGGATCTCATACATGTTTTCTCCAGTTTCATGAAACATTGAGAGTGTTCTTTTCCTTATATAACTTTCTGGTCTCAGCTATTCTGATTACACCATCTCAAAAATCAGAGACTCTTGAAACATCTTTGCAATAAAAAGAAAATGGTGCTTTTTGTTTGCTGTTTGGCGAGAAGCTGGCTCCAGAAATGCTCTGTAGGAGAGTAAGCAAAAGATACGAAGGCGGGCACCTTGGCAACGTGAATGTATCTCTTAGTTAAACAGCTCCCTGGCTTGACTGAGCAGGGTTTGCTTTCAGCCCCCTCACACTACAGTAGGGCAGGAAACGTTTTTTAATCAGCCTTAGTTTTCTAGATATGAGCATGGTGCCTAGCAGATAGTGGGAACTGACTGATTGAGTGAATGAAACAAACATATTCAATGAGCCAGTTAAAAAATGAATGAATGAATACTGTGATGGTTTGTTTCTCCTATACATACCATTACCCAATTAGTAATAGTGAATCGCAGGGTTACTTCTCCCAGTGCTTGGTAATTTCCTGGGAAATAAAAGAAAGTCACTGATACGGTTACAGTAAAGAGAATTTAACAATTGGCCAGGCGCAGTGGCTCACGCCTGTAATCCCAGCACTTTGGGAGACCGAGGCGGGCGGATCATATGAGGTCAGGAGTTCGAGACCACCCTGGCCGACATGGCGAAACCCTGTCTCTACTAAAAATACAAAAATTAGCCTGGCGTGGTGGTGGGCGCCTGTAATTCCAGCTACTTGGGAGGCTGAGGCAGGAGAATCACTTGAACCCAGGAGGCGGAGATTGCAGTGAGCCAAGATCGTGCCACTGCACTCCAGCTTGGGTGACAGAGTGAGACTGTGTCTCAACAAAAAAAGAGTTTAACAATCTAGGACAGTCTGATTTGATGGTAGTTTACCAAATATTTTAAATTTTGATGGACCTGTAGAGAAATTAGTCCATTGTAACTTTATTTTTTGCAGAGAGTTCACATATAAACCAGTTGCCCAGCCTCACTATGAGAAAAGGTTTGAGAGTCTCCAGTTTCCTGTCACTTCAAGTCTATTTCCTTTTTTTTTCTTTATTTCTTCTTAAAAAAAAAAACACTTAAAAAAAGGGGGTACATGTGCAGAACGTGCAGGTTCGTTACAGAGGTATACTTGTGCCATGGTGGTTTGCTGCACCTATTGACCGATCCTCCAAGTTCCCTCCCCTCGGTCCCCACCCCCCAGTAGGCCTGGTGTGTGTTGTTCCTCTCTCTGTGTCCATGTGTTCTCAGTGTTCAACCCCCACCTATGAGTGAGAACATGGGGTATTTGGTTTTCTGTTCCTGTGTTAGTTTGCTGAGGATGATGGCTTCTAGCTTCTTCCATGTCCCTGCAAAGGACGTGATCTCATTCCTTTTTATGGCTGCATAGTATTCCACGGTCTGTATGTACCACATTTTCTTTATCCAGTCTATCATTGATGGGCATTTGGGTTGGTTCCATGTCTTTGTTATTGTAAATAGTGCTGCAATAAACATATGTATGCATGTGTCTTAATAGCAGAATGATTTATAATCCTTTGGGTCTATACCCAGTAATGGGATTGCTGGGTCAAATGGTATTTCTGGTTCTAGATCCTTGAGGAATCGCCATACTGTCTTCCACAGTGGTTGAACTAATTTACATTCCCACCAACAGTATAAAAGTGTTCCTGTTTCTCCACAGCCTCACCAGCATCTGTTGTTTCCTGACTTTTTAATAATCACCATTCTGACTAGCATGAGATGGTATCTCATTGTAGTTTTGATTTGCTTTTCTCTGATGATCAGTGATGTTGAGCTTTTTTTCATGTTTCTTGGCCACGTAAATGTCTTCTTTTGAGAAAAGTCTATCTCCTATTTAATCTTAGATTCATGATCTTCAGAAGCCCTTGGATCTGGGTCTCCCTTGCAGAACTGGAAGAGAAACACTCACTACCATTATTTCTGTATTTTTTGTTCTAGTGAGGAGAACTTTCAGCTAGCAATCAGGAAACCTGAAAGACCCACCTCTTTTATTAACATGAAAACGTTATCCAAGTAGCATTATCTCTTACTTGTTTTGTGAACTTGTTGTGAGGAATTTACAAAACCCTTTAGACAATGCGGAGTTTTGACACAATTTGAAATCCTGAAGAAAAAGGAGCCATGGAAGAGACCCAAAGGCTTACGTTAGAGGGAGCAAGTGTGCTCTTTCAAGTCATGGGAGGGAGCCACTGTGGTTCCAAGTAGGAAAAACTAATCTAGCATCTTCTTTTAAATGAAAATTTCTCCTATGAAAATCTGGCTTTCAGCCTGATCTGGGATGGTGCCAGTGAGTGGGTAGGCAAAGAAAAGGCAGTGAGTGGAGCTAATTAATTAGTCAATCAAAAAGTATTTATAGTTCTCTAGGTATAGGGCAACATGCTGGACTCAGTGGGAAATGCAAAGAAGAGTAAGATCCAACCTCAGCCCCTGAAAAGCTTGCAGCTGGTCTCCCTGGGAGGCGAGGTGTACAGGTGCTGACAGGAAAGAAAGCACAAGGCAGGTTTTTAATTGGGCAGTATGTCTCACAGATGCAAGATAGGTAATCCAGGCACATAGGCTGTTATTCTAGGCTTATCATCATTTACATTGTGCCATGGAGTGTCAGTGTTCAAAGCATCTATGAAAGCTGCTTTTATAACTGGTTAGATTGAGCTAGTTAAGGGCTTAACAGACCCTTCACCAATGAGCATAAGATGGGTTGGGTGAAGAAAATATGAGGGATGAAGGAGTGCTGCTATTTTCCAAAAATGACCCCAAAGAGATTGGGCCTTCATCCTTTGCTGTTTAGAAGCAAAAGAGTCATTGTAAAAATGTTCAGAGGGAAAATATGTGATGAAAAAAACGAATTACATACTATAATTTTCATTTTATGGTAACCGCACGTACACGTAGACCTTAGAAAACTCTTTTAAACATGTTAGAGGAATAAGTACATGGACAGAGGAAAATGAAATGTTGGGGACAAAAATAAGGCTATATTGACCTCAAATTTTCCGTTAGTCATTTCCATTGACCAGATCTTCTAGAAGACTGCTTGACATTTCAAATATAACTATTCCCACTGACAACAAAATGAGATGGGATGACTGAATAGCTGCAGCTAACGTTTATTATTGACCATGTTCCAGACTTTCTCTACCTTTATACTTAATGGCAATCCTGTGTATAGTATACCTCCTGGCTCAGATGCAAATAGTCATAACTGTGTTAACACTGGATATCGATCACAGAAAAATTGTGATCTAACACTATTGGGAGGACAAGACAAAAGGCAATATGCATATAGGTGGTAGTGGGGACTGGGCAAGAAAAAAGTAAACCCGTGTATTTTTGGTGGCAGCTCAGTAGATAATGCCCCAAACTGAAGAAAGCCAAACAAGACACAGAGATAGAGTCATGCTATTTAGAGATGAGGGGCGGGGGGGTGCGATTATCAAAGAAACAGTTAAAATAATTAAAAATGATTGGCATTTATGACACAGAGTGGAAGAGTATAGAACTATTGATTCTTTAAATTATGTGCATGTCTAGCTGTGATAAAAATAAAAATTAGGCTGAATGCCATGGCTCATGCCTATAATCCCTTTATTTTGGGAAACTGAGATGGGAGAATTGCTTGAGCCCGAGAGTTCAAGACCAGCTTGGACAACGAGACACTGTCCCTGCAAAAAATGAATTAAAAAAATTAACCAGATGTGGTGGCATGCACTGTAATCCTAGTTACTACGGAGGATCTTTGGTGGGAGGGTCCCTTGAGACCAGGAGGTGGAGGCTGCAGTGAGCTGTGATTGTGCCACTGCACTCCAGCCTGAGAAACAGAGTGAGACTCTGTCTCAAAACAAAAACAAACAACCTTGAAAAGTGAGGGGAAAATTCAGATAAGAAAAAAAAATGACCAAAAAGGAGCATGGGTGCACTTCTCATTATAATGAAACTTAAAAGAGAATACAAAAAAATTAATTCAAAACAAGGAATTAACATTAATCTCGAGTACAGTTTTTTAAAACTGATTATTATTATTTTTTTTTCTGAGACTGGGTCTCATTTTTTCACCCAGGCTGGAGTGCAGTGGGGTGAACATGGCTCACTGCAGCCTCGACCTCCTAGGCTCAAGAGATCCTCCTGCCTCAGTCTTCCAAGTAGCTGGGACTGTAGGCGTGTGCCGCCACACCCAGCTAATTTTTCAATTTTATGTAGAGATGGGTTTCGCTATGTTGCCCAGGCTGGTCTAGAACTCTTGGGATCCAGCGATCCACCCGCCTCCGCCTCCCAAAGTGGTAGGATTACAGGCGTGAGCCACTGGCCCCGGCCCCTAAAACAAATCATGAAAAGGAGAAGGTTGTGCGATGTTATGTTCCTTCCTCTTTTTTCCACACACACTCACATTCTGGTCAGGTGTTTGTGTGTATCCTTTGACCTTTCCTTGTCATTGGCTTCTACTTGAATAGGATGACTAGCGAAGATCTGGGGGGCCAAGTTTGAGCTGTGTCATCTAACCCAGTCTCTTCATTCTCCAGCTGTGAATCTGGCTTCACTTTGTTCTTCACTGGGTTCTTAGAATATCTTCTTTCCTGCCATCTTGCTGTATCCCCCTATGCTGCTGGCCTCCTCAACCAAACTCCTCGGTCTATCCCCCTGGCTCTGACTCATTCCTTACCCTGACCTTGTTGTCTGTATTTGCTTTGACTACCCTATGAGTTTCCTCAACCTAATTCTTAATTCCTGGCTGCCACCTCCTTGTCAAAACTTGGCTAAATCCACTTTGGAATGCTAAGGCGGATGGGACTGCCTGGGAAGAATTTGGAGAATCTGCAGCTCCGCTCTTTCCTCATTCTTGAGAGCCAGGCTAGTGACTGAGGGTATATGGGGAGAGAGACGGGGAGAGAGACAGAGAGAGTTTGGAGAGAAGGCAGCATGATCATACCAATCATCTTGGGCCCCATCAGTCTCCTTGGGAATGCTAACATGTCTCCTGGTATAGTCTTTCTTTTATTTATACTTCAGTTTATCTTAGAAACTGTTCTGAAAGTTTTAAACCCGGAGACATCTCTCCAACTTCCTTGCATGAGCTGTATTTTGATCGCTTTAGAGGCTGTGGCAGGATTTCAGTCTTGCTCGTGGTAATTTTACATGGAGTGACATCTGAGTCGCTTTTCGACTGCATTCCACACCAATCTGTCCAGCCCTGCAGTTTGTGGGCTGACTCCTGTTGTCTTTCAACATACGGAGCACTATGAGATAGTGCGAGTTTGGGTCTTGTCAGGGAGTCTGATTAAGCCACAGTCAGAGACGGCAGTCCTAAGTGTGAAATGTAACAGGCCTTCTCAAGACAGCTTCATCTGTGAGCTGCTGGAGATGGCTGGTGCTGTTCTGTTGGGAATAGGGGCTTGCTAACAAAGCAAACATTTTTTTTTCTATCGCAGGCTAGGTCTATGGTGGTAACATTTGGCAAGTTGAGTAACAGGGAACATAGATAACTGTGAACAGATGGGCAACTATTAAAAGATTTGAGGGGCTTTCATCATTTCTCAAATGGCCTTCACCCACCTACAGGATACCCAGCTCCCTTGCAGGAGGATTACGTAAAGGATTCAATTACATTTCTCTTTCCTTTTTTTTTTTTTCCTTCAATTGCGATGGAAGCACAAGCTCTGACGTGAAGAGGAAAAGAATAGATGAGAAATTTCTAATTTTGAATCCCCTTAGGATTAGATGCTGATTTCAGCTGTGCAGAGAACACTGCCCCATATTTTGCAAGAGTAACTGCTGCCAGTTTCAGGAGAGATGACTTTCCAAAATAGACAGTAAACTCCGCCCTCCATAGCTGATGACCATCTGACATTCAGACAGAATTACAGAGCTATACAAGTTTTGATAAGTATAACCTTGCTTTTGAAAAATGGCAGTGGCACATCATTACTGTGTTTAAGCTCAAAACTGATGGACTACAAAACACATAAGAGAAATGTATTGCCCGGCCCCAGCAGAAACATAAAATATTTATCCATCTGAGAGCAATTAAATTTATTTACCCCTGCTTTAGGACAGCAGTGTCTCGGATTCAGAAGCATGCTGTTCCTCTTTTGCTCAGAATGATGCTTGGAAGGTTCTTAAGAGGGAGAAGAATTGCAGGCACTGATTAAGAGGAGGCTTGTTGTCTTCTCTTAAGGAGCAGCAGCCTGATTTTGCCAAAAGCAGCCATAAATTGATATGGCCGGGGTTAAGGTGGCTATAAGCTAGATCTCAGTAACCTGAACAAATTAGATTGGGTTTCATTCCTCAGAGGTTGCCTTAATGACATATAAATTCTAGGGCCAATAATCTTAATATAAGTTTATAATTTTAGTGGGTACTTACCCTATGCACACTCATTTAATTTTCTGTTTGGAAGCGGGAAGCATGGATACCCTGCCCCCTCGCCATTTTTTTTTTCTAGACAGAGTCTTGCTTTGTCACCCAGGCTGGAGTGCAGTGGCGTGATCTCAGCTCACTGCAACCTCCACCTCCTGGGTTCAAGCAAGTCTCCTGCCTCAGTCTCCCGAGTAGTTAGGATTACAGGTGCCCGCCACCGTGCCTGGCTGACTTTTTAATTTTTATTATTTTATTTTATTTATTTATTTATGAGACAGAGTCTCACTCTGTCGCCAGGCTGGAGTGCAGTGGCACAATCTCGCCTCACTGCAACCTCCGCCTCCCGGGCTCAAGTGATTCTACTGCTTCAGCCTCCCGAGTAGCTGGGATTACAGGCGTGTGCCACCACACCCAGCTAATTTTTGTATTTTTAGTAGAAACGGGGTTTCACCATGTAGGCCAGGCTGGTCTCGAACTCCTGACTTCGTGATCCGCCTGCCTCAGCCTCCCAAAGTGCTGGGATTACAGGCATGAGCCACTGCAACTGGTCACCCTGCCCCATTTTTATCCCCAGTCCTCTGATCAGCTTTAGTCCCTATTTATCCCAGCCAAGAGTACTGGGTAACTGAAGATCCCTGTCTCTACACACCACCCCACCTAAGACTAAATTTTGCTTAAACATACCCAGCAGCCTTACAAAAGGGAAATAACCATTTGTCATATTTTAAATTAAAACCCTACATTCAGAATAATTATAATTTAAAATAATTCAGCAACAGAAACACCAAAACAAACCAATCAGTAATAAGTGGAAAACAATTAGCTCTTGGGGGTGATGGCCTCTTTGCCTGCTAAATGATGCTCAGATTCATAAACTCAGTTCTCCTGGGCTGGGCTGTTTGGTTTTATGTAATTGAGTAAACAAGGATTATCGGTGGGTTTAGTCTCCCCTGGAGAATTATACTTTAACAGAAGGAATTATTGGAAATAGTGAAAATATGTTCCCACCATTAGCAGAAGAGCTGGCAATATTAATTTTTCCATATATGTTTTGTGAGCTTTTAAAAAGTTAAGTGCTGTACATAGATTGTGTCATATAACAAGGAAGCATCCACACAGGCACTTGGAAGCAGTATAAAGGGAGTGAATATTTGTGTATTACATATTGGGCTTGTAATAATCACTAATGGAATAGAAAATAAGCTCAATATAATGCCAATTTTTTTTGGTTCCAAGTTTTAGGTTCTTTTGAATTTCACATATTTTTCTGATATTTAGAAATACTCTGTAGGTAAATAAAAGACGCATGCACACACATTTATAGCAGCACAATTCGCAATAGCAAAGATACGGAACCAACGTAAGTCTCCATCAACCAATGAATGGATAAAGAAAATGTGGTATATATGCACCATGAAATACTAGTCAGTCAAAGAAAGGAACAAAATAATGTCTTTTACACTAACTTGGATGGAGCTGGAGGCCATATTATTCTAAGTGAAGTAGCTCAAGAATGGAAAACCAAATATCATATGTTCCTCACTTATAAGTGGGAGCTAAGCTATGAGGACGCAAAAGCATAAGAATGATGTAATGGACTTTGGGGACTCGGGGAAGGGTGGGAGGGGGATGAGGGACAAAAGACTACACATTGGGTACAGTGTACACTGCTCAGGTGATGGGTGCATCCAAACCTCAGAAATCACCACTAAAGAACTTCTCCATGTAACCAAAAACCACTTGTACCCAACCCCAAAACTACTGAGATTAAAAAGCAACAATAATACATACAATTTCATGGTTAAAAAATAAAAATAAAGCCATCCCCAGTGATTGTGTCTTCCTCCTCGCTGTTGTTGAGACTGATGGTGTTGGTTTGCTCATCCTCCCTGATGCTCACGCAGCCTCCGTTTGTGCCTGTGCTTTTCTAGAATGGCCAACATGCAGGGACTGGTGGAAAGACTGGAACGAGCTGTCAGCCGCCTGGAGTCGCTGTCTGCAGAGTCCCACAGGCCCCCTGGGAACTGCGGGGAAGTCAATGGTGTCATTGGAGGTAGGGTCACAAACTGTTGTCATTCCTGGTCTTCTTGTGGGTCACTTCATTTTGTTTCCATCATTTCACTCTCAAGGAACATTTCTATTATCCTTCAGCTTCCCTACTCCTTCCACTGTATGTGACCATAACATTAACCAGAGGCAAGCAATCCCTGAAAAAGAGAAAGGAAGAAAACCTTTCAACCCACAATCCACAAAAATTATCAGTATCTGTGCCTTTTAGAGACAGGGTCTCGCTCTATCATCCAGGCTGGAGTGCAGTGGTGCAATCGTAGCTCACAGTGACTTCAAACTCCTGGGCTCAAAGCATCTCCCTGCCTTGGCCTCTGGAAGTGCTGGATTACAGATGTGAGCCACTGTGCCCAGCCTCAGTGCCTTTAAGAGCATATTCGTCTTTCTTTCGTTTAGTGTTCATACTGCTGTCCCGCACTCAATGACTAAATATATTATCTACATAATTATCAAAAAAGAAACTAATGTTCTCGATTAGAATGTAAATTGGAAGGAATTATCATTCTGTAGATTTTCATTTTAAAAAGAGCAAATCACTAAATTTAGGAACTGAAGTTTTGAAGGAAGCTAGTCTTATGCGAAGGCAAATATGACCTTGATGTGACATAACTACGTCACAGTGTTTTACCTTTGCCTATTCCTAACGAAATATGCTTTTTTTTTTTTTTTTGAGATGCAGTCTCGCTCTGTTGCCCAGGCTGGAGTGCAGTGGCATGATCTCGGCTCGCTACAACCTCTGCTTCCCAGATTCAAGTGATTCTCCTGCCTCAGCCTCCCGGGTAGCTGGGACTACAGGCACCTGCCACCATACCCAGATAATTTTTTGTATTTTTAATAGAGACGGGGTTTCACCATGTTAACCAAGATGGTCTCGATCTCCTGACCTCGTGATCCGCTTGCCTCGTCCTCCCAAAGTGCTGGGATTATAGGCGTGAACCACCATACCTGGCCAACCAAATACGCTTTTAAAACTATATCCTAATACCATACTGTAAAACATTTTTTAATTATATCATCAAAAATAAAAAGTTGGCTACTTTCCAAAAAGGGTACCACATATGGCAAGCTCTCCAAGTTATCTACAATAATTTTTCCAATTCCTTCTTGACTAAGGGACAAATAAAAATTACAAATAATTTACTTAATAATTTTTTTAACAAATAAAAATAAAGGACAACCAATTAAATTTGAATTTCAGATAGAGAACACTTTTTCAGGGGGTATAAGGATGTCCCAAATACTGCATGGGCTATACTGCGTGCTATGCACCTACAGCAAACATTTAATTCATTGCTTCTCTGAAATTCAAATTGAACCAGGCAATCTGCATTTAATATGGCAACTCTGTTCTTGTCACATGGGCACTTCCTCCTTATCTGACCCATACTGAATCCTGTCAGGTTTTTTTGGGCTGAGAAAAGCCGTGGGGAAGAAGGGACTTCAGAAAAAGCTTTCACCAGGAAAGACCTACATTGGTGCTTCTAGAATTTCAGGCGAATTTGGACCCGTGCCTGTATTACATACCATGGGACAAAAATTACTGTGTGAGCACAAATGTGCTGGCTGGTTTATTTCCCCCCTGAACATAATGAAAATTAAAATGCTTTGAATGAATTGAAAGGGGGTGTTGTTTTAAGGAAGGCTGCCAGGAGCCTGTAAGTTTTTTTCCGCACCAACTGAGACACATCTATGATTTCATTTTAAGCCTCTTTTTGTTAACTGTATACAGTTGGTATATGAGATTCAATAAACCTTATTTGTAAGAAAATATTTTCACCCTCTCTTCAGTAACTTTGTTTCATTATACTGTTGGCATCAGATGATTAAAGACATTTCTCTAAACTACTGACCACAAATGTGAAGCCTGTGAATACACAAAACAAAGTTAAAATCCAACTATCAGGAGATTATATAGTATTATTGAGTAAAGAAAAAAACCTCAATAATTTGAACCTCACTTATTCAAAGAGGTACTAGACTGAACTTGGTACATTGTAAAAAAAAGATTTTTCTAGGAAAATTAATAGGCTAAGTAGAATTAGAGAGTATGTAATTAAATTATTTAAATTATTTAAGTGTTTAAACAAATATTTTCTCATATAACAAATCATTCCAAACCAGTTATTAAAGCAAAGCTCCTCTAAAACAACTTAGCCCGTAATTTACTATCCTACTTGAAATGAAGTAGGATAATTAGTAAATTGTCTGAATGATATCCATCCTTAAAACATTTTACTAATCCTAAACAACACCATTTCCATTTCTTCTTAATTAGTAAGTTTTGACAATTTTCTAAATTCTATTTTTAACATATCCGCAGAACAACCTTTTACCTTACATGTAAACATCATTACGACAATGTTATAACAAAAGTTATTTTTTTTTAACTTTAAAAGAAACTTAAAAATGTTTAAAATCGGGCTGGGAGCAGTGTCTCACGCCTGTAATCCAGCACTTTGGGAGGCCGCGGTGGGCGGATCACGAGGTCAGGAGATCAAGACCATCCTGGCTGAGACGGTGAAACTCCGTCTCTACTAAAAATGAAAAAACTTAGCCGGGCGCGGTGTCGGGCGCCTGTAATCCCAGCTACTCGGGAGGCTGAGGCAGGAGAATGGCGTGAACCCGGGAGGCGGAGCTTGCAGTGAGCCGAGATCGCGCCACTGCACTCCAGCCTGGGCGACAGAGCAAGATTCCGTCTCAAAAAAAAAATAAATAAACTTTTAGAAAGAACATAATCCTTACAAATGCATAATAGGCGTAGATCAAAGGACCACTCTATTATGATCCTGGTATTATGATGTGCTTTAGAAGGTGAGTGTTTTTTTTCTCTGGTGATAATCAGTTAAGTTGCGCTCAACAGTTGAAGAAATATTTTTGCTTTTTTATAATGCGACAAACACTGTGCTAGGTGCAAGATAATTGAAGATGAATTATACACAGTCCTAATGTTCCAGAATCTTTGGTCTCAATGCATTACTATTCATGGCCCCAAATTCTTTGATTAAGGGATGCTCAAAGGATGCAGTTTGGGGAGAAAGACAGGTCTGCCCGCAGGAGGTGTGAACAGAGCTGAACGATGAAAGGAAATTGGAAAATATTCCCTTTTATCATTGTACCTTCTGCTATGTAGAGGACTCTGTCACTTTTCTGAAACTTTCTCCCACTTTAAATACTCAGCAGAGACCCCCTCTCGGGCCTCTTCCATAGCAACAAACAGGTTTATCTGTCTCCAAACGGATCCATAAGGAGCCTTTGGGCTTGTGTCCTTTTTATGTTCCAGAAGTTGTTACATACTGTACTGTGAGCTTTAAGATAACTCAGCTTCAACGTCTAGCTTCAATATCCTGCTCAGAAGTTAGAACACACCTGCAGAGAGCTGTAAATAACTTGTTTCCATCACCCTTTGGTCCTGTGGAAATGGGTAATTGGGAGAAAGAGAAAAAGAAAGACACTCTCCTAATAGTTTTGTGAGCGTGGATGATATATTTGTACAACATGAGAAAAGGAATCCTAGGTTTTGGTTAGAGTTTTCATAGTTTCTCAGTATTGTATTTCTCAATATTAGGGACATGAAATCAGGGACTTAGATTTTTTTTCTGTTAATTAAAAGGCAGGGAAGGAAATGCAGAGCACACCTGTTGGGCAGTTGCCACTTGAGCTTTGCCAGTAATTTGGCAGCTCTGAACCCAACAGGTATGGGCTCAGCAGTCAATTTCATTCCCACTATGGTTGTCCCCCCACCCGCTGGGGAGTGAAGAAGGAAGAAAATGAGTGAAATCAGCTTTCTTTTCCTCCTTGCCCAGAGTTCATTATTACCTTCTGATTGTCATGGGTAATCTTGGTAACTGTTTGTGAGGTCATTATAGCATCTGAGCAGGTGGCTATGGAAGAAGGGCCACTGGCTTTGGATGAATCGGCCGGGTTCAGGTTTTGGATCTGCCTTTTGTTTGGTCTGTAACTCTGGCCCTGTCAGGTGCTGTGTTTGCAGCCATTACCTCATCTGTGATGGTGCTACCTACCTCCCTGTGTTCGGAGGGAATGAAATGAAATTATGTAGCGTCTTTACTCAGGAGGATGAAAAATAGGACAACAGTGTTTTCCTGAGCTGTTGAGAAATGTTTAATAAACATTGATGGAGATCCAGGCACGGTGGCTCACGCCTGTAATCCCAGTACTTTGGGAGGCCAAGGTGGGCCGATCACTTGAGCCCAGGAGTTCGAAACCAGCCTGACCAATATGCTGAGACCCTGTCTCTACAAAAACTACAAAAATTAACACAGCATGGTGGCACGCATCTATGGTCCCAGCTACTTGGGAGGCTGAGGCTGGAGAATCACTTGAACCTGGGAGAAGGAGGTTGCAGTGAGCCAAGATCACCACTGCACTCCAGCCTGGGTGACAGAGTGAGACCCTGTCTCAAAAAAAAAAAAAAAAAAAAAAAACCCAAAAAAACAAAAACATTGATTGAGTGAAGGAATGACTTAGCAAATGAATTAGTGAGAATGACATTGATGATATTAAACTTCTGTATTGCCTATGGCAAGACAGTCCCAGGTTATCTTTTTTTTTTTTTCTTGAGATGGAGTCTTGCTCTGTCACTCAGGCTGGAGTGCAGTGGCACGATCTCGACTCACTGAGATCACCTCCACCTCCCAGTTACAAGCGATTCTCCTGCCTCAGCCTCCTGAGTAGCTGGGATTAAAGATGCCCACCACCACGCCTGGCTAATTTTTGTATTTTTAGTAGAGACGGGTTTCACCATGTTGTCCAGGCTGGTCTTAAACTCCTGACCTCAGGTGATCTGCCCGCCTCGGACTCCCAAAGTGCTGGGATTACAGGTGTGAGCCACCGTGCCTGGCTAGTCCCAGGTTTTCATTCAACGGCCAGGGAATAACAAACTGCTCCTTTCCCTAAGGTGTGGCACCCTCCGTGGAAGCCTTTGACAAGCTGATGGACAGTATGGTGGCCGAGTTTTTAAAGAACAGTAGGATCCTTGCTGGGGACGTGGAGACCCATGTAAGTACTTTCCTCCCCCGTTCTCATTAGAGAGTTTAAACTTACCAGCCCAGCCTCTGCGAACTCTAACAGCCTGAGGAGATCTTTATTTACTTATTTATTTTTTACTCTGGCTAGGCAGATTGTGGCTAAAACATTCATTTACCCATTTATTCATTTAATTGTTCCTGCAACGCCTATGGATAGAGTATTGTCCAGCACTGTTCTGGAAGCTAGGAGCATGGGGGTGAAGAAGATAGGCCACATCCTGTTCTCACAGAACTTCCACTTTAGTCTGGGAAACAGATGATATATACAAATATATAAACGAATTCAGGTAGTTATAAGTATGAAAAGAATAAGAAAGCAGAGTCATGATTTAGAGTGCTGGAAGCAGGGCTATTGCTTGAGATAGGAAGGTGTATCCGAGGTGACACTGAGCAGAGATCTGATGGTGAGAGGTAGTGAGCTGTGGAGTGATGTGGGGAAGAGAGTTCCAGGCAGAGGGAACAGCAAGAGCAAAGGCTCAGAGCAAGCTTGGTGTGTTCCCAGCAGAACAGAAGGCCTGGGAAAACATAAGGGAGAGGGGTAACAAGGGCTCAGAGTACAACATGCTCTTCTAGTCACAGTGAAGGACTTGGCTCTCCCTCCCACTGTGATGGGAAGCCACCCGGGGTCACCGGGCAGAGGACTCAGGGCAATTTGATTTATGCTTTAAGAAAGTTCCCCTGGCTGAGCTGACTCAGTCACCAGCCACCCTTCTTCTTTCTGTAAAATGCGGCCTGAGGATATCACCTCATATCCATTGGGATGGCTACTATCCAAAGAACAGGAATTAACAAGTACTGGTTAGGATGGGGAGAAACTGGAGCCTCTACACACTGTTGGTGGGAATGTAAAATGGTGCAGGCACTGTGGAAAACAGGATGTTGGCTCCTCAAAAAAAAAAAAAAAGAACTACTATATGATCCAACAATTTCATTTCTATGTATATCCCCCAAATTTAAAAGCAGCATCTCCAAGAGACACCCATGTTCATAGCAGCATTATTCACAATAGCCACGAGGTGGAAGCAACTCAAGTGTGCATTGACAGATACACTAAATGTGGTCTGTACATACAATGCAATATTATTCAGCCTTGAAAAGGAAGGAAATACTGTTACATGCTGTAGTATGGATGAACCTTGAGGACATTATGCTAAGGGAAATAAGCCAGACACAAAAAGACAAATACTGTATGATTCCATTTATTTGCAGTACCTAGGGTGGTCAAATTTGTGGAGACAAAGTAGAATGGTGTTTGCCGGAGGCTGGAGGGAGGAGAGAATAGGAAATTGTTAAATTAGTACAGAGTTTCAGTTTTCCAAGATTAAGAAGTTTTGGAGATTGTACAACTATGTGAATATACTTAACACTACCGAGCTGTACACTGAAAATGGTTAAGATGGTAAATTTTGTTATGTATATCTTACTATAATTTTGAACAAAGTACAGCCTGAGGAAAAGCAAAAACACAGAATTCGATAATCTCTGGATTGGAAGAGAACTTTAAAAGTACCTAGGTTAGCCTGCCAGTTTTAGACACTTTTCATATTTTAAAAAATATTAACATCATCTCCGGGGTTAGTCATTGTTTGCATGCATTTAGTGAAAATCTAATGTGATAGCCAAACCAATTAAAAACATAAAAAGAAATGTATCACTGGGTTCTTCTTTTTCTTTGGCCTTTGTTTCTCACTAAGGATTGAATTCCAAATCCATCTACCTATAGATTTCTCAGCAATGACAGAATCCTGGCAAAACCATTTTCACTACAGATTCACAGAAAATCTGATTCTTGAATAAAGTTGTGGTTTGGGGCTTTTAAAAAAAAGTATAAAGGGATTCTCTCTTTGCTCGCCTCCCAATTACACATCATATGCAATACCCAACACCAGTCTCCCAGGGGATCCAGTGACTCCGGTTATGCCGGAGGCTCCAAAATTGTAATTAAATAGGTGCTTATCTCATCACGTTGCAATGTATTTGTTTGCCACATCTAAGAAAAACAAAGATACTTCTCCATTTCTGTTGAAGTACCCCTTGGTGAAAGAGACAAGCCTTGATATATTTGAGTTCTGGAAAAACCTGGGCACTAAGAAGCGTCTGCATCAAATGTATCCCACAGCTCTATCGTTACTACTCTAGTCTGTTCTTTTCCTCAGTGTTTTTGTTTACAAGAAACCTTGTATGCAGCAAGAGAGTGGCTGAGCCTCTTGTATTCTGAGACATGATAACTCCTGAATGCTAACATACACAAAGGAATATTATCTGCAATACACTGAAAAAGATGCTTGAGTGATTGATGAACATTTTCTCTCTTGAACGCTATCACAGTAATCCTTGTATCATTATGGTTACTATTAATTAATGCCAACATTAGGCTTCTGAGGTACACAGTACATTATAACTCATTAGGAGTATCTCAAAAATTCTAGACAGAAGCTTTTTACAAGAGAATAATGAGACCTGTAAATAAGTATATTTAACTTTGCATTTTTTAAAAGAGTAAGATTTGTATGCTGTCTTCAAATTGCACAGTAAATAGTCCCTTTAAGTTCTTTTTAGAACAAAGTGAGTTATAAAGTGTAGCTTAATACTAAGTTTTTCATCTCTTCGTTCATCAGGCTGTAAACAGGATGACTCAGATGAAGGAATATTCTCAGTAATGAATATGTAATGCTTAAGAAAATTTATGTTCTCCCTAGTTTTTAAAAAATAGAGGAAAGGAAGGAAAAGAATAAAAGAGGGAAGGAAGAAAGACAAGCAAGAAAGAGAGAAAGAAAGAAACACTTGTCATCTGAAAGTTTAGACTCCAGCTCTACAACACAAAGAAAAGTACAGGCAGCTATAGTCCATCTGCCCATGACTTTAATACTTTGAACATGCCGTTTATTTTTTCTCTCGCTTATAGAACCATGTGTCATTGGCATTAAGCTTGCAGCTGTTGCCTCTCACATCAGCCAGAAGTGGGGGTTGAACTTTATTCCGAGAACACACCTGTTGCCTAGAAAAAAAGCCCTCACATACCTGATTGTACAGGATGGAAATTTGAGAGTGACACAAATGTGCATCATGTTAAATCCTGTGCCTGTGCTTAAAAGTCATTTCACAGATACCAGTAAGGAATAAGGGCAGCCAAGCCATGATTTAACGTCTGTCTCAATGTGTTGGCTGCTGGTTGGGCTTAATTTACTGAACACTCAATAGCCTATTGACAGAACAGACCACAAAAAAGGGGAACTAATAGCTACAATTAGGAATCTCTGCTGAACCGAAGAGCATAACAGGTTTAGAAAAGATTAGAACTTGTAAAGCCTTCTTGTGTGCAACCTAAACCAAAGGGCTTATTTAAACTACTCTTCAACCCAAGAAACTTGACACAGCTTGCACCCCTTTTAAAAAAGAATAGATAATTTTATGCATAATTGCACGCATGCATGATTTTTTAATAGATATTGGGTAAATAGAGTTCTCAATGTCAAAGAAGCAGATCCTCTAGAAACTGGGCCTATATAATACCTAGCCCTTGGTTGGACATCATTTATCCATAAATAGATTTATGTGACTTTGGGTTTTTTTTTTTTTTTCGAGACAGAGTCTCGCCCTGTTGCCCAGGCTTGAGTGCAGTGGCGTGATTTCAGCTCACTGCAACCTCCACCTCCCGGGTTCAAGCGATTCTTCTGTCTCAGCCTCCTGAGTACCTGGGATTACAGCCGCACGCCACTACGTCTGGCTAATTTTTGTATTTTTAGTAGAGACGGAGTTTCACCATGTTGGCCAGGCTGGTCTTGAACTCCTGACCTCATGATCCACCCTCCTCAGCCTCCCAAAGTGCTGAGATTATAGGCGTGAGCCACTACACCCAGCCATTAGGGGTTATTTTTTAACAAAGCTATCCTATTGTTAGGATTCATGGCGGAACTGATCTCAGGTCTATTTCTAATTGATGTGACAAATAGGAAGCAACTGCAAATCATAGCTTTTCCTAACCCAAGTCCTTTTTGGAGATTTCTAGAACTTACATTGTAAATGTTTGTAGGAATCTGGAATATTTATTTCCTGTTCTTGATTGAAATGGATTTAAAAAACTGTTGTTACCACATGCTCTCACTAATAACTGGGAGCTAAACATTGAGAACACGTGGTCACAAAGAAGGGGACAATAGACAGTGGGCCAATTGGAGGGTGGAGGGCAGAAGAAGGGTGAGGATCAGAAAGTACCTGTCGGGTGCTATGCTTATCACCTGGGCAATGAAATAATCTGTACACCAAACCTCCGCGACACAAAATTTACCTGCATAACAAACCTGTATGTGTACCCCTGAACCTAAACTAGAAGTTTAAAAAAAGATCTCATTAAAAACAATAATTATTATTAATTATTTAAAATGAAAGAACCACAATTTGAACAAAAGGGCAATAAAATTCAACTAAACGTAACACACATAAAGCATGCTATGATTAAATCCATGCTGTCTAATGTTCTGTCTTTGAGTTCCCTGACCTCTATGAAGGATGAACACTATCAGAAAGTTATTAGAGCCTCACTTTTGACGGGTCATAGTCACTATGCTAGATGTTCATAGTCTTTACCATTTATTTAAATCATCTACAAAACAGGTTGCTCATTTTGTGCCATGCTGTTTGGTTAATGAGTTCAAAGAGTGGCAAAATGAGAAGTCTCTCTTCCTCTGACTCGCACTGGCAGTTTGTATTAATATTTGGATTTAGAGTGGCCCTGCTTTTGACAGCATGACCTTGAGCTAGTCCCTTCATCTGCTCCTTAACAAGGCAGGACAACATAATTTATCAGGGCCTCTGTCTCTCAATAGCCCATGCACCTGACTCATCAGTTCTCTCTGCCTGAAAGCATGAGGGAGCTATTCGGTTTCCAAATGAAGAGCTTGCAATAGGGTGGCCTCATCACCATTATAAAGAGCATCTTCAGTCATGCCAGGGAAGATGCCCTGAGAAACAAGCAGAAGGAACCATGTCAGAAAAAGGATACACAGAACACTAAAGACAAAACATCTTTCCACTCTCCTGTGGTGTAGACGAATATCAGTCTCCTTCATCTAAAAGGACCCGGAGGCCTCTACCAGTCTGTGCTTTCTGGTCCTACGAGTTGTCACATCTTCCTTTACATGAATCTTATCTCTGTAACATATAATAATCTTATCTCTGGGATAAATAATACAGAATATCTGCATGTTTATCTTATGGATGGTAACTTGTATTCTTTCAGTTCTTTTGATTCTCGAAAATATTTATGGATCATTTGTACTCATTTGAAAAGTGACCATTTACATTTTTGGCGCTTCAGAATCTGTGTCTTTACAGGATCCGCATCCCAAAAAATCTTATCAGAAGGACCACTATGGGGCTGACTCTGCAAACCAGCCCATTCCACGTCGATCTCCTCACCTCCCCACTCTGCCTTCAGCCAACTTGCTCTTCCTATGAACTTCCAGTTTCCTGTTCACTGTTTTAATTTGAACGTTAATTTTTATTACCACTAGATGTGGAATATCTTGGCAATTGCAAGCCCGAAGAATCTGTACGTCTTTCAATTTCACCAAATGGCAGAGATCCAAAAGATGACTTGCATCAAGAATTCTGCCTCTAGGTTTCATCCAGGCTTTAAATCGGGCATCTTCTTTCTTACTGTCTTAGCCATGAATGATAGCCAGAATTTTTAGAGAAGGAAGCATTTAAAAGTCATCCATTCCAGTTATCCACCCATCCACCCCCTTGCTTGCTTGCTTGTTTTCTGTCTTTTTTTCTTGCTTCCTTCTTCCTTTCCTTTCTTCTCCCTCTTTTCTTTCTTTTCCTTTCTTTCCATTTATTTTCATCCTTCTTTCCTTCCATACTTCCTTCTCTCCTTTTCTTTTTTCCCTCTTTTTTTCTTCCTCCCTTCCTTCCTTCTCCCTTTCTTTCTTAGCTTTTATTTTCTTTTACTTCCTTCCTTCCCTCCTTTCTCTTCCCTCCCTCCCTCCCTCTCTCCCCCCTCCCTCCCTCCCTCTCTCCCTCCCATCCATCCATCTATCTGTCCTTCTATCTTCTACAGAGAAGGAAACTGCAAATTAGAGAGGCTAGGTGATGTGCGTGGTGTGTTAAAGATCTCAGCAATGCAGTGGCAGAGCCAGGAATCTGGTCTCCAGAGTCTCTGTCTGTCACCTTGGCAGGCGCCTACTTTAACCTGCAATAGGGTGGCCTCATCACCATTATAAAAAGCATCTTCAACCATGCTGGGGAAAACACCATGAGAAGCAAACAGAAGGAACCATGTCAGAAAAAGGATTTACAGAACACTGAAGATAAAACATCTTCTCTTCCTGCTCTCTCCTTGTGGTATAGACGAACATCTGACTCCTTCATCTAAAAGGACTCTAGGCCTCCACGTGTCTGTGCTTTCAGGTCCTACAAGTTGTCATGGCAGCTGTGTCTCCCATCACCCTTGTGGTAATTGGCTGACTCGTGAGAAGCAAGACCGCACTGACCTGCCTCCTTCCCTCTTTCTAGACCTCACTCCCTCTTTCTAGAAGACGAGGATAGGTCTCCATGACCAGGCTCAGGCCTAGGGCAGAGGAGAGGGTGGAAGGCTACTGTGCCTCTTAGTGACCAGGAGAATGCTGCCTCCAGGACAGAACTCTGTCCCTCATGGTCTTCATTTCTGCTCCTTTGTACTGGCGTGGGCTCGGCCTGATCATTACTCACTATGCTGTTGGCAACAAATTTGCAGAATTCAGAAAAGTCACAGATAGATCAGCCTCTGTTATCATGTCTTCCCAAGAACGTGGAGAAGTTTTATTCTCAGCGTAGAACACATGGTTTGCTACCAAACATGCTTTGATTCACAGCTCATCTCCTGCTAAATCTCAGGCCTTAATTGGACATCCCTGTGACTCCTTTTTTACTTAAAGTTTGTTTCTAGAGCATACAATCCGCATCTATCTCACGGAACATCCTAATTTCATAAACACACTTAGAGCTTTGGGGACTGGCCAATAAGAAACCGGACTTGGAATCAAAACCAGACTTCGAAGGGCCACCAGGCCTGACCAACCACAGGATTGCCCATTTACTCTACCAATGAAAAAAATCACCAAGACACCTTGCTGAAACAATGAATCAGATTCCATGAGTTGAAAAAAATCACCAAGACACCTTGCTGAAACAGTGAATCAGATTCCATGAGTCTCTAAGCTTGAGATGATACCTGCCCTTTTTCTTTTTCCTGGACAGCAAATATGCTTTCTGCCAAACTCTTGCTTCAATGCTTTTCTTTCTGCTTTTTTAGTAACTTAATTTCTTTTTTTTTTTTTTTTTTTTTTTTGAGACAGAGTCTCACTTTGTCGCCTAGGCTGGAGTGCAATGGCGTGATCTCAGATCACTGCAACCTCCGCCTCCCAGGTTCAAGCAATTGTCCTGCCTTAGCCTCCTGAGTAGCTGGGTCTACAGACCCGCACCACCAAGCCCGGCTAATTTTTGTGTTTTTAGTAGAGACGGGGTTTTGCTCTGTTGGCCAAGCTGGTCTCGAATTCCTGACCTCAAGTGATCCGCCTGCCTCGGCCTCCCAAAGTGCTGGGATTACAGGCGTGAGTCACTGCACCTGGCCTGATTTAATTTTTTGAGTAAACGTTTGCATGGGTTAAAAAATTGAAGCCAGGAAAAGCACCACGTGTACTTTGTGTAGTAACGTGTACTAATGTACGTGTTCATCCCATTTCCCTCCATACCCCTGAAGGTGACGACTTTTCAAGTTTCTTATGTATCCTTCCAGTGTTTGTTTTTGAAAATACATTTATTCTTATTTTCCTCTTATTACTAAACAGTCACCTCATTATATACACTGCTTCACACCTTGTTTTCTTCACTTAACAATATATTCTAGAGATCTTTTCTATCAGTCCATCTAGAGCTTCTTCACTGTTTATTACGGCTTCAAAATACTCCTCTGTGTAGTTTATCACAGTTTATTTGACCAGATCCCTGTTGCTGGACATTGGGTTGTTTCTAATCTTTTGCTACAGTGCATAAGCATGTATGCACAGAATTTTCTATATTCACAAGTATATCTGAGGATAAATTCTCCAAAATGGGATTCCAGGGTGTATCAGTCAGGGTCCTGGAAGGATACTCATGGATAGATCCTGTGAGTCTCTAAGGTTAAGATGACTAAACTCTTAATCTTGGCATGGTTAAACTAAGGAATCTTTCCCTTTCTTTGTTTCCTTCCTTCCTTCCTTGATAGAGTCTCACTCTGTCACCCAGGCTGGAGCACAGTGGCACGATTTCAGCTCACTGCAACCTGTGCCCCCTAGGTTCAACTGATTCTCCTGCCTCAGCCTCCCAAGTAACTGGGATTATAGGCGTGTGCCACCCTTCCAGCTAATTTGTTTTTTCTTTTGTGTTTTTAGTAGAGACAGGGTTTTACCATGTTGGCCAGGCTGGTCTTGAACTCCTGACTTCAAGTGGTCCACCCGCCTTGGCCTCCCAAAGTGCTGGGATTACAGGCATGAGCCACCACACCTGGCCCAAACAAGGGAATTTGAGGAGAGTTTAATAAAGGGACTATTTCCAAAGCTGTGAGCAGGCAGTCAGGAAACAAGAAATCATAAAGTACCCAGGACTACCAATCACAGGAATCACTGCTACACCGAGGTTTGCAGAAGAAGAGAGAGGGAGGCGGGTATCAGAACATTCCGCAGAGAGACACAGCCATGCAGTGGAGACCAGCAGGAAGAACCAGGGGAATAAAGGCCACCTTCTGCTTGCCTCCCTTGCTCCAGTCTCCTGTCAAGCCTTCCAGTGACTGAACCCAGTGAGAATCCAGGAGCTAAGGAGCCTGTGGATGCTGATGCCATCTATGTCAGGGGTCCCCAACCCTGTTAGGAACCAGGCTGCAGAGAAGGAGGTGAGTGGCGGGCAGGTGTGCGGCCAAAGCTTCGTCTGTACTTAGAGCCACTCCCCATCCCTTGCATTACTACCTGAGCTCTGCCTTCTGTCAGATCAGTGGCGGCATTAGATTCTCAGAGGAGCGTAAACCCTATGGTGAACTGCCCATTCGAGGGATCTAGGTTTTGTGCTCCTTATGAGAATCTAATGCCTTATGATCTGTCACTGGCTCCCATCACCCCCAGATGGGACTGTCTAGTTACAGGAAAACAAGCTCAGGGCTCCCATAGATTCTACGTTATGGTGAGTTGTATAATTATTTCATTATATATTACAATATAATAATAGAAATAAAGTGCACAATGAATGTAGTGCACTTGAGTCATCCCCAAACCATCCTCCTGCTCTGTCTGTGGAAAAATTGTCTTCCATGAAATTGACCCTTGGTGCCAAAAAGTTTGGGGACCGCTGGTCTAGTGGTCGGCCTGGAGCACAGAGCAGGGTGCAGCAGGGTAGAGAGTGGGTCTAGAGCAGCAGAACAGGGATAGGCAGGATGCTGGGTGAAAGGAAGGGCATTGTGCTTTTGAGATCTATTGTGAATTGCCTTCCATGGGGAATATTCCTGTTATACTTTCATCAACAATGGATGAGTGTGTCTGTTTCCCCAAACTCACCTACAGAGGGGGATGTCAGTGGAGTTTTGCCAATCTGATAGGTGACAAACGGTGTTTCTGTGTTGTTTTCAATTTGTATTTTTCTTACAATGAGTGAGGTTGAGCACTTTTTCGTATGTTTAAGGATCACAGGCTGGGCGCGGTGGCTTACACCTGTAATCTCAGCACTTTGGGAGGCCGAGGCGGGCGGATCATGAGGTCACAAGATCGAGACCAGTCTGGCCAACACAGTGAAACCCCGTCTCTACTAAAAATACAAAAATTAGCTGGGCGTGGTGGTGCATGCCTGTAATCCCAGCTACTTGGGAGGCTGAGGCAGGAGAATTGCTTGAATCTGGGAGGTGGAGTTTGCAGTGAACACAGATCATGCCACTGCACTCCATCCAGCCTGGGCAACAGAGCGCGACTCCGTCTCAAAAAAATAAAGAGTCACTTATGTCACTTTTGCTGTGAGTTGTTTATGCATTTCTTTTGTCCACAGGCGGGAGCAAGAAAGTCATTGGTTTATCATTGATTTCTAGAGAACTTTATGTATTGGAGATATTAGCCTCTGTCTGTGGTGAGAGATACAAATATTTTTCCCCATTGTCATTATGACATTATGACTAGATTATAACATTGCTGGTCGGGCGTGGTGGCTCAGGCCTGTAATCCCAGTGCTTTGGGAGGCCAAGGTGGGCGGATTACAAGATCAGGAGTTCAAGACCAGCTTGGCCAATGTGGTGAAACCCCGTCTCTACTAAAAATACAAAAATTAGCTGCGCATGGTGGTGGGTGCCTGTAATCCCAGCTACTCGGGAGGCTGAGGCAGGAGAATTGCTTGAACCTAGGAGGTGGAGGTTGCAGTGAGCCGAGATTGTGCCACTGCACTCCAGCCTGGGTGAAAGAATGAGATTCCATCTCGAAAAAAAACAAAAAAAAGACATTGCTTATGTTGGTTTTTTTGTTTGTTGGTTTGATCATCCAGAGTTGGTTTTTTTTTTGAGACAGAGTGTCTCTCTGTTGCCCAGGCTGGAGTGCAGTGGCACGATCTTGGCTCACTGCAAGCTCCGCCTCCCAGGTTCACGTCATTCTCCTGTCTCAGCCTCCTGAGTAGCTGGGACTACAGGTGCCCACCACCACGTCTGGCTAATTTTTTTGTATTTTTAGTAGAGACGGGGTTTCACAGTGTTAGCTAGGATGGTCTCGATCTCCTGACCTCGTGATCCGCCCACCTCGGCCTCCCAAAGTGCTGGGATTACAGGCGTGAGTCACTGTGCCTGGCCCAGAAGTTTTTTTATGTAGTAGAATTTATTATAAACATATCTTTTTTTTATGGCTTCTAGAGTGTGAGTTGTCATTTAAAAGGCCTTTTCTGCTGGGCGCAGTGGCTCATGCCTATAATCCCAGCACTTTGGGAGGCCAAGGCGGGCAGATGACGATGTCAGGAGTTGAAGACCAGCCAGACCAACATGGTGAAACCCCATCTCTACTAAAAATACAAAAATTAGCTGGGCGTGGTAGTGCGCACCTGTAATCCCAGCTACTTGGGAGGCTGAGGCAGAAGAATCGCTTGAACCCAGGAGCCGGAGGTTGCAGTGAATCAAGATCGTACCATTGCACTCCAGCCTGGGCTACGGAGCGAGACTCTGTCTTAACAAAATAAAGAGAGAGAGAAAAAAAGGCTTTTTCTTCTAACACTTTCATGGCTTCATTTTTGACACATAAATTTGATCCACATTTGAGTTTATCTTGGTGAATGATGTAAGGCATGGATCCAACTGGTTTTTTTTTTCCAGATAAGTTACTGCAATTCCCATCACTAACATCAATCAGTCCATTTCCCCCATGGATCAAAATGCTGCCTTTATCACATGCTAAACACCTGTATGTCTTCAGATCTGTTTTTGGACTTTCTGTTCATTCCGTTGTGCTGTTCATGTCTCAGTTCCAACTGCTTCAGTCACTGAGGATTTAGAGCAGCAGTACTCAACCTTTTTTGGCACCAGGGACCAGTTTCATGGAAAACAGTTTTTCTATGGACCAAGGAGAGGGATTGCACTTTATTTCTATTATTATTATGTACTCATCAGAAGATAGAATCAATGAGAGCCCTGAGCTTATTTTCCTGCAACTAGACGGTCCCATTTAGGGGTGATGGGAGACAGTGACAGATCATCAGGCATTAAATTCTCATAAGGAGCATGCAACCTAGATCCCTCGCATGCACTGTTCACAATAGGGTTCACGCTCCTATGAGAATCTAATGCCATTGCTGATCTCACAGGCGGTGGAGCTCAGGCGGTAATGCAAGCGATGGGGAGTGGCTATAAATATAGACGAAGCTCCAGTCACTTGCTTGCTGGCTTACTCACTGCTCACCTCCTGCTGTGCACCCCACTTCCTACCAGGCCATGGACCAGTACTAGTCTGTGTGTCCTGGGGGTTGGGGACCCCTGATTTAGAGTAGGTTTCATGTGTAATAGAGTTAATTCCCCCCATGGCTCTTCCTATCCAGAGTTCTCCTGGATGGTCTTGCTTGTCTTTGCCTTTTTATTAAAATCAGCTTCTCTGTTTCCAGAAGAAAAATGTTGGAGTTTTTATTGGAATCGGTTAAAATTATAAGTTAGTATTAAAATGTTCACGTCTGTGTGATGTTGAGTCTTCCTGTCCAAAACCAGGTTATGTCTCTCCATTGATTCAAGTCCACTTTTGTATCCTTCAGGAGTAGTATTAAGTTTTTCTGCAGAGTTTTGGCATGATTCTTGAGTTTATTTTGGAGGACAGGGGTTGTTATTTTTAGTAAATGGGCTAATTTTGTCTATGTATTTTTGAATTGATTGTTCGTATATGTGAAGGCTGCTGATTTCTGTGTGTTAATTTGTGCCTGGCTGCCTTTCTGAAGTTCACTTTTGTTGTTGTTCATTGGAGCTTTTCAGTTGATTATCCAGCACTTTTTAAGTATATAGTTATTTGCAAATAGTAATTACTGACCTCTTCCTTTTTATACCTTTCATGTCTTTTTATTTACTATTACCTTTAAGACAGTATTTTAAAAATATTGACAGAGGCTTATCTTTTAGCAGGAATGCCAGCCCATTAATATGATGCTTGTTTTGGGCTGGAAAAAACTGTGTGTGGTGTGTGTGTGTGTGTGGTCATTTTAATGTTCAATTCTGTATCTCCCATTTTTTTTTTATTATACTTTAAGTTCTAGGGTACATGTGCACAACGTGCAGGTTTGTTACATATGTACACATGTGCCGTGTTGGTTTGCTGCACCCATTAACTCGTCATTTACTTTAGGTATTTCTCCTAATGCTATCCCTCCCACATCCCCCCACCCCATGACAGGCCCTGGTGTGTGATGTTCCCCGCCCTGTGTCCAAGTGTTCTCTTTGTTCACTTCCCACCTATGAGTGAGAACATGTGGTGTTTAGTTTTCTGTCCTTGCGATAGTTTGCTCAGAATGATGGTTTCCAGCTTCATCTGTGTCACTACAAAGGACATGAACTCATCCTTTTTTATGGTTGCATAGTATTCCATGGTGTCTCCCATTTTTAAGCAAGAAGATTGTTTAATTTTTTTCAAAGGTCTTTTTCAGCATCTATAGAGATGCTAAAAATATAACTTTTCTTCTTAGATCTTTTAATAAATTACATTAATATATTAATATTTCTTCATATTGAGTCATTCTTATATTTCAGGAGGCTATTTAGTTATATCGAAGTGACCTTTCTAAACTTTATCTCATGTTTCTTTCAAGATGTTTAAGGAATTTCACAGTGGCAAAGAGAAATACGAAATTTTCTGAGTTATGTGAACTAATTTGTTCAAGAAAAACATGCTGCCTTTGAAAAATCCTTATGTACTTTCAAGCTTTATTATTAATATATTATTAAATATCAAGTGCATTTTAAAATACTTTTTAAGTCTTAAGACCATTATATGTACACAGTACATAGGCTTATTTCAGATCCTCTGTCCAAATGAAAAAAAAATTGTCGTTTTTACTTTGAGACAGGGTCTCACTCCTTTCGCCCAGGGTGGAGTGCAGTGGCACGATCAAGGCTCACTGCAGCCTCAACTTCCTGGATCAGGTGATTCTCCCACCTCAGCCTCCTGAATAGCTGGGACTATGGGTGCACACCACCATGCTCAGCTAATTTTTCATATTTTTAGTAGAGACAGGGTTTCACCATGTTGCTCAGGCTGGTCTCGAACTCCTAGACTCAAGCAATCCTCCCACCTCGGCCTCCCAAAGTGTTGGGATTACAGGAGCGAGCCACGGTGCCTGGCATTAAAAATATACATTTTCTATCATAGATTCATAGTTAAACTACAGCCAACAGATTTGAAACGTGTAGCTGTCGAGAAAAAAAAGTTCAAATTAACTTTAAAATGCATTTTTTTCTGTTATCTACGTAACCTACACTTTTCAAATTTAAAATTTTAAAAAAAACAACAACAATAACTTGTAGGAATTGTAATGAACTCTTGTTGCGTTCACTTCTTTGCAGAAGTCATTATTGCCTGTACAAACAAATTAAGCAGGAAGAGGAGGAACCTCCATAATGACATTAGCCTTTCCTGGCCTGTTTTCAGTAGGAAATACTTTAGGGCCAATTAAATTCTTTGGTTGAGTAAATCAGGCAAAGCTGAATCCTCACTGGAGTTGCTGAATCTGAAAGAGATTCCTCTACTCCATAGAGCTCATGATATAATGATTGGAATATTGCACTAGGGGAGGGAAACCTGGGTTTCACCTCCAAGTTGACCATGAACTTAGTGTGCAGCCGTGGATGGGGTTCTTGATTCTCTGGGTCTTTGAATCTGCACATGATGATGTTTGCCACCAGGGAACCTGTGGAGCACCTGCCCTGGTTCTTCCTTTCTGTTCTATGTTCACTGACATAAGCAAAATGGAACAGACAACATGTGCAGGGGTGAATTTGTGAGCATGCCCAGGGCTGCTGTGCTTGGGGTGAATCACATTACCCTTGGGTACCTCTTCACTTGCATCTGGAAAAAACCGATTGAGTCTCACATGCATGATATGCCTCTGTGGAAATGCATGGCATGTATCTACAGCTCAGTCCATGCCAGAAGTTCCTGAGAGCTGGCTGGGTGTGGTGGCTCAGGCCTGTAATCCCAGCATTTTTAGAGGCCAAGTGGGGGGAATTGCTTGAGGCCAGGAGTTCAAGACCAGCCTGAGCAATATAGTGAGACCCCATCACTAATTTTTTTTTTTTTTTTGAGACAGAATATCACTCTGTCATCCAGGCTGGAGTGCAGTGGCAGCATCTCAGCTCACTGCAACCTCTTCCTCCTGGGTTCAAGTGATCCTTGTGCCTCAGCCTCCCGAGTAGCTGGGACTACAGATGTGCACCACCATGCTGGGCTAATTTTTGTGCGTTTAGTAGAGATGGGGTTTCGCTCTGTTGACCAGGCTGGTCTCAAACTCCTGACCTCAAGTAATCCACCGCCTCGGCCTCCCAAAGTGCTGGGGTTACAGGCATGAGCCACTGGGCCCAGCTGACCCCATCACTATTAAAAAAATAAAACTCTTGAGAGTAACCAGCAACTTTCTTCCTAACATTTTCTCCTCAAAAATACCCTTTCATTAGCTGAGCGTGGTGGCACGCACCTGTAGCCCTGGCTTCTCGGGAGACTGAAGCGGGAGGATCATTTTAGCCCAGGAGTTCCAGGCTACAGTGGGCCACGATCACGGTATTGCACTCCAGCCTGGGTGACAGAGGAGGCTCTGTCCTAAAAAAAGAAGAAAAAAATATGCTTTTAGAGGATTGTTTCCAATGTCCTGAATTAATCATGTTACTGAATACTGCAGCATATATGTTCTTTGTCTTGCCTCTTGCCTTGCCACCTTTTTTCCCTATCTTTCCTTCTTTCTACAACTATGCCCATAATTGGAAATTTGTTGTTGTTTTCTATCTAGACTTCGAGATAACTCTATTGTTTGCCTGGAGGCTGCTTCAGCAATACTTTTGTACACAAGGAATGACCTCTTTACATATCATTTCATTTAGCTTATCTTGTTATTTCTATTCATGCACCCATTACCACAAAACACACACACACACACACACACACACACACACACACGTGCGCGCACGCACTCCCTCCACTCATCTATGAATTCCTCATGATATTGTATTGGCTACATGTAAGAAAAAACAGTCTCAGTCAAATGTGTGGGCACACTGGCTGAAGCATCACTCTGATTCTAGGGAATGTGTTTGCAGATTTATTATATTACTATGCATAAAGCAAGTACAGAATATGTTTTCCAACCTTCAGTATTTTTTTTCCTTTTCTGGTTGTCTTTACATTGTGGTTTAACACTGTTAGTTTTAAAACATGCCAGATTTTACACACACACACACACACATATGTTATAACACATTACACACCAAGTCTTTTTCATGTATCAAATATAAGATGTTTTAGTGATATAAAAGAGAACTCACATGTGTTTGCAATACAAATCCTTTCCCTTTTAGAAAACACTTTGAAAAAAAATATTTTAAATAGTGAGGTACTTGGAATGCTGATACTTGACTTTCAATTGCTTTAGTTAAAACAAATTAATATAGAGGTAAAGTAGCATGATTTATAACTTTGGGCCCACCTGTTGAGAGTTGGGGTTTATTACAAGGTTCCAGAATTATGCTCTTTTCTTCCAGCCCTCTCTCCGTCTAGCACTGTGCCCATAATAGCTAATAAGTGTTTTCTAAATAAATAAGTGAAAACAAGTATTTAAATGGATGAATCAAACTATTAAGGAACAATGGAATCAATGGACAGATGAATTTACTGTGGCTGACAGCTTGAATCAAGCCAAACCTAGACCAGCAGTTAAAAAACAAATCATCAGCTAGGCGTGGTGGCTCACGCCTGTAATCCCAGCATTTTGGGAGGCCGAGGCAGGCAGATCACGAGGTCAAGAGATAGAGACCATCCTGGCCAACATGGTGAAACTCCGTTTCTACTAAAAATACAACAATTAGCTGGGTGTGGTGGCGTGCTGGGACCTGTAGACCCAGCTACTCGAGAGGCTGGGGCAGGAGAATCACTTGATTCCGGAAGGCAGAGGTTGCAGTGAGCCGAGATCGCGCCACTGCACTCCAGCCTGGCGACAGAGCAAGACTCTGTCTCAAAAAAAAAAAAAAAAAAAGTCATCATGGCCCAGGTTTTAAGTCATGAAATTAGCAAGTGAAATATTGAGAAACATAGACTATTATCAACACCTGTGAAAAGAAGGGGAAAAATACGTAGACTATTAGATTGCCATGTCTCTACAGATTTTTGTTTTTCTCTCTCCACACACACATACACACACACACACACACACAATACGTGTCCTGATTTTATCACAGCTGTGACAGTTTATCCAGTACCCGCCTCATTCCCTTCATTCTCATTGCTCTTCTGTAGTTGAGGAAAGTGAGCCATTGAAAGACTGGGGCTCTGAGGCAATTTAAGAAAGTGAGACAAAGATTCATAAGTAACCTGAAAATTCATCAATATATTGACTTATAATCACTGCCAATAGAAACACCTTTAGCTCCACCTGAGACAAGATATTTATGTCAACCTTACTATAAGTATTTTATTATTTATTTGGAGACAGAGCCTTACTCTGCCACCCAGGCTGGAGTGCAGTGGCTCAATCTCAGCTCACTGCAACCTCCACCTCCCGGGTTCAAGCAATTCTCCTGCCTCAGCCTCCTAAATAGCTGAGATTACAGGCATGTGCCACCACACCCAGCTAATTTTTGTATTTTTAGTAGAGAGGGGGTTTCACCATGTTGGCCAGGCTGATCTTGAACTCCTGACCTCAGGTGATCCACCCACCTCGGCCTCCCAAAGTGCTGGGATTGTAGGCGTGAGCCACCATGCCTGGCCTCTATAAATATTTTAAACTGAAGGTCAGAGTTAAGAAATAGAATTTAGTTTGGTTTTCCAGTTTGGATTGGGTTGTGGCATGTTGCTTCCCCCTCAATTGTTAACATTCAAAATGATAGCAATCGGGCAAGAAATGACTTTGGAGTCTGAAAGGGTAAGTTGGGAAATTACTTTTGATGGGGACTTTACTGTGTATTTCTAATAATCAAATCTCCCTGGTCTCAAGAGTCTTTGGCTGTATTTATATCATTGTAAACATCTGGATGGAAAGTGAAAAATTCAGTTGATTATCTCAATATATACAAATACAGGCAGTCCCAAACTTCTCAGTGAGATCCCCTCTCCCCAAAGCTCATTTGTAAATTATTTTTTAGAAACTTGGAAGACATTTTCCCATAGACATTTCCCATAGACCATGGGTGGTTAGGCTCCCATGGAAAGATATCAAACAGCACCGCTGCCCGTGCTGTGCACAGAGGCTGCAGCTCGAAAACTATTCACTAACGGTTTGTACCATGAGATAAGCACAGAAATTGTGCGTTACACTTTGAAAACTTGTGTAGCAGTACAACAGAGGAATTAAGTCTGCTAAATCTAGTAATTGAAATAACTTAGACTTGTACTATACTTTGTATTTCAGTTTTTTAAATTTCATTTTTCTAGTACTGCATTTTTACTTATTTTACAAAGGTATCAGTCTGTGATAGATGAGACATTATGAAGAAAAACCTTCCCTATAGGTTACTGAGCAGTCCTTACATAATGCAAAATACTAAAACATTTATTTCACCATGCTTTTAGGTAAATGAAACAAGAAAACAATAACATGAAATGAAAACCAGTCATTTTTTATGAATGCTGATTCATTTTATGAATGCTGATACCTGGGGGAATGTGAGTTTAATTGGAGAAAGTCAAAGACATAAATAGGGATTTCTATGTGTATTTTCAGCTGACTTTGGGTCTGATTCCTTTCTACTTTCGATACCAAACAAGATTTTTCTTTTTTCTTTATATGAGTATATAGTTATGCTGCTTTGGTGCTTAGCAACCATTATTAGGGTTACCTTGGAATTCACGAGTGGGACAAAAAGACAGGAAAAGAGATTTTCTGAGGATAACCGAGTAGGAATTGAAAGAAAGAAGAGTAGGGAGGTGGTATATGCACTTAAGAGAGATTTGTCTTGTTAAAAATAAATTCTGGAGGGATATTCATTGAATTACTGATGGTGGTCACCGTTGTGGGGTGGGATTATTGAGTGTTTTTACAGTTTAAACATCCATGTCTTTTGAACTTTTTACAACAAGCATGTGTTGCTGTTATCATCAGAAGAGGGGAAAAGGAATATTTGGTGCTAGAATAAAAATCCGTGGAATCAAGATATTGCCTGAAAGACAGTTCACTGAGCAGCAAAAAACAAAGTAAAGAGAAGATGTGGGCACGAGCTGGTGCAACCAATCCTGCACAGCTTGGCTGCGTGGCAGCCTAGTGGCCAGGGGTCCCAGCTGCCTGGGAATCCACGGGGAATGAGGAACTAGTGTTTAGCAAAGATCTTTCATGGTTGAGCGGTCATAGTGAGTTCTCAGTGCAGATGAGTTGATATTGGGTGGACTTGGTTCATGAATGACCAAATCTGATTCTTAGCTGTTTTATTTAAGAGACAGTCTCCCTCTGTCACCCAGGCTGGAGTGCGGTGGCATGATCATAGTTCACTGCAGCCTCAAACTCCTGGGCTCAAGAGATCCTCCCACCTCAGGCTCCCAAGTAACTGCGACCACAGGCAGCTAATTAAAAAAAAAAAAAAAAGTTTGTAGAGACAGGGGGATCTCACTATGTTTCCCATACTGGTATTGAACTCCTGGTCTCAAGCAGTCCTCCCACCATGGCCTCCCAAAATACTGGCATTAAAGACTTGAGCCATCGTGACTGGCCCTTAGCTAAATTTTACAGTCACTAGAGATTAACTTTCTTTTCTTGCCTTATTTTCATTTTCCATATTAGTAAGAGAGGCAATTTTTTAAAAGGGGAAGGAAAACTGGCATTTGTGGAGGGTCTGCTAGGTATCAGGCCCTGGGCACAGCTATCAACAAACATTACTTCCTTAATCATTAGGAGAACTTTGTTTTTCTGAGACGGAGTCTTGCTCTGTCGCTCAGGCTGGAGTGCAGTGGCATGATCTTGGCTCACTGCAACCTCCACCACCTGGGTTCAAGCAATTGTCTCGCCCCAGCCTCCGGAGTAGCTGGGATTACAGGCACTCGCCATCATGCCTGGCTAACTTTTGTATTTTTGAAGAGACTGGGTTTCACCATGTTGGCCAGGCTGGTCTTGAACTTCTGACCTCAGGTGATCCACCTGCCTTGGCCTCCCAAAGTGCTGGGATTACAGGCTTGAGCTACCACACCCGGCCAAGAGTTTTTAATGTATCTTTCGAGGTAATGAAACCATGCCTCAGAAAGGTTGAGTAAGTTGGGAATGGCTATGTGTGTAGTAAGGGGTAGAGTTGAATTCTATCCCAGGCCTATCTGAAGTTCATGCTTGTGGTTTCTCTACTACATCACACTGCTTTACAGTAATTTCAGTCTTTCATTATTAAGCAGTAATTACTGAGCTTCTGTTGTAATAAAGGCCCTTCTATATAGGCACCTACTGGCTTAGTCCTCTGGAATATGTCTTCTATGTGGAGACACAAGGCATATATACATGCATGAAAGCTTGGATAAGAATATGACTTAAATAACACAAAATGAAAGGATAATGCTGTAATGCTTAGTGTCACGGTGGATTCTAATATAAGGAGTACCTTGTTGTCTCTGATTTTTCTGAGCGGCCTTAGTAGCCAAGTGTCCTTTATTTGTGAAGACCCAAGATTCATCAACCATGAAGGATTTGCTGGTTCTCTAAGTCAAAAGATTTGGCTTAAATATGTTGATAAAGTGCTTCAGATTCCTTAAGTGATAGAAAAACAAGTTACAGAATTTGGAGAGGAGCCAATCTGCCAAGTGTTTTGTGGCTATACAATGATTGAATTTGAAAATGCAGTTTATTCAGGAGAATGGTTTTGTTCAGAATATAAACTTCTAACAATATTCATGCCTGTCAGAAAAGCAAATGGATTTGAACATGCAATGGTGTTTTCTTTCTTTTCCTATTCCCATGCCCTGATAACTACTCACTGTTTTAAATTCTTTCCAGTCTTTGATCTTTTAAAATATAAATTGCAATAATAAATTATTTAGAAGAGTTCAATGTTGGGCTTTTTAAGTTATAGTGATTGGTCTTACATTATAGACTTTGCAGACTTTTCTGCACATACTGTTTCTGTAACCTGCTTATTTAACTTAGACCATGTCTTCTGGGTCTCTTTCCATGTCAATGAGTTGAAGTCTACATTATCTTTTTTTTTTTTTTTTTTTGAGACAAAGTCACTCTGTTGCCCAGGCTGGACTGCAGGGGTGCGATCTCAGCTCACTGCAACCTCTGTTTCCCAGGTTCAAGGGATTCTCCTGCCTCAGCCTCCCGAGGAGCTGGGATTACAGACACCCACCACCACGGCAGGCTAATTTTCGTATGTTTAGTAAAGACAGGGTTTCACTATGTTGGCCAGGCTGGACTCGAACTCCTGACCTCAAGTGATCCACCCGCCTTGGGCTCCCAAAGTGCTGGGATTACAGGCGTGAGCCACAGCGCCCGGCCTGCATCATCATTTTTAATGACTGTATAGTATTTCTTCACGTGTGACACCATAATTGATTCAAACAATCAAAATTATATGTAGGTGAAGTAATGTATGTATGAGAATTTAGGGCTTGGACTAAGGTGACACAAGTGAACATTGCAGGGTGTGACCTAAAGAGAGAGCACCTTTTAAATTCCATTCCATGGGCTCCTTGCTAGCTCTACCCTGGTCCTATCCCTGCAAGGATGGTTATCTAGTAGTATTTATAATCATTTAAAAAGTTAGTGTCATTTGACTTGTTTTCAGTTTTTACCCTATTGTAAACCAAATTGCAGTTAAAAGCCTTGTACAATTATTTTATTATTATTATTTTTTTTTGAGACACAGTTTCATTCTTGTTGCCCAGGCTGGAGTGCAATGGTGCCATCTCAGCTCACTGCAACCTCTGCCTCTTGGGTTCAAGTGATTCTCGTGCCTCAGCCTCCCAACTAGCTGGGATTACAGGTGCCTACCACCATGCTTGACTGATTTTTTGTATTTTTAGTAGAGGCGGGGTTTTGCCATGTTGGCCAGGCTGGTCTGAAACTCCTGACCTCAGGTGATCCACCCACCTCGGCCTCCCAAAGTGTTGGGATTACAAGCATGAGCCACCATGCCTGGCCAGTTATTTTATAGTTATGTAATTATTTTCTCAAGGAAAAGTCCTACAATTAGAAATTCCTGGCCAATGGCAAGTGGTCCCTAATATTTATTGCCAAATTATTCTCCCACATATATGTTGTACTGATTCATACTCTCACAGTGTCTTAAATGCTTTAGGCTATTTGGTGATAATTATGAACTAGGAAAATAAGAGTTTTAGGGAAATGGTGCATGATTTGAATGCACATTAATATTCATGACATTGATTGTTTAAAAATACTTTGCCGTCTGCTGAACAAGCAGGAAAATAAAAACAACCCACAGAAATCATCGTTTTTGCAAAAGAAAACCATTTATCAGTTCTACCTTTTTTTTTTTTTTTTTGAGACGGGGTCTCGCTCTGTCACCCAGGCTGGAGTGCAGCGGCACAATCTCGGCTCACTGCAAGCTCCACCTCCCGGGTTCATGCCATTCTCCTGCCTCAGCCTCCCGAGTAACTGGGACTACAGGCGCCCACCACCACGGCCGGCAAATTTTCTGTATTTTTAGTAGAGACGGGGTTTCACCATGTTAGCCAGGATGGTCTCGATCTCCTGACCTCATGATCCGCCTGCCTCGGCCCCCAAAGTGCTGGAAATACAAGCGTGAGCCACCACGCCCGGCTCCAATTCTACCTTTGATCTATTTGATGTACCAAGAAATTTGTTTAAATTGCCTCTTTGGGGTTGGATATGACATATTTTGGATGGGGTTGGTGGGGCATTGAGGTCACCTTAACTGAAACCAATAACGCAGCTGAAATATATAATAGAAGATTCTAGGTCTGGATGTAGAAAAGACACATTGGAGCTGTTTCTCAGTGTCAGAACTGTGCACTGATGTAAATACTTTTGTGAGCTGGAAGTTGCCAAGGCAACAGTCCTATTAATGAAGAATAAACCTCATTTATTATCAGTGCCTGAATAATTATTTTTTAAATAAATGTACCCAGTGGTCTAACATTGACATTCTCAGTCTACCTACTCATCTTTCCTTCCCAGATTGCAAAACTATTTAGCCTTATTCAATAAGCATGCCTCCTTTCTCCGCCAATGAGAGTAAAATCATGGAAAAAAATCAGTAAAATGTAAAGGCATTAAAAATGTTAATTTTTAACAATTATCTAATATAAAATTATTGCCCTTTTGATTAGTGCTTTGGCTAAGGCAGAGCCTGAAATCAACTGTGATTTGGTTGGTATCTGAGCAGGCCAGAGTCTTTAAATTAACTTGTCTTTTACGATTTAATGGAATATTGCCAACATATTTGTTAAGTAAGTGGAGTGTGACATTACTGCTTCCTTCCTCCCGTCAGACTGTAAATTTAGACTCCATTTTATTGTGCGCACATGGACACTTCAGAAAGGCAGCTGTGGCTGAGTTGTAGCCTTTATGAAATCTCTTGTCTTGAGGAGCCCGAGAATTGTGTTAAGGGAGACAGTGGTTCCAAATGACTGAGGACCAAGCAGTTTACTTTCTGGATTTTAGAGAAAAGGAAATCTTCTATCAAAAAAAAAAAAATAACATTTCCCTTTTCATTTTCTTTTTTGTGAAAATGTTTCTTGTGTTTTGTGAAGCTGAGCAAATGGGTAAACTTACCTTTTCAACCATGGGTCATATCAACAAACCTCCTGTCCAGGTTGGATGTTTGCTGTCTGCTCCACACAGTTCACACCTCATCACTTGTTACTCACATGCACTAAGTGATTCTGTGTTCCTGTCTTGTTTCCCCTGATTTATATCTAATTTAGCATCTCAGCACATAGTAGGTACTCAGAAAATACTTTCTTTTTTGAGACAGAGTCTCGCTCTGTCACCCAGGCTGGAGTGCAGTGGTGTGATCTCTGGTCACTACAACTTCCACCTCCCGGGTTCAAGCGATTCTCCTGCCTCAGCCTCTCGAGTAGCTGGGATTACAGGCGCCCACCACCACGCCCAGCTAATTTTTCTATTTTTAGTAGAGACAGGGTTTCTCCATATTGACCAGGCTGCTCTCAAACTCCTGACCGCAGGTGATCCACCCACCTCAGCCTCCCTAAGTGCTGGGATTACAGGTGTGAGCCACCACGCCCTGCCCAGAAAATACTTTTTGATTATAAAATTGTGTAATAGATTTCTGTTTCACTCAGGTCTTTTCAATAGATTTTTTTCTGATAATGAAAAAAAATGTTTGACATAGGAAAAATGGACAATCCATATTTGAAAAAGAGAACAAAAACCATTCAGAATCCCACTACTTGAAGGTAACTTCCACTGATACCATGGCGTGTTTATTTCATAAGGACATTTTTTGAAAGTCTAAAAAACCCAATCATTGTACAGTCTGTTTTCTCCTTGATAAGATTTAGAATCACAATGTCATCTGTGCTGGCTGTGTGTATAGGGCAAGTGACACCTGCCAAGCACTAGCAGGGTATAGGTAGTTCAGATGAGATATTAAAATGCCGACTAATGATGGGACCAGTCACAGACCAAGAAAAGCTGGCCCTTCTGTCTCACCATGGCAATTTCAGATTCAACCACAAATAGCAAGCAATCTGATTTCTCATTTCTTAACTCTTCGCGTTAGACTGTGTTACTGACAAAACAGATTTTACCCTCAGAATAAGTTTTAGTACAAGCAGACGTATATGTTCCTTTGTCGATGGCACTTCTGGCTTACTTCTTTGTGCCGTTTCCTAATGGCACTCTGGGAAGAGAGTAATTTCCCAAACTTATCAGGCAAAATAGGAAAAAGTCCCTGGGAACCCAAGAAGTCATAGCAAAGAAACATTCCGTACTTCTTTATTTTATTCTTGGCTATGACAGCACAAAGGGGGCAGTTTGGATGTTGGTTTAATGCCCCCCTCCATCTCTATGACATCTCCAACCATCCCCAAATAAATATGCTAAAAATAACAATAATAAGCACAAAGAATAAAATCTTATGCAGTTAGTATAAGCATCTTTAGAGGACTTTGCTATTTTTAATAAGCAGAAGCAATCCAAGAAAAACAGAGCACTTATCAGAGAGTTTCTTAGTGACTTCCCATATCACAGTTTCACTGTCTTTTCCCCCAGATAACTGTCTGTAAGCCCCTCTCACATAAGTGTTTATCACACTCACCCTCACCTCACCCGTAGTCTCCCCACACATGTCGGTTCATGGGGAGATGAACTGGAATGGAAGTTCTATAACATTGCCTGAATAAGTCCTTTCTAGTTTTAAAAAAAAGTGGAGGAGGGGGCCACATATTTTAACTCACAGGACTGATAGCAAAAGTTGGGAAGATACAGGGATGTTATGGCTTCTCCATCAACTACTTATAAATCAACATTGGTTGGATTTAACTTTTAATAATTTATACTCCATTCAAATCCTGACCATGTTGTTCCATTCATTCTTCCATCTGCTCAGCAGATCTTGAGCACCTGTTTTGTGGCAGGCAATGGGCAGGGTGAAAACTGAGATTTGAAGGTGAGGTGGGACTTTGAAGTAGAGACTTGGAAGAACGCTAGAGGGAGCAGACTAGGACAAAACCAGTGATGGCATGGAACACTACTGATGACTTTGGAGAACTTCTCTATTGAGGTCTAGATGGTGTAGACTAAGGAACTGCCTTTTTCCTGCCTTACCATTATTGATTCATTGCATGATTGGTATCACTTGGAACTGTGTATCGGGAAAAGACAAATACCTATGAAATCCATCTGCGTCTTGTTTTTGAGGATGGTCATATGCCCCATCTGTTGTTCTTTGAGCCCTCACCAGTAAAGTCAGCTCCCATAATTAATTTTCAGTCACGTTGCCTTGACCACAGTGAACAGAATCCTTATCAAACGGTTAATATGTGTAAGTTGTCTGCTATATGCAAAACCCCGTGCTAGGCTCAGCAGAGGATACAGAAGAAGGGAACAGGAAATCTTGGCTCTTTAGGGATGGAGAGTGTCATTGAGGAAGCAGTGAAGACACTATTCCCACAAAGTTAACCCACAGTGGTAATTAGTATGGCATTAGGGAGAGGGCAGTAGGCTCAGGTCAGTAGACCCAACTCTAATCCTACATTTGTCCACCAATCTTGGGAAATTCACTAACCTCTCCAGGTCTTGATTTCTTTTTTGGAGAGGCAGAGACCTGTCTCTGGGTAAATAAATATATTTATTGTCCCAGGGCTCTTTCTCTTTTTATCGTTTCTTTCTTTTTTTTTTTTTTTCCTTGCCCGGGCTGGAGTGCCATGGCATGATCACAGCTCACTGCAGCCTTAGCCTCCTGGGCTCAAGCAACCCTCCCACCTCAGCCTCCTGAGTAGCTGGAACTACAGGCAAGTGCCACCATGCCTGGCTAATTTTTTAATTTTTGTAGAGACAGGGTTTTGCCATGTTGCCCAGGCTGGTCTCAAACTCCTGGGCTGAAGAGATCCACCCACCTCAGCTTCCCAAAGTACTGGGATTACAGGCATGAGCCACTGCGTCTGGCTCAGGGCTCCTTCAAGCAGATCCCTGGGATGCATGGGAGACCACCTTGACTGGAGCAGAGGGTAGTTGGAGAGGAGTCGTGGCCGTGACGCTAGAAGATGAGGGTCCAATTGTACAGGGCTTTGGAGGCCAGGCAAAATTCTAGACTCATCCAAGCCTTTTATAAGAAATGAGAGCTCTTGAAGTGATTATAAAAACATAAGTGTCCAGGCGCTGGCTGAGTAGGGATGTGATGAGGCATTCTGTCCTCGGCCTGCAGCCTCTGCTCCCAAACACCATTAGCACATTTTTACCCCGGGCTCTTGTTTTCTTTCCTTTCACTCTTCTTTTGTAATCTCCCATTATCATGACTGCCCTGTGCTCAGCAGAGAGGCAAAGTGCTCATGTGGCTGCTTTATAAATACTTTTGGGTGGTGATAGTTCCCATGACTGGCTTAACTCTGCCCACTTGTCTTCTTCCATTAGGTAAGTGGTAGTAGCTCTGAAGTCAGTCTTGCTGATATGTTTCAAAAGAACATTGGCTTGACGCAATTATATCCAGCTCTCATGATCTGCATTGTTTTCATTTTCTTTTGCCAAACTTTTCCGTTTTCTATGCTTCAGATCTCTCTCTGGGCAATAAAAGAGAACTTGGAAAGAATCAGGATTTAGGAATTCTTGCTTCAGCTTTGACACTTGGGCAGAGAGCTTTATTTTTTCTAGACGTTCATCCCGTCACTTAAAAAAAAAATGCGAGGATTGAACGAAATGAGCCCCTTCGGATGGTATGAGTGCATGGTTTTGTTACAGTAGGTTGTTAGTCAGACATGAGCAGGGCAGGAGAGCCCCCACTCCAGGAATGTCAGGCCACCATCAGATGATGGTCCAGAGGTTGTTAACTGTCTCGCTAAAATAATAATTGGTTGCAGCTGGCACCAAGGAATGGCAATCTCCCAATAGATAGGAAACACCTAAACTAGTGATAAGGCCCTGATAAGATCTAAGCTTATAAGGAGACTCAAGCATGAGCACTAAGAGGCAAAATGGTGGAGTTTAACTGGTATATGACCTTCCTCTAGGAATGCTCTACTGGTAAGGGAAAAAAAAATGCCTCAAGTGAGCATGCACACAACTTAAATAACACACCACATGTGGTCCCTCCCAAGGGCTGGCAGGTGTGCATATGGACAGCCCACCCCGAGGGAAGAATCAGGGGAGAAGAGACACAGACCCAGGAAGAATGCTAACATGTAGAACCCCAAATCAAAGGGCAAATCACACACTTGAAACTCTCAAGTCACCTGCTTGGCCCTCTTCCAAGTGTACTTTACCTCCTTTCATTCCTGCTCTAAACTTTCTTTTTTTTTTTGAGACAGAGTCTCGCTCTGTCGCCCAGGCTGGAGTACAGCGGTGCAATCTCAGCTCACTGCACGCTCTGCCTCCAGGGTTCATGCTATTCTGCCTCAGCCTCCCAAGCAGCCGGGACTACAGGCGCCCGCCACCACGCCCGGCTAATTTTTTGTATTTTTAGTAGAGACGGGGTTTCACCATGTTAGCCGGGATGGTCTTGATCTCCTGACCTTGTGATCCGCCCTCCTCGGCCTCCGAAAGTGCTGGGATTACAGGCGTGAGCCACCGTGCCCAGCCTAAACTTTTTAATAAACTTTCCCTCCTGCTCTCAAACTTGCCTCAGTGTCTCTCTCTGCCTGTGCCCCTCAGTTGAATTCTTTCTTATGAGGAAGCAAGAACTGCGTGTTTGCTGCTGACTTGTACAGATTTGCTGCTGCTAACAGTTTTGTAGTGGATGCCCTCTGAGCTGTTTTGTTAATTCATCTGCTAATGAAAATGGAATAGAAATGAGAGACAAAATATATGAGGTATCATTTAGGCCAGTGGTTTTGAAAGTGCAGTGTCCAGACTCGAAGCATCATCCTCACCTGAGAACTTGCAGAAATGCGAATTCTCGGGCCAACCCAAATCTACTGAAACCGAAACTCCGGAGATGCAACTCAACAATCAGTTTTAAGAAAGCCTCCAGTTGATTCTGATGGTCACACAGAACCACTGATTCAAGCCTTCTGAGAGGTGCATAATATGTCAACTCAGATATCTTTCTTAATCTGAAAAGATATAGAAATGGGGTTGGTGCTTATGTTCATGTTTACAAAATCAGGCATCTTCAGTCTTGTTTTAAGCAAAATCATGAAATGGGTGAAATTTATCTTTAGCATTCTATTACCTCTTTTTGGGGCTAATTTCTTGTCTCAATTTCATCTGTCAGGTTCTTCTTTACCTCTTCATTGGCAGAAACTCTAGGAACTTTTCCTTTAGGGTAGAGTAGAGGACCCTAAACAACAAATCTGAAAACACAGTGTCTCTAATTACGAAAAACAGGGCATCAGTAGACCAACTGGGGAGGTATGTGAGGATGGCATTGGCAGTAGGGCCTGCAAATTGCACTGAGTACACAGATGCCCATTCCCCCATCTTTAGAGGAAGAGGGGCCCCTTCCCTTTGCTGTCTGGTTTTCAAGAAGAGGGCTGATGCAGTTTCAGAAGGATCTGGAAATGCTTTTAGCACAAGCACCCAGGGTGGATGCTTTTTCCATCTTCCAAGTATTGCCTGTGGCATTTCCCCCCGTTGTGCCTGTTCATTTTGCCATCCACATGGGACTTTGCAGCCTGTAGTGCTTCCAGTGAAACAATGCAAAGCTTTGATGAGTATCCAGAAATCAACTGGGCTTCCCTAGGGAGCCAGCTGTCTTTCCTGAGGGGATTAGATGGAAATAAGTCATATTTCACTAGTGTCTGCTGGCTCCCAAGGATGGTTTTAAACTGATTTCTGAAATTCATTCCCCTATTCTTCGTCCTAAGACCACACAGCAATGGATGTCCCACCAGCCTGTCTGAGAACCCCGGTTACTGGTGTGAGAACTGATAAAGTTCAAACAGAATGCACAGACTTGACCTTGCCAAAATTATCCGTTTCCTCTCTGCACACACATGCTCACAGGCAGATAGATGCACATGTTCACCCACAAAGGTTGCCCAGGCTTTCTGAGCCCTGCACACATGTGATGGACAAACTCAGCAAAACCCCTCGATTATTTGTCGTTACTGAAAACCCCTACGTTTGGCTTTTTCTTTCACAGTGTTTTGAACTGCCTGAGTGAGCCAAATTCTCCCTTTCAAGTTACCAGACTCAGCAGGTTCAGTAAAATTGCTCCTAAATAGGATGCTGTCTGGTTGAAGCGACTCATGGAACTTTCTAGAAGGAAGAAGCAAGTGGATCGGAAGTTGGAATGAAGGTCCTTTGACATGTCGACCGATAAGGTTAAAAACGAATGTAGATTTAATTATGCCCAGAGTTCCAGGAAGCTGAAAGAAGTACACAGTGGAATTCTCAGAAAGGTTTTGTCTACATAAGCAAAATGGAAGGGAGAGTTGAAGCAGATATCTCAATATTGGGCCATTCTCCACCCCAACCTCAACTTTTGTTGTTCCCATGAAACACCATTTGGAGGAAGAGACTAATTAATGAAATTGGCCATCTTTGCTCATCAGACCTGCCAGAAAATTGCTCTATTAGCAACAGGCTAAATGTTGTTACTAGGGAAAGTAAAAAGGCTAATGATCATGCTCATCTTGGGATAACTACAAAAATATTGTTAATGCCACCTCTGAGCTACAATTTTAACTGCGGAAGTCAGAGCATCCGAATTACTGTTTCCACAGCAACTACAATTCAGTCGGCTCTGCAAGACTTGTCATAGAAGAGGACGTTACCTCTATATTATCGTTGCTGGGGAAAAGTGCACTTATTTTATTTATAGCCAAGCTGTGCAAAGTTGTATTTTGTAGTCTTTTATTTGGAAACGTGGTCATTAGAGACCGACAAAAGTCCTTCTGAATCACTGAAATACATGTTTTGATACATGGAAAAATACTGCATAGCTCAGAGCTTCCCATTCATAATGTCATAATGGCCTCCAGGACAGTGAGATTTGAAAGCCCTCTATTCTTCCCTAATGAATATTCAAAATTTGAGATCTTGAGTAGTATAGTCCCAGCAATCAGGCTACCAGGACAAAGAGAAAGAAGATGGTGTACTCCAAAATGGCTTTGAGAAAAACATGCACTAATTTAAACAGTCAGGAGACTTATATCTGTTGTGTTAATGATGATTGAATTTGTGATTTTAAATGTAAATAGTCCACAAATCTTGGTTTGATTTCAAGCATTTTCTTCTCAGTGGGAAAAAATATCCTTGGATGAGAAGTGACAAGGAATGTTAGAAACAAGAATAAGGTGTTCATTCATTTCATTTATATTTTGGAACATTTGTCAGATGCCAAAACGTTAATACGAAGTGGTTTGACAAAAACTAGTCATTTTCCAGTTAACACATTTACCCTTCCAGCCCAGAAAATTATCTGATATTGACACGGGGATGAAATTAACCTAATCCTCCTGTTATTTTGTTATTTTGGTGTCTGTTTTTGAAAATGTATTAAGCTGGTTCTTGCCTATCTACTAGAGAAGTCAGTCACATCCAAGATTGCAGAGAGATAGAAACTGCCCATAAACAGATGTGGAGCTAAAAAGGAGATTAAAAATGAAATTATTTATAGAAGAATATAAACTCATGACCAAATAAAACCGAATCACAGAATTTTTCCCTCCCCACAAAGTAGCAAAAAAAAAAAAAAAAAAAAAAAGAATTAAAGAAAAACACCTCACTAATAGTAAGCAAACAAAAAACCCATAACCTAAAGCAATACATTTTAGTAACTGGTGGCTGAGTGGCTTTTGATTTCTAACCCTGTCCCCAAACCCCCTTAAAGACATTCCTTAGGGGAAGTGAAATCAGGAAAGGAGAATAGGAAGCAAGAAAAAAACACCATGGACTGCTTCTGTTCATAGATGTAAAGCCCTCATGTCTAGGTTCTGCATCGGAGAAATGATCTAAAGTCGGAAGGGACCACTCCATCCGAATGGCGTCTGTTCCAAGTAGGTGGAGTGAACCCTGGTTTGGGGCATTTAGCAAATTCCCAGAAGAATGAGCAGCACTTGAAGACACAAATAAAGACTGGACATCGCCTCAGCCAAATTCTTCCTCTCCCTGTTCTAGCAGGCCTTAAAGAATAGAGAGCAGAAAGCGTTTAGCCCCCAGATTCTGGCTTGAAAGGGCAAAGAAGCTGATCTCCAATATGATGGCAAGGAATCACCCACATTTTATCAGAAAAATTAAAATATCTGAAAAAATTAAAATATGTGCAAGATGGAAAGAGCCAATGTGGCAGCTACAAGTAATGTGTCAGAAAGGAGGCTAGCATGCATAGTAGAAAGACATGGGCTTATCCTTGAAGAAAACAGTATTTAAGGAACAGAAACAGTTTCCTCACAATGGCTTAATAAGAAGATAACTTGTACTCTTAGAATTTAACAAGAGTAAAAAAGTATTTTTAAAATAGCCTAAAGACAAGGTGATAAAACAAGAATGAAATGAAAAGGGAAATTTAAAGTCTGACAAATCAAGAATTAAATACATTAATGCAAAAATGATATATAAATTAGAAATGGTAACATATATGAGACCTGTTGAAAATTTGTTTACTAACAATAGAAAAAGTATTCTTATAATCACAGAGAATACAGATAACAAACAAGGAGATTAAAGACAGAGAGACTCTAAAAGATATTAAGACATTCAAATATTCTACACTATGAGGATAATAATTGGGTCCCTGAATAGAGACTCTAACAAAAGGAACAGAAGAGACACTGAAAGATGTAATAAAATTTCCCAGAAATGAAGAAAGGACCAAATCTATTCCAGGAATGTTCAAAACGCAAACATATCTTAGTTAAGCTATTAAACCTCAAGTATAAAGAAATAATTGTTGAGATACCAAATCAGAGTAAGTCAATTTCCTACAAGGAGAAAAAAATCAAGCTAGTCTCAGATGTCACCATTGCCACATCTGGGGCCACGCTCTCTGAAAATGGAGAGAGAAAGTGACCCAAGGATATTATATCCCATCAAGATCTTGTTAAAATATAAAGACAACAGGGGGACATGCTTCAACCTGAAACAACTAAAACAACTTTGAGAGCTTGTTGAAGAAAATACACAATGATGAATGCCTGGCCAATAAAAAAAAAATAAAAATAACTCAGAAATGGAGAAGTTATGGTGAGAATCATTAGGTTTGCTTAAATGCAGAACTAATACTTAACAACTATGTACACTAATATTACAGATCGAATATCAATGCTATCAGTTTGGAGAAAATAAAAATGATAACTAAAAACTATGGGAGATAGGGATCAGAGATGGAAAAAGTGTAAGTACTTATGTTCTCATCTTTCCCAGCAAGAAGTCAGCCAATACTATCTAGAATTATAACATGTCATTTTAGAATGCAAACACATAATTATCCCAATCTCAACATTTTATAATCTTTTTTTTTTAACCTTAGAATGATCATTTAGGACATAAAAACTATTATGTGGCAGAAACTTTTCTTTGAAGTTTAATGGTTCTTTTTCATTTTCATCTCTACTATTCAATCATAATTAAAATGTATGCTTTTTAAGTCTCTCTGCATACATTCTTAAAAGGTGGTTACAATGATGTTCATTTAATGATTATTTCTAGGTTATGAGGCATTTTTTAAAAAACTTTAATCTTTGCTGGGTGTGGTGGCTCATGCCTGTAATCCCAGCACTTTTGGAGACCAAGACAGGAGGATTTCTTGAGCCCAGGAGTTTGAGACCAGCCTGGACAACATAGCAAGAACTTATCTCTACTAAAAAATTTAAAAGTTAGCCGAGTGTGGTGGTGTGCGCCTGTGGCCCCAACTACTCAGGAGGCTGAGGCAGGAGGATTACTTGAACCCAAGAGTTGGAGGCTTCTGTGAACCAAGATTGCACCACTGCACCGCAGCCTGGGTGACAGAGTGAGACCCTGTCTCTAAAACAAACAGACAAAAAAAGAAAAACAAACAAAACAACAACAAAAAAATCCCTGTAATCTTTGAAACATTCTTTTTTTTTTTTTTTTTTTTTTTGAGACGTAGTCTCCCTCTGTCACCCAGTCTGAAGTCTGAAGTCTGAAGTGCAGTAGCACAATCTCGGCTCACTGCAGCCTCCGTCATCCAAGTTCACATGATTTTCCTGCCTCAGCCTCCCAAATAGCTGGGACTACAAGCGTGCACCACCATGCATGGGTAATTTTTGTATTTTTAGTAGAGACAGGGTTTCACCATGTTGGCCAATCTGGTCTCGAACTCCTGACCTCAGGTGATCTGCCCACCTCGGCCTCCCAAAGTGCTGAGATTACAGGCATGAGCCACCATGCCTTGCCTAATCTTTGAAACTTTCTGCATTAAAAAAAAAAAATTATTCCAAGTCGGTATGCTTTATCTTACAAGAATAACTGCATGAATTTTCTGAAAAACTAGAAAAAAATGCCAAAATGGCTAATCCTGGGTGATCTGGATATTTTTTCTTGGTACACTTCTGTAATTTTTTTAATTTAAAAAATTAACAAGGCCAGGCGCGGTGGCTCACGCCTGTAATCCCAGCACTTTGGGAGGCCAAGGTGGGCGGATCATGAGGTCAGGAGATCGAGACCATCCTGGCCAACACTGTGAAACCCCGTCTCTACTAAAAATACAAAAAAATTAGCTGGGCGTGGTGGCGGGTGCATGTAGTCCCAGCTATTCGGGGGGCTGAGGCAGGAGAATGGCGTAAACCCAGGAGGCGGAGCTTGCAGTGAGCCGAGATCACGCCACTGCACTCCAGCCTGGGCGACAGAGCGAGACTCCCTCTCAAAAAAAAAAAAAAATTAACATAACAGAAAAAGAAAAAAGAACCGAAAAAAAAAATTAACAAATCAGTTGAATGAGTCGAGGGTGAAGGTAAGAGAATATGTGTTTGAGGCCATTCCTGCTTGCACGTCTCCTTATGGGGTGTTGAGTCCAGGTGGGGCCCCCTCTACCAGGGCGCAAATGGCACTGAAATCTCTCCTGGGCCCATCTTAATGATTAGAAGCCACTGGCTTTCAGTGAGCATATCTAAATGGGGATGACTTAAGGGACAATTCTCTTTCCTCTAGAAGGTGTAGAATAGAATTTGGGCACAGTGTGAAAGAGGATAAGAGAGAGACAGGCTTTGAAAACAAGTGCACTTTGGGGCTCAAACATTTTTTAACAGCTTTATTGAAATATAATTCACATGTCATAATATTCATCTTTTTGAAGTGTATGATTCAGTATATTCACCAAGTTTTGAAACCATCATCACTGTGTATTTCCCGAACATTTTCACCACCCCCAAAAGAAACCCCATACCCATTAGCAGTTCACTCCCCATTCCTCCCTCCCAGCAGCCCCAGCGCCCACTCATCTGTAGTGGTTTCTGTCTCTATAGATTTGCTTCTCCTGGACATTTTATATAAATGGGATCATACAAATGTACTCTTTTGCGACTGACTTCATTCACTCAGCGTAATGTTTTCAAGGGTCACCTATGTCGTAGCAGGTGTCAGTACCTTGTCTCTTTTTCATGCTGAATAATATTCTGTTGTATGGATATATCACATTTTGTTTGTTCATTCATGAGTTGATGGATATTCGGGTTGTTCCCATGTTTTGGTTATTATATGATGCTGTTACGAACATTGATTTACAAGTTTTTGTGTGAAGATATATTTTCATTTTTCTTGGGTATATACCTACGGGTGGAATTGCCAGATTATATGGTAACAATGTTTAGGAGTCAAACATTGAAACTGCCATCTTCCTCTTTGTTTCCAGGCAGAAATGGTGCACAGCGCTTTCCAGGCCCAGCGGGCTTTCCTTCTGATGGCCTCTCAGTACCAACAACCCCACGAGGTAAGAGAGTGTCCTGAGAGGGAAGGTGTCCCAGGGTATGGGCAGTATAAGATGGAAAACAAGGAGGCAACAGAAGCATTTATTATAGTCGACCTCCTAAAAATGAGACTTATAGCATGTGTAGGTTCTGTCTCTAATCTGTATCATGGTATAGAACAATTCTTCTCTCTCATAATCTCATTAATAGTAGACAAGTTGTTTTTTTTAAAGTATGCCATTTGCGGAAAAAAAAAGAAAAAAAGCAATGTGTCTTCTTACTACTAATATATCATTATGGCCAAATTCTTACTGTAACAAATGGACATTACCAGTTTAAAAGGTGAGTTGACTTGTGTGATCTTTATACTAGTCTCACAACCTTTTTATAATCAAGGAAGTGTTTATAACTAATTTTTAGCTCAGATTTTGAGCTGCTTTGTTACCAAAGACTGTTCACATCTGTGATCATCTCTAACCTCCATGTATGGATTTTATTAGCTCCTATTTCCTAAGTAGCATAGATGGGCTAAATCAGTGGCTAAGTGTTTTGTGTTTATGGGTCATCTACAGAGCCTCATTGCAGTTTCTGGTTCATCAGGCCTGGATTGTGTCCCAAGATTCTGCTTTTTAATAAGCTCCTGGTTGATGCCCATGCTGCTGATCCTCATTCTCAAAACACCAAAATTGGAAAGAATTTTCATGACTCTATAAGAACTTAGGTGTAGTCCACCTCGCCTTTCTCTTCCACCATAAATATGAATGAACTTTTCTTAGGTTAAAGATATTTAGAGGTGTTAGAGGATCTGATGCTAACTGCAACAATATTACCAATGTAGTAATTTTAACAACTTTTAATCTATCGTAAAATTACCAAGTAAGGCCTATGGTAAATTTTAATACAGAAGGAATAAAACTGTGAGAACAGATGTTAAGAGCAAAGTAATGGTTGGCGGAGGTCTGTCTCATTCCCCAGGCCCTGTAAATTTCCGATTCTCTAAACCAAAGCGTGATCACCACCTGCCCAAACTACTAACATTGTATCATGCAAATAACTGCATTCCCTCTACCAAGGGTTCATAATAACAACTTTTGACCATGCTGATTGTGTCACAAATGAAATTATTCATTAAAAAGTAGTCCTACTACCAGCACACTTTGTTTTATCAGAAAAAAATAAAAATTGTTCTTTTGGCTAAATATTCTGCATCTGAAGTTTAAGAACATTTATATAAATAAAAAATAAATTGAGCATACGTTATGACACAATAGCTTAAATGTAATAGCTCACTTTGAATTATAAAACAAACTCCTGAAATTGAAGATTTTGAGCTAAGAATCCTGGGAATCCAGAACTTTGACCTTCAGGGGATGACACTCAGCTCCATAAAGGGGCAAGACCGGAGACCCAAGACCCTCCCTGGAACGGACATTCCCAGCCATGCTTGTGCAGTAGAATCACCTGCAAAATTTTAAAAAATACCAGTACCTGGGTCCCAACCCAAGGGACTCTGACTTCATTGGTCTGAGGAGTGGCCTGGGCTTTGAGATTTCTATGGGCTTCACGGGTGATTCTGACTTTCAACCAGAGCTGTCAGCCCCCACCCGAGATGGATATATCGCCTCCCTCCACGTGAAAGGAGTTAGCTCACAGCCTAGGTAGGAGGCTCTGTAGGAATGAAAATATTCCGTGTTCCACCATGGATGCGTTTTCCTCCTTGGTCTTCTCAACCTCTGCTTTGCAAAAGAGCGAAGTAAAACTGGGAAATCACAAAGATGTGTTGTAGATTCAGCCTTAGCCTGCCTTTTCTGTGAAGTGGGAGGAGAGGTGGTCCAGCTGAGATTCTCAGGTAGAAGAAGAACTGTGACTTTCTTCACTGGGTTACCACTCCATCCCTTCCCTAAGCCTCAGAACAAGAGGCCTCTCCAGTGGCTTTGCAGGCCTTAGACAGAAAAGCCACTCACTAAATATTGGATGAAAATGTGAGTGAATGAACAATGAATGAATGCATTGGATCTGTGGCATTCCAGCGTGAGCCATGGTCAGGGACGCTGTGTGGCTTAGCATGTGGCTGTGCAGATTCTTGGGTCATATCTACAGTTTCCCTTTCTTACTCTACTGCATTCTCTCTTTTTTTTCTTTTCTTTCTTTAAAGATGGATTCTTGCTCTTGCTCTGTCACCCAGGCTAGAGTGCAGTGGTGCAATCCTAGCTCATTGCAGCCTCGAACTCATGGGCTCAAGTGATCCTCTCACTTCAGCCTCCTGAGTTGTTATTACAGGCATGAACCGCTGTGCCTGGCTCTATTGAATTCTTGATAAAGGGGAGGGAAACTTGTTCCCAGGGAGGCATGCACTGGAAATGTCTGGCAGCACTTACCACAGTGCTCCATGTGCAATAAGGCCTGGACCAGGACCAGCAAAATGCAGAGCAGGCTCATGATGCCTACCTCCCTTCCTGGCCCTCCCCTCTACTTCCCTTTCCTCTTTATTCAGAACACCGTCCTACTATTCCACCTGAGAGAAAAGCAGACCTGAGTGATCACCACATGTTATTCAGAACCCCTGTCCACTCCAGTGTGGATGGTACAGGCTCAAGAGGCTGAAGAAGAGACCCAGAACCAGCAAATGAGACGTGGGGTTTATTGGGGACTTGCATACGGGGGAGAGAGTCCAGTAGCAGAGGGCTGGACAGGAGAACTACAACCACTTGCAAAAGGCGTGTAACTTATATAGCATTTTCATGTAACATCCTCCCTCTAACAACCTCCACCTGGTAACCTTCATTTAACCTAAAACAAAAGGCCTCCATCCCCCATATGGCCAGTGTTCCACGGCATTCCCCGGGAAGCACCAGGGGTTCAACTGTTCCTCATAGAAAAGCAATGGATCTCCAGGTTGGCCGCTCCCAGATTCCTTAGTTGCAGACTCTGAACACACATTCAGGTGGATCTGCCGTACAAGATCACTCTCAGGGTATGCTCAAGTCATTGCTGTCAAGTGTGTCTGTCATACACAATCGCCACAGTGGTGAAAATAGCCTATGACCAGACCTTAATCCACCCAGTATGCATTCTAGAAGATGCATCTTAAAGATCAGTATCATAATGCAGATCATATTTTCTCATAGGAACAATTATTATAACCGTTTGTGTCTTACTGTCCTCCTTCTTTCAGGAGGAAGAGAATTAACTGCTGTAATTTCAGCTCTCATTGACATACAACAGTGATCCTCCAGCTTTAGCGTGCATGACAGTTCCCTGGAGGGTTGTCAGAACTCAGACCGCTGGGCCCCACTTACAGAGCTTCCAATTCAGTAGGTCTTGGTTGAGTCCCAAGACTCTGCAGTTCTAAAATGTCCCCAGGTGATGTGATACTCCTGGTCCAGAGACCACACTTTGGATCCTGTGCTGTATGGATGGCTCTCACTTTTACAATTCAAGCTCAGATTTATTTCAGGTGCTTCAGAATTTCATTTCCAACTGTCTCTAGACCACTGCTTCTCAAACTTCAGTATTCATCTGAATCATCTGGAGATCTTGTTAAAGTGCAGAGTCTGATTCAGTTGGTCTCAAGTGGGGTGCAAGAGTCTGTAGTTCTAACAGGCTCCCCGGCGATGCTGGTGCTGCTGATTTCTCACTACACATTGAGCAGCAAGACTTTAGTCATTGCCATCCAAAATCCCAACAAACACAGAATCCCTTGGTAGTCAAATCTCGAATTCATATTCTCTTCTCCTACCATTTCTGTAGCAAAGTAGGCCGTGTTATGCTGCAGTAACAAACATCTCTAAAATCTTAGTGATGGATAACTGCAGAGGTTTATCTCTTGTGCACACTATATAGCTATCTGTTGCAAGTCAGCTTAGTATCTAGTGGATGAGTTACTAAATAACGACTCATATAATTATTTACTTAGTGTTGTAACAGGGCTCTGAGAGAAAAGAGTATAGAATGAATCTTTAATAGGAGTTTTGGGCATTGGGGAGGGAAGATCTTCCAGGGCTGGGGAACCTTCCAGGGAGTCCCTTGGATCCTGCTAATGAATGCAAATGACCACTCTTGCTGCCACAGCATAAGGCAAAACTAAACCAACATGAGTGGTCGGTTGTGGCTCATGTCAGCCTTGTGAGACCCTGAGAGAGAACCTAGCTCTCCCTTGGCCCAGAATTCTGATCTACAGAAACTGTGAGATGATAAATGGATATTGTTTTAAGCCACTAAGTTTGTGGTAATTTGTAACACAGCAGTAGAAAACTAATAGGGATTCTCTCAATTCCCTTGTTGCTGAACTCTAAGGTAATGAATTTTGTAAAACTTTTTGTGGGTACATAGTAGGCATATGTATTTATGGGGTTCATGAAATGATTCGATACAGGCATGCTATACATAATAACCACATCACGGGGAATGGGGTATCCATCCCCTCAAATATTTATCCTTTGTGTTGCAAGCAACCCAATTATACTCTTAACGTTTGTTTGTTTTTTTGAGACGGAGTCTTGCTCTGTCACCCAGGTTGGAGTGCAGTGGCGCTACCTTGGCTCACGGCAACTTCAGCCTCCTAGGTTCAAGCAGTTCTCCTGCCTCGGCCTCCTGAGTAGCTGGGATTATAGGCGCATGCCACCACACCCAGCTAATTTTTGTATTTTTTAGAAGAGATGAGGTTTCACCATGTTGGTCAGGCTGGTCTTGAACTCCTGAACTCGTGATCCGCCTGCCTCGGCCTCCCAAAGTGCTGGAATTACAGACGTGAGCCACAGCCCCCGGCCTACTCTTCATTATTTTAAAATGTGCAATTATTATTGACTACAGTCACCCTGTTATGCTATCAAATAGTAGGCTTTATTCATTCTTTCTAACTATTATTTTCTTACCCATTAACCATCCCCACCTCCCCGCCTCAGCTCCCCGACTACCCTTCCCAGCCTTTGGTAACCATCCTTCTACTCTGTATGTCAATGATTTCAATTATTTTAATTTTTAGATCCCATAAATAAGTGAGAACATGCAATTTTTGCCTTTCTGTGCCTGGCTTATTTCACGTAACATAACAATCTCCAGTTCTATCCATGTTAAATTTTTTTTTTTAATAAGACCACAGGCCACAGACCAGAATGTGCCCTTCAGTTCCTCCACCTTCACCCTTCCATCTATCCTGGCAGAAGCCGGATAAAGGATTCATTGACAGCCCTGATTGACAATGGTGACCCCCAATTTCAAATTTCCTTCCTCACTTTGGCAATGAGGAAACAGGTCTCTTGCATTCTCTAATACTAGGACATTCCAACATTTCGGCCTTGACCCACAGAAAAAAGGATATTTTACTTCACTACCCAGTTTCACAAAACAGTATTCTTACCATGTGCGCTGCATTCTGACGTTTTTCTTCTAGTCTATTCTGTGCTGTGGTCATGACCCACTGAACTGATCTTAAGACGCACTAGTGGTGACACCTTGCAGTTCAGAAGCACCTTTCTCATTGATTTATTACATGCTCATGACATAAAACACATTACACAATATTTGCAAAACATCTCAGCTTTTGTTGTCTCCCCTTGTTGTATTTTACATAAATAACCTTTGAGCAAAAGAATGGCCCAGTTCTTATAGTACTTATAGTTCTTATAGTCTAGAATTTGTCAAGCACATCCTCTTCCAGTTGATGGAAGGATTCTCACACGGAAAATGGCCAAGAAGCCCCCACCCTGGCTTGCTCAACTGTTCATTTACTTTTACAGCAGGTGAGCATAGGGAAAGTATGTTATTTCTAGTTCTCAAACATAAAAACAATATTCAGTGATACATTAATAATCCAGCCCCAGGATGCAGACCTGGGCCCATTCCTTTATTCACTATCCAGAGTACTTTTTGCAGAAACTACATGTCAGAGCCACACTACACGTCATTTATAAGAGTTGTGTATCAAAATAAAATTGTAGGAAGTGTTTAGTCGACATGAACAAGTGTTTTTTGGCCTGAGGCCACCTCACCTCACCTGGGAGAGATGAGAAAACAAGAGTGTTAACAATTTTAACCATGGGTGACTCCAAAACTCTCGCCCGAGCTGCAGAGGTAACCTTCTGTAAACCACGGATCTGATGCCTTGATGGGCACCACCCCAAGGAAGACTATCATTCGGGGAATTCCTGGGAGGTCTCCCACTGATGTCCCACCAGTCTAACCCTGAGTAGTTTGCAGGAGCAGAAGAGAAGCACCCAGAGGGTGGAGAACTACAGCTGATGGGCCATAAGTACAGCAGGCTTTCTGCTGCCTTCACACTTTCCTTATTTTCTCCAGCATTTCTTGTGCTGCTAAGACCTCACAGTGAAATGATCTCTGTGTGTGTGTGTGTGTGTGTGTGTGCATTTGCATGGAATCAATATGTACCTGCACATAGAGAGTGTGTGTGAGTGTGTGTGTGTGTGTGTGTGTGCATTTGCATGGAATCAATATGTACCTGCAATAGAGAGTGTGTGTGAGTGTGTGTGTGTGTGTGTGTGTGTGTGCATTTGCATGGAATCAATGTGTACCTGCACATAGAGAGTGTGTGTGTGTGTGTGTGTGTGTGTGTGTGTGTGTATTTGCATGGAATCAATATGTACCTGCACATAGAGAAAAAATTAATCTTAAGTTTTTCAACTTCAGGGAAGATGATTTACGGTCATTGGCTGCCCGGTAGGTTTTATTCTATCTAGGAAGTCTGAGTTCTGTATTCCTCCATAAGGGGGAGAGAGAGAGAGAGAGAGAGAGAGAGAGCGTTTCTACTATCCTCCCTCTCCTTTTCTTGTCTTTATTTGAACTTGTACTTTAAAGAGAAATAGTGCCTTCCTGTGCATAAAGCAGGCATCTAAAACTGATTCTCTTTCCTTTCGTTGTTTATACAATCTGAAAAATTAGAAGGAGAAGGAGGGTTAGCGACCCTTCTTGGCCATTCCTCCATCTCTGAGTGAATGCACATGCCCAGCACAGTCTTCCGCTCAGCACTTTCTTGATAAGGATTTTTCTAATGCATGGAGCAGTTATCAAATTTGTTAATAATTTGTTCACATTAAACTAAGCAAAAAAGCCTAGCGGCAGTGATCTTAGGACTTAAGCTAATTATTTAGATGCATGAGAGATCCAGATTATTAGTGGGCGTGAATATGTTCGGGATTTTAATAAAACATTAATTTGTGAGGGTGGTCAAGAGCAGAAACTTTGGACTTGGGCCTACTTAGATTTGAATTTCACATTTTCTACTCATTAGCTCTGCTAATCCAAATGCGAGAAAAACAAATTCATCTATGTCTTCTAAGTTTGAGAATCTTCTATCTTTTTCTCGGTATCTACTGGAGAATTAACTTGTTAATCCACTGACCCACTCTAACCAAACCAACTTGTCAAGTTACCCACTTGGAGGAAGGCAGTGAAACTTTCTAAGCCCGTGTTTTCTTGTCTTTAAAATAGGGATAACAAATAATTCCTACCCCAAAGGGTTATTGTGAGGATTAAATGAGAAAAAGCAGGTGAGGGTCATGTGACTGAGTAGAAAAGTTCATTATTAGTCAATGTTGTCTGACTGCTTTAGCAAAAAGTCCCCAAATCTCAAAGGCTTAACAGAGGAGATTTTTTTTCTTGCTCACATAAGGTCTGCTCCAGTGTTTTTGGTTGACAGTCTTCCACATGGTCGTTCAGGGACCAGGCTTCTTCCATCTTGGGGCACCCAACTCCTCTAAGTCCTCAGCCATTGAATTGGAAAAGAGAATGGAGGAAGGTTTTATGGGCTGGGCTGGGAAATGGCCTATGTCACCTCACCTTCATTCAGCCTTCTGGTCATTCCTAGCTGCAAAGGAGGCTGGGGAATTTAACCCACCTCTATGCCTGGAGGAAGAAGTAACAGATTTGGTGAGCATTTGGCCAGTCCACCAGAGTGAGTCACTTGGTTTCGCTAAAATGAGCTCTTTCTCTGTGGAAATGTATTGTCTTTCCAAAAACTCGTAGGGATTTTCCAGACTAATACCCCATTTCTCTAGCTGTCCAGGGAAAGACAAGAAAGACTTTGAAATCTAACAGCTGAATTTTTATTGCACTTGGGTATAAATAGATGTATCTATGTATGTATGCAATATTTCAAAATTTCTTTTAATTACAGTGAGTTTATCCTTTTTGCCTATAAAATGTTTTACCATAACTATAAGGTGTCAAGTTATTGTCCAGTATTTTAAAATGCCAAGCAAAGTAATCACGTGACTGATCTCAGCGCATACCTTGGGTAAATTACTTGGTGCTAGTGGCAGGTCTAGAAATTGCAAAGGAAAAGCAAACGAAGGAGCACAGAGCCAAACTCCCAAGTGTTTCTTAAGTCCATGCCCAGAAAATGTCATAGCATTGCTCAATCAGAATTGCTGAATCTTCCTGAAAGATTTGGCCATGATTAGTGCTGCTAAGTTCTGTTGTCAAGGGCCATATGACAGATAACATCATGCAATAAAGTAATTCTGGCCCTAATGTAAAATGAAATGTCTATTTTGAAATATTGCTATGAAGTTGGGTTTTTCTTAATACAAAGGCATCAAGAAAATATTCTGTTGAGTAACTACTGTTAATTATATGTGCACAGCAAGGATTTTTAATGGATTTTAAAATATCTGTTTCATTGATCTTGGAAGTAGGAAAAAACTACAAGAGAAGTAAAAGGTAAAAAAGTTAGGCCGGACGCGGTGGCTCAAGCCTGTAATCCCAGCACTTTGGGAGGCCGAGGCGGGCGGATCACGAGGTCAGGAGATCGAGACCATCCTGGCTAACACAGTGAAACCCCGTCTCTACTAAAAATACAAAAATTTAGCTGGGCATAGAGGCAGGCACCTGTAGTCCCAGCTACTCGGGAGGCTGAGGCAGGAGAATGGCGTGAACCCGGGAGGTGGAGCTTGCAGTGAGCCAAGATTGCACCACTGCACTCCAGCCTGGGCGACAGAGCCAGACTCCATCTCAAAAAAAAAAAGTTTCATTCTTTGTATCACGCTCCGTTATGTTTCCGTTTAGCCATTTAGCCGTCGTATTTCCCAGTGATCTGGATTGACAGTTTCAGGAAGGAGTAGCACCTTAGAATCTAAATCAGTGACTCACTTTATGAGCTTTTCCAAATTACCTTGATAGTCTCACTTCATAAATATGCGTAAGTTTCTGCTCTGTTGATAGTGCTGAATGGGTTGGCTCTCTTCACTACCAACACAAAAGCACCCAAAGGCAATATATGCTTTTAATTTCTGGAGAAGTGTATTAGTTTAAGTTCAACTAAAATATCTGCTTAAATATAATTTATGTAGTATAGGTAAAAACCAATTGCATTCTGATACTTACAAGATCGCTTTTATGTAAACAGCAGCTTTCTGAGTAGCAGAAGGTGGAGAAGTGAGGCAAAAAGAAGCCTTTTTTCCTTTTCCTATGAGCCTTCCAATGGCAAGAGAATTACCTTGGTAATGACATGGTGGCTAGCATGTGAGGGCTGCTGCCCGTGCTGGATGTAGATGCTGGTTAACACACAATAAAACACCAGGGAAGGAAGGAGAGGCAGGGGTTTGTGTGATATCATCAGGGTCTGCTTGAGTTGACAGCCTGAAGCTACCCAGTCAGGGCTGAATCCCAACAGGAAAGCTAATCATTAGTTTATCAGGATGCAGAGAGGGAGATAATCAGAAAAGAGAGTAATTCTGTCATTCTTCTGCCTAGACTGTTTGCTTTAGCAACATAAAGCTGTGGGTGAGCCTGTGAGCTGTGACTATGAGTTGGTAGCTTTATAGGTATTTAGAAACCCAGGACTGTGGAGGCAGAAGGGATTTGCTAAGATCCTGTCCTGTTGGAACATCACTCATGGTGACCTTTTTTTTTTTTTTAATCTGATAAGGCACATTAGCTCATCTCTCTTTGTATAAGACATGAATTAGATAATGAATGGCTGCCCAAAGGAAGTGAGGTGGTTATCACACCCTGGGGATTCGAGAGATTATCTGAGGGGTAAAGGTTAATAAAGAAGGATAATATCCTTTGTTTGATCAACTGTTCCATATTAAGTTCGTTAGAATTCCAGACTGCCTTAATGGCAAATGCTACATAAATGATAAAACTGTGTATGTACTAATATTTGACTAGGGAATTTTTTATTCTCCATTTAGTTAAATATTGAGGTCACTTTGTGTTTTTAATAAAATAATTATCAACGATATATCGTTTTCCACTGTGAAGCTCAATATTTGCTTGCGTAGCCACCATCAATCTGATATAAAAAGTTGTAAAGGTTGCAAGTTTTTCTCTCATGACCTGAATCAAAAAGTAATTTAGAAAGAGGTCACTGTGTCATCCAACAAATCTTTTTAAAAGCCAAACATATTTTGACCTTTTATTTGGATTTGCTACTTGTTAATTGTTTCAGCAGCCTTAACTTAGATCCTCTTTGCAGAACATAGCTTCTGTCATCTGTACAAAGCTGTATATGTGAAAATTGAAGGCAAGGAGAAGGTAATTCCAGCTGGCATTCCAGTCTGGATCTGCTGTCATAAATTACTTAGCAGAGGGCATGGTTCGTTACTTTTTATGGTCATGTTCTATATTTGTATGTGCTGGGGGGTGGATCACATGACAAAACCATCATTTGATATTAGTGTTTATGTGCACCAACCAGTGAGGGCTCGATTGAAGCTTCACTGTGCAGTACTTTTAATTTGTATATTTAGCTCTTAATTGAAAATGCAGGCACTTCCATAAGTACTAAAACTACAAATAATCTAAATAAATGTTATGTAATTGTCTTTAGGAGAAGACAAAGTGCTGTATACCAAGCTAATTGAAATACACTCTGCCTTCCAGAGATTTGAAAACATAAAATTTTGAACTAGCTAGTCAACATGGCCAGAATAATAAAGGTCAAAGTTTACCATTTTCCATTTTTTAGCCCCTCCCCTGATTAGCTGATGTCTGTTTATTTAAGAGGAAAGACATTTTTCAAACTAATCAAGACAGAGGAAAAAAAGTTTTTTTTTGTTGTTGTTGTTGTTCTATTCTCCAAATCCCTTCCCCTAGTGCAGCTTCATACTTAAGTTTATAGTGGCAAACACCTCGAAAATGTCCTTCTTGTTTGATTTTTTTTTCCCCATAACTAAACAGGAAAAAAAAAATGGTCTTGTCAGGTTTTGGTGCATCCACTGCTTTGAGAACTAGTGTTTCCATATCTGGAATCGTTTGTTAGATAAATTTGCCTGTAAGTAGTTGCTTCAGATCTTTGTCAGGCCTTGTTCATCTTACATACTGCAGCCCTCTTTAATTTCCTCAACTCCATTAATGTATTCTTCAGGCTTTTCTTTCACTAAGTATTTATTGCATGCCTACTCTATAGTAGTCAGAGCACTTAGCACATCTACATCTATTATTTCATTTGTATGAGAACATACTTTGGAAAATAAGGTCGGGGTGATGTTATTTGAACTTCCTCAGCACCTATGTAGTAGTCTCTGTCAAGCAACAAGTAACTTCTGAAATAACTGTTATTTTAGAAACACTTCTACTGTTATTTTTTGTGCGTATTTTCCATCCCCTCAACAAGATTTGCAGAGCCTCAGGGATCTTTAGAGTTGATATCTAAATGTTGCTTTTCTGACATATTGTGGTCTTCACAATATTTTTTATTAGATGCCAAGTTTGATGAGAAGAGAGGCTCGGGTTCCGAGTCACTTGTTTTGTTTGAGGAATAAAAGCTAGGTTCAGCTAGCCACAGTAGCTCACACCTGTATCCCAGCACTTTGGGAGGCCGAGGCGGGCGGATCACAAGGTCAGGAGTTCGAGACCAGCCTGACCAACATAGTGAAACCCCATCTCTACTAAAAATACAAAAATTAGCCGGATGTGGTGATGTGCGCCTGTAATCCCAGCTACTCAAGAGGCTGAGGCAGGAGAATCACTTGAACCTGGGAGGCGGAGGTTGCAGTGAGCTGAGATCGTGCCACTGCACTTCAGCCTGGGCAACAGAGCGAGACTCCGTCTCAAAAAAAAAAGAAAGAAAAGCTAGGTTCATGGATTACAGTGGTGCAGGGAAGGGAACTGAGTGAAGGAGGGACATTGTCGTTTGGTGATGCTGTTATCTTTTACTGAAAAGGAACTTGATATTTGGAGGTGTATTTGGTAAGGACTTAGTTATCAATTGACAGCACAACTGGTAACATGTAAGTCCTAGATCAGCCTTGAAAGAGTATTCCTTATGGGAAATGGGAAGATTAGAGAAGAACAAGCGAGATGGTGCTGGTGAGGCATTTCATTTCAAAGGTTTGTTTCTCTTTCACCCCCTTTTACTAAATGAATGCTTTTGAGGGGACCACGGAATGGTTCATTTCTAGATGTGTGGCGCTAACGATGAGAAATGACGGCAACCAGATTTGGGTGACAGATGTCGCTCAAGCCTTCAATGATTATAGAATATAGGTTCTGGGAAGAATGTGCTGATTAAATTCACATGGGCTGTGGAGATCCAGCTGGCTTGATATTTAAATGCTGCTGAAAAATGTTCCAATTAGATGGATTCTTCCCTGTGCAGAGTTTTCATGTAAATTGTGAAAAACGGTACTTTCTTCAGGCAGTGAAATTGTTGTGAACGTCCGATGTCAGTCCTCTGAAGATGGTAATTATGCAGCTTGAACTACAGAAACTGCAGCGCAGAAGAACTTCAGGGTTTATCCTGTCTCTGTGCAGATGGACCCTCTATATAGAATAATGACCAACACATCACACAAATTGGATTTAAATGACTTGAACAACAGGAGTCCCATCATTTTCTTTGGCTGAATATCCTATAGTTGAATGTGTACAGGATTCCTCTTGGATAGTCATAATTGGATTATATTTCCCATACGAGCAGGGTTGTAATTTGAAGCTTCTTATTTTACCAGCTTGACAGCAAATTAAGCACAGACAGGACAAACTATACATCATACAAACCAAGATACAACTAAAACCTTTCTAATTATTTAAAATGGGAAAGTGTGGCTCCACGTCCTGTAAAGTGGTTAAAATATGGTGTTCACATTGATTATAAGAGTTGCTAATGAATTCTAATTGCAATACAGCTCATAAAAAAATCTATATCATAACTTACCTATCTGAAGCTGATGATGGATAGCCATAGTAAATAATCATCAATAATAATTTTATTTGACTCTTTAGAATTTGAAATGTCTTTTCATAGAAAAGCACTGGACCACTCATATTTTTTAAATATTTTTTGTAATTAAGTGAGAGCTCTTGTCTTTTCCTCTCTTGACAGCATTTCTCTGGCCTGGACAGATATGTTCAAAATCATTCTGTAATTCTCTAATACCACACTTGAGATTGGATTATCTTTTTCAGAAGTAACAATCAAAGAATCACAGCATTCTGAGGCTGTACCCAGGAGTGCACTGGGGAGGGCTCCCTTGGCACTGGTCTTTTCATTCAACTTTTCTTTGTTCTGCCATCTCCCAAGGCTTAAATGGGAAAAGGAGACAGACGAGAACAACGGGAAGTATGTGAGGAGAGAGGATAGAGAAAGATAATCCTATCCCTGTGGCTTGTCAGTTAGAATGTGGGAGGGAGTTGTGAGCTGATCATGTGGCTATGCACCTTAGAACTTTTTCCCACAATACTTCTCTGAACCGCTTTGGTCTTATTTTCTTCCTTCTTTTTTTTTTGAGATGGAGTCTCACTCTGTTGCCCAGCCTGGAGTGCAGTGGCGCAATCTCGGCTAACTGCAAACTCCGCCTCTCGGGTTCAAGTGATCCTCCTGCCTCAGCCTCCTGAGTAGCTGGGACTACAGGTGTGTGGCCACTCCCAGCTAATTTTTTGTATTTTTAGTAGAGACAGGGTTTCACCATGTTGGCCAGACCGGTCTCGATCTCCTGACCTCAGGTGATCTGCCCACCTCGGCCTCCCAAAGTGCTGGGATTACAGGCGTGAGCCACCACACCCGGCCTTATTTTCTTCTTTCTTTCTCCATCTTTTGCAGCCTCCAAGGCAGGGAAGCTGAAGTGTAGATGTTAATTAGTAACAAGGCAGTAATGAAAGAGTGTAACTGTGAGATGCAGGGCTGCCTGCGCTGTTACAGCATGTCATCTAGCCACTTTCATTTCCTTGACTTATTTTTGCACCTTTATTTCGAGTCAGGTTACCCTAAACTTAGTTGTTTCCTTTACATGGACTATCTGTGTCCAGTGCTCATAACGAGTGCTCAGAAAGAGACAAGATGAATAAACCATCCAAAACCAGCCAGACCCCAGATATTTGAGATGATTAAGATCTTTTCCCAAGATCACTTATTAAATGAGTCTCTGAAAACCTCCTCTTGTCTTTCTGTCTGTGGAAAGTCAACCCTAATTACTTTTTACAGTAAGAGAAACTCAAGGAGTCTGGAAGAGGGTTTTCTCCCCATACTTAGGGGATGCACAGAGGAGATTCATACTTAACAAGATCATCATTAAAACCTCCCCATAATTATGTCCTGACCTATGGATTGCTTATGAAAAAGATATTGTTCCCATGTAGATAAGGAATAGCATAGATCTTTGTGATTAATTTTGGGGGAAGATCTATTTTTCTTGAAAAGAAACTGTGATTTAAATGTAATCCTGTCATTTAGGTTGTTTCATACAACTGTTAGTTTTTTCTTAATGATTACAATTTTTAACTTTGCTTCTGTTCTTTGTTTAGTTGTTCAGGTGTGTCCTAAACAGAGTTTTAACTTATGTAATTACTAATTTTACTTGTTGCATTTTCCACTTTTCATATATATGAAATATATATAATATATAAAAATATATTAATTATATATCTTTAATAATCATTATGTATAATATATAAAATTTTATGTTGCTTGGGGCATAAACATTTATTCTTTTAGATAGGCTGTATCTATTGCAATCCTATAGTAACCCCTCAGTTGCTTTTTTTCCTTGAGACAAGGTCTTGCTCTGTTACCCAAGCTGGAGTGCAGTAGCGTGATCTTAGCTAACTGCAACCACCGCCTCCCAGGCTCAAGTGATCCTCCCACCTCAGCCTCTCGAGTAGCTGGGACCACAGACGTGCACCACTACACCTATTTTTTTTTTTTTGTATTTTTAGTAGAGACAGGGTCTCTCTAGGTTGGCCAGGCTGGTCTCAAACTCCTGAGCTTAAGCAATCCACCTGCCTCAGCCTCCCAAAGTGCTGAGATTACAGGCGTGAGTCACCACACTGGGCCTCTCAATTACTTTTTATTCAGAATACTTTTTTAATCTGATAACATTATAAATATCCCTTTTCGTGTTGTTGATGTGACCTCCTACCTTCCCTAGAACCTTATCTAATCAATCCTTTCCTTCTTTCTCTCCCTACTGGATCCTTCTGTTTAGTCTACAAGCCAAATCAGTTTTTTCTGTTTAAAAAAAACAAACCAAACCAAACAAAAACAACTTCCTTCACTGCCTAAAATGTCTCTGTCCTCCTCTTTACTGCCAGCCTTCTTAGGAACACTCTGTCCTCCCTGATGTCATGTCCTCACTTCCCTGTCACTTTTTAATCTCCTGTCCTCTGTCTTTCCTCCTTATCATTTGACCAAAAAAGACTTTCCCAGTGCCCTGCCTGCTTCCTAACTGTCCTCATTCCATTCAGCCTCCTTGAAGAATTTTTACTGCTGACCATCACCCTCCTCAAAGTTTTTCCTTCTCTTGGGTAATAACACTATGCTTTCTGTCTGTTTTACTTCATTTCTTGCTCTGACTTCTCTTCTTCCCTCTATCCCTTAAGTGTACATATTCCTTTAAGATTCATTCTATGTCATCAGAAGAGGACTTTCTCAAACCTGGTCTCTCCCCTGTCAGTTTCATCCATTCCCATGGTGGGGTCCGTCACTCATATGCTGGTGGTGCCCACTTTATGTCTCCAGCTGAAGGCTCATGCCCCACGGCCCTGGGTCTGGGTGTCCTCCAGGAGCTCAAATGCAGTGCGTCTGTACCACACACACCTCCCCCAAATGCTGGGCTCCCTTCTCATTCTTTCTCCCAGTTCATGGAACCTCAAGCCACCCTGTCTCTTGAACTAGAACTCCTAAGTCCTTGTGACCCCTCCTTTCCTTCACCCCTCACATCCAGCCAACCTCTGAGTCCTGATGATGCCCTAACCAGGAGAATCTATGGGATGTGGAAACTTCACTTCATTCCCATTTGCTCCAATTTGGAAAGGAAGGGAGGATGAGAGTGAAGAAGAGGAGAAGGGAGGACGGAAGTAAAGATGAAAGAAGGAAAAGAGGCAAGGAGGAAGGAAAAAAGGAGGGAAAAAAGGAAGGGGTAGAAGGGAGAAAGGAAGAAGAGAAAAAGATCTGCTTTTTAATTTTTTTTTTTTTTTTGAGACAGAGTCTCGCTTTGTCGCCCAGGCTAGAGTGCAGTGGTGCGAGCTCGGCTCACTGCCAGCTCCGCCTCCTGGGTTCACGCCATTCTTCTGCCTCAGCCTCCCGAGTAGCTGGGACTACAGTTGCCCGCCACCACACCCAGCTAATTTTTTTGTATTTTTTTTTAGTAGACACGGGGTTTCACCGTGTTAGCCAGGATGGTCTCGATCTCCTGACCTCATGATCCGCCCTTCTCAGCCTCCCAAAGTGCTGGGATTACAGGCGTGAGCCACCTTACCTGGCTTAATTTTTTTAATGTAAGGATATTACAAGCTTGCTTTTTAAAAATCTGTGAAATGAAGAAAAGACATAGAAGAAAAACAATCCCACCACTCTCTGACAGACACTACAGTATGGCCTCTTCAACCAGTCTCTGCCTCAAAGCTTCCCCTCCTCCAGTCTGTCTTCCATTCTTATCATCGTAACTGTTGCTACAAAAGAAACCAAACAAGCAGAAAACAAAGCAAATCAGGAATGCTGCCATAATCCGTTGCCTATGCAATCAATTCCAGACTGCAGAGGATGACATTCAAGGCCCTTTGCAACTTATTTCAGCCTCTGAGTCCTCTCCTCCAAAACTTCTCCCCCACAGCAAATCCATTATCCCAATCACATTGGACAACCCAAGTGCTATGAACATGTATAATGTGTCTTTATGCAAGGGCCCAAAATGTCCATCCTTCTCTTCCTAATTTGTATATTTTTCATTTTAACAGGTGTAGTGTATTCCATAATTTGATTAGCTGGGCTTGGAGACATCAAGAACTGCTTTCTCTAAAGCTCAAAGGCTAACGAGGGCAAAAGATAAACCTAAACCTGGTATATTGTAATAAGGGCATTGTAATAAGTACTGAACTGGTGGGGGGCCCTAGGTGGCAGTCCTGAACACTGCATAGGGATTGGGGAGTTGGAGAAGAGGTCACAAGGAAGGGGCCCCTTGAACTGGGACTTGCAAGAGAAGCAGGATTCATGCATGAGAAATTGCGCCTGACAAATGGAAGCGTCTGAAGTGTCTTTGCTCTGGTATTCACACAAACAGATTCAATCTCAGTCCATTCTCCCCCACCCCATCTGCCAAGATGACTTGGTGCTAAATGTGGTTTTTTTTTGGGGGGTTTTTTGGGTTTTTTTTTTTTTTTGAGACAGCGTTTGCTCTTTTTACCCAGGCTGGAGTGCAGTGGCACAATCTCGGCTCACTGCAACCTCTGCCTCCTGATTTCAAGTAATTCTCCTGCCTCAGCCTCCTGCCTAAGTAGCTGGGATTACAGGTGCATGCCACCACACCTGGCTAATTTTGTATTTTTTTTTTTTTTTTTTTTTTTTTAGTAGAGACAGGGTTTCACCACGTTGGCCAGGCTGGTCTAGAACTCCTGACCTCAGGTGACCTCGGCTTCTCAAAGTGCTGGGATTACAGGCGTGAGCCACTGCACCCAGCATAAATATGTATTTTTTTAAACAAGATTGTTGAATTTTATTTTTTAATCCCGTCAATTAGTTTCTAAATCTTTTTAATAAGCAAGTTTAGGCTGTTCACATGTGCTTTTTGATATGTTATTTGTCCTGAAGCCCAAGTAAATGTATCTTTATTGTAGTCATTCTTGCTTTCTCTTTTAATTTCTGTGGTTTTTATGGCAGATTTTAAACTCTATTTCTTTCTGAAATTGGCCAAAGGATAACCTTAAGTAGTCTGATGTTAACATTTTAACAATAATATATTCCGGAAAAACCATTTTAACTGCTTCTATTTATTTCAATTAACTAAGTAAACTTGGATTCTTTTCTAGGAAACAAAAAGAATCTTTTGTTCATCTTCAGCTGTTCATTATTTGTAATTATTATCTGAGATCCTTTTTGAGATTCTGCTAATACCTGATAGTTCCAAGAATTTATTTGCTAATTTACTAACCATTTCCATTATATTCTGTTAATCCTTGCATAACATTCTGATTCATTTGTTTCTCAAATATGTCCTTATAAATCTCTGTCTAGTTTTGTTTCCTACAGTGGCAAAATGGATACGTTTCTATGTGATGCACTGTTCATATTTTTAATTGGTCAATTTTTCCAAGTCTGAAAATATCCTTCTCTGTCTTCAAAGAACAAAATGACCCTGGGCAAGTACCTTCTTTTGGCCTTGTCATAGCTTTTCCACCCCGTCCTCTCCTCCTCCAAAGTCTAAGGAGAGAAATCTAATTACTATTCCATGTCATTAAATACCAGCTCTCTTTACCTGTGATCACTTTAAAACTTTGCCTTGGCCTATTTCTTTAAGGTGACAGGCATGCATATGTAGGGGAGTTCAGGCATGGGAAGTCACCCACCACTGAGTGAGTGGCTTTCTCTGAATTCTCATGATGTTCGTGCCAAAATTCTATTTCAGTTCAATAAATTTTCTGTTATCTCTGTTCCTAATTTTATACTCATCACAGTCCTTTCCTTTCTGTCCTTCAAAGCTTGAGCTTCCTTATTCTGTTTTGTAGGTGTATTCATCAGCTAGGGCTGCTGGAACAAAATAACACAAAGTTAGTGGCTTAAACAACAGAAGCGTATTCTTTCATAGTTCTGGAGGTTAGAAGTCAAGGCGTAGGCTGGGCGCAGTGGCTCACGCCTGTAATCCCAGCACTTTGGGAGGCCGAGGCGGGCAGATCATGAGGTCAGGAGATCGAGACCATCCTGGTGAACATGGTGAAACCCCGTCTCTACTAAAAATACAAAAAATTAGCCGGGCATGGTGGCGTGCGCCTGTAGTCCCAGCTGCTCGGGAGGCTGAGGCAGGAGAATCGCTTGAACCTGGGAGGCGGAAGTTGCAGTGAGCCGAGATCGCGCCACTGCACTCCAGCCTGGCGACAGAGCAAGACTCCATCTCAAAAAAAAAAAAAAAAAAAAGTCGAGGTATGGGCCATCCCTTAGATGGCCCAAGGGAAGACTCTCTTCTGAGACTCACTGCTGACTTCTTGAGGGTTGCTGGCAATCTGGTGTTTCGTGGCTTGTAAATGCATCATACTCCATCTTTATGTTCACGTGGTTTCTCCCTGTGTGTCTACATTTCCCCTTTCCATAGGGACACCTAGTCGTACAGGACTAGGGGCCCTCCCTACTGCAGTACGACCTCATCTTAACCAATTACATCTGCAACAACCCTATTTCCAAATAAGGTCACATTCTGAAGTACTTAGGGTAAGGACATCATGATATGAATTAGTGGGGGGACACCACTCAGCCCATAACACTAGATTTGTCAGGCATTGTTCTACTGTTATTATCTGTGTAATGCAGGCGTCATTTGGGCCAGTTGTTCTAGCGTGTCCTGGCTTACACCATCACATATTCCTCTGTACCAGTAACTGCTTCTTCTGTCTCTCTCTTTGGAAGCTTTCATCGTGAGCCCATTCAGACCTGCTCAGGTGGAGAGCTCCAGGCCCATTTGCCCCTTTAAGTTGCAAAATTGTGTTTTCATAGGAGTCAGGCTGCCAGTTGGTGGGGTTTCATTTATTCGATTTCTGTATCGTTTATGAAGCCTATCATACTGTTTGTTGTCTTGTTTTCTTATTTTCTAAAATCTTACAGATAACAATACAAGGAGGGATTACCATCTGTAAAACTCCTTCCCAAAAGTGCAGGGTACATAGATAGCATTCAGCAATTTTCTTGAATTCTTTTCTTTCCTCCATTGTTTTCCTGTCTAATTTTTGTGGACAGTTATATGAAAATCTAGGTGACTTCCTGAGACTTCATGTGCACACGTAGAACTCACGTAAAAACGAAGGAGCGGCACTGGTGTGCATTTGGTCACACTCCAGGGAGACATACCCAGATTACACCAACTCCTCAGGGTGCAGACAAGGTGACGTCAAAGGACACAGTTGGACTGGGATTCATTCTTACAATGGGATAAGGCAGGGCTTAGGCCCCTGTGAGAAAGAACCAAGTACTGGTTCCTAAAGGAAAGGTATGAAGGATGGGAGTGCAAACCCTCATGGAGCCCCAGGGCCCCTTGATAAGAGAATTCTCACATGCCCAGCTCCACCACTGTGCCACAAAGCCTTCCAGAAGCCCAACCATCAAGGCTGCTGAGAGATTCCTCTCCCTGGTGTGGCTGACAGGGGTGTTTTCCCTGGCGTGGCTGACGGGGGTGTTTTCACACCAGGAGCCACCAGCCCCCTGCTCAGTGATAAGGAGCACTCGTGAACTCTGCACATGAGCACCCTGAAAAAACCCAGAGGAGCTTGCCCTGGAAATAGCCCCATAGGTTCTCTCCTGTGTGCTTCTTGTCTGTTTCTGGTCACTCGTGCTTGGAGTTGTATGAGTCCAGTGAGAAGAGTCCCAGAGAGCAGAGTGGCAACTGCTACACTCCCAAGCTTATGTCCTTGGTCTGCCAGCCTGAGATGAGAACTACTTTTGCAGACCAAAATGAAAGACCACGGACTCCCTTTTTTTTTTTTTGCAGAACAAAATCAAAGACGGATGGACTCTATTTTTTTGGCAGACCGAAATCAAAGACGGTGGGCTCCATTCATTTCCTTTCCAGAGCTCTTCCCTGATAGCGAGGATGTTGTGGGCAGAGAAAGATAGAAAAGAATCATTTCTATAGCAGTTTCATGAGTCTGTGTCTGTGTATTCAATGCTTGGGTGGGGCTCCCCCTTCTCACGCAAGGCCTTGTCACAAGCTCCTGTGTCATGAATTGTTGGAAGCTGCAGCCTGGCTCAAATGACCACAGGGGTGCCTCTTTGTCAGACATACGCTGTGCATCTGGCGGCATCGTGAGGGTAATGTGATATGGCTCACAATTTTAATTTTAACAAAAAAATACATCTGTCAGACTCATTTCAGCTGACAGGATAAATATCATATTTCATTGCCAGTTTGTAAACACCTCACTTTTCATCTCTATCTAACATGTTTCCTGGGTGGTTTACAAATTGAAAAATCAAATGGAATACATTTGGGGCTGAGCATGTGTGCTATGTCAGTCAAGTCTGAGGGTAGTGTTTATATGGAGCCGGGTCCGTGCAAGCAATACATAGGTGGCTGACCAGGAAATGTGACGGTGGCAGATTTGTCTTATGTAGAATTGTCTGTAGTAAGAAAACCCGGTAGAGAAAGTGGTTTTGAGACCGTTCGGCAGCTGCCTTGGACACCTGGAGCCATTTCTTTTACAGATGAAGATGCATTGTGTCATTGTCTCAGGATCCTCGTCCTGTTGCTTCTCTGGCCACAAATTATTCTTCACCAAAGATGATTTTATTTCACTGTCTTTGAAAATCATTCTTTATAGGTAGAATATGAAGGTTCTCTGAAGTGATTCCAAAATGCAAAACTCAAACACTGTTGTCCAATTTCTTTAGTTGCAACAAGAGAGTAGAAGGGACAGTATTTGTTTTGTGATGTTGGGACGTTCATCAGGGAGAGAATTTGAGATAAGTAAAATAGCAAATAGAAATAGTGAAATAACTAGATTCCCAGTCCTGAGGGTTTTTTTTTCTCAGTCCTGTTATAAACAGCACTGATGGCATTTTATGTGAATATTTATGAGGGACCTTTTAATTAAAGGATCTCAAAATTCTCTTATCACCTGTTAGTTAATTTTCACAATGTCATGCTAGAGCGCATGGGTAGTAATGTTATATGCCATGTACAGGTGGAGAGATCAAAGCCCACAGATGTTCAGTTACAGAACTTGACAAGAACCTGCAGTGATCAACTGGGCTTTTTCCAGCCTGGGGCACCAGCCTCTGGTTACCGGTGCCACCCGGCTTTCCCAGGCTTGGTAACCAGTGAGAATGAGGTCTAGGGCTAGCTGGAAAACAACAGGAATGGTGACTTTGGACTCACCCCAACCCTTTCCTGCCATGTGAACTCCCACCTCCCACCCACTCATCTTCCTTTCTTGTCAGTCTGTTTATTACTCTGGGCTGATTTCCACTGACCCCGGAAAAGGATTAATTAATAACTATAGGGGTTAGTAATTATTGACAAGGTCACATTTTTCCAAAAAGTATATGCATTTTCAAATGGAAATCTAAACGCCAGCCAGGTCTTCCGCAGGCTTGGCTTCCTGCTGTCCTGCTTCCAATACTCTTTTCCTTCATTGTTAGGAACCAGAGATGCATAAGAACCTTCTACAGAAGTAGCCCTCAAACTACCTCTCCACGGCAGGCTCTGCCAAAACACCACTTAGTGCAGAGGCTTCTGAGGATGAGGAGGGGAAGGATGGAATGGAAGAAGGACATCCTGTTTGTGTTCCCACAATCCACAGCACTATAACTCTCAAAGGGTGAAGCAGTGAACATTGGGTGTACCAATTCTGAAAGCCTAAAGTCCCTCATACACAACAATCACCTATAATATATTTGTGGCCAAACATGTTCTAAAATCCAGTAAAATAAGCCAGGCATGGTGGTGTGCACCTGTAGTCTCAGCTATCTGGGAGGCTGAGGTCGGAGGACCCCTTGAGCCTAGGAGTTTGAGGCCAGCCTGGGCAACATAGCAAGACCCTGTCTCTCAAAAAAAATACATTAAACAAACTAATGAGATAGAAAAACTGCAAAATCTTGGGAAGTAGAATTCAAGGAAGTTGTGATAGTTGATAATTTAAGCTCAAGTAAATTTTCTCAAGGGAAGAACCTAGATAAATAACTGACAGTGGGTCAGGTGTTGTGGCTCATGCCTGTAATCCCAGCACTGGGAGGCTAAGGCGGGCGGATAGTTTGAGCCCAGGAATTCAAGACCAGCCTGGGCAACATGACAAAACCCTGTCTCTACTAAAAATACAAAAAAATTAGCCCGGCATGGTGGCGTGCACCTGTAGTCCCAGCTACTCGGGAGGCTGAGGTGGGAGGATCACTGGAGCCCAGGAGGTCCAGGCTGCAGTAAGCCAAGATCACACCACTGCACTCCAGACTGGGTGACTGAGCAAGACCCTGTCTCAAAAAATAAATAAATAAGTAAATAACTGACGGTGTTTATGCATGGCCAGGATATCATATCATAAGACAATCAAGATTATTCTTTAGAAATCAGCCTCAAAATACCATTGATTAGATGTTTAAAGGCTAGGGATCTAAACATGTTTTCTCTTACCCACTCTGTTGCTATAATCCAAAGGGCAACTGAAGTCACCCTTCCGCTTAGGATCCAGTAAGATGTGCTGGAACCCTCATTCCGTGTCCTGTGGACATGCCAGGATATCTGGAAGTGCTCACGCAACACACTGTCACGGTCACCCCGGCTTCCAGGCTGAGCCGCTGCGGAGGACTCAGCTGTGTCTTTTCTGCTCATGGAGCCCTGCAGTTCTCCTTGATTGCATTGGCAGGAGGCACTTGCAGTTTTAAATAGCAACCTCCAAGCAAGGAACTCAGAATCATCCTCTGTGTGCCCCACTGCCATCACTTTTCTTGCTCACCTCATTCATTAACTCAGCACTTAATTGCTGAGCACGTACTATGTGCCAGGTGCTGAAGATACTGAAGAAAAGAAGCCATCCTCGTGCCTGCTGGAAGCCCTGTCCCTTACCTGCCTTTCGGAGCCGTCTCCTTCTCCCGTCCCCTCTTGCTGTGGACTTCCCCAGTCACTTATCAAGCCCCTGAGAAACACTCCCAATTGGTGTCTGCTCTGACTTGGTGCTGTCCCCTTGCGCCTGCCTCTGACTCTCTCCTCCCTGACAGGTCAGTTATTCTAAACTTTCAACTAGGCCACTGCTCTGCATTAAATCCTCTCAGAGCTCCCCAAGAGCAAATGCCTGTCTGGCTCAGCAGCCTCATCACCCAGAATGCCTCCAGGCTGGTTTGTTTGTTTGTTTGTTTGTTTGTTTTTGAGTTGGAGTTTTGCTCTTGTCACCCAAGCTGGAGTGCAGTGGCACCATCTCGGCTCACTGCAACCTCCGCCTCCTGGGTTCAAGCGATTCTCCTGCCTCAGCTTCCTGAGTAGCTGAGATTACAGGCACCCACCACCACGCCCGGCTAATTTTTGTGTTTTCAGTAGAGACGGGGGTTTCACCATGTTGGCCAGGCTGGTCTCGAACTTCTGGCCTCGTTTTGTTTTGTTTTTTGTTTTGTTTTGTTTTGAGACAGGCTCTTACACTGTTACCTAGGCTGGAGTGCAGTGGTGCCATCATGGCTTACTGCAGCCTCAAACTCCTGGGCTCTAGTGATCCTCCCACCTCAGCCTCCCTAGTAGCTGGGACTACAGGTATGTGCCACTATGCCTAGCTAGTTTTGTTTGTTTGTTTGTTTGTTTGTTTTGTAGAGACAGAATCTTGCTTTGTTGCCCAGGCTGATCTCCAACTCCTGGGCTCAAGTGATCCTCCCGCCTCAGCCTCTCAAGTAGCAGGGATACCCAGTTAGTTTCATTTTAATTTTTGTAGAGATGAAGTCTCACTATACTGTCCTGGCTGGTCCTGAACTGCTGGACTCAAGTGATCCTCCCACTTCGGCCTTCCAAAGAGCTGGGATTACAGGCATGAGCCACCACATCCGACCTGATTCTTACTCCATGCCATTCAGGAAAATTTGTTGTTTCCTGAGCATAGCTTGGCTTTGTGCTCTTTTTGGTATCTTTGTCTGCTGTTCTGTCAGCCTTTCCCTTCAGATTTCTTCTCATCTGTAAGTAATAAGCAAACACCTCCCCTCTGGATTGTCCTACCTGGTGCCACCCACAGTCAGACCAGCAGCCGCCCAAGCCCTTGATGGCTCGGTCCCACAGCCCCACTGTAACCATTTGTTCATGTGACCATCTCATTCATCCTAGCTCAGGGCCAGGAAAATGGTAATTGTGATAAATTTAGTCATTTATTGTAATTCTTCAGTGAATTTCACATCTCGTTTTTTTAAAAAAACCCACTCATATCACAAGCCCACATTCAGCTCAGAAACAAATGTTAAATCGGCCTAAACCTCACTTTCCTCTGCTGAAAAATGAGGATAATAATACTGAATTATAAAGTCACTAAGAGAATTAGCATCTATCTTTGTGGAAGCCATAGTTTCAATCACATCAGAGCATCTCCTTATAGAGCTGCAGTTTGTGTTAGTTCTGTTGTCATCAAAGTTTGCACGCCAAGTTAGCACACTTGGTCTTGAATTATACCCTCTGGACATCTAAGGGATTCATGGACATGAACATGGTCTTGAATTATACCCTCTGGACATCTAAGGGATTCATGGACATGAACAAGCACCGGCTGCTTCATATCTGTTCCATGAGGTGGATATTCTCTCAGTTAATAAGGGGCAGAGTCAAGACTAAAATCCAAGACTGACTCTGATGCCCATGCTGTGTGGAAACTCCACTGTGCTGAGGGGTCTGTGCTGGCAGGACATCCTACCATTACCCATTTTGCCTTTGGTCCACTCCTGCAAACACAGGAAAATACCTCCACCAGAAAGTCTACAAACTACCTTTCCTTCCAAAATTAATAAAATTGATGGCCACCATGAGCCACAGAGAAACTGCCTTTAAAGAAAATCAGGCTGGGTGCAGTGGCTCACGCCTGTAATTCTAACACTTTGGGAGGCTAAGGCGGGCACATCACGAGGTCAGGAGTTCAAGACCAGCCTGGTCAACATGGTGAAACCCCATGTCTACTAAAAATACAAAAATAAGCCGGGTGTGGTGGCACGCGCCTATAATCCCAACTACTCAGGAGGCTGAGGCAGGAGAATTGCTTGAGCCTGGTAGACGGAGGCTGCAGTGAGCCAAGATCATGCTACTGCACTCCAGCCTGGGCAACAGAGCAAGACTCTGTCTCAAAAAACAAACAAACCAAAAGAAAAAGCAAAAGAAAATCAGAACACAGTAACTACTATTCAGTACAGTTTCCAACAAGCAGCAGTGTTAAGTCCTCAGAGTCCCACATGGTGCCCCAAAGGGTGTTGAATGACCAAATGTCCCACAGTTGGCATTATCCAGTGTCAGCTACCATCACGGGGAGAGTTCAGTTGCTACTACACTCTTCCATGCGCCTCTCTGCTTGCCTGTTGGGATTAGCTTCTTGAAATGTGTTGCCTTGCCCCTTACTAGCTAGGGTTTTGCATCCATTCTCTCATTTAACAAACACTAGTTGAGATTCTATTTGCCAGATCCTGGTCTGGAGGTGGGAAAACCGTAGTGAGCAAAACAGATCTGCCCTCCTGGAGTTTGTAATCTAGTAGGTCCATCATGATAGTTGTGCCATTTAGCCAGATCTTGAGTTCTCCACGGGGGTGCTAACGTCCTCCAAAAGGGCATTTTGGAAATGCGTGAGGTTGTCAGATACAGGAGGTTTCTTTTGGCATTTGGTGGGCAGATGCCAGAAGCTCAGCAACACACAACACAATGCATTATCCCTCCTCTTACTTGACTGTCACCCGCCATGTATGCATGTAGGTGAAAAACATTTTCAATCATCTGAGCTTCGAACCTAATTTCATTCCATATTCTATATTAATATGCATAGTAATTTTAATATATATCCTAAATTACCCTGGAATGCAGCTGCAGTGCAAATTGAGGGAAGATGACACTTTGTTTTCTTCTGAACTTTACCATGTGTTATTTTCCATGTCAGAAAATGGCATCTCCAGATATCTCCAAAAGACTTCTTGTATTTGAGTTGCTAAAACGCTCACCTGTATGAGTCCACATCTGTGGCTATCTCTTTCTGCAGGATTCTATGTGCAGCTGCAACTTTTGGACTACATCATATCTTCCTGGTGTTGTTGTGGCCAAGCATTTATGTCTTAAAATTACTTTCCTTTTATTTCTCCTTTATTTTACAATTGGACACCATATGGATTTCTTAAAGTGATGTGTACATGTAGTTTATATTATCTGTGAATTTCTTTCAGGCTAGAAAATAGAGGATTATAAAACACTTGCAATTTTAAAATGGAGTATTGGGTTGGGTGGGGTAGAAGTCACAAAGCTAGGTGTTTCTGCCATGTCAACAGCACTCCTTTGCGGGCAGAGGTCCTGCCCATGAGTTTTCGGTTGTAGTCCTAAGATTCTGCATGGGTCCAATCAGAAGAAACAGAATGAGAGCCTTGGAGAAGGATCCTGGAGGCCTCCTACTAGGCCAGGATTGCTGGAGTTTGGGGACTTTGAGGAGTCCTGGAAGAGAGACTGGGGCAGCCAGGGCAGCAGGGGGTACCCAAAGGGCTTGGAAAGTGGCTGTTTGCCAACCACTACAAAGGATCATGGTGCCTTAACAGCTGGTGAAGCTGCCCTTGTGCCCTTTGGCTGAATGCCAGCTATAAGCTCAGCCCTCCTGCTGACATGTCTGTTTCCCGTGCAAGTAAACTCTTCAGGCTGTGCCCATAGCTCCACTGGGTAAACCAGAGGACGTGTGCTACTAAAAGAAATCTGTATCTCTTTCATTCTTCTTCTGCCTTGAGAAACTCAGTGTCATTAACATCATGCCCCAGAAATGTGAGTTTCTGATCCTGGGGTTCTTCTAGCACCCTTGCATTGAACTTGAACAGCTTTTCCTAAGGACTGTCCCCCAATGCCCCAGAGATTGTCAGGGTGCCCCATCTGTTCTCCACCTTTTCCAGTATGTCCCAGAGTCACGTAAGTAAATTGCCTGAGATTCTCAAAAAGAGATGACCTAAGTTTCCACCCCATTCAAAAGGGCCTGCATTGTAAGCATGTCCTTCTTACCGCATATCATGGGCACCGTGTTCTCAGTTCTTTCATCAGCTACAGTGTTTAACTCAGCAATAACTATTCCATTTTGTCCAGCTATCCATGATATGCTTTTTCTTCAGTATTTGAGGTCAGTAAAATTGCTTGAATAATTACAATAATAGCAGCTGTCATTTTTAGTCCTCTATCATGTGTCAGACATGATGCACATACTGTCTTATGTAATCGTCATCAGAACCTTACAGATGACATACGAAGAATACTGGGGCTCGGACTAGTGTGAAAGATACGGTTTAAACCCAGATGTTTCCTGTTCCGAAGCCAATGCTTTTTTTGTTTTGCCTAAGAGTATTAGCTGTGGGAGCCAGACATATCTGGGTCCAAATCTCAGTTCTAGCCAGATGATCTTGGGCAAGTTACTAGGTATTTCTTGATCTTGTTTCCTCACTCATAAAACAGGGATAATAATGCTAATGTTTCCACCAAAGTTTTATGATGTTTACATAATATATAGAATACAAAGTACAGTGCCTGATTTATAGTAAGCAATCAGGAAATTTTCATTTCTTCCCTCCCCACAAACTGATCTGAAGATGATAGTCATCCCACAGGACTCTCACAGATTTCTGCGGGCTTCCTCACATGACCTGCTGATGAGGACCAAATAAATCCCATTGTCTATCCAGTTCAGCTGCTCTTGGCCCCAGCCTTGTCCCTGTGTTTATTCTGGAAGGAGTACTTAATGTGCCAGGAGGAAGGAAAGGGTTTGACCTTACTGGTCTTTGCAGGAACTGTGTTTTGTACTTTGCAGTACCCATGTGTGATGCTGGAAAGGTACATCTTAGAAACTCAGAGAAATCTTCTATAATCAACCATGGGAAATGGTTGTCTATTTTTTCTCTCTATAAATTTCCCAACTTCTTGTGATGTTTGCCAGTGGTGGGGTGCGTGTATTTTGATTTTAACTTTGTATTTTGGGGTCACCAAAAAAAAAATCAAAACACAAGTACGTCTATGGGCTGGAAGTCAGAAGGAGCAGAACTGAGGGAAGGTAACTGAAAGAGAAAAACAAGACTGGTGAGGCACCAGAGGGTCCAGCAGGAACATGAAACTGCAGCTGGCAGCCTTTATTCTGTGCTACCAATCAGCAGCAGGCATATTATATCCTGGACTATGTGCCGGCGTCCAAAGTGGCTGGAATTGAAAGTGAACTTTAGCCTATGCGTGGCTGAATTCAGGTCAGCCAGTTGGGGGGAAAAGCAGATTTTATCCCTGTCCACTTCCTGATTTCTCCTCATTGATGTTCCATACTCCCTTCTGATCAGCTGCTAGCATGTGACAGGCTGGCTGGATCAAACAGCATCAACCAAATGTTCAGTCAAACATTGTAGTCAGCTAAATATTTTCACATAAGCCTTTTTTACATTAATAAAATCTGCCCTGCTCCTCTGACCCCTTTGTACTGCTTCACTCCTTCTTTTCATAGTACGATATCTTTAATATGTCTGTTGTTTACTGTCTGTTTACTGCTTGTAAACCCCAAAGGAAAGACCTGTTTTCCCCACTTATGTATCTCAAGTCCCTAGGACTATGCCTGGCACCTAGTAGGTGCTCAATAAATATTATAACAGATAAAAAGAACAAGAAAACATGAGGTCAGAGTTAGTGGACATCAGGCAGAAAAAAATGTTTATGAAGGAAAACAGAGGAGGACATAAAAGACAATATCTGATCATTTTATTCACGTATGAATAAAAAATCTGTATCAAAACAAGGTAAACTATTACCATCTTTAGAGAGGTACATTTTATTTCTCATTTACCCAGATCAGATTGGACTTTTCAGAAGCTTAATTTTTGTCACTTCAGTGTTAGTTTGTGTATTCATTCCCTTGTTCATTCATTCCTGTTACATGACACTATGTTTAGTATAAAAATGCAAGCTAGACCACCAGCATCCACTCATATAACCCAAATAAGCCACTTTAAATAGTGCACCTCTCTCTCACTTCAATTTGTTAAAATACGATAGAGATGAAACCAAGGCTAAAGGCTGTTTCTCTCTACAGTCCAACAAGTTTTAGGATATAATGAGTAATTGACCTGGGAAATTAAACAAAAATAATTTTACCGCCAACCACAGACTGTACCCATAATGGAGGCTGACTGTCTCACAGACTTTTGCTGCTGGCCAGAGTGAATGACTCAGCACAAGTCAACCCCAGGAGAGAAACAATACAGAGCTCACCCCTGGCTGATTGAGGGCCAGAAGCGCCATTCTTGTAGGTGAGGAACAGAGCATGTATACATTGTGTTGTTCTGAACTGGAACTGAATTGTACTGAATACAGGAACATATAGCACATTTATGAATCATGTGTACTGGATTGAAAATGTGAGAAGATGCTCCCAAGCAAAGACACACTGAGGAGTGGAGACCAGAAAGGAACTGAGCTGAGGGGGGGCAAAGAAAAAAAAAAAAAAAAGCAAGCCCATCGCAGCTGCACTGCAGATATTACTCATCAGTTGTGGCCCCTGGGAACACCTGGTTGAGGGCAGCCGAAACAGTATGTCTAAATTGGAATTCCTGGTCTTTGCGCTAAAGCCTGCTCCTTCTGCCATTTCCCCCATCTCAGTTGATGGCAACTCCATCCTTCTAGTTGTTCAGGTCAGAGACCAAGGAGTCATTCCTGACTCCTCATTTGCTTTGATACCCCACATCCGGTCTAAAATCTACTTTTCACAATCTCCACTACATTCACTCTGGCCTGAGCTACTTTCATCTCTTGTCGGAATTATTGCAGTAGTCTCGGATACGATGTCCCTAGTTCTGCGTTTACCCTCCAATAATCTATTCTCAATACAGCAGCCAGAGCGATCCTTAGAAAAGAAAACCACATCACGTTATTCCTCTGCTCAGAACTCCATGGCGATCTCCGCTTCATTCAGGATAACAGCCAAAATCCTTTCAGCAGTTCCCATGATTGGTGCCCCAACACCCTGTCATTTTCTCTCTGACTTCAAACCCTGGCCCTTTCTCCCTCAGTCGCTCCATTCCAGCTACACGGGTCTGCTTGCTCCTTAAACACTGGAGGCACATTCCTACCTTGTGATCTTTGTAGTGGCCGTTTCCTCTCTCTGGGGAGCCCTTCCTCCAGATGTCTACATGGCTAATGCCACTTCCAGATATTTATTCAAATGCCACCTTCTCAATGAGACCTGCGCTGGCCATCCTATTTTAAATGGGAACTCACCCCCCATATATATTTCTGATCCTCCTCACTAGGTTCTACCTTTTTCCCTGTATGGTTTTTGTTACATGCTATATAATTTAGTTATTTATTATAATTATTTCTCTGGGTCTGTCTCCCCCTGTGATGGTTAATTTTATGTATCGACTTGACTGGGCCCTGGGGTTTCCAGATACTTGGTTGAGTATTATTCTGGGTGTTTTTGGATGAGATTAACATTTAAATTGGTAGACTGAGTAAAGTAGATTGCGCTTCCCAATCAGTTGGAGTGCCTCATCCAATCAGTTGAAGGCCTGAATAGAACAAAAGTCTGACCCTCCCTTAAGTAAGAGAGAATTCTTACTGACAGCCTTTGAGCTGGGAAATTGGGTTTTCTGTTTTGTTTTGTTTTGTTTTGTTTTGTTTTGTTTTGTTTTGTCCCCTGCCTTTGGACTCGAATTGAAAGATCATTGGCTCTTCCTGGATCTCCAGCCTGCCAGCCTTCAGACTTGGACTGGAACTTACACCACTGGCTCTCCTGGGTCTCCAGCCAGCTGACTGCAGATCTTGGGACTTGTCAGCCTCCATAATCACATGGGCCAAATCCTTGTCATAAATAAATAAATAAACACATCCTATTCGTTGTGTTTCCCTGGAGAACCCTGACTAATACATGCCCCTTGCCACTTAAACAAAAGAGGGCAGGGACATCAGAGTGCTGTCTGTATTGTTTACTGCTGTACCCCAGCACCTCGACCAGCTCTGGCACATAAAAGTCACCAGTATATATTTATTGAATAAATGAAGAAACAAATGAACCAGCAGGTGGCAAAATAACTCTCTTTACCAATAATAGTGAGCAAAATTGTCTTCATTTTATTACACAGTCATGATTTATAAGCTTTACATCTAAGAACTGAGTCAAAAATCAAAGAATGGTCCTTCCAGCACATGCCTCATAGAAAGTAGTTCTGGTTGTACATCACGTTTCATGCTGGATTTATACACACCGTTAGCCACACTTTCCCTTTGGGGTCAATGTCAAAATCCAGGCTCAGCAGTCTACAAGCACTGATAAGACTTGGAATCCATGGGATTTATGGCATACGGAGCTATGGGACTCCTCTGGACTTGGAAGTGGCCAAAAATCCCCCTTGGACAACAAAGAAGCATCTCAGCTCAAGACTCAAAGATGAAAGGTCATTGGCCATGAGTGTGTGCTGCAAAAGAAAAAGACTGCAGTTTAGTGGCTTTTTTCCTTAAAAAGCCTGCTTTTTCACACAAGTTTAGGTGCGTGAAAGAGAAAGCAAGAAAATACAGAGAAAGGACAGGAAAGAGACCGTAACTGTCAATGGTGGGAGTTGTTAGAAGTGAGGACAGGGCTGGCCAACAAATGACCTGCAGAAAAGACAGCAACAGAGGACAGGATCCCAGTGCAGTGGGGGGATGGCTATGCCAGCAGCCCATCCAGAGATGTTTATAGCTCCTGAAAGCAACTGCTGTGTGTGTGTGTGTGTGTGTGTGTGTGTGTGTGTGTGTGTGTGTGGTAAGTGAGGGAAAACAGGCTGCTTTACCTCTGTTAAATGCCCTTAAAAGCATCTCCATGGTTATAAGTGAGACAACCAGAGAGGAAGGGGCAAATGAATACACGGTAAGCAGCCCAGCAGGCCTCCATGAAACCCTGAAGCTACCCCACAGGCCTCTTATAGCAGCATCTCCCTGGGTCTGTTCACAGAATACCAGTTCCTTAGAAAACTGGGTGATATTAAAAGCTCCATGGATCAAAAAGCTTGAAAAACATCAGATTAAGCAAAGTTAAATAGGTTTCTTTAGTATCTTGTTCAGTATTCTGAAGTGAATTGTGGGCCACCAAAAGAGGGGGTTCCATATGCAGAATCCTTCCAACCTTGTTGACCAGGAAGCACGGCTCATGTTGAGCTGCTCACCAAATGAGCTAGTGCTCTATGGGATGCATTGCTCTGTTTTTTTCTTTTTTTTTTTTTTTTTGTAAAGATGCGATCTCACTCTATTGCCCAGGCTGGTCTCAAACTCCTGGGTTCAAGCCATCTGCCCACCTCAGCCTCCCAAAGTGCTGAGAATACAAGTGTGAGCCGCCACTCCCGGCTGTTTGCTCCTGAGAATAACAAACAATGGAATCTTAGGAAGATGATGTTACCCTTAAAAGAGAAAGCAGTTTCCGATTAAGGATCATTGGAGCTAAGTATCAGTGGCTCGGTACAATAATGGCTCATCTACCCTGTGGGATATCTTAACACTCACAGGGGAGTTGTTGAAATTCTTTGCATCTGCTGAGTTTGAGGTGGAAACTGTAGATTTACATCCTGTCAGCCACGTTCTACATAAATGAATCTCAGAGAAAAGATCTGGCCATCCCTCTACCATGGGCCACTTAGGAGAGAGACAGTGACCCAGCAAATTCAGTTGACGGGGCTGGGACCTTCAAATGGTGGATTTGGTAGTTTAAACTGAGATTTATCATTAGAAAGTAGAGACAACAGATGAAAACCAATCAGCATGGTATTTGGCATATAGTCAATGCACATCAAATGTTGACAGAATGAAAAATGAATTGCAGTTCAGAATAATTTTTTCTTGCTATTTCAAAGAACTAATTTCTGATCACTCTACATTGTCATAGATTTTATAAAGTTGATGAATTCAAATGGTTTCAGCAGTTTTCTCCAATGTTTGTCCCTAGGGATTACTAGTGAAGTCCCTCTGGATTTAAGTAAAGCACAAGTGAGAACTTCTGCTCCTCAGCTTTTATGTGCCGAATCTCACAAAGTGAAATTATAGGTGATTATAAAATTTATCGCTGTCAGAAGCCAGATGATACCTCCCCGATAGGGTAAGAGTTGGTATCTTCTCAGCTGAACCAGTAAGCTGAAATAAGAACAAAACACAAAATGAGATCTTCTTAGCCACCTGATCTGTTCTGTTATACTTGTTGTAGACAACTAGGTTAAGCTTTGGTTTTCAACTTAATTTTCTCTCCAAAACGTCTGGTTTCTCTCTGCAGCAATTTTCTATGTTGTTGTCATTGCCTAGTATTGATCCACTACTTCCTTCCTGGATCTCAAATAATTCAGCTAATCCCATGCCCCTGCCATGAATCCAGCATTTTCTGGAACTCATGTTGTCAAGGCCCCTTATACAAGGGAAATACACTAGAGCCTCCTCTGTCTCCCATATTCATTAGTTAGCTGCACACTGATGCATGAATGGAAAAGATATGTTTTCTCTGACTGGACTGTTAGCTTTTTGCACTACTAGTCAAGTATCTATCAGAACAACTATAATGAAAACTATAAATCTCAACCTGAGGGAACAGTTAATGTGAAGGGTTTTCTTGTTTGTTTATTTTGTTCTGTTTTTATGGTCTCCCAAGCCCTGGTGTTGCATTAAGATTCAGGATATGAGCTATTGTGAGGCTATTGTAACATCCTGGGTCATTGTGTTAAACATTTCCATTTCCATTCAACTTGACTTTTCCTCTCACATAATCTATCCTTCGGAAAAGTGTCAAACATTGACAGCATAGAGAAAATTGTGGCCCACACATCATGTCAACAGAACTGTGTTCTTGTTCTGATGTATAACTTGTAGGTTTTAGAGTGAGCACTCCCTCAAATTCTGCAGCACAAAATCTAGAAATGATGAGAGATGGGAATCACATCTGTGAACAATGGCAAAGACAAAGAATAGTAAATGGGAAGTGACAAAAAAAAAGTCTACTGTTCATTGTGTCAGTGGCCCCAAAATCCTAGAGAAGGCTTTGAATGATTCTGACAAGTTAAAACATATTGATAATGACAATGTAGATTATTATCTATCTGAAGGGTACAAAAATGACTTCAGAGAAGGCTTTTTAGCCTATGATTTGCTGAACACTTTTGCAGAAAAGGCATTGTATTAAAAATGCCCAATTTGAAACTGCAAGTGTATTGTTCTACCTTTATAGAGCAGTAGAGCAATCTCATGTCAAACTTCAGTTCTGCCCCGGAGGTCTTATCTAAATAGTTCTACGTCTCAGGCTCCAGATCGCTTCCTTTCTAGTTCTCCTGAAGATGTCAGTAAAGGGGCATCGTAATGATGATCCTGGGCCCCCATGAAAAATTAAATTAAATTATAAATGGGAGCCTGTCATCATTATTATGTTTTTCTGTATGTCTAAAATAGCTTGTTTTATTTTATTTTATTTATTTGTATTTTTTTGAGATGGAGTCTTGCTCTGTCGCCCAGGCTGGAGTGCAGTGGCACAATCTCGGCTCACCGCAAGCTCCGCCTCCTGGGTTCACGCCATTCTCCTGCCTCAGCCTCCTGAGTAGCTGGGACTACAGGCTCCCGCCACCACACCTGGCTAATTTTTTTGTATCTTTAGTAGAGGTGGGGTTTCACCGTGTTAGCCAGGATGGTCTCAATCTCCTGACCTCGTGATCCGCCCACCTCGGCCTCCCAAAGTGCTGTGATTACAGGCGTGAGCCACCGCGCCCAGCCAGCTTGCTTTAAAAACAAAAACTGTTACTGAAAAAAAAATGTGCCAGTGAGATTGTTGAAAGATTAGCATTAAAAATTAAAGTAGGGGCTGGGCACGGTGGCTCACGCCTGTAATCCCAGCACTTTGAGAGGCTGAAGCGGGCGGATCATTTGAGGTCAGGAGTTTGAAACCAGCCTGACCAACATGGTGAAACCCCGTCTCTACTAAAAACACAAAAATTAGCCGGGCATGGTGGCACACGCCTGTAATCCCAGCAACTCAGGAGGCTGAGGCAGGAGAATCGCTTGAACCCGGGAGGTGGAGGTTACAGTGAGCCGAGATCACGCCATTGCACTCCAGCCTGGGTGACAGAGCAAGACTCCATCTCAAAAAAAAAATAATAATAAAGTAGGAGTTTATGCATGTTAAAAAGCTTCTCTCTGAGATACCAGGACAATGTAACTATCCAAAGCAATGCATCCTCTGGAAGACCAAGCCACCAGGTTTTATATTCTTGAAGAATGATTTTTAAAGAATATAAGCAAATATAGCTTGAGCACGGTGGCTCACGCCTGTAATCCCAGCACTTTGAGAGGCTGGGGTGGGAGGATTGCTTGAGCCCAGGAGTTCAAGACCAGCCTGGGCACAACATAGGGAGACCCGGTCTCCTCAAAAAAATCAAAAACTTAGCCAGGGCTGGTGGCACATGCCTGTGGTTCCAGCTACCTGGGAGGGTGAGGCTGGAGGATCTCTTGAGCCTGGGAGATTGAGGCTGCAGTGAGCCAAGATTGCACCACTGCACTCAGCCTGGGTGACAGAGTGAGACTCTGTCATAAATAAATAAATAAATAAATAAAAGCAAATATAGTATATAAGGAATATAAGGAACATAAAGTTTAGCAACCCTAAGATAAGGAATATATATGAACCATTAAGTCTTATAAAGATGTAAAAATATTTCCCAAGGAATCTGTTATTATTCAATATAATGGCAACTGCTGTAAAATCATGTACATGAGTGGTGCTCACTAGGTTTTGCAAACATTTTAAATTGTTTAAATTGTACAAGTGTTTCTGAAAATATCTCCATGGGCATATTCTGAAATCTCCAAAATATTCCTGGACAGTAAAAAATTTTTATTTAATGGGACTCAACAAGAAGGGAACTAGCCAAGGGAAATACCTACAATTGCACCAAAGCAAAAGTTAACTCAATTGAACATTTCTCATTTGTAAAAAATTGCTGCTGACTTTAAATGGTGAAAATAATTGCCTCAATTATTAGAATGTGTCCAAATATATATGTGTGTGTCCAAATATATATATATATTTATTTTTATTTTTTTTTTTTGAGACGGAGTCTTGCTGTGTTGCCAGGCTGGAGTGCAGTGGCACGATCTCGGCTCACTGCAAGCTCCGCCTCCCGGGTTCAAGCGATTCTCCCGCCTCAGCCTCCCGAAATACTGTTCCTGATTTGGATAACCTTTGCTTGAGAAAACTTTATTCTTCTTCACCTGTATAATTTATTCTGGCAACTTCTGAATGTGTTTTCCTAAAGCTTCTTCCCTGATTGGAAGGAGGTTTAATATTTTGTGACACATGCAAATTTAACAGCCCCTATGTGACATATTTTCTACTTTTGAAGGTGTGAAACTGGTTAAAATGTTTTAAAACTTTTCCCTTAATTGGAAAGGAAATGTATATACATGTTAGAAGATTTAGAATATATAGATAAGCCAATAAAATTAAATAAAAGTTCTATGTTGACACTTTTTGATGTCTATCTTTCCATATATTTTCCGTGCTGTGCACTCACACACATACACACATGTATCCAATGGAATAAACTGGTGAAACTTTGCACAAAAACACGTAAGCCAAAGTGATAATGATTAATATTTGGTAGTGTGGTTTACTAATGCATACTGCTTGATATGAGCTTTCTTGGAATTTTAAATGTAGGTGGAACCCAAACCTTTTTCAAAATTTTACTCTAATGCTATTAAGTTTGTTTGAGTTGTAGTGGTAATGCAAATGTCATTACCTTGGAATCATTCTTTCTCAAATGATAGAGTTCTCACAGTACACGCCAGGAACGTACTGATGGGATTTTATTTGTGTGCTTGTTTGTTTTCATTGAACTGTTTGAATTAAACTCTCAGAATCATTCTTGATGGTTTGAATCGCCATTACTTAAAAAGTAATTATTATTATTTCTGAAAATATCTCCAGTAATTACATCTACACTTGATCTTAGCCAAAAGGCCGAGAAGCGATGAATAGTTACATCTACAGGAAAAAAAAATGAACACCAACTTTTAGCACTGCTTTTTTTTCCATGTGGTGGAATGCAGAATGTTTATTGTTTACTTATGTTTTACATCTGTATTTTTCAGTGTTTCACAAAGAGCATATATTGATTTTTATAATCAGAAAAAGAAATTCGTTAAAAAGAAGTAACAATGACTGAACCATTTTCCACCTGATACAGAACTTCATGAGAACCATGGGTTCCAGAAATAACAGGCCTATTTTGTTTTGCTCGGTGATACATCTTTGAGGTCAAACTCCCAGAGTTTGTGCCGTCTCTTACAAAACAGCATGAGTGGGAATCTGGTTTTCCTTTTTGGGTAAAGTTTCTACAAAGCTTGCTGATAAAACTCATTTTACTTTTGCAAAACAATTCCCTTACTTTGGGAGCTAAACAGAGATGAAGCTGATAACGGGACTCAGTTCTTCAACTTTAAAGCAGAAGCTAGGGTCATAAAGACATGGAGTCCTAAAATACTCTTCCAAAGTACAGTCACATCCAGCTAAGATAACCCTTGGAAACGTTTGCTGAAAACGTGCAGTTTGTTCATGCATCTCTTCCTTGTTGGCCCTTTCCACCTTCTTTCAAAGCCACAGAAACTAGGGGAAGGCCAGGGAGCAGGTTCAGCTCATCTTCACACGAATTCTGAGAAATTATTGAGAATCAAAGAAACCTCAGTGAGACGTTAACAAAAAGTAATCTGAGTGACATCTATGTAAAAGTCATTGCAGAGCACACTAGCTGCTAGACATATCCGGGGAGCTACCACCAATGCACTCCCTTGACAGAAAACCAGGACACCTCTTAGATGAGCTCCTTCTTTAGTGGAAAACCCTTATGTAATTTTAATTGACATCAGTGCAAATTAGCCTGTATTGAGTGAGTGTGCCTAATATATGCTTAATACTGAAACAAGTTGAAGTACCTCATAGACCCCCCATTGACTTTTCGTCTGACATCCCACACAACCAGCTCCAGTTTTGATGGAAGTCACACCATCACTCTAATGTTCTCTTCTATTTTTGATTCCAGCCTTGAAAGTCAGGATGAACTGGTGAAGATAAGACTTCTTTAAAGTACAGGAGAAATCTATTGGCACAGAATAAAAGCACTAATGTTTATTAGAGTTGTGCAAATAGCTGTTGTACTTAGTTCTCTCAACATTGCTTTTTTCTTAATGATGACAATTCTTCACATAATTGCCAAACTAAAGCAAAAGAAAACTTTCTCAATCTTTATGATGCTTTCATCAGATAACCAATATAAAGTATCTTCCAGAAGACTCTGTCTCCTCAGACTTTAGAGTTTGTTCTAGGGAAGTTAGAGATAAACAAAGATGGCCTTAATAAATCTCTCTAACGTTATAAATATACAATTTCTGGTTCTTTTTCCCCTTGGGGCAGTGGGCCAGGTATCATCAACAATTCAGATATTCTGGCCTTTCTCAAAAATGTCATTACATTAAGAAAATTATGACTTAGCAAATTGTTGGAGAAAATTAGGATGCTTTTTTTAGTAGTTCTGCCATCATTAAAAATCAGCTGCCTTCTGGGGAAACTGATGCCAAACCTTTGATCAGGTCTTGAATTTGGACTGAAAAGAATCCCCCAAAGAAGGAGATGTTTGCTTTCTAAAGAATGAAGCTCCAGGGAGGGTATTTAAAACTGATTTTTGGCAGCCATTAACAAACAAGTATGACATAATTGTGTTTGGGGCCAGGAGTGTTTAGAGGGGTTTTTGTTTGTTCTATTGTTGAGAGTTTGGAGGGAAGGAGTCCCTGAACTGCCATTACCCGTGTATTGGTTTGCTAGGGCTGCCCTAACAAAGTACCAGAGACAGGTAGATTAGAAACAACAGAAATTCCTCACAGTTTTGGAGGCTGGAAGTCCAGGATTAAGGGGACGGCAGGGTTGGTCTCTCCCCACGCCTCTCTCCTCTGTGTGTGTCTCTGTCCTCATCTCCTCTTCTTATAAAGACACCAGTCAGGCCGGGTACAGTAGCTCACACCTATAATCCCAGTACTTCAGGAGGCCGAGGCGGGCGGATCACAGTTCAAGACCAGCCTGGCCAACATGGTGAAACCAAAACCCCGTCTCTTCTAACAATACAAAAATTAGCTGGGTGTGGTGGCATGTGTCTGTAATCCCAGCTACTTGGGAGGCTGAGGCCGGAGAATTGCTTGAACCCAGAAGGTGGAGGTTGCAGTGAGCCAAGATCGTGCCGGTGCACTCCAGCCTAGGCAACAAGAGCAAAACTCTATCTCAAAAAAAAAAAAAAAGACACCAGTCATATTGTATTGAAGCCCACCCTAATGACCTCATTTTAATTTAATCATTTCTTTAAAGACCCTATCTTCAAATATGGTTGCATTCCCACCATATTTAAGATTCTTTCTCCAAATATGGTACTGGGGGTTAAGGCTTCAGCATATGAATTTGGTTGGCGGGTGGGTGCACAGAGTGCAGCCCCTAACAACTCTGATTCAAGGTCTTTTCACCAAATCCAGAAGCCTTTTGCTTTGTAGTGGTCAGAAGGGAAAGAGAGGAGACAGGAAGATATTCGTGGCTTTTCCACAAGAGCTGACTAGCTTCTGCAGCAAATGTTTTTGTTTTTCCCCTCCTTCAGTACGGGATAGCTAAAAAGTCCACTCGGAACCTTGAGAGCACTTTGCTTTCTTTCCCTGTATTTCTTTGTTTCCCCCAAACAGAAGTGTGCCTCTGTCCCTCAGCATATTGTCAGTTAGGAAACCGCTCTCCTTGTGTTTGCATATAAGGGATGGGAAAGAGCTAGTCAGTGAACTTGGCCAATTAGAGGCTTTGTAACTGGCAGATACCTTGGAGACCACCAGCCACCTGTTGTGCACCCACAGTATACCTGACCCTTTACCAAGCACGACATGTTCTCTCATTTACTCCTCCTAGCATCCCTGTGAAGCAGGTACTGTTGTCAACCCTAGCTTGCAGATGGGACAAGGGAATCTTGGACAAGTTTGGTAATTGGTATAAAGTCCCAGAGCTGAGTACACTATGGAGCAAGGATTTGAACCCAAGAAGTCTCATTCTAGAACCTTTGCTCTTAATCGCTTCTTAACACCTTTCCCTAGTCTTATTGCTAGAGAAGAAACCTGTATGTAGAGAACTAACCATATGTTTCTCAGCACCCAGTATCAAGAATTGTCTCAGGGCTTCCCCAAAGACCTAGCTTCTAGCTCCAGCTCCACTAATCATTGCTAGCTGGTCTTGACATAGTAAATTAACCTCTCTGAGCTTGTATTCCATATGTAAAATAGGAGAATTGGATTACGGCCATGTTTCTCAAACTTTTAGGCTAGATCCATAAAAAGAAATACATTTTATTTGGCAACCCAGTACACACACACACACACACCCACACACACACACACACACACACACACACACACACTTCATAACCAAAACAAGTGTTTAATACCAAAATATCCATCCTCATTACATGTGAATGCCCTCTGATATTTTCTATTCTAATCTATTTTCATGATTTTTAAATACTAATTGTGACCTATTCTGTTGGATTTGTCAAAAAGCTAAACTAGGTGACCCAGTTTAGACTCCTGGAATCCTAAAATCCTGTTGATCTATGTAGATGTCTGTTTGGAGCTTCTCATATCTTGAATGCATATTTATTTTAAACAAATGAATATCACATATTACAGGGGACAACATCCTTTTTACCTCTGGTATGAGTTAACTGCATCATGGAAATAATAATAATTTCTTCTATTTATTGTGTGCCTCCCATGTGCCAGGGCTTTAAAATGCAGTGTCTCCTGTAGCCTGTAGGTGGTAGGTATTCTCTCTGATTTACAAATGAGGAAACTAAGGATCTGATTAAGTAATTTGCTGAAGGGCCCGTAGGCACCAAAGCTGTATGAACCAAGTCCATTCTAATTCCAAAGCCTTTCATTCAACATTCTTTTCAGAGGAGGGTATATAAAGGGTTTAGAAGGAGAGGTAAAGTCTAAAAGCTACCGCAGCTGCACATAATTTATTTCCTAATAGTTTTCTGTCCCTGGCAGAAATGACTGTCCTCTGGGGTGTGAAGCCACCACTGCAGCAATGATTGAAATCACCTGGGAAGCTTAAACGATCCCTCTGCCCTCACCCAGGCCACCCCCGGACCGGTTAAATCAGAATTGCTAGGGGTGGAACCCAGGCCTTAGTGGTTTTTAAAACCCCCAAGGTGGTTCTAATGTGTAGCCAAGGCTGGGAACCATTGCTCTGAAATCTCAGAAATTAAAGAGCTGTAAGGAGCTTTTCTATTTTACCTCCTGCAAACAAGATTTACTAAAATACTGCTTAAAGCTCTTTAACTTCTTCCACAGAGCTGAAGTATAGGACCTTTGCTGTTTCTTTGGAGCACACACAAAAATCTGATAAACAACCTTGTATCTGCTTTTCAACACCTAGAGAAATTAGAGAATGCTAAGGATGTAGATGAGGAGATGTTTAAAGCAACTGTGGTATTCTGGAGAATCTAACTCCGAGATACTTCATAACTCAGCTCATGTCATTTTGTTTTTTATTTTTTATTTTTACTTATTTACATATTTTTTCAGACAGGGTCTCACTCTGGCGCCAGGCTGGAGTACAGTGGTGAGTCACAGCTCACTGCAGTCTCAAATTCCTGGGTAATTCTAATTCTCCCAGGATTGGAGTCTCCTGAGTAGCTGGAACTACAGGTGCACACCACCGCAGCCACCTCATTTTTTACATTTTTTTGTAGAAGTGGGGTGTTGCTGTGTTGTCTGGGCTGGTCTCGAACTCCTGGCCCCAAGCAATCTTCCCGCCTCAGCCTCCCAAAATGGTGGAATTACAGGTATGAGCCACCACACCCAGCCAGCTCATGTAATTCTGAAAGTCATTTTTGTATGAATGGAGAAGTCAGTTGTTGAATTAGCAGAATTGAGTGTGACCTGTAGCCATAGGCCAAGTGGACTGGGGACAATGTAGAATACCAACAAAGACTAAAGTCACTATAAATATGATAAGCCATTACGTTTTCTTAAAAAGGGCCGGGCGGGGTGGCTCACAGCTGTAATCCCAGTATTTTGGGAGGCCGAGGTGGGTGGATCATTTGAGGTCAGGAGTTCAAGACCAGCCTGGCCAACCCCGCCTCTGCTAAAAATAAAATTAGCTGGGCGTGGTGGCAGCCACCTGTTGTCCCAGCTACTCAGGAGGCTGAGGCAGGAGAATTGCTTGAACCTGGGAGGCGGAGGTCGCAGTGAGCCGATATCGCACCACTGCACTCCAGCCTGGGACAGAGTGAGGCTCCGTCTCAAAAAAAAAAAAAAGGTTGTGGGGGCCTCAGTGAAAGATTTCCACTTTTTCACATGGATTATGGTAACTGTGGTGAAACCAGGAAGCCTCTCCCAAAGCATTTTCCCACAGGAATAGGATGATGTCATTTTACTAACCTTCCGGTCTTACCCAACTTTATACCAGGATTATTGCAGGGTGTGATCTATTTGCCATTTGAAATATAAATGATCAACACTCAATTTCACTGTCGTCTATGAAGGAGTCTTCAAAATGGGGGCTGTGCCATAGTGCTGGGTTTTTTCCACATCTCAAGCCACGGCATTAATAACGTTAAAAATATCTGCAATTTTCATACTTCAGACAGTAAAAGCACAGCATTACCATAACCAAGAACAAATGCGTGCTATTCTCAAAGATGATCGTATGTTTCTTTTAGACCCCTTAACAGATGGCAGGTCCTGAATTCTCCTGCTTAGGCCAACATGGATAGAGGTGCTATGCGTCTGCTCTGTCTGTAGTAACAGCCCCCGATGTTTGACTGCTTACAGAATGACGTGGCCGCACTTCTGAAACCCATATCGGAAAAGATTCAGGAAATCCAAACTTTCAGAGAGAGAAACCGGGGAAGTAACATGTTTAATCATCTTTCGGCCGTCAGCGAAAGCATCCCTGCCCTTGGATGGATAGCTGTGGTGAGTCCAGGTGCAATGTTGCCTCTTCACCTCATCACACATTTGGAGTATTTAGGAGAACTAGTAGCTTAGCTACCTTCACACTCCTTGCACTGAAGGAAGCTTCTTCCTAGGCTGAATGCATCTGCTTTCTCCTACCCTGTTTAAAGTTCAATGCTTTCTGTTCTGAGATGCTGTAGAAAGTGTTTTTATCAACCTTTACAGAGCAACATGTGCCTCCCACTTTCAAGTCCACACGTCTCCATTGCTTTTCTTCTTCTTTAAGGCATTTTCTTTCTTATCCTATTTTTTTTTCCTTCTATGCTTGGGTGACGGTCCTGTTTTCTCAGTCCCCCAAACCCGGTCCTTATGTCAAGGAGATGAATGACGCTGCCACCTTTTACACTAACAGGGTCTTAAAGGACTACAAACACAGGTACGTACCTTCCTTTACTCAACAAATTTTCAGTTGATTACTTGTTAGATATTTGTCCCTGAAACTCAGTCCAGTTAACTACTGATTCCTTTCCAAGGCTCTACACTAATTTACTATAAACTTTAAAGGAAAATCTAATCTTTGCAGATAAAGTCAAGTGGAAAGTGGAATCAATTATCCGGATAATATATGGGTTTTAGAAAGTTTACCTCAGTTCTCTCGTAATGAATAAACTCTCCCCACTTGAATGCATGTCACTATCTTATGTATTCCCTCAATAATCAGAGAGCTTGGTGATGGAGCAGCCCTATATGGTACAGAACCTTTATCATGGATCAAAGTAGAGTTGGAGGGTGAGCTATAGAAGAGAGGAGGAATCAGGAAATGAAGTGTGAATCAAAAACAGAAATGAGATGAAACAACAAACCAGAGCAGTGAGAAGGAAACCAGAGACTCAGTTAATATGAAATACAACTGGGGTGGACGCAGAGACACCTGTAAGACTAGCAGCCATTCAGAGTGCTGCTGAAAGTATAGATGAGTCTAAACCTAGGGGCTTTGCCTGGTGAACCAGCGTGAAAGGACCTTGCGTTTGACAGCACAAGTAATAGATCCCAGAGTAACTTAAACTGGAGTCACAATAGAAAATAGGCCCAAACGGAGACATGGCAGAGCTGAAGAAATATCCAGGAAAATGTTTCCTAAACTATTTAAAGGGTATCATGAGATTCCTCCCCCCTCTGATAAGGTCGTGCCTTATACTCTAAACAGCTGGCTAAATGTGATGTGGCTGGTGCCTAGGAACTAAGGGAAGGGATGAGGCAAATATAAGAGCAACAAGGTTCTACCTGCTTCTGGCCCTGGACTCGAGAGTGGATCTCCCTCTGAGCTCTTAGATGGCAGCAACAGAAGTGACCATTGGTCAGCAAATGCAGAGGCACCTGGGGACGTCTCGTGTTGACCCAGACTGTTCAGGTGGAAGGAAATTAAAGAACCTGCATTATTGGATTATTGCTTCAATTCACCTTCTTTTTTTCTTTCTTTTTTTTTTTTTGTGAGATGGAGTCTCACTCTGTTGCCAGGCTGGAGTACAGTGGTGCGATCTTGGCTCACTGCAACCTCTGCCTCCCGGGTTCAAGTGATTCTCCTGCCTCAACCTCCCAAGTAGCTGGGACTATAGGCATGCACCCCCATGCCCAGCTAATTTTTGTATATTTAGTAGAGATGGAGTTTCACCATGTTGGCCAGATGGTCTCAATCTCTTGACCTTGTGATCCGCCCACCTCAGCCTCCCAAAGTGTTGGGATTACAGGCATGAGCCATCGTGCCTGGCCTCAATTCACCCCTTTATTTTACTAATGCAGATCTGAAAATTAGAACCAGAAGAAAAGGATCTACAACAATATAAGACAAATTTTATATGGAATATAGAAAAATTGCATAAAATATATAAATAAATACCTAGTATACTTCCAGGCCATTAATTAATAGTACATATTCAAAATTTTCATCACTTTTTTTGTAGATTTTTTTAATTTTAGAAATATTGAGTAAATACAAAAGAATATTTATAAAATACACACGAGATGTAAAGGATTACAATACAAAAAAATACCTATACATCCATCCCTCAGGTTAAGAACTATGTAACAATATTTTTTTTTACTATAAAAAGCAGGCCAGGTGTAGTGGCTCATACTTGTAATCCCAGCACTGTGGAAGGCTGAGACAGGTGGATCACCTGAGGTCAGGAGTTCATGACCATCCTGGCCAACATGGTGAAACCCTGTCTCTACTAAAAATACAAAAATTAGCAGAGCGTGGTGGCAGGCACCTGTAATCCCAGCTACTCAGGAGGCTGAGGCAGGAGAATTGCTTGAACCTGGGAGGCGGAGGTTGCAGTGAGCTGAGATTGGACCACTGCACTCCAGCCTGGGTGACAAAGTGAGACGCTGTCTCAAAAAAAAAAAAAAAAAAAACAGAGCCATATCCAACAGTTCCACTCCTAGGTGTATTTCCAAAAGAACTGAAAACATATGTTCACCCAAAATCTTGTAGACAATATTCATTGCAGCATTATTCATAATAGCCAATAGGTGAGAACAACCCAAATGTTCATCAGCTGATGAATGGATAAATAAAATATGGTATATCCACACAATGGAATATTATTTGGCTATAAAAAAAGAATGAAGTATTGATACTTCATTCTTTTATTCGGGCAACAGCATGGATGAACCTTGAAAATATTGTGCTAAGTGAAAGAAGCCAGGCACAAAGGCTACATATTGTATGATTACATTTATATGAAATTCCAGGATAGTCAAATCTATAGAAACAGAAAGTAGATTAACAGTTGCCTAGGGCTGGAGAAATTTAGGGAAAACTTAAACTTTTTAAAGTTTAAGGTTTTTTTTTTAAGTTTTTAGTAATGATTCCCTTTTGGGGAGTAATTGCTAATGGGTATAGGGTTTCTTTTGGGGGGTGATGAATATGTTCTAAAATTGATTGTGGTGGTGATTGCTCAACTGAGTGATAACTCCGCTGAGCTAAACTATGGAATTGCACACTGGAAATGGTTGAAGTGTATGGGATGTGAATTATATTTCAATAAAGCTGTTATATTTTAAAAAACAAAAAGAAAAACAAACAGCCATTGTATTCCCCTCACAGAATTTAGTCGTTCCATGTTGCTTTTAGGAAGAGGAGCTTTAGCAGACAGAACTCCTAATTCCAGGGTCTTCAGTGCGCCTCTTTTCCTCTTAGGGGCTCTGCGCACCCCGAGAAAACTTTGGTTAAAACAATTGTGCTCAGTTACAGACCTTTTGCATCAAGGCAATTGTGCCCAGTGATATGCCTCCAAATGTTGCCGTGTTGTATTAGAGACTTTAGAACTGTGCAGCACGCATGAGAAAGGCATCAGAAATGCAAGATGGTCTGTTCATCTGACATAAAAATAACATTTCAGAAAAGAGCAAGTTTCAGTTCCCAAACCTGGATATCATATGACAGTATGAACATACACCCATGGTGACTTCTTTTGTTCCAGATATACAGACACACACCTACACATGCCAGTTCAGGACAGCTCAAGCACTACCTAGGTTTCTGCCTTTTTACCTTCCACCCTTGGAGACTATTTTAATTAGTATCTCAGTTCATCAGCTCCTGTCCTTCTCCCAGTCCCTCCTTGAGTATATGTTGGGGCTGTGGGTGTGAGGGGTTCTCCCCAGGTCGCAGCATAGTCAAAAGGGTTGGGCTTTTCTACATGCTTTTGTTCACAAAGAGGGTTCAGTATTTGCCCCTCAGTGTTAACTCTAGCAATTAAGTAGAAAATGTACTTCCAGTAGTACCAAAGATGATTCAGTTAAGCTCAGTGGACCACCTCAAGACTGTACAAGAAGCCGAAGAAATGCAGCTGGAAGTGCAAATGCATTCGTTTTACTGCTAGGAGTAGTCAAAGCACTCCCAGGTCACCCTTGAGCTTCTGAAAGCGGACTAAGCAGCATACTCCACACCATGCAACACCCATTTACCGGTGGACTCAAGCCCGTGTTGCCATCTCTGTGTTGCAGTCATCTGTGAGTCGCTGCTGCCCACTGGGCAGATAGGACCGTAGGTAGAGGAGTAGAAAGGCAGACTTCCTTGAGGTTTAAACAGGACTGTGAGCAGTGGAATTTGTATCTGTGCAACGCTTACCACCAGCTTGACTGCTCATTGGCTGTTTTTCTCTTTCTTTTTTTTTTATTTTTTTTGAGACACAGTCTCGCTCTGTCACCTAGGCTGCAGTGCAGTGGCACGATCTCAGCTCACTGCAATCTCCGCCTCCTGGGTTCAAGCAGTTCTCCTGCCTCAGCCTCCTGAGTAGCTGGGACTACAGGCATGCACCACCACGTCCAGCTAATTTTTTTGCATTTTTAGTGGAGACGGAGTTTCGCCATGTTGGTCAGGCTGGTCTCAAACTCCTAACCGCAAATGATCTACTTGCCTCACCCTCCCAAAGTACTGGGATTATAGGCGTGAGCCACCCTGCCCAGCCTGGTTCTTTCAATATATGAATACAGCAAGTCATTTATTTTAGCTTTATAGAGGTGTGGCCTCTCTGAGTCATAATCATTAAAATTCACATTCCCCTACCATAGCTTCTTCCAGAGTATATGAAACTGAAAATAGGTTTGCAGCTCCTAATGTGTATTTGGGTCCTGCTCAATTTGTTACCCCTTAAAGACTGATTTCAGGTAAAAGGGCACCATACTCTTTGTCCTTATTACAAGTTTTGCTAGAACGTTCTTCAAGTCAAAATAATACTGCATTGGTTAAAAAAAAAAAAAGAATTTGCCCATACAGACTTGAACTTCATCCATTGTTAAATTTTTTAATGGAAAATATACTGAATTAGACGTGGTGGCTCATGCCTGTAATCCCAGATCTCTGGGAGGCTGAGGAGGGAGGATAGCTTGAGGCCAGGAGTTCGAGACCAGCCTGGGCAACATAGTGAGACCCCCATCTCTACAAAAAAATTTAAAAATTATCTGGGCATGGTGGCCCACATCTGTAGTCCCAGCTACTTGGGAGGCTGAGGTGGGAGGATCACTTGAGCCCAGGAGGTTGAGGCTACAGCAAGCTATGATCTCACCATTGCACTCCAGCCTGGGTGACAGAGCAAGACCCTGTCTCTAAAAAAAAAAGAAAAGAAAGTATATTGAATGTCAACATGCTATTTCTATAATGTCCACAAACATACATGTGTGTTGTATGTACATACACATATAAACATAGACATATATGTGTACATTTATATTGAAGTAATGTTCATGCTCTAATAATAGCTATGTGTATACTGCTTCCTATGTGCAAGGCACTGTACTAAGACCCTTACAAGACCCTACAGACTTAGGAAACTAACAAGAGAGACCATTGGAGCTACACTTAGTTTTTGAGTTTTGACTGTGAAGGTGAGATAAAGCGACAATGAGATTTTTCATACATTTGATGAATATAATCAGTACATCTAAAAATGTAGAACAAAACCACACTCACATTTTTTCTATTTGTGGAGTGAATATTTATGACTTCGGTTCCCAATTTCACTCTTTATAAATGGCATGCCTTAATACAATAGGATTCTAAACATGCTGGTGGTACTTTAGGGCTTTTCAAGGAAAACAGAATATGTCTAGAGACAAGTCATTATTACAAGAGCTTTAATAATAGAGATTTCCATTCGTGATTATCTTCAGATTAATGGCCCAGGAACATAATTAAATTTTTCTTAACTCAAATGTCAATTCTATAAGTGAGAAAAAATGTATTATAGGTTAAAATTGCCAAAAGGAAATGCAACTATTTTTACCTATCTATAAGTTTAATATTTCTAACAATTCTTTCAATCTTGTATGTTAATCCCGTTATAAAAGGTAAGCATTTTACTAGCCCTTAGTTCAATAAAATAGAGATAAAAATACTGGTGATGCCTTGCCAGGTTTGTATTGTCATTCAAAGTATTAAATTAAGGGAATTTAAGTAAATGTCCCTTTAGAAGTAAGGAGTGTTACCTGTTTGTAAAAGATCAATTTTCTTCCTATACCAACTTCTTTGTCAGTCATAATGGCTAAAATTCTCCAATTTGGTTATACTTTTAACCAAATAATTCAACAGAATTATTAGAAAATGAACCCAATGACTTTTTTTTTCTTTTTAATACCGTTCTCATTCCTGGGAGCATATTGTCTCTCATTTTGCATCAGAAGCAGTGCAGAAAGAAACAGTCTCCCCTCCACACCCCCGTCACATGAGGGCTGACTGGGACAGTGCGAGGACACCCTACTCAAGTCAGCTTAGCTCTGTTGGGTCCCCTCTCTGTGGTCCCTCTGCTCCATACCCAGAGCTCAGGGCATCCGGCCACCTGCCGCCTCCCCTCAGGAGAGTACTGGGCCAGTTTCCTCCTAGGGTTCCCTTCTGAAGCCCTTCACGGTGACTGGGCTGCAAGGACAATTGCTCCGGGCTCCAGGGCCCCTAGTCACTAGATAACCATGTGCCCCACAATCTTTTTAAAATTTTATTTTAGATCCTAACTCTGCTTTCTTCCACTCTCTTTCACAACAAAGTGATTTGCGTCATGTGGATTGGGTGAAGTCATATTTGAACATTTGGAGTGAGCTTCAAGCATACATCAAGGAACACCACACCACGGGCCTCACATGGAGCAAAACAGTGAGTACCAGGCCTTCCTCCACGTGCGTAAAAAAAAGCCACAACTATATATACACCCTGTGGCCCAGTAATCTCACGCCTTAAAACTTACCTCAAGGAAAATATAAGATTAAATGTCCATGCAGAGGGCCAGGCGCGGTGGCTCACGCCTGTAATCCCAGCACTTTGGGAGGCTGAGCCGGGCAGATCATTGAGGTCAGGAGTTCAAGACCAGCCTGGCAAACATGACAAAACACTGTCTCTACTAAAAATATAAAAATTAGCCAGGCATGGTAATGCACATCTGTAATTCCAGCTACTCAGGAGGCTGAGGCATGAGAATTGCTTGAACCCAGGAGGCAGAGGCTGCAGTGAGCCGAGATTACACCATTGCACTCCAGCCTGGGCGACAGAGCAAAACTTTGTCAAAAAAAAAGCCCATGTAGAAACTGTTTATGGAAATGTCATTTGTTGTAGGAGAAATTTCGGAGCTCCCTACATAACATAGAAAAGAAAATGGCTGGCCGGGCGCAGTGGCTCACGCCTGTAATCCCAGCACTTTGGGAGGCCGAGGTGGGCAGATCACCTGAGGTCAGGAGTTCGAGACCAGCCTGGTCAACATGGTGAAACCCCATCTCTACTAAAAATACTAAAATTAGCTGGGTGTGGTGGCGCATGCCTGTAATCCCAGCTGCTTCGGAGGCTGAGGCAGGAGAATCACTTAACTCGGGAGGCAGACGTTGCAGTGAGCTTAGATCGTGCCACCGCACTCCAGCCTGGGCCACAGAGTGAGACTTCATCTCAAACAAACAGCAATTAAAAAAAAAAAGGAATTGCCTAAGTTGTCCACAGTAAGAATGCAATGAAACACTCTACAGCCATTAAAATGCTTTACCAGTTAATGTTAAGCGATAAAGTCAATTGCAAAAGTTTATGAGTATTAAGATGATGTATATGTTAAGAAATTGCATGATAGAGGCTGGGCATGGTGGCTGTAATCCTAGCACTTTGGGAGGCCAAGGTGGGTGGATCACCTGTGGTCAGGAGTTCGAGACCAGCCTGGCCAACATGGCAAAACCCCGTCTCTGCTAAAAATACAAAAAACAGCCAAGAGTGGTGGTGCGCACCATAATCCCAGCTACTCAGGAGGCTGAGGCAGGAGAATCGCTTGAACCCGGGAGGCGGAGGTTGCAGTGAGCCAAGATAGTGCCACTGTACTTCAGCCTGGGTGACAGAGCAAGACTCTGTCTCAAAAAATAAAAATAAAAATAAATAAATATGTGATAGAAATTGAAGGGAACAAGAAGGTTTGAAGACAGGTGTACATGGAAAGCTATGCAGCCATAAAACAGAACAAAATCATGTCCTTTGCAGCAACATGGAAGCTGCTAGAGACCATTATCTTAAGCGAATTAACGCAGGAACAGATTGCCAAATACCATGTGTTCCCACTTACAAGTGGAAGCTAAATAATGGGTACACGTGGACATAAAGATGGGAACAACAGACACTGAGGACTGCTAGAGATAGGATGGAGGGAGGAGTCCAAGGACTGAAAAACTACTTACTGGGTACTGTGCGTACTACCTGGGTGACGGGATCATTCACACCCCCAAACCTCAGCATCACACAATATACCCACGTAACAAACCTGCACATGTATCCCCTGAACCTAAAGTAAAGGTTAAAATTATTCCAAAAAAAAGAACAAGATAGATGTCATTTTAATGAGGTGGAATTATGATTAAAATGTCCTTTAAATGTTCTTAACTTCTCTTTTAGTGTTCTAAAGTGTATTGAATAGTATTTTTGAATACCTAGGCGATCCTAGGACTTTGGTATCTTAGTAGCAGCATAAGATCGCGGCCTGTGTCTGTTCCCACTTTAATTCCCATGTGAGATGTTGCGCTGACCTTTGCCCCTTTCAGCTTTATCTCTCACATCCTTCTCCCATGTCTCACTGTGTGTTCCAGCAACCCCTCGCTCCTTGTGGTATCCTGAACAAAGTCAGTGCTTGGATTGCACCAAATGAAATTGATGTTGTTTCAAAATTTACCGAACTCATATTGTGTAACCTTTATTGCAATGTCCTGAACCTATATCCTGCTGTATAACCTAATTTCCCCCGGGGAAGTACCCCTATGTCTTCTGTAAGGCTCACCTCACACATCACCTCTTTAAGAAACTTCCATTGATCTCCGTCAGCTCCCCATCAGGGTTAAGTGGCTCTGCTCCCTGTCTGCCTCCTTTGCATCTTGAGTATACCTCAGTCATATCCTTAGCATGTGGAATGGTGCTTTACTGTGTGCTTTTGGGGCTCTGCCACTAGATTGGAAACTCATCTCTTGTCTCCAGCCCCTAGTATAGTGCCTGGCACAGAGTAAGTGCTCAGTAAATGGTTTGAACTAAATGACCATGAGGTGACTCTTAGAATGTTTCTTGCCCTTTTGAATCTCTGCACCTGCTTTTCATGGAAACTCCTTTCCATTAGAAATTAATGTTACAGTGGACTTAGAGACTTGAGGGAAAGGGTGGGAGGGGGCTGAGGGATAAAAGACCACAAATTGGGTGCAGTGTACACTGCTCAGGTGATGGATGCACCAAAATCTCACAAATTACTACTAAAGAACTTACTCATGTAACCAAACACCATCTCTTACCCAAACATCTATGGAAATCAAAATAAAATAAAGAAATTAATGTTAACTTGAATGAAACAGCTTCTTTGTGAATTCCATTCATAGGTAAAACTCACTGTCCTGAAAGCAGTACCCCAGCACCTAACCCTCCATGCTGGATGTCCCTGTTGGTATAGTAAGCAGGCTTCATGCTAAAGGAGAGTTTGTGGTTTTTCAAGAGAGTGTGGGGCCTTCTACATTTGTTTTCCAACACTTATACCAATGTTAACATTGACCCTTCAAGACCAATGTTTCTTTTTATATTCTACTTTGCCTATTTTCTCCTATAGCACTGAAATGCACAGTGCAAGATACAACTAAGTGGATTATTTTTTTTTTCTGACCACAACATTGTGACTTTTGAGAAGAGAGTTCAAAAACATGTGAAGGGTTTTAATAAGTAAGGGTATGTGTGGATATGGATGGGTGTTTATGTAGACTAATTGGAATTATTTTTTATCGATTTCCAATGAGATAGTGTTTTGTTGTAGAGCCATGTATCATAAAGAGAAAGTGTCACATCTTTGCAATGGAGTTAGATCATTATTAGAGAACAGTGAAATGAAAATCAGGAGCCCTTGGCTCTATTATTATTTCATGGTAGACAAATGCCAGAGGAATGAGAATCCATTTATGGAAAATAGTGTCAACAAATGCTAGCCTGTTAATTCTCTAATGGTGCCCATGGAAAATGAATAGAAAATTACTTTTCAATGGTTTGAATACCTTTAATGCAATGTGCAAAGCTGAGTAATTGTGTTTATGAATATAAAAGAGAATAATTGATTATTAATTACAGAAAAATATCAATGTAGTTGTTTTCCTTTGTTCTAAAGTGAATACTTATGTTCAAGCTTCACAAAACAGTACTTGCTCTTACCATGTACAACACATTCAGATATTTTATTTTTTATTTCATTTTTTATAAAATTCTGGCTGAGACCCAATAAATTGATTTCATGACCCCACTAGTGAGTCACATCTCACATTTTTAAAAATGTGTTATAAGCTAGGTGTGGTGGCTCATGCCTGTAATCTCAGCACTTTGGAAGGCTGAGGCGGGTGGATCACCTGAGGTCAGGAGTTTGAGACCAGCCTGGCCAGCATAGCAAAACACTGTCTCTACTAAAAATACAAAAATTGGCCAGGCATGGTGGCGGGCACCTGTAATCCCAGTTACTTGGGAGGCTGAGGCAGGAGAATCACTTGAACCCGGGAGGCGGTGGTTGTAGTGAGCCGAGATCGTGCCACTGCCCTTCAGCCTGGGCAATAGAGTGAGACTTGGTCTTAAAATAAATAAATAAATAGTTATAAAACGTGTTATATTTATACAAAATAAATATGATCCATAGAGCACATCAGGCATCATGGATCGCCATGACAGCTGTTATTTATATTATACATATTATGTGCTCACATAATATGCCAGGGGAAAATTCTATTCAAAATGGTAAAAGCAAAGCATCTACTTCACGTCTTTAATGGAAGAGTAAAATGATAAAGTTTTGGTCAGATATTAAAAATGACGAAAAATCTTTTGTCAAGCTTTCAAACGTATGCCTAGAAATGTATTTCCTGATTTTTTGTCTTATTCTTCCAAGGTTTGGGCAGCTATTAAAAAGTATATTATAACAATTATATTTTTGAATTTTAAAATCAAATTTCTTTTAAATTATTAAAAACTACTTAAAAGATTCCGAAACATAGTCCATAGCATAAATCAAGCTAATTTCTCCTCTCTTACTATGGCCTGTTGACATTCCAGCAAAATGAAGGATAAACAGTTATAGCCAGAGTTGCAGCATTCTTGCAGAGAAGAGAAAAGGACTACTAGAATCATCTGATTGAATGGTCTTTGGGAGGAAAAAATGAAACAAGACCATTTCATTTGTTTGCCCACTGATCACAGCTCTGTAAAAACTACATATTTATAAAAAGGTAAATATCATGAAAGAATGTAGAAAGATGTGGTGTTGATGTTCACGGACACTACAGTATTCAGAGATTTTTTTTTTAATTTAACTTTTTTGTTTTTTTGAGGCAGGGTCTCACTGTGTCACCCAGGCTGGAATGCAGTGGCACAATCACGGCTCACTGCAACCTTAACCTCTTGGACTCTAATGATCCTCCTGCCTCAGCCTCCCAAGCAGCGGGGACCACAGGCCTGCACCACCACACCTGGCTAATTTTTTTTATTTTTTGTAGAGACAGAGTTTTGCCGTGTTGCCCAGGCTGGTCTCGAACGCCTCAGCTCAAGGAATTTGCCCGCCTCGGCCTCACAAAGTGCTGGGATTACAGGCGTGAGCCACCACATCCGGCCCAGAGGTTTTTAAAAAAAAACCCATTCCATCTTAACAGACACAGTCCATTGCACAAAACTCCTACTTGCACCGTGAAAAGTTTATGAGGACTTAACATCTCAAGTACTTTCAGTAATTGTTGTTTTTTTCTATTTCCAAATTGGATTTTGAGATTTGCACTCTGTGGGGTTTTTAGTGACTGACAGCATGCTGTTTGAGACCTGGACTGTCCAAGGGCACGTGGCTGTACAAAATCATCCTTCCCTGAGTTAACAGTTGGAGCTGAAAGTCCCTGATCCCATCTCCTAACCTCTGCCTCCAGACCGCAGCTGTGTCAGGCAACTGCTGCCCTGTTCAGTTGTCAGGGTAAAATGCCAAACTTTGAGACCAGTGATTTGAAGAGAGTCTACGTGTGTGTGCAAGTGTGCCGGGTGGGGTGGGGGTGAGTTGGGTGGGAGGAAGCAGCTGTGGAGTTATCTGTCTGGAATGTCTTCTTACATTTACCATGGTAAATGGAATCTTGTCATTTCTATGAGCTTTCTTCCAACATTAAGACAGCTGTCAACCAGAAAGACCCCACACCAGAAACTACTTGCCGTTTTCAGTTAGTTTCATCCTTGGGACCGGACCTCTTTTTCATATGAGTTTGTGTCATTTCCTCAGTGCTAAGTTTCAAATGCACTTTGTTGAACAAATTGATCTTTTGGCATAAACCCATTAGCAGTACTGTTACTTAGGATCCCTCGCAGTTGGTCAGAACTGTAATATTCCTTGGCATTTCCTTCAAATCAGATAACTAAAGTCAAAAGACTAAGGCTTAGTCTTTACACTTATAATTACTGAAATAATTGATTTTTTTCCTACAAAACTGTTCATTTCTGTGAATCTATAAATGCAGACTATTATTCTGTTCTAAAAAAGGTCTGTTCAGAAAATTCTGCTCAGATAAAGGTCATGTAAAGAATTCTATGATTAGGATAAATATGATTTATTTTATTAACTTTCGGTTGTTAAACTTGTTGACATATTTCTGTCCTTTCCTATATTTCTGAATTACTTTAGCTTTGGGATCAAATAGGATATAATTATTTGTAGAGTAGAATAAAACTGCGCATGGATGAATGTATATACAGTCTTATGTAATAGTGATGTAGTTCTATTTTTTTTGTTGTTACTGTTTTTTGTTTTGTTTTGTTTTGTTTTTTTGATACAGAGTTTCGCTCTGATGCCCAGGCTGGAGTACAGTGGCACGACTGCAGCTCACTGCAGCCTTGACCTCCTGGTCTCAAGCAATCCTCCTGCCTCAAGGCCTCCTAAGTAGCTAAGACGACAGGCGTGCACCAACATGCCTGGCTAATTTTTATATTTTTTTTGTAGAGACGTGATTTCATCACATTGCCCAGGCTGGTCTCAAACTCCTGGGCTCAAGTGATCTGCCTGCCTTGGCCTCCCTAAGTGCTAGGATGATAAGCATGAGCCGCTGCACCCAGCCAATGTAATTCTTAATAATACGGGTTTTAAAAATCCATCCTATACACTATCATCCATCCTAGCCTCTCCTGAACCTCCAGGAAAATGCAAGTCGTTGGGGGTGGTTACAATTATAGACAAGGTGGCGTTTCATTTTTCCCAAAGCAAAACGCTTTAGGATCACTTCTTTTCCTCCAGGTAGATATTTCTTTTCTTTTTGTTTCTTGGTGTAAAGGCCAAATGTCTGTTAACAAAGTGAAAGTTTAATAGCTTACTTTTGATCAAATTAAAACTCAGCCAGAGGGTATCCTGACTTATTATAAATAATGTAGACTCTGTGGCATGTCATTAAATATGAATATGTATGCCTTGTACGTTTTCAAGTCTTCAGGCCACTTTACCTTCCTCTTGCTATTTACAAGAGAAAACTGTTCTTAAGATTTTATATCCAAATTTTCATTTAGAACTTGTACCAAACCCACACCTTAGGGGTATTAATCAAAGTGAATGGACAGCGCCTCAGATGATGTGCTGGATGAGACAAAGCTCACTGTTCTCTATGGCTCTTCCCCTGGAGTAGCTCTGGCCAGTGTACCTGACCACAGCTGCGTCGTTCTACTTAGTTCAGTTTGGGCTTCTAGGTCCCTTCTGGGGCTCTGGGTGGCCAGTTACTCTCATTCTCCTATGGAAGGGTTCCACATTGCTCAGCAGGGGTTAGAAGTGTCATCAACTGGCTGGGCGCAGTGGCTCATGCCTGTAATCCCAGCACTTTGGGAGGCCGAGGCAGGCAGATCACGAGGTCAGGAGATCGAGACCATCCTGGCTAACACGGTAAAACCCTGTCTCTACTAAAAATACAAAAAAAAAAAAAAATTAGCCGGGCAAGGTGGCAGGTGCCTGTAGTCCCAGCTACTCAGGAGGCTGAGGCAGGAGAATGGCATGAACCCAGGAGGCGGAGCTTGCAGTGAGCCGAGATCGCGCCACTGGACTCCAGCCTGGGCCGCAGAGCGAGACTCTGTCTCAGAAAAAAAAAAAGAAGTGTCATCAACTAACAAAGGAGCCTCAAATGCACAAATAGATAATAAAGTTAGGTTGGAAGTGGCTGTGAGTTCAGCCTGACAGAGACCACATAATTAAACCAATATGGCTTAAGCATCTACTATGCACTGAGTTCTGGGCAAGGGGCTAAGAATACAAAGATGGGTAGATGGCATTGTGGACACGATTCCTGTCCATGGAAACGCACATTCTAGCTGAAGAAGATAAGCAATGCACCATGACAGAATAGGGAGAGCAGTGTGCTAGGGAATCCACACAAGGCATGACGCTTGCATACACCAGGACAACGTGGAAGATATGGCCCATCCTGCAGTGCAGCGTGGTTCTGGGGCCGACAGCAACCTGGGCACTTGTTAGAAAGCTCAGGCGCCTTGACCGGGTGCAGTACCTCAAGCCTGTAATCCCGGCGCTTTGGGAGGCTGAGGCGGGTGGATCACCTAAGGTCAGGAATTCGAGACCATTGTGGCCAACGTGGTGAAAACCTGTCTATACTAAAAATACAAAAATTAGCTGGGTGTGGTGGTGCAGACCTGTAATCCCAGCTACTCAGGAGGCTGAGGCAGGAGAATCGCTTGAACCTGGGAGGCAGAGGTTGCAGTGAGCCTGGATTGCACCACTGCACTCTAGTCTGGGCAACAGAGCAAGACTCTGTCTCAAAAAAAAAAAAAAAAAAGAAAAGAAAAAAAAGAAATCTCAGGCTCTCAGGCCCCACCTCAGCCCTCCTGAATCACAACCTACTTTTCAACAGGATTCCCAGGTAATTTATATGCATAGTGAAGTTCGAAAAGCACTGCTCTACTGTATTTAAGTTGGGCCAAAGGAGTTGTTATAGGGAAATCATTCACTTTTACACATTGATTTATTTAGTAATTCACTTCCTTGGTAACTATTTATTGGCTACTTACCATGTACCAAGCACACACCAGGCATTATATTTATACTAAGTTCTTCCGTGAAGCAGCAGGGTTTTTATTATGATGCATAAATAAATAACAGCAATACAAAGCTAGGTTGGAAAATAACCCTTGTGAATTAGACTCCTTCCTGCGTGGGCAGGAAGAGACACAAAAGGGCTGACACTTGATTTGGATCTTGAGGGTGAGCAGGAGTTCCCTAGGCAAACAGTAAAGGGAAGGGCAGTTTTGGGGCAGAGAATTCAGCATATGTATGTAAGACATGAACAATGTACTTTGAGAGAAAGGCTGGTGGTTTTGCAGAGCTGAATGTGGCAAAAGGTGAGGCCAGAAAGGCAGGTTGGGGCCAGATGGTGAAATCCTCATGCATTACGCTAAGAAGGTGGGGCCATGTGGTGTTTGAAGTTGTTTCTTTTGCCATAGGTTTTGTTGTTTGTTTTTTGTTTTTGAGACAGAGTCTCACTCTGTCGCCAGGCTGGAGTGCAGTGGCATGATCTCGGCTCACTGCAACCTCCGCATCCTGGGTTCAGGTGATTCTCCTGCCTCAGCCTCCAGAGTAGCTGGTACTATAGCCATATGCCACCATGCCTGGCTGATACCTCAGGTGATCCACCCGCCTCAGCCTCCCAAAGTGCTGGGATTACAGGTGTGAGCCACCGCACCCGGCCTGAATGGGTTCTTAAGCAGAAAGTAACACACTGTGAATAATGACTTATGAATTGCATAAGATAGACGGAGAGGGGAAGAGATTAGAGGCCCTGATACGTGTTGGGAGACTTTAGTGGATGGCTAGAGGGTGAGGTAGTTAGTGTGTGACCTAGAGTGTGACAATGGCAATGCAAAGAGATGGAGTGACTCAATGCACTGAGTTGGAGGACGAGGGACGTAAAATCTAACACAAAATTTCCAATCTGGAAGTCTGGGAGAGAATCGTGGTAATATAAAAATAGGGAAATCACAAGGAGGAGCTGGTAGAGAAGGAAGAAAAATCTTCACCTGGGGTTCACTGCATTGTGTTTGAGGTGCAGGAGGTATAGGAGAGACGTCCAAACACGTGGAGTCAGGAGATGAGATTCAGATCTGGAATTCGCTAAAGGGGGAGACCCCGATGTACGTGTTGGGAGTCATCTACCTAGAAAAGACCAGCAAATAAATAAGATGGTTAAAAAAGAGAGAGTGAGATCAAGGATAAAACCTTGGAAAACACCATTATTTCAAGAATGGGGTAAACTAATCAAGGAGACAAGAGATAGGAGAACTAGAAGAATGGAGGGTCTCAAAGCTATAGGAAAAACAGGCTGGCCAGTGATACCAACTGCAGTAAGCTGTGGTGAATAAGGATTGGACAAAGGCTGTCATCAGCCATGTTTACCATGCTATTAGTAACCTTCCAAGAGCAGTTTCTGGAGGACTGGAGGCAGATGCAGTTTTACAGAATTAAGGAGTAAAAAGTTTTTGTAATCAAAGTACTTTGGGAGGTCGAGGCGGTTGGATCACAAGGTCAAGAGATCAAGACCATCCTGTGGTGAAACCCCGTCTCTACTAAAAATACAAAAATTAGCTGGGCGTGGTGGCGTATGCCTGTAGTCCCAGCTACTTGGGAGGCTGAGGCAGGAGAATGGCTTGAACCCAGGAGGCAGAGGTTGCAGTGAGCTGAGATCGCACTACTGCTCTCCAGCCTGGTAACAGAGCAAGACTCCGTCTCAAAAAAAAAAAAAGGAGTAAGAAGTTTTCCTGTAATGAACTCTTGATTATTTCTGGACCAGTTGTCTAATTTGATGGATTATTTCTTATGGCTTCAATTTCTGCCTTTTGAAATTCGGGGTATTTGGAATTTTCATTTTAATCTGTGCTATATCTTCAATAGAATAAGTTTAGGTGAAAAATAGTCAAATATCTCCAATTTCACACACAGTCATTAAGAGCTGTACTGTGAAGCTCTAAGTAAATGTGTTCTATTCAGAACTGTTTTTATTATCTCATAAATACCTTTGAGTTTTAGTGTCAGTTGATAATGTTGCAGGGAAGGTGAACCCCAAAAGTGGGACTTAGCTGAGAGGGTTCTTGGCTTTGCCCAGGCGAGAATTCAAGGGTGAGCCAGTGGTGTTAGACAGCAGCTTCTATGGCAGCTGCAATGTGCAGCAGCAGCAGAGGGACCATAGGAACTGTGCCCAGAGTAGCAGCTCAGGGACCATTCTGCCATCATATTTATATTCACTTTTAATTATAGGCAAATTAAGGGGTGGGTTATTCAGAAAGTTCTAGAAAAGAGGTGATAACTTCCAGGTCATTGCCATGGAAAGGGGTAGTTAGTAACTTCCAGGTGTTGCCATGGCAGTGGTCAACTGACATGGCCCTGGTGGGCATGTCTTCTGGAGAGGTGCTTTCACCTCTTTCCCCCATTGCAGCGAGTCTTCAGTCTGATTTGGCATTCAAATCCTGCCCATCCCCAGTCAAGCCTGCCTCATACCTTAATAAGAATCTATAAATATTTTAGAGTATTTCTTTTTTTTTTTTTTTTTTTTGAGATGGAGTTTCGCTCTTGTCACCCAGGCTGGAGTTCAGTGGTGGCATGATCTTGGCTCACTGCAACCTCTGCCTCTCATGTTCAAGCGATTCTCCTGCCTCAGCCTCCTGAGTAGCTGGGATTACAGGTGCGCGCCACCACACTTGGCTAATTTTTGTACTTTTTTTAAAATAGAAATGGGATTTCACCATGTTGGCCAGGCTGGTCTTGAAATCCTAACCTCAGGTGATCCTCCTGCCTTGGCCTCCCAAAGTGCTGGGATTACAGGCATGAGCCACCACACCTGGCCATTTTAGAGTATTTAAATCTCTCTCTCCATCAATCAAAATAGTAGTAGCTTTTAAAGCTGCCTACTTTAATGGTCAGTATTATTTTATTTACCAGAACTTTTTCATAATCAAGAATTCAAAGCTCTCTAAAATAAGGGCTAGCAAGTTAATATACATTTCTAATTTATTTAAACCATCATTCTGGGAAAATGTATTCATTTAAATTCCTTAATTCATGGTGTTGAAGGCAATCTTGCAACTGAGTGTGTCCTGTTGCCCATTCTTTCCTCCATCCCCTCTTAGGAACATCAGGAGGTGGTGGTTTAGGGGGGCAGGCAGAGATGCTCCCCAAATCAAAGCAGGGCGTCACTGTGTATGAGGAGAACTTGAGTGACCCCAGCTGCCGGCACCCCTGTATTGTCATTTGTCACTGAGATGCCACACTCTGCGTCTAACTGCCCAGCCTTTGCTCCCCAGTCCACCCCCACTTCCTGAGGTGGAGCCTCCCAGCAGTCACTGCCACAGCTGAGTGATTTGCTCCACCTCACTGTCCCTCCCAAGCCTGGAGTAAGAAAGGGCAACAGCAGATGAAGCCCTTGGCCCATCTCTTTGGGGTCATTCAGGAGTGGCAAATAATCTTTCTTTAACAATGAGTTTTATCTTGTCACATGGCCAAACTCCATTGAGACCCTCTTCCGAGAGGGATCAATTCGAGTAATACTCTTTTCAGGCCAAAGGAGCAGAGTATAAAGGCATAAGTGAGTATTTGGTGTGCATGTTTTTGTAAACAGGTCTGAAGGCAACCAAAAAGACATTTTTTTGAGTAGTAGTGGTTTCGTGAAAGAAGTCTGTAGCATCCGAAGATCTGGCTTTGAAAGATGACAGTGATGTGAATCTCTAAGTTCTTATGTGATTATTAACAATTCCATTTCATTTATCGTAATGACAGTGTTCATGTCCCCAGCTCCTAGAATCCCCTTCCTCTCGCTTCCTTACATCAAATCCTGTCCATCCTTCAAGGTCTACTGAAACAGTCCTCACTCAAGAAGCTTCTCTGGGCTGGGTGCAGCGGCTCATGCCTGTAATCCCAGCACCTTTGGGAGGCCGGGGCAGGTGGATCACTTGAGGCCAGGAGTTTAAGACCAGCCTGGCCAACATGACAAAACCCCATCTCTACTAAAAATATGAAAATTAGCCAGGCGTCATGGCACATACCTGTAATCCCAGTTACTCGGGATGCTGAGGCAGAGAATCACTTGAACCTGCAAGACAGAGGCTGCAGTAAGCTTAGATCACACACTGCACTCCTGCACTCCAGCCTGGGTGACAGAGCAAGATTCCATCTCAAAAAATAAAGAAAAAAGAAGCTTCTCCAACCTCTGCTTATCACCATGCCCGCCACAAGCTGGAAGTTATCCTTCCATCCTCAGCAACTGCATAGCACTTCTTATACTCTCCATTTCTTTTGTGATGCTTAGCATTTGCTACCTTATACAGCAGTTATTTTCTCATTCAGTAACATGTTTATGAAGCACTTACCATGTTTCAGGCACTGTGCCACATTGAAACATGGAAGTCCCTCCTAAGAGAGTTCCAAAAACCCTACAAAAGGAGGAAAGACACATTTTGGTTGAGGCTTGAAGGCTGTTTTCCAGATTGTCAATTGGGCAAGAGCCTTCCAAACTAGGCACACCCTGAGCAAAGACTCAAAGTCTGGGAGCCAAGTGCCTGCCACATCTGGGAACACAGAAGTATCCTCTCTTCCTAAGCTATGAGCTCATTGAACACATTTGCTAAATCCACTGTATTCATTTGTCATCACAATGAAATTTCCAAAGCGTTAGTCCATTAACTATAGATCATGTCTGTTTTTCAAAAGCTGCATAAAAATGTGTCTTTTTTTTTTTTTTTTTTTTTTGCGGAGTCTCGCTCTGTTACCCAGCCTGGAGTGCAGTGGTATGAACTCAGCTCACTGCAACCTCCACCTCCTGCGTTCAAGCTATTCTCCTGCCTCAGCCTCAAGAGCGGCTGGGATTACAGGCACGCACCACCACGCCCGGCTAATTTTTGTATTTTTAGTAGAGACAGCGTTTCACCATGTTGGCCAGGCTGGTCTCAAACTCCTGACCTCAGGTGATCCTACCTTCTCTGCCTCCCAAAGTGCTGGGATTACAGGTGTCAGCCACCGCACCCAGCCAAAATGTGTCTTTCCTTCTGTCCAGTGATAGGAATGGAATGGACAATGCCTTTTATTCAGGAACACCCATCGGCCGCCCACACCTCCTCTGCTCCTGTCCCTTGTCACCCACTGCCTTTCATTCTCAGTTGGTATAAACTCAGGAAACAGAAGGTAGTATTAACTTAAGCAAAAACTATTTTCTTAAAAAGGGAAATGGGGGAAGGTGCCGATTATCTTCTAAAGGTAAAACAAACCTTTCATAAAACAAAACACACAGGCTGGGCTCAGTGGCTCCTGCCTGTAATTCCAGCTCTTTGGGAGGCTGAGGCAGGCAGATCCCCTGAGGTCAGGAGTTTGAGACCAGCCTGGCCAACATGGTGAAACCCTGTCTCTACTAAAAATACAAAATCAGCCAGGCATGGTGGCGCATGCCTGTAGTCCCAGCTACCTGGGAGGCTGAGGCAGGAGAATCGCTGGAACCCAGGAGGCGGAGATTGCAGTGAGCTGACATCACTCCACTGCACTCCAGCCTGGGCGACAGAGCAAGACTCTGTCTCAAAAAAAGGAAAAAAAATAGAACACATAGGCAAGCCCTGGCCACAGTTTATTGGTCCAGTCTGCACCCTTGATGCAAACTGAGCATCCCTAAATAAACAAAATGCATATATAATATGGAGCCAAAGGTAACTAATCTTTCTAACAGCAATTATTTTGCCTTAACCTCCACCTCTACTATCTACTAAGTATAGATAATTGGAGAAAGTACAGTCGTTTCTGTATGCCCCTGAAATCTGAAAGAAAAAAACCTGAATTTAGTGGTAGTTCAGACTTAGGCCCTTCTGGCCAAATGAAGTAGCTGTTCAGCTAATTCAAGCCACATGTCCCTCTTGGTCTTTATATAACTGTTGGGCCTCTTGAGTTTGTTTCTTTGATGAGTATACTCTGCTATCTTTAACCCTGGAAAGTTTTCCCATGGAAAATTTAATTTTATCTTTCCTTTTTTATGAGAAATTGTATTCTCAAGCTGGCAGACAAGAAGAAAAGACAGTCTGGAAATTCCAGATTTGATCTAAATGTCAGCAAGCCAAACTAATAATTATGGCCACATATCAAGGCAATTTATGCAGAATATACGGATCACTTGAGCATATTAGATTGTGTTCATTATATTCTTTTTTATTTTCGTTCGTTCTTTCTTTTTTTTTGAGACAAATTCTTGCTCTGTCGCCCAGGCTGGAGTGCAGTGGCATGATCTCGGCTCGCTGCAGTCTCACCTCCCGGGATCAAGCGATTCTTGTGCCTCAGCTTTCTGAGTAGCTGGGATTACAGGTTGTGCCACCATGCCCGGCTAATTTTTATATATTTTGTAGAGACGAGGTTTCACCATGTTGGCCTGTTGGCCAGGCTGGTCTCGAACTCCTGACCTCAAGCGATCCACCTGCCTTGGCCTCCCAAAGTGCTAGGATTACAGGCGTGAGCCACCATGCCTGGCCGTGTGTTCATTATATTCTTCTGGACTCTACTCTGAGGGATTGGTCTGCTTTTATCAAAAATTTTTACTTTGAGCATGTAGAAAAGAAATCACCACCTATGTTTTTAGAAGGGCCACATCTGGGTATACAAGTAGCGGTTTGAGTACCCATACAGGCATTCTGTTTTTGACTTCAGTACGGTATTTAATAAATTACCTGAGATATTCAACCCTTTATTGTAAAATAGGCTTGGTGTTAGAAGGTTTTGCCCAACCGTGGACTAATGTAAGTGTTCTGAGCACTTTTACATTAGGCTAGGCTAAGCTATGAGGTTCAATAGATTAGGTGTATTAAATGCATATTTGACTATTACAATATTTTCAACTTATAATAGGTTTATGGGACGAAACCTCATTATAAGTCAAGGAGCATCTGCATGAATTAAGAGAAAAACAAACATAAAAACACTAAGTTACTGGTTTACAGGTACTAATATAGACAGCACATGTTATTCCCAGGCTGTTTTCTGATTTTAAGCTGTTGTTACTTCTCCAAAGCAACTTTGCTTTCTGTTCTGTCTTTTTTTAATCTACTGCCAAAGCTCAAATCTTTCCAGGTCATCAAAGGAATGACATACAGGGACCCACAGGAGGATGGGAGGAGTGGAGAATCATGAAGCCATCAGAAATCATCGACGAAACCATGAGATCTGAGTTTTTATGACCTTTCCTCTGGTCTTTGTATCTTAGGATAAGGGCGTTTGGAGCTTTGCCTCTGAAGAAAACGGATCCAAATGAGCCCCACAATTCCTTCATATTTGTGGGACTGTCTTTTTATTTCAACTGTATTTAAGTACCGTTAGTACTTTCATGGAAATCTGAAATTCCAGTAGTGTTCTGTTTTCCCCAAACTGACTTTTTAAAAATTATTAATAAACATACATTTAAAATATTATACAGCACTTCACTGTGGTATTACTAACAATTCTGTGTTCTTGGAAAGGCCCCCAGAAACTTTGTTTTTATTGACAGAAGTCTCAAAATTCTAAGAAGTGGAGCCGGGTGCGGTGGCTCATGCCTGTAATCCCAGCACTTTGGGAGGCCAAGGCAGGAGGATCACTTAAGCCCAGGAGTTTGACACCAGCCTGGGCAATGTGGTGAGACCCCATCTCTACAAAAAAAAAAATTTTTTTTAATTCCTATAAGTGATAAAAATAAGAGAATGTAGACAAAAGTCATAAATTCAATTCAGTTACACTCACATTATACAGGATGATCATCTTTTAGTTTTATGTGCAGCCTTTTTACTTGACTATAGTTGTCTTCTAATAAAAGTGTGCTATAAATATGAATGTAAAATTTGCAAGTTATTATAGAAATTAATAAATTTGGAAAGGTATCAGTTTCACTGAGTTATTGATCAATGTACAGCTTGCATAAAATAGAAAGAAATTAGTTTTGCATTGAAAATATAAACACACCCTGGCTGGGCGTGGTGGCTCACGCCTGTAATCCCAGCACTTTGGGAGGCCAAGGCAGGCGGATCATGAGGTCAGGAGATCGAGACCATCCTGGCTAACATGGTAAAATCCCGTCACTACTAAAAATACAAAAAACTAGCCCGGCATGGTGGCAGGCGCCTGTAGTCCCAACTACTCAGGAGGCTGAGGCAGGACAACGGCGTGAACCTGGGAGGCGGAGCTTGCAGTGAGCCGAGATCGTGCCACTGCACTCCAGCCTGGGTGACAGAGCAAGACTCCATCTCAAAAAAAAAAAAAAAAAAAATATATATATATATATACACACACATATATAAACACACCCTACAATATGAATTTGCAAAGGAAGACCATCTGATTTATGTGTATAAAACATTAGGTCTGTTCTAAAACTGGTAGTTCTTTCTTTTAATCACTCCCTCCTATTATGCTATATGAGAGGCTTATCATGTTCATGTTTTATGTTCCATATTACACAAGGCCATTTGGGATTCTTTGTCTTTGGAAAAATTAATAAACAGTATTTTATTAAAATATTCAGTTGTCACTTTGGGAGGCCGAGGTGGGAGGCTCTCTTGAGCCCAGGAGTTCGAGACCAGCTTGGGCAACACAGTGAGACCAAAAAAAAAAAAAGTTCCGTTGTAAAGCATTGTTAGTCTCTATAGTTGTAGCATGAAGATGTAAGTGTACTTGTGATTGAAATGGCTTTGTGATTTTGAAACTGCTTTTAGTTTTTGAGACAGGGTCTCTGTCTCCCAGCTAGAGTGCAGTGGTGCCATCATAGCTCACTGCAGCTCAATCTCCCGGGCTCAAGCAATCCTCCCACCTCAGCCTCCCAGCTCCCAGGTAGCTGAGACCACAGGCACATAACCACCACACCCGGCTAATTTTTTTACTTTTGGTAGAGACAGGATCTCACTATGTTGCCTATGCTGATCTCTAACTCCTGAGCTCAAGTGACCCTACCACCTCAGCCTCCCAAAGTACTGGGATTACTTTACTGGGATGAGCTACTGCACGGGCCTAAACTGCTTTTAAAGTGTATAATTGGACACCTATAAGTTGTCACTGCTACCTAGAGATCATTAATGGTGAGCCGGGTGGTTATTGGGCCAGGATGGTTCAGAGATGGGCAGTTAAAGAGAATCTAACCGACAAACAGAAGGGAGTATGTGTTTGTGTCCATGAAGGACAGTTCAAGGAGGGGCTCATAAAGGAAGGATGAGAGAGAGGGAACACCCATGAACAGTGCCACGGCATGTCAGCTGTTTCATTTTGTGGCTTTATGTACAATCTCCACAAATATGTAAAGACAGGTGGTTCACAACAGTACTACCACTAAGCTAGCTCTGTGGAAGAAACATCTTAACAAAAATTGTTCCGTGAGCAACATAATCCACCTGTTCCAAGAGACTGTCAGGTGATATTTTTTTCATTTTTTTGGTCTCCCGCTTTTTTTTTTTTTTTTTTTTCAATTTGAGAGCAGGTACTGTTTATTAACTGACCAGCTTAGAAAAATAATCATGGTGGACACCTTAGCTCATTCTTCTAATAAGCCTATTGATCTGGTCCTCCCTGTTGCCAGCATCTCCACCTTCTACAAAATGGGTGGTCTTTTTCTTCATTCTGCCTAGTGGAGAAGATAATTTGAAGGGCCACAGGAAGTTATTTGCTTCTTTGAAGCGTTTTCCAATGGTATAGATCTCATGAATCAGATCCTCCCTGCAGATGATACCATATTTACCGAGAGATCGAGCCATCAAAGCTTTGTCTGTCAAAGCAATTTGCTTCTTACTGATTTTGCCATAACCACACTTATAGATTAGTTCATTTACTGACTTCAGACTTGGGTACCCCCATGCAATGTATGGCTCTACAATCCTCAGCATGTTAATTGAAGCCTTGTTGAGCTTCACAAAGGTTCTGTTGAAGATTTGACGAAGGGAAGAAGCTGCAACACCTTTCAGACCTTTGGGCTCACATCATTGATACCTCTGATCCTGATGACAAACGCCAATTCGGGTTCTGCAGGTACATAGAAGTTGCCAGCTTGTCTTGCCATCCTCGCCATTCGAATTTCAGTTCTGTACATCTGCCTATATTCCTTGTGATAGTGCTTCGCTTTTTCATAGATAAGCTTCCTCCTTGCCTTTCGAAGCATCTTTTGGGCAAACTTCTTTCTCAGGCACTTGATCTTCAGCTCTGCGAAATTCCTTCGCTTTTTCTTAAGGGTTTCTGGCACAGCAGGAAACTTCTTCTCTTCTACACCTTCCATGGTTCCAGCCAGAAAAAGAGTGGTCTCTGCTTCTTAAAAATGGGTAAGAACACTAATAGGTTGCCTGACCTGTACTTAAAGTTGGAGAACAATGTTGTCTATATACATTCCCCCCATGCTTAAAGCCCTTCAGCTTCTCCTTTTAGGATAAAGATACCTGCAAATCACCCAGACCGTCCTGAGGAGAGCTGGTCACTTCCACCTTTGCACCCCAGCATCCCTCATTCACGTGATGTGTGACTCATATCACACTTCATCTACAATTACTTCTTTGTGGGTTTGCCAACACCACTAGATTATGAGCTTCTTAAAAAACAGAACGTATGTGTGTTTCCTTGTCAAGTACCCCATTCCCAGCAAGGTAGCCCTCGGTAAATGTTTGTTTAGTGGACTGACAAAGCAGTCTTAGTTATTCAATTCACTTTCAATCCAACTATTAAGAGTTAGATTCTACTCAAACCAAATTCTCTACTAACTCTATTGTTGGGTTTGAAAATTTTTTTTTTTCTTTTTTTTGGAGGCAGAGTCTTGCTCTATCCCCCAGGCAAGAGCGCAGTGGCGCGATCTGGCCTCACTGCAACCTCCGCCTCCCGGGTTCAAGTGATTCTCCTGCCTCAGCCTCCTGAGTAGCTGGGATTACAGGTGTGTGCCACCGTGCCTGGCTAATTTTTGTATTTTTAGTAGAGACAGGATTTCACCATGTTGGCCAGGCTGGTCTCGAACTCCTGACCTCAGGTGATCCGCCAGCCTCAGCCTCCCAAAGTGCTGGGATTACAGGCGTGAGCCACCGCGCCCAGTTGGGTTTGAAAATCTTAGAGTTTAGGTAGGGCGCAGTGGCTCACGCCTGTAATCCCACCACTTTGGGAGGCCAAGGTGGGTGAATCATTTGAAGTCAGGGGTTTGAGACCAGCCTGGCCAACATGGTGAAACCCCTTCTCTACTAAAAATTCAAAAAAATTAGCCAGGCGTGGTGGCGGGCACCTGTAATCCCAGCTACTGGAGGGTGAGGCAGGAGAATCACTTGAACCCAGAAGGTGGAGGTTGCAGTGAGCCGAGATCGCGCCACTGCACTCCAGCCTGGGTGACTGAGCGATACTCCGTCTCAAAAACAAAAAAAACCAAAAAAAAACTGGAAGTGGTGGCTCATGCCTGTAATCGCAGCACTTTGGGAGACTGAGGTGGGCGTAACACTTGAGGTCAGGAGTTCAAGACTAGCCTAACCAACATGGAGAAACCCTGTCTCTACTAAAAATACAAAAAATTAGCTGGGCATAGTGGTGCACTCCTGTAATCCCAGCTACTCGGGAGGCTGAGGCAGGAGAATCACTTGAACCTGGGAGATGAAGGTTGCGGTGAGCCGAGATCACACCATCGCACTCCAGCCTGGGCAACAAGAGCGAAACTCCATCTCAACACCTCCCACCAAAAAAAAAAAAAAAAAAAAAAAGAACTTGGAAGTGTTTTCCCTTTCATAATAAAATCTAAAGTAATAAAGCGATTAGTATTTCAAGAAGTAACAATTAATGAAAACAAATTTTGATGTACATTAGTATAGAACTATATTAAATAAAGTATACTTGTATATAGTATATGTATCCAAAAAAATCACAAACCTTCCACACGCTGCATATTGGTTTCATTATTTTATAGCTACTGTTCATATATTTAAAAATAGAGGAGGCAGCTGTTCCCAGGACAGCTGAAATTAACTTAGAGAAAGGGATTTGCAGTACAGTAGCTTTTTAAAAAGTCTTTGTGCCAATTTAAAAAAAAAGTATATAATTGAATATCTGCTCTCAAAATTAATCTTAATAGACCTTAAATGCAGCATTTTTAGGCGTTGTGCTGTGTTCTTGCAACAGAAGTGAACTTTTGTACTCTGAATATGGGCATTTAAAATCATAGATGTGCAGCTTTTCTTTTTTTTTGAAACGGAGTCTCCCTCTGTCACCAGGCTAAAGTACAGTGGCGTGATCTCAGCTCACTGCAACCTCTGCCTCCTGGGTTCAAACGATTCTCCTGCCTCAGCCTTCCGAGTAGCTGGGATAACAGGCGTGTGCACCACACCCAGCTAATTTTTGTATTTTTAGTAGAGATGGGATTTCACCCTGTTGGCCAGGATGGTCTTGATCTCCTCACCTCGTGATCCACCCACCTCGGCCTCCCAAAGTACTGGGATTACAGGCGTGAGCCACCGTGCCCAGCCTTATTTTTTTAAGTTGTAAGCCGTTGTTACAATGACTCCAATAGAATGTACTTTTTCATTATTCCCAGTCTGAGGTGCTAAGATACTTAAGTGACTCATTTCATCAACATAACAAAGTTGTTTTTTAAAAAAGCATTTGTGTATGGATCACTGCTTCTTAACTAAGGTTAAGTCTGTCTCCCTTCAGGCTCCTAGGCCAGGATACCTCCATTCAGTTCTCAACTTCACTTTCCTAGCCATGTGGCTTTGTGCAATCACATGACATCAGAATCCTGTAGGTCCTGGAAGCTTTTAGATGTATGATTCTACATTGTAGAAATAAAATGAAACTAATTGTTAGGATAAAACATACTGTAAAAGAATTTGTTATTAAGAAAAGCCTTCTTTTGAGAAGGACCAGAAATATTCTGATAATTTACAAGTAAACATCTCTTATTTGGTGTCTTTGTTGAATTCTCTATGTGCAGATCCAACCATATAGCTTGTGTTCATTCTGCAGAGGCACGAATGCAGTCTGCAGGCTATGGCTGCAGTTTCTCAAGACTCTCACTGGTAAATGGTAGGGAAGAGAACCCTGTCATGTCTTACCCATCTCAGTCAGGTTCCTGGGCAGGTACTGTTAGTTCAGAGGCTCTTCCTAGCCCTCGTTCTTGGCACCGCCTAGACAAGTTTGCCCATCTGGGAGTGATCCTTTTGTATCTCTAGACTGACCTAACTCAGATTGTAAAGGATACAAAATCTGCCCTGTGCCCATGTCCCCTCTCCTGTGAGCTCTGCTGCCCCACAGAGCCTGTTCTCCCACAGTTGCCCACTGGGATGGAGAAGTAGTGGATCACTCGATGGGCACCCAAGGCTGCAGGCTCTGATCTGATCCTTTCCTTCTCATCCAGTCTAGACAACCTGGTACATTACCTCTGCCATGAAAGTCTAACTTTAAAAGGAAATCACCCTGAGGGGTCGTGTTGTTCAATCTCTAGTCTCCAGAAGACAGGTCACAACCCTATCTTAGAACAACTTGAGCCCTAGACGGAGAGTCAAGATCTGGGTACATGCACCCCACTACTGCAACCAGTGGGTACTCAGGAAAAATGAACAAGGCAAGAGACCAGTTTCTAGAAGCAGGGCACAGAGTAACAACAAAACCAGCATCCAGGGTGACTTAATTGTCAAAGCACAAGACATCTTATATTCCCATAGGATCAAGACTGGTTCCAGAGGTGCTGTAGGAGCTCAGTCAACTGCTAAAAGGCATCGGGGGATGGAACAAGGGGTTGTGGAGATAAAAACTGAGCCAGATATTGCACCACTTCCTAATACTTCTGTCATATGTATTCTAGCCAGAGGCCCACAGGCTGCACTACATATGAGTCAAGGTAGCCCAGACCTTCCTTTAATTTGGCTAATGACTTTTTTTTTTTTTTTGAGATGGAATCTCACTCTTGTCACCCAGGCTGGAGTGCAGTGGCGCGATCTCGGCTCACTGCAACCTCTGCCTCCCAGGTTCAAGTGATTATCCTGCCTCAGCCTCCTGAGTAGCTGGGATTACAGGTGCCCGCCACCACGCCAGGCTAATTTTTGTATTTTTAGTAGAGATGGGGTTTCGCCATGTTGGTCAGGCTGGTCTTGAACTCCTGACCTCAGGTGATCCGCCGCCTCGGCCTCCCAAAGTGCTGGGATTATAGGCGTGAGCCACCGTGACTGGCCATGACTTTTTTTTTAAGTCCAAATATAGCAGAAAAGATTTCCCTGAAGAAGACTTTAGAATCAAGCGGATATGTGATTCAATAATGTCTTTACCATTGGCTGGCCATTTAATATTGAATTTAAACAGCCTTTCTAATTTCCTGCCGTATTTTCTGTTAAAGAGATATTTCAATACAGTCCCAGTAATATCGTTGTCATAATTAAGATTAATTTCAGCACATAGGAAAGAATGGTTATTCCCAAACTTGTCTACAGATTGGAATCACCTAGGGAAGGTCAAAAAATACAGATGCTTATTTCGCTGCCTCCTCCACCCACAAGAGTATTTCTGTGACACAGCCTAGTCGTCTTTGGAATTTTTGGCCTCCCAAAGTGCTGGGATTACAGGCGTGAGCCACCGCACCCAGCTAATTTTTGTATTTTTAGTAGAGACAGTGTTTCACCATGTTGGCCAGGCTGGTCTTGAACTCCTGACCTCAGGTGATCCACCCGGCTCTGCCACCCAAAGTGCTGGGACTACATACAGGTGTGAGCCTCCGCGCCCAGCCTCCTCTGTGTTTTTTCTTGGGACATCTGAAGACAGTGTCAGGCTGTAATTCCACTTGTGGCCAGACATAGGAGAATGTAGAAAGTTCCCATGTCGTGTGTTGTAATCTCCCACAGAATGAGAAGAGACGAAGGCAAAGATAAGTGACTCTGCAAGGGGCAGCTCATGGAGATCCAGTGAAGGGAACATCTAATCAGTTTGATTTCGAGTCCACTGTACGGTAAAGCCCCTGAATGCTAATTGAAAAGTAACCTTGGAAACAAGAGCCCGGTATTGTGCTCTTGCTGGGGCCGATATGGGAATGAGCCAGGACATACAAAGGATTAGTCCAAGACGGAGTTTCAACTGGTCCTGAGTTCCCTTATTTTTTGGCTTTTATTTTCCACTTTGTAGCATTAAATCCTTTGTCTCGTGTTCCTGGGCCAGCCATCTGAATGTATCAAAGTTCCAAAAAGTTGAATATGTGGCTTTTTAGTTTCAGTGTCCTTTAATGGCTCTTGGAGAGAGTCTCTGAATTCTGAGAGCTGGGGAACCATCTAAATCATTCTAAAATTTAGAAGCCAGCATCGTCTTCCCTTTACACAAAATAGGACTATAAAGCTGCACGGTTTCAGATGTTGGGGGAAGGGGCTGTCCCTTCACCGGCTGTTATGAGTTATGATGTGCTTATGAGTAAAAGTAATACTTCATGGTTCTCAGTGTCTGAGGACTAGAATACTGTTTGATGCCCAAAGCTTATATTATACTCTCTTTCTGATTCAGAGCAAATTTTCAAATTTTATCCCGGTAACATAGAAAACATTTCAAATACTGGTGAGAAAAATCGTCTGTCTCAGGAACTGTGAAATAATTTTCTACTTGACCTAAGAAACCTGATGGAATTAGGCTGCTCTTTCTTAGAAACAAAGACCATTGCAAATTAAATCTTCAGGAGATGAGCCCTCCAGCCTGCAGGGTTTCTGAAACATGCGTTCTGAATAAGACACTTATATTTTATTTTCAGGGTAATTCTACAGTTAATAGGAATTATATAAGTACTTTGAAAATAGCATGTTTTTTTTTGTTTTGTTTTGCTTTGAGATAGGGTCTCACTCTCTGTTTTCCAGGCTGGGGTACAGTGGCATGATCTCGACTCACTGCAACCTCTACCTCCCAGGCTTAGGTGATCCTCCCACCTCAGCCTCCTCAGTAGCTGGGACTACAGGCATGCATCACCATGCTCAGCTAATTTTTTGTATTTTTTGTAGAGACAAGGTCTCACTTTGTTGCCCAGGCTGGTTTCGAACTCCTGGGCTCAAGTGATCCAAGCGATCCACCCTTCTCGGCTTCCCAAATTGCTAGGATTACAGGCATGAGCCACCATGCCCAAGCCAGCATGTTTTGTTTTGTTTTGTCTTTAACTGAAAACTACTACAGATTAAGAATCGCTGATTTTGATACTGCATAATACTAAATTGTTTATGACAATAAGGATATTCTGTTTTCATTAATATTTGGCACTTACGTAATGTGTTACCTTTCATATTTGATATTGAAAATTGACAAGTCCAAGCCACATTTCCATTACTCCCAATTTTTTAAGCTTCGTGACTGTTGAATTTTTTTATAGTTCCCTATTATAGGTATACAGTTCTACTTGAGGGTTCAAAAGTAAAACAGGGCCAGGCACAGTGGCTCACACCTGTAATCCCAGCACTTTGGGAGGCTGAGGCGTGTGGATAATTTGAGGTCAGGGGTTCCAGACCAGACTGAGCAACATGGCAAAACCCTGTCTCTACTAAAGATACAAAAATTAGCTGGGCTTGGTGGTACATGTCTTTAAGCCCAGCTACTCGGCAGGCTGAGGCAGGAGAATTGCTTGAACCTGGGAGACTGATGTTGTAGGGAGCCGAGATCACGCCACTGCACTCCAGCCTGGGCAACAGAACAAGACTCCATCTCAAAAATAAATAAATAAAAGTAAAACAGTATATAGGCCAAGTTTGTGGTATATGTGTGTTTCTATCCTATCAGTTTTAAGTTCTGTGAAAATATCACAGATATACAATATTTTGGATATTTTCCAAAATATTAAAACTGGTACTTTGGGAGGCCAGGGCAGGAGGATTACTTAAGACCAGGAGTTCAAGACCAGCCTGAGCAACATAGTGAGACCTCATCTCTACCAAAAAAAAAAATTAAAAATTAGCCAGTTACAGTGGCACATGCCTGTTGTCCCAGCTATTCAGGATGCTGAGGCAGGAGAATCGCTTGAGCCCAGGAGTTTGGGGCTGCAGTGAGCTATGTTCACGCCACTGCACACAGCCTGGGCAGTAGAGTGAGACCCTGTCTCCTTAAAAAAAAAAGCAAAACTGAACTAAAGCAAGTCCCTCTCTTGTCTATCACATCTTATTGCCATTTGAATTTGTTAGGCTTTCATACTAAAAACAAAGGTTGTGCTTTACGTAGCAGTGAAAATAAGAATAACCATAGCTCTTGGATCAGGAAGAATCTAATTTTCAGTTGGTTCACTAACAGCCAACATTTGATGAAAAGTCATATGGATCCTGGACCCTCATTACCTTCGGGTTTGACAAGCATCCCGGTCACATATGCTCCTTATTTGGGGGTCAGTCTGCGGCAGGCATATTTGGAAAATCAGGTCCAGAGAGTTTCTGTATCTCTCTCTTTCACTGCTTAAAAAGGTTCGGAAACATCCAATCACCACTGAATATTTTTACCCTTCCCCACACCCCATTGGTGGTTACAGTTTCCAGTGTCTCAAAAGAGCTAATCGTTTTATCAATTGGATCACTTTTTTCTTGTGATTCTAAATTGGCCAAGGCCCAGTGTCATTTAGATCCTGAGCCTTGGACCTGGACATGGGAGTATGGCTCGTTTGCCTCTGATTTGGCAGCAGGACTCATTGCCGCACAGATCCGACTGACAGGGCCACACAGCTAAGTCATGTTCCACGTTCCCAAGCTGGAGCTGCCATGGTTCAGATCCTCCCAGACAGACCCATGATGCACAGGTGTGCCCTCTGGGAGCCTTTGCTCAGGCTTCAACCCCACTCCCTCATTGGCAGCAGGTTTTGACTCTCTTGGGCAAAATCCCAGCAACGGCGCAGTCTCAATGCAACGCTCTGTCTTCTGTCTTCTCAGGGTCCTGTAGCATCCACAGTATCAGCGTTTTCTGTCCTCTCCTCTGGGCCTGGCCTTCCTCCACCCCCTCCTCCTCCGCCTCCTCCAGGGCCACCTCCACTTTTCGAGAATGAAGGCAAAAAAGAGGAATCTTCTCCTTCACGCTCAGCTTTATTTGCCCAACTTAACCAGGGAGAAGCAATTACAAAAGGTGAGAGAGAAAACAAGACCTTGAAGCTGCCTCCCTTTCCCTCTGGCTCCCAGACACAAAAAGCCGCTGGAGCCCCAGTGATGGATACACCACTCCATCCCTGCCTCCAGCGTGCAGGGAGAGGGGGAGCTGGTGCTGGGAAGACAGGAGCCTGCCATGTTCCTTATGTCCATGCAGACGGGCTCAGGGGGCACTGTGTAGACCAGAAAGAAGTATTCGGAGACTCTGGGTTCTAAATGGACCACTGTGCTGCATCCTTGCTTTAGCCCCCGGTGCTTCCACATCATTGTCCACAACCAAGGCACCAAGATCAAGTGAAATAAAAATAAAAATGGCAGGCTAGGCATGGTGGCTCACACCTGTAATCACAGCACTTTGGGAGGCCAAGGCAGGCCTATTGCTTGAGCCCAGGAGTTCAAGACCAGCCTGGGCAACATAGTGAGACCCCATCTTTACCAAAAATAAACAGAAATTAGCTGGGCACTAGCTGCTAAGGAATCTGAGGTGGGAGGGTCACTTGAACCCAGGAGGTAGAGGCTGCAGTGAGCTGAGATCGCACCACTGAACTCCAGCCTGGGTGACAGAGTGAGACCTTGTCTCTAAATAAATAAAAAGTAAATAAATAAAAGTGGCAAACATTAGCTCCTCTGTCCTGAAGCAGTGTACAGGCTTGTCAAAGAATTATATCCCACTATACTGGGCTTGGAGCTAAGAATCCAAAATTCTAAATTTTTCTCTGGCTTCAACTGGTTCTGCTGTGCCCTGTGAAACTCATTTGCAAAGTAAAGGAATGGATTCATAAAGTCAATTCCATATCCTGATATATACTCACTGGAGTGCCCTAAACTTTTAGGCTGTGTCTGGAGAATGATTTAGCTGTAAGAGAAGAAGTAAGACATGATCCTTTTTCGTGAGGTGGTTTGCTCTTTGCAGAATTTTTATCTATCATTTTATCTCCCAACAGAAGAGGTTCCTCAAATTAAAAAAAAAAAAAAAAAAATACTTGGCTGGTGCAGTGGCTCACGCCTGTAATCCCAGCACTTTGGGAGGCCAAGGAGGGCGGATCACCTGAGGTCAGGAGTTTGAGGACCAGCATGGCCAACATGGTGAAACCCCGTCTCTACTAAAAATACAAAAATTAGCCAAACATGGTGGTGCATGCCTGTAATCCCAGCTACTTGGGAGGCTGAGGCAGGAGAATCGCTTGAACCCAGGAGGCAGAGGTTGCAGTGAGCCGAGATCACGCCACTGCACTCCAGCCTAGGTGACAGAGCGAGACTCCATTTCAAAAAAAAAACAACAACAACTTACAGTGCTTCTATCAACTCTAAACTTGTACAGGACTCAGCTCCTGCATCCTGACTTGGAGAAAGCACTAGACTGTTTTGAAAGTGGCATTACCAAAAGTTCTTGTGCTCTTTATTTACATCATGTTGATCTAGCAAGTTAGAAACATTTCCCTTTGCATAAAATAAATGTGTCCATGTGTGTTGTCCTTCTAGGGCTCCGCCATGTCACAGATGACCAGAAGACATACAAAAATCCCAGCCTGCGGGCTCAAGGAGGGCAAACTCGATCTCCCACCAAAAGTCACACTCCAAGTCCCACATCTCCTAAATCTTATCCTTCTCAAAAACATGCCCCAGTGTTGGAGTTGGAAGGAAAGAAATGGAGAGTGGTAAGTGAAGCATTTTAACCTTTATTTTCCTGACACGCACCAATGAAAGGACCAACAGCCAAACCATTTACCAAGATCTGAAGGATTTCTTTTTTTAAATTTTTTTATTGATACATAAGATTTATACATATTTATGGGGTACCTGTGATATTTTGTTCATGCATAGAATGTGTAATGATCGGCACTTTGGGGGGCTGAGGTGGGAGGATCACCTGAGGTCAGGAGTTCGAGAACAGCCTGGCCAACATGGTGAAACCCTCTCTCTACTAAAAATACAAAAATTAGCCGGGCATGGTGGCACGTGCCTGTAATCCCAGCTACTTGAGAGGCTGAGACAGGAGAATCACTTGAACCCGGGAGGTGGAGGTTGCAGCGAGCCGAGATCACGCCACTGCACTCCAGCCTGGGTGACAGAGTGAGACTGTCGCAAAAAAAAAGAATGGGTAATAATCAAGTCAGGATATTTAGGGTGTCCATTACCTTCAGTATTTATCATTTGTATGTGATGGAAACATTTCAAGGCCTCTTTTCTAGCTATTTTGAAATATTTAAGACAGTTTTGTTAACTATAGTTACCCTACTCTGCTGTCGAAAGTTACAATTTATTCCTTCTGACTATATGTTTGTACCCATTAACCACCAAAGTGAAGTGACAGAGGCAAAAACCACTGGCTAGAGTAGAAACCAGGGTGTTTCTGAACGCTTCCATAAATTTTCACAGGTTCTCATGCATTCTTTTCTTCAACTTTTTAAATTATTTTGTAAGTGGTGGTAAAATACACGTAGCATAAAATGGACTGTTCACCATGTTTAACCGTCCAGTTCAATGGCATTAAGTCTGTTCACATGGTTGTGCTGCCATCACCACCACCCACTACAGACCTCTTTTCATCTTGCAGAACCAAAAATCTGTACCCTTAAACAATAGCTCCCTATTTCTCCCCCCACACCCCTCCCAGCCCCTGGCAATTACCATTCTACTTTCTGTCTCTATGAATTTAGCTATTCTTTCTATAAGCTTTTAATCAGGCAGCAAGACGGACCGTTAATATATGGAACTGGGAAGTCTGTGCCCCACTCTGATTTGCTGTGAGATGTTTCGTTCAGTCCCATGGATGGAGGGATTGATACCTCTGTACCCTACTGCTGCCACCCCCCACTGCCCGGGCTAAGTGTGTGAGCAGGACATAGACACTTCAAATGGGAATGAAAGCTGGTGTCTCCTGCTGATCTGGAGGGCTTCCCTAAAGATGAAGGACCAAAGTCCCTGGAGAGTTGTCATCGCCTTGAAAACACAATGGGCTTAGACCACTGCCGTGACCCTTCACCAGCCTCTTTGCCCAACTCCTGTTTGACACAGCAGGTTTTGCTGCAGCATCAAGTCCAGACTTGGCATCAAGCCCTCAGCAAAAAGCTCTCACATCCCTGCTCCAGCCTCCCACCTGCTAGGGTGCCTGATACCTGATGTTTACAGATACTGACTTGCTTCCAAGAAGTGGTTCCGTTTTTCTCATCCTAACAATGACAGAGTAAGACCTATGGTTTCATCTATAAGGAGATTGTTCCAAAAGAATATATTGCAAAGCCATACTTCATGCTGAGCTCATGGTAATTTCAGTGTGCAGTGGATTCTGTTTATATATGCTGATGTTTAATATTTGTATTTGTCTTAATTCTAGGAGTACCAAGAGGACAGGAATGACCTTGTGATTTCAGAGACTGAGCTTAAACAAGTGGCTTACATTTTCAAATGCGAAAAATCAACTCTTCAGATAAAAGGGAAAGTAAACTCCATTATCATTGGTAGGGCAGAATTATGGCTCTATGGTTATTATGATGTTTTATAAACAAGCTGTATGTATTTAGTGGAGTTGGTTTTTTGGTGTGTTTTTTCTCCCCCCCAGACAACTGTAAGAAGCTCGGCCTGGTGTTTGACAATGTGGTGGGCATCGTGGAAGTGATCAACTCCCAGGACATTCAAATCCAGGTAAGCAGAGCCTTTCCAACCACGCTGTAATAAGCAGCCTTTCCAACCACGCTATAATAAGCAGCCTTTCCAACCACGCTGTAAGCTGCGGCCTTGCACAGACCACTCTGCCTCCAAGAAGCAGCCTTGCGGCCAGACGCGGTGGCTCACGCCTGTAATTCCAGCACTTTGGGAGGCCGAGGCAGGCGGATCACGAGGTCAGGAGATCGAGACCATCCTGGCTAACACATTGAAACCCTTTCTCTACTAAAAATACAAAAACAAAATTAGCTGGATGTGGTGGCAGGCACCTGTGGTCCCAGCTACTCGGGAGGCTGAGGCGGGAGAATGGCGTGAACCCAGGAGGTGGAGCTTGCAGTGAGCCGAGATCACGCCACTGCACTCCAGCCTGGGCGACAGAGTGAGACTCCATCTCAAAAAAAAAAAAAAAAAAAAAGAAGGAGCCTTGCTCCCCCATGGCCACCTAAAATACTATTCCTGTTCCCTCTGGACACAGCTCTATCATCACGTCCTTGGTAGACCCCTCTCTTACTTCTCAGTGTTAGTTCTTTCTTTTCTATCTCTTCTAACAGATCCCATTTTGTGTTTCCATTACTGGCATACCATCTCAATTTCAAGTACAGCTAACTGGCCAGGCATGGTGGCTCATGCCTGTAATCCCAACACTTCGGGAGGCCAAGGCGGGCGGATCACCTGAGGTCAGGAGTTTGAGACCAGCCTGGCCAACATGGTGAAACCCTGTCTATACTGAAAACACAAAAATTAGCCAGGTGTGGTGGTGGGTGCCTGTAATCCCAGCTACTTGGGAGGCTGAGACAGGAGAATCACTTGAACCTGGGAGGCAGAGGTTGCAGTGAACTGAGATTGCACAACTGCACTCCAGCCTGGGCAACAGAGAGAGACTCCATCTCAAAAAAAAAAAAAAAAAAGGACAGCTAAGTAATCTTTATAGCCCCAGAAACTTGCACAGTACCTGCACATAGTAGGCGTCCAGTAAATGTTTGATGAGTATATGATTTGAGTGAATCAACTAATGCATAAATAAAAATACTGTGAGACTCTCCTAGTATGATTAGCACCATTCCAAAGAGAACTTTTTTCTCAGGAAAAATTGGTCCTAGATCATGAGGGGGAAAAGTTTTTCTAAAGAATCAGTGAGATCATCAGAAAAACAACCTGAGAAGTAGGGTTGGAGTTGAATTTGCAAAACAGAAGAAAATCTGTGAATTAAAATCTTTAATAATTTTGATTTAGCCACATGGAATTTTATGATATGCCAAAATCTAAAGGACTTCTTGGTTTTGGCCAATTATAACTTCTATCTTTTTCTTTCTTTCTTTCTTTTTTTTTTTTTTTTTGAGACAGAGTCGCTCTGTGGCCCAGGCTGGAGTGCAGTGGCGCAATCTTTGTGCACTGCAACCTGCACCTCCCAGGTTCAAGTGATTCTCATATGCCTCAGCCCCCCAAGTAGCTAGGATTACAGGTGACCATCACCATGGCCCAGCTAATTTTTTCTATTTTTAGTAGAGACAGGGTTTCACCATATTGGGCAGGCTGGTCTCAAACTCCTGACCTCAAGTCCGCCTGCCTCAGCCTCCCAAAGTGCTGGGATTACAGTCATGAGCCACGGCGCCCAGCCCCAGTTTAGTATTTCTGATCACTACATTTATCCATTTAATAACACTGCTTTCTCTCCAAACTATTATGCATGAAAATTTTAAGGAGGTTGCTCATCTTCAGAAAAAGCCCGGTACTTCAAGGATGATCATGGTTCATAGAAACCTAATGAGACCACACTTTCTGAAGAGCTATTTTCGATAGTGGGAGTTCCTATGTAAAGAACCACGCTATTTCCCACTTTACATTATTTTTAATTTTAAAAAACTAGAAGTAACAACAGTGAAGTAATATTTGATGGCAGAGGTGAGAGTACATGTTTAGCCATAGTCATGCAATCATAGTGTGTTACAGTTGACAAGCATCTTGGAAACAATGCAACCTAACACACATACCACAAACACACCTTAATTTTAGAGAGTTTATTTCAAGCTCCCTTTCATTCTTACAGAAATTAAGCTTAGGTAGCAATGGTGAAACCATATATAAGGAGTTAGCATTTTTTTTAATGTAAATACATCACATCCAAAATATACAACCAAGTAAATTAAGTATAAAACGTGAAAATAGAAAGTTCTAAATATTCATCATGTTTTTTGGAGGGAGAAAAAAATCTTAAACCAAGAAGAAACAGAGGAAATTTTCAAACAGATAGGCAGATATGTCTACCTAAAAATTTAAAACTTCTGAATTCCATACAATGGAATACTGTGTAACCATTTTTTTTAAATTATACTTTAAGTTTTAGGGTACATGTGTACAATGTGCAGGTTTGTTACATATGTATACATATGCCATGTTGGTGTACTGCACCCATTAACTCGTCATTTACATTAGGTATATCTCCTAATGCTATCCCTCCCCCTCCCTGCACCCTACAACAGGCCCCGGTGTGTGATGTTCCCCTTCATGTGTCCAAGTGTTCTCATTGTTCAATACCTATGAGTGAGAACATGCGGTGTTTGGTTTTTTGTCCTTGCGATAGTTTGCTGAGAATGATGGTTTCCAGCTTCATCCATGTCCCTACAAAGGACATGAACTCATCCTTTTTTATGGCTGTATAGTATTCCATGGTGTATATGTGCCACATTTTCTTAATCCAGTCTATCATTGTTGGACATTTGGGTTGGTTCCAAGTCTTTGCTATTGCAAATAGTGCCACAATAAACATATGTGTGCATGTGTCTTTATAGCAGCATGTTTTATAATCCTTTGGGTATATACCCAGTAATGGGATGGCTGGGTCAAATGGTATTTCTAGTTATAGATCCTTGAGGAATCACCACGCTGTCTTCCACAATGGTTGAACTAGTTTACAGTCCCACCAACAGTGTAAAAGTGTTCCTATTTCTCCACATCCTCTCCAGCACCTGTTGTTTCCTGACTTTTTAATGACCACCATTCTAACTGGTGTGAGATCGTATCTCATTGTGGTTTTGATTTGCATTTCTCTGATGGCCAGTGATGATGAGCATTTTTTCATGTGTCTGTTGGCTGCATAAATGTCTTCATTTGAGAAGTGTCTGTTCATATCCTTCACCCACTTTTTGATGGGGTTGTTTGTTTTTTTCTTGTAAATTTGTTTGAGTTCTTTGTAGATTCTGGATATTAGCCCTTTGTCAGATGAGTAGATTGCAAAAATTTTCTCCCATTCTGTAGGTTGCCTGTTCACTGTGATGGTAGTTTCTTTTGCTGTGCAGAAGCTCTTTAGTTTAATTAGATCCCATTTGTCAATTTTGGCTTTTGTTGCCATTGCTTTTGGTGTTTTAGACATGAAGTCCTTGCCCATGCCTATGTCCTGAATGGTATAAAAACTCTCAATAAATTAGGTATTGATGGGACCTATCTCCAAATAATAAGAGCTGTTTATGACAAACCCACAGCCAATATCATACTGAATGGGCAAAAACTGGAAGCACTCCCTTCGAAAACTGGCACAAGACAGGGATGCCCTCTCTTACCACTCCTATTCAACATAGTGTTGGAAGTTCTGGCCAGGGCAGTCAGGCAGGAGAAGGAAATAAAGGATATTCAGTTAGGAAAAGTGATGCAAAAAAAGCAAACGGAAATGGGAGATAGTTACAAAGAATGCAAGAGTGATGTTGTAAGTAAATGGACAGGAAGACATCACTATCAATGGTCTCAGCTATTTAATGTAAGTTTAATGAAATTCACCTCAAAATCTCAACAGAGTTTTAAATGAAAAATGGTCTTAAAATTCATTTGGAAAACAAATGGACAAGAATAGCTAAAACAATGTGAAAGATGAATAAGGTGAATGGACTTGCATGCCTGATATTGACTCATTGTAAAGTGCTATATTGTTAGTGGTATACAAAAATAGATAAATGAAACAGACTAGCGAACCCTGAAATCAATAGATGCATAGATGGAAATTTGTATTTTAGGACAATTGATTATCCGTGTGGGAAAAAAATACACTGAATTCTACCTCACATCATACATAAAAGTAAAATGCTAATTGTGAAAAATAAATACTTTTAAACTTTGATAATAATATGTAGAAGAAAAATTTTATGCCTCAGAGTAGGAAATAAATTAATTAGGGTCAAAAAGCACAAACCATAAAGAAAGGACTGGTTATTTTAACTACATTAAAATTTAAATTATATGTTAAACAGAAGACATCATATGAAGCTGAAAGACAAGCCATGGACTGAAGAAAGATATTTGCAATGCAGATAATTGAAAAGGATTTGTATCTAGAATTTATAAAGGATTTAATAAGAAAAAGGCTGCTGGGCATGGTGGCTCACGCCTGTAATCCCAGAACTTTGGGAGGCTGAGGTGGGTGGATCACCTGAGGTTGGGAGTTCGAGACCAGCCTGACCAACATGGAGAAGTCCCGTCTCTACTGAAAATACAAAATTAGCCGGGCATTGTGGCGCATGCCTGTAATCCCAGATACTCAGGAGGCTGAAGCAGGATAATTTCTTGAACCCAGCAGGCAGAGGTTGTGGTGAGCTAAGCATTGTACTCCAGCCTGGGCAACAAGAGCGAAACTCCATCTTCAAAAAAAAAGAAAGAAAGAAAGAAAGAAAAAGGCTAATAATCTAATAGAAAAATGGGCACAGAATATTAAGGCAATTCAGACAAAAAAGAAAGTCGTTGATAAATATATGAAAATATGTATAACCTACCTAACTAGTAGAAGTATAGATGCCAATGAATACCACAATTAGTGATGTCTTCTCACACTCATCCATTTTGCATTCATACTGTCCTTACTTTGCATGGTGCTAGGTTAACTGAATCTTATGCCTATAGGAACTACGATTTGAGGATTGCCTATATACTAAGTCTGTTGCTATAGGATTGCTAAGGAAGTGAAACAATGAGAACCCTGATACATCAGTGTTGGGGGAGTAAATCTGTGACATTCACTGCAATGCAAATTGGCAGCATCTAAGAAAGTCACATTCATAGTCTGTGACTGAGTAATTTCACTCTTAGTGTATATATTAAAGAAGCCCCAGCACGTGCGCCAAGGAGACATATGTAAAAATGTTTATTGCAATATCATTCATAATGGCAATAAAAACAATTTAAATGTCCACCAATTGGTAAGTTAGTAAATAAATCCTCCCAATAGGATACTAGTTGGTAGTTTACCTAGTATAGCAGCTAAAATGAACCGGCTGGGCGCAGTGGCTCACACCTGTAATCCCAGCACTTTGGGAGGCCAAGGCAGGTGGATCACCTGAGGTTAGGAGTTCAAGACAGAGGTGGAGGTTGCAGTGAGCCGAGATGGCGCCATTGCACTCTAGCCTGAGTGACAGAGCAAGACTCTATCTCAAAAAATATAAAAATAAATAAATAATTTAGAAAAGACATCTAGAAATTACCAAAACATTACTGCAGACACATTCTTGAAATATAGATATATGTGCCGTATTATTATTTGTGGTAGAGCCCTATGTGTACCTGACCTATGTGTACCTTTTGCACTGGGGCTCAATTCCAACTCAGTATTCAGTTTCTGTGGAGTGAGAGGAGGAAACAGAGAACTAGAGTGACCTGGCCAGACTCCCCACAAGGAATTCTTTACATCACTCACACCGTCAACAAGAGTTGCTCCTGGTTTGCAATCCAGCCTTTTCTCCACGGTGAAAGGAGATGTCTTTATCGCTTTAATTACCATGACAAGAAGGAAAATTATAGAGTTGTAATATGGTCTTTGGGGGAACAGTCCGCCCTTATGGAGATTTTGGGGGGATGTCTGAAAACTGATTGTTAGAAGAGAAATTTAAAACCGATCAGAATTTTTATAGCACTTCGATATTTGTAAACAACACAAAGAATTGCCTCCTCTTTTGTATGATCCTACTTATCTATATAATGAGTGTCCTGAGCCAAGCCCCCAGTTTTGTCTCCTGAAATGAATACATTTCAGAATACCTAGCCATTCATCTCATGTAAGCCTCAAATTCAGCCACTGAGATTTTTATCCGGCAAAGGACTTATGTGAAAAGAATGGTAGTGTTTCTTATTTAAGTTCAGGAAAAATCTACTGTTTTTACTCAAGAATAGTTTTACTTGTAAGTGACAACATTAGAACTTGTTTTAATCCTAGTTTCATAGAGATTTGTCAAAAGTAAAATTTCAAGCAAATGAATATGAATGCATCTTGTTTCTTTTATCATGAAATCAAATACATGTTTGGAATCTACTAACAGGGTTGTGAGGCTTTTTCTGAACATCTAGCTGCTGTTTCCAAATTAATCCCTTAATTTTGTCTCAGGAAAGAGACGCTGAGGTTTGAGAATCCCCTTGTGTGGTCTTTTCATTCTGTCCCCGAATGACACCTATCCTATTCTGCCTGAAGACTTTGCCATTAACCCACCTCCCCAGCTTTGACCCAGTGAATTCTAACGCTTGGTTAAGCCCAAGCTAAAGCCGAGAGGAACTGAGATTGTATTTATTCGAGGGCATTGTTATTTCTGTTCCTTTGCTTTGGTCCCAGGTATTTTTTCCTATTTCAGGTAATGGGGAGAGTGCCAACAATTTCCATTAATAAGACAGAAGGTTGCCACATATACCTCAGTGAAGATGCATTAGACTGTGAGATCGTGAGCGCCAAGTCATCTGAAATGAACATACTTATCCCTCAGGATGGTGATTATGTAAGTACCTTTCAAAAGGCTGTCAAGAATTTTTCTGGAGCCTTCATTATTAACATTCTTAAGAGATTGATTAATCAGCTACCAACCTGCGAGCTTTATTTGTAGCATAATTCACAGGCAGGCGAGGAATTCAGGGAGCTGTCTTCCACATCTCTTCCCGCCTATTAGCTTCTTGACTGTACTCACTCCTGGATTTCCAATTCTTAAGGTAGTGTACTAATAATTCATTTAATGGACCAGCGTTTACCAGATGCACAGCATGCATCTGAGTTCGTATTATGTAGGACTAAATATTTTCCTTTGCTCTGGTGGAGGTAAACAGGAAAGAAGGAGAAATAAATACTTAGGGGAAAAAATGTGAGGACAGAGAAAGGACAATAAGTAGGGCTATTTGTGCAGCTATGCTTAAGTGAGAGGTTAAGTGTAAGAATCGGGAAGTTTTATGAAAATGCCAGTTCCCAAATCTTCCAGCTGGAGGTTGGATTCAGGAGGCCTGGAGTGAGGCCCAGGAATCCAGATTTTTAACAGGCGTATATCCCTTAAGTCCATCCAATGGCCCTTCTGAGAAACACTAGCCTAAGAGACTTGGCCACTATTTATTTTCTCAGCTTTCTCTCCTCAACAAAGCACTTTCTCAAAGAAGCGTACACGTATTCTCACATTTTGAAAAGGGCGTATGAATAAGTAAGTACATTTCCTGGTTCATGAAGTGTGATGGATTGAAAGTGGGGAAATAAATACAGAGAAGGCCAAGCACGGTGGCTCACCCCTGTAATGCCAGCACTTTGGGAGGCTGAGGCGGGCAGATCACTTGAGGTCAGGAGTTTGAGACCAGCCTGGCCAACACGGCAAAAGCCCGTCTCTACCAAAAATACAAAAATTAGCCATGTGAATCCCAGCTACTCGGGAGGCTGAGGCAGGAGAATCACTTGAACCCGAGAGGTGGAGGTTGCAGTGAGCTGAGATTGTGCCATTGCACTCCAGGCTGGGCGACAGAGTGAGACTCAGTCTCAAACAAACAAACAAACAAAAACAGAGAAAGTTCCCTCTAAGTCTGCCTGTGCAGGGAAGGGTGGGAGAAAACATAACTTAGCAGGCAAACATCTGGAAGAGGCGCTTCCTCAGCCTAAGGGGTCAATTGCCAGGGGCTACACAGCAATCAACACACAGGTTGATCTCCTTAAGCAGACAGTGTGACTGCTGCCACATTCTCCCTTCCCCACCTGGCAGTAAGTTCTTCAGCTCTGCTCAGCCACGTGTCATACATTACAGGCCAGAATTCATCATTTCAGTTTAAAAAAACCAAAACTCTGCAATCCTCAGGCCATGCTTTACTAGTAAGTGTGTATGGACAGTCTAACCCTGAGATAGAGAAGAGTCCTCTCTTGGGCCCTCCACCTAAAAAAATTCCTGGAGAGCTGATGCCAACAGCTTCAGTGTAGGAGAGCCAAAACTTAGAGGGAGGCCTGGCCTTTGCAGCTGTTTAAGCAAAAGGCTCAGCTGCATGGGACCGGATCTGCTAAGAAAACCAGTGGGATTTGGATGAACACTGCAGACTAATGAAGCTGGAATCTATGGGCGTGGGACCCAGGCACCTGTAATTGTTAAAGCTTCCCAGGTGATTCCAGTGGGGAGCCAACATTGAGATCCACCAGCCTAAAGGATGAGTGTAAGTCAAAACCTGAGCATTCATGCTAAAAACCAAGGTCTTGGCCGGGTGCAGTGGCTCACGCCTGTAATCCCAGTACTTTGGGAGGCCAAGGCAGGCAGATCACGAGCTCAGGAGATCAAGACCATCCTGGCTAACACAGTGAAACCCCGTCTCTACTAAAAATACAAAAAATTAGCCAGGCGTGGTGGCACACACCTGTAGTCCCAGCTACTCGGGAGGCTGAGGCAGGAGAGTCACTTGAACCTGGGAGGCAGAGGTTGCAGTGAGCCGAGATCACGCCACTGCACTCCAGCCTGGGCGACACAGCAAGACTCCATCTCAAAAAAAAAAAAAAAACAAGATCTTGCCTCTTATAGGTCAATTACCTTGTGGCCCTCTTCACGTGTTCTTGGTTGGAGCTGGTAGGGAACAACACAGAGGACCTGCCATGGGCATTATGGTGCGGGAATGGATGGAGGAGATGATTCATCCTGAAAGAAATTGGTCTCCCAGAGAAGACTCGTTAGCATATTACTAACCCCTCACTGCCAGGAACAGATTTGGGACAGCTGTAGTGCAATTACTATCAAAGAGGTGTCTTCATCTGGCACATTCTCTTCTTGGCCTGGTTCTTGAGAACAAACAGCAAGCCTCGTCTACCCATCCAGAAGAACCCCAGAAGGAATATTGGCTGCACAAACACACACGTTATTCAGATTGTGGGTTCTTTACTTCAAGATTTTTCCATTGCAGATTTTACTCAAGAAGAATACATCACTCATTATAGCAAGGGCTTTGCCTTTTATTTTATTTATTTATTTGTTTGTTTGTCTGAGACAGGGTCTTGCTCTGTTGACCAGGCTGGAGTGCAGTGGTGCAATCATGGCTCACTGCAACGTTGACCTCCTGGGCTCAATCAATCTTCCTGCCTCAGCCTCTCAAGTAGCTGGGACTACAGGCGTGTGCCACCACACCCTGCTAATTTTTGTATGTTTTGTAGATACAGTGTCCCTGAGGACAGGCAGAGACAAAGGAGAGGGTGGGATTACCATCCCCACTTCTGGGACTCCTTCCCTGCAACTCTGCCAAAAGAGATGCCAAATCAGAGTGGCTCTTCAGCAGCACTACACTGTGTAAGGCTTGTCCTTATACAGTGGGGTCTCGCTATGTTGCCCAGGCTGGTCCCGAACTTCTGGGCTCAGATGATCTGCTGGCATCAGCCTCGCAAAGTGCTGGGATTACAGGTGTCAGCCACCATGCCTGGCCCAGGCCTTTCCTTTTGAATGAATGAATGGCTTCATCCCAAAGAAACAGTTGGATCCTACATCTAGGAAGATAGGTACCCATGTGTGTTCCATGGAAACACCACAGCTTATGATCATGGGCATCAGCTTATCAGACACATGAGGTTTCAACAAGCACTGCATGGACTGGAAGTCCGAGGAGGCCCAGAAGACAGGTCCAAGGCCTCCTTGCCTTGGAGAGGTTTTCTATCTTCTTCTGAAGGTCTTCTGTCCTTCTTCCTTGCCTTGAAGGAGGTCTCCTAGCCTCTTCTGAAATGACTGGAGTATCACTGTCTGGGAAAGGAGAATGTTGACTCAGACTACTTTTATTTTGACTATTCTCTATTACTCTTTGTGTGTACGTGTTTGTATGTGTATTTTCTAATGGGAGAAGTAGAGTGCCTTGGTGAAGGGTAACAAACATGTATATAACCCTAAGCTCATTTTTATAGTTTATCAAAGAGTAGAGAGCTACCTCTGGGATAAAACCTTTCTACTCCATGTGATTGGAACCAGCAGCATTGGCATCACCTAGGAGCTTCCTGGAAATGCAGATTCTCATCCCATTCCCCAGACCTACTGAATCAGAATCTGCATTTTCATAAGATCCTGAATCGGAATCTGCATTTTTTTTTCTGAGACAGAGTTTCACTCTTGTTGCCCAGGCTGGAGTGCAATGGTGCCATCTCGGCTCAGCACAACCTCTGCCTCCTGGGTTCAAGCGATTCTCCTGCCTCAGCCTCCCAAGTAGCTGGGATTACAGGCATGCGCCACCACACCCGGCTAATTTTGTATTTTTGGTAGAGACAGGGTTTCTCCATGTTGGTCAGGCTGGTCTTGAACTCCCAACCTCAGGTGATCCACCCACCTTGGCCTCCCAAAGTCCTAGGCTTACAGGCATGAGCCACGGAGCCCAGCCAGGGAGAATCTGCATTTTAATAAGATCCTGGGTCAGAATCTGCATTTTATTATTATTATTATTATTTTATTTTTTGGAGACGGAGTTTTCACTCTTGTTGCCCAGCCTGGAGTCCAGTGGCATGATCTCAGCTCACCGCAACCTCCGCCTCCTGGGTTCAATCGATTCTCCTGCCTCAGCCTCCCGAGTAGCTGAGACTACAGGCGCATGCCACTATTTCTGGCTAATTTTTTGAATTTTTTTAGTAGAGATAGGGTTTCACCATGTTGGCCAGGCTGGTCTCGGACTCCTGACCTCAGGTGATCCACCTGCCTTGGCCTCCCAAAGTTCTGAGATTACAGACTTGAGCCACTGCACCTGGCCAGAATCTGCATTTTCATAAGATCCCAGCTGATTCATGTGCATGTTAAAGTTTAATGGAGAGTAGTAGGTAAGATAGAGCCCAGATTTGAATTCTGGCTGTGCTGTTACTGGCCACATCATTTGGGGCCAGTTGCTTACTCTCTCAGGCCTCTGTTTCCTACAGATGGCATCCCCAAGAACTCCTAGCTCATAGGGTTATTATAGGAGATCTGCTGAGTTCATCTATGTCCAGTGCTTAGAAGGATGCCTGGTTCGTTCTAAATGATGCTTTTAGCTTTAATGATGATACTGGCTTGAAGTCACAGAACTGACACATGACATACGCAAGTCTCCACGTGACAAAGACCTCCCCATGACGCAGCTTGCAATTCAATCGAATTTCTTTGCCTATCATGTGGCACAAATCAGCCTCCCCATCTGTTTGCAAAAAGAAGCCTTAGTTTAAATAACTTTGTTGTAGTTTAAATACTTTGTTGTTCTTGCCTTTTTCCAGAGAGAATTTCCCATTCCTGAACAGTTCAAGACAGCATGGGATGGATCCAAGTTAATCACTGAACCTGCAGAAATTATGGCCTAACTTCCCGAGAGACCGAACCCCCTCACCTGAATCCCCCGCTATCAAACAAACAAAAAAGCAGCAGTAAAGAGCTAGAAGTTGCAGTAGCCCCTACTGCTTTAGCTTTGGCCTCCAACGATTCTGTGCTATAGACACAGCACTGTTTCTGGCACACCTCGTGGGCATTTTGAAATATTTAATGTTTCCTCATGATTTGCCTTTGTGTGTGATTTTAGTTCCACATGATGACTTGTGAACATTATGGATTTAAAGGAAAAAAAAAGAATTCTGTTCCCCTCATATCATGAACACAGTAACTGATAGGTAAAAAGACTGCATGATTCACTTTTACACTTATATTTCATTGCTAGTTAAAAAATAAAACCTTTGAGAATCTAAGATGTATATTTTTACCTTTTAGGCAATTTCAATATAATGTAGAAGTAGCAGTGTGCCCTGAAAAATGTACACGTTTTTTCTTATTGTTACCACATGTTCACCTTTATCAGCGTGGATACTGTCAGCATGAGTACGTATTTCAACCCACGCTTTTAAAAGACATAAGAGTTTATATTAAGGACCAAATTCAGTTCCTTGGTCCTTGGAAGACCTATATTCTCTGTAGTTACTGAAAACTGAAAGTCAATTCTAATTATTCATCTTACATATTTTTCCACCATGTCATTTGAAAACTTACTTTTCTTCTGCATAAGAGATTCTTATGCCAAAACATTAAACAGAAGAAATCATTTTTTGCTATGTAATACCTCGCAACTTTGCTCTAAAATCAAGCTCAGTTATTATTTTCCAAGTTTGAACATGTTAAATATCAGATGCCTTGTAAATTATGTCTTTAATGTTTTCTTATAGACTAATTTCCTCTTTTCCACCTGCCAGACTTGCTAACCAGGCTCGAAAATGAACATGAAAAAGCCATACATGTATTATTTCTCCTAAAACCTAAGGCATTATCTGTTGGTTTGGCTTGCTGCTCCTATTTTGTAGTCTTGATAGTAGATGCTTCTTCAGCATAAGAGTAGCTATGATATTCCTTTTTATCTTTTCAGTACATAGTGCTGAAAAATCTGCAACTTCTTGGATCACATTTAATGAATTATAGTATAATGCTTGCAGGCCCAGTACAAGCATATATATTGTGCCTCTTACAGCCTTTGGAATACATTGTTTCCATTTTTTAAATATCTTCTATATCCATATAGTATTCAAATTATTAATGCTCATGTACCAAGGTTTTGCTATAAAAGTTTTGTCTGTATGAATAATGTGGCTTTAGTAAATAATCATTTTTCAACTGTAAACTTATTCTGAAATAAAGTAAAATTCTAATTGTTTAAATACTGTGATGAATTCTGGATGTTAAAATGATTTCTTTTCGACTTTGATTTGCTCCTTGCTCATGTGTCAGACTTAGAAAAGACAGCTGAGTCCTTCGGGTTGAATTAGAGAATTTATCCAGCATGCCATCAGCTTCCCTGATGAATGATGTCTCCTTTGAGATAGATATCAGATAAAGCCATTTGCAATTGGATTTACTGTCAGAAAATTCTAGAATTCAGTTTTGTAAATCAAGTCCTCTTTACTGAGAAAATCTTCCTCATAGATCTTTGTTAATGTAAACATCCCAGAACATAAGTGATTTTATAAATACCATATATACCTTATAAACATATAACTATAAATAGCATAATGTATAAGTAAACTCCTAAAAGAAAAAAAACTGGGAAGATCCTAAAATGGATATATTATATACCCATAATATAGTGATAATTTTGTATTGAGAAATAAATCCAACCATAATTCTTAGAATCTGTCAACTTGCCTCATACTTGACATCAGTCTTTTAGCATGCCTCACCATATGTATTGAAAATCTGGACTTGAGGCTCAACGATTATTTTACCAGCCCTGTATTCCTTAAGCCAGAGGTCCCCAACCCCCGAGCTGTGGACTGGTACAGGTCCGTGGCCTGTTAGGAACTGGGTGGCAAAGCAGAAGATGAAGGGCTGGCAAGCCAGAATTGCCACCTGAGTTCTGCCTCCTGCCAGATCAGCCACAGCGTTAGATTCTCATAGGAGTGTGAACCCTGGTGTGAATTGTGCACGTGAGGGATCTAGGTTGCGTGGTCCTTATGAGCATCTAAGGCCTGATGATCTGAGGTGGAACAGTTTCATCTCGAAATTATGCCCCACCCCCACACCCCGTCTGTGGAAAAGTTGTCTTCCACAAAACTGGTCCTTGGTGCAAAAAGCTTGGGGACCACTGCCTTAAACCATCTACTTAAGTAACATAAGAGTAGGTTGAATTTGTTGAAAAACCTTTGGCAATGTATAAGCAATTACCAAAAACAATGCTGCATCACCAGTGTGCCTTGTTTCGTGCACCTTTTGAACTCCTGTGTTACCAATGCTATGACCTAATAAATATTGTAAACGCATTAAGAAATCTGTACTCAGCAGAATTGCTGTCACATCCATTCCCAAAAAGTCAAAATGAAAATCAGTGTCAGGGCCGGGCGTGATGTCTCACGCCTGTAATCCCAGCACTTTGGGAGACCGAGGTGGGCAGATCACTTGAGGTCAGGAGTTCAAGACCAGCATGGCTAACATGGTGAAACCCCGTTTCTACTAAAAAAAATACAAAAATTAGCCAGGTGTGGTGGCACACGCCTGTAATCCCAGCTATTTGGGAGTCTGAGGCAGGAGAATCGCTTTAACCCAGGAGGTGGAGGTTGCAGTGAGCCGAGATTGCGCCACTGCACTCCAGCCTGGGTGACAGTGCAAGACTTTGTCTCAAAAAAAAAAAAGACCAGGCACGGTGGCTCACGCCTGTAATCCCAGCACTTTGGGAGCCCCAGGCAGGTGGATCACGAGGTCAGGAGATTGAGACCATCCTGACTAACACAGTGAAACCCCGTCTCTGCTAAAAATACAAAAAATTAGCCGGGCATGGTGGCAGGCGCCTGTAGTCCCAGCTACTCGGGAGGCTGACGCAGGAGAATGGCGTGAACCCGGGAGGCGGAGCTTGCAGTGAGCCGAGATCAGGCACCCCTATATCTCGTTACTTTGTAGCATTACAGGATAAAAGTGACAATTCAAAAGAGGCCTTTGTTGTCTTGAAAATTCATTTTTTGATAATGCTCTCCCCTTAGATAGTCTATTACTGATAGTCGACCTCTCACAGCAAGTCATCTTGAAGTACGGCTTCAATTCTAACCACTCCTCCCTACATATAGAACTGGCAAGAAATACGTATAGTTTGATTCACTTATTCTCTCCTTCACTGAAAATGTCTGCTGCAACTTCTTAGACTCTAGATGGGTTTATCTAGGGGATCCCTTCATTTTAAAGATGAGAAAGCTGAGACCCTGGGCTAGAACACAACGCACACCTTTGTATAACTACTGTAGTTTAGCTTCTAGTCTCAACATATGCCTCAATCTCAGAGGTCATCAATCCAGTGGCTTCATCTCATACTTCATCAGTTGAGATTCTCGACACTGCCTTCATCTTATTAAACTCCCTCTGATGTTGTGATTCACGATGTGCTTCTCTGGCTCCCTTCCCTCCTACCTTTCTTGTTTCCCTCTCAAATGCTCAAATACCTAATCTCAATACCTCTATGTAGATGACTCCCAAATCCACATTCCCAACCCAAATCCACCTCCCCAGAGCCTTCACTCCCAAGTGTCCACAGAGTATTTCTACCTGCCTGTCCCAAACTCATGCAACATGGCTAAAATTAATGCACATCTCTCACACATATCTATCTATTCCTTATCTGCCTTTCCGGTTTCAGTCAATGGCCCCCTCACATTTATCATAGATTTAAAACCAGCCATTTGCTGTAATAAAAAGTACGAAAGAGGCCAGGAGTGGTGGCTCATGCCTGTAATCCCAATACTTTGGGAGGCCAAGGTGGGCAGATCACGAGGTCAGGAGTTTGAGACCAGTCTGGCCAACATGGTGAAACCCCATCTCTACTAAAAATGAAAAAATTAGCAAGGCGTGGTGGCACACACCTGTAATCCCAGCTACTAGGGACGCTGAGGCATGAGAATTGCTTGAACCCAGGAGGTGGAAGTTGCAGTGAGCCGAGATCGTGCCACTGCACTCCAGCCTGGGTGACAGAGTAAGACTCTATCTCAAAAACAAAAAAAAAAAAAAAAAAAAAAAGGCCAGGTGCAGTGTCTCACACCTGTAATCCCAGCACTTTGGGAGGCCGAGGCGGGTGGATCACCTGAGGTCAGGAGTTCGAGACCAGCCTGGTCAATGTGGTGAAACCCCATCTCTACTAACAATACAAAAATTAGCCGGGCGTGGTGGTGGGCGCCTGTAATCCCAGCTACTCGGGAGGCTGAGGCAGGCGAATTGCTTGAACCTGAAGGCAGAGGTTGCAGCGAGCTGAGATCACGCCATTGCACTCCAGCCTGGGCGACAAGAGAAAAACTCCGTCTCAAAAAAAAAAGCAAAAAAAAACAAAAAAACGTGAAAGAGAATTAGATCTTGGAGAAACCATGGTTCAGTCTTGAATACATTTAATGCACGTTGTCTCTGTGACATTTAATTGGAAATGGAGAGTAAGCAGTTGGATCTGTGAACCCCAAAATACTGAGACAGGTCTCAGTTAATTTAGAAAGTTTATTTTGCCAAGGTTGATGACACGCACCCATGACACAGCCTCAGGAGGTCCTGACAACATGTGCCCAAGGCAGTCAGACCAGTTTGGTGTTATACATTTTAGGGAGACATGAAACGTCAGTCAACATATGTAAGATGAACATTGGTTCGGTCTGGAAAAGCAAAGAGGGGGCTTCCAGGTCATAGGTAGATGCATATCTACCTATGCATTTGTAGAGACAAATGGTTACATTCTTTTGAGTTTTTGATTAGCATCTCCAAAGGAGGCAATCAGATATGCATTTATCTCAGTGAGCACAGGGGTGACTTTGAATAGAGTGGGAGGCAATTTTGCCTTAAGCAGTTCCCAACCTTGACTTTTCCCTTTAGCTTAGTGATTTGGGGGGCCCAAGATATTTTCCTCTCACATTTCCCCAATTTTCTTTTTTAAAATCTTTTGGATAAAGCATTTTAGAAGAAAATGAGTCTCTAGTCTCTGGTTTCATCTGATTTATCATGGCTAGGATGGTTTATTCCTAGATAGGCAGTTCTTGAGTTATTAGGAAAGCTCATTTTTGAATATTATGAAGTCTCATGTCCTATGAAGAGAAAATAGGGGGAGGAAGGAAGAAAACAACAACCACAGCAATCCTGGAAAATGGATATAGGCCACATTACTCTGAAGTCCATACCTCAGTAAGCAGGTATGAAAGTGGCTTATGTATGTAAATAGGTTGCTGTTATTTTCTTCGGAGATTTAAGTTGTCTAGCTTTAGTTTGCAGGGCTTTACGAAAGCACAGCTTAGTTTTCAGTGACTCCAAATTAGAAAAGTTGGGGGAAAAAAAGAAAAAAATTGAAAACATTATTTTGAAGACTTGTAGCCAAGAAAAATTAGAATTCTGTCCAAACTGCAGAAAATAATAAAAATTGAAAAACATTAGGCAAGACTAGAATCGAACAAAAGTATACTATAGTTTTTAAAACATAATTTTTCTTTCTCCTGTTTCTCATTTTTACTAAAGACAAACCATGATAGGACTGGTTTGTTTTATTATACTTGGCCTAATTATTTGTATACAGTACAGCAAGAATAATTATTTTTTACATAGACTTTTAAATTGGCCTTGATGGAATGTTGTTCCATAGAAGGAATCTCAGATAAGACTTTTTTAAAGCCAAGCCCAGCCATGGATTTGTACCATCAAATACCTACGAGTTGGGTGAATTCCTCTCCTCCTGAGGTTCCAAGATATACTTGGGGCTCCTGGGTCTGTAAGAAAGTGGCATTCTTTACTTAGCACAGGTCAGGAACCCTGTACAGGGACTGTGTAGACAAAGAAATGAGGCCAGTTTTTCAAGGGGCTTTTATTGGCTCCATAAGTCAAGTTTGATTCCTTAAAGGAAAGCACACCATTCCAGACAAAGCCTTGGTAAAATAACCAGTTTCTCCAATTGTGTCCTATTACAAATGAAAACAGATTCTTACTGCACTTATGCAAATAACTGTATTGTCATAAGTTAAGAATACTCACAAATAGTTGCCAAATTCTGTAGAAATCAGGTAGAGAGAAACAAATATGCTCCAAATTTTGTTCATGGAAGTATACTTTACTCAATTGTTAAAAGCTGTAAATAGCTTAAATGAAAGTTTTCTCGATTCTGAAAAACAAACAAAAAAAGGTTCAGCAATGTTTTAAGTAAAAAGTTAAAAAGATTAATTGAGACTTCTATTAGTTTATCTATGCAGTCAATTCTGTTCTGCTTGATATTTATGAACATTTCAGCTCTCCATGCGTCCTGAAAGTTTTTCTTCTATCTTGATGTTACAGTTTTCAAAGTTATCAGAAACCTGCATTAAAGAACACCTGTTAGAGTCTTATAGCTGATTATAAAACCACCCTCTAAAGAGGACTAAAACGAAACAATTTTCTGTGGATGACAAAAAGTGTTAGGGCAGCCATAGTCAAAGTCACAATTTACAAGGAAATTTGTTACCTCTGTGGCACACAATAATTTAACTTAACAATTACTGATAACATACATTAAGTCATATCAGAATTTTAGGAGCTTCCCATTATTTTGGAACACATACCAATAACATAGTTATACAAATACAGCCCAAAGAAAACCAAACACCATTTTATATTTGGCAATGCTTCCTGTATAATTTTTGTACCAAATAAGCCAAATATGTCATTTTTTAGACTTTAAGGAACCTATTAGGAATATCTTAAAGGATTAATTAGGTCAGTAAAAGACATAATTTATAATTTGATTTTGGAAGTTTGTCAAATACCAAAGGTTTAAAACATTTTATATAGGTTGGGCATGGTAGCTCATGCCTGTAATCCCAGCATTTTGGGAAGCTAAGGAGGGCAGATCACAAGGTCAGGAGATTGAGACCATCCTGGCTAACACGGTAAAACTCTGTCTCTACTAAAAATACAAAAAATTAGCCGGGTGTGGTGACATGCGCCTGTAGTACCAGGTACTCGGGAGGCTGAGGCAGAAGAATCGCTTGAACCCAGGAGGTGGAGGTTGCAGTGAGCCGAGATCATGCCACTGCACTCCAGCCTGGGCAACAGAGCAAGATTCCGTCTCAAAAAAAAAAAAATTGATATTACAAAATAGGATCACAGGTCATTGTAAAATAAGTCATTCATTTAATCAAAGTGATAACTCAAGGACTTCAAAACAAGGCAAAAACTTTCATTCTTTGACAGAGGAGACTTAATTTTCCAAATAATAAGCCCTTATAAATACAGCATGAAGTCAATTAAATTTGTTGTCCAAAATTTTATAAACAATCTATAAAAGTTTCATCTTGATCATAACATATAACTTCCATAAACCTTTATACCCTTTATAATCCTTATTAAGGAGTAAGTTAATGCCAAGAAAACTTTGTTAATCTGACATAGGGACCCTTCACATTAATTATTAATCTATAGAGAAACTGAACTTATTTTATCTCTCAAAATTGGCCCTTATAATGTCTTATGACCACCTCTTCTGCAATATGCCCTGGGTCTTGAGGAGTTGAATAGCTTTAATTTCTGGCCCTGTGTCTCAAGAATGCAGTTTATTTTGATTGGCATCTTCTACTGGGCCTAAAGACAAGGCTTTAATTGCTGTCAGTGTTTAAGATTTAGCAGGACTTGCTGTTCTTTTTAGACCCAGGAGTCAAAGCCCTGTAACTCAATGTCACAAAGACTTTAAAAGCACATACCTGAGATACAAGGAGGTAACAACCTTAATTACCTTAATTTAAAAAAAATGTTTAAATCTCTGTTTTCCCTAAGCAAACCAAACTTAATAATAGTAGCATAAGAATTATTTCAATAAAACATAAAATCTGTTAGGCCAGTTACCAAAAGACAAAAGAAAAGACCTTCTACAGTGCACAGAATATGATGTTGGAAAAAAACGTTTCCTTTATATCTTTAAGAAAACATTGTTACCATCAGGCCACAACAAACAGAACAGAACTCAAGGGAAAAAAAAAAAGACTCGTATGAGCTGAAAATGAGTTGAAGGAGAGTGTTACTATTTCGTGGCTTTTAAAAGTGAAGAGAACACCCAAACTGGTGACATGCAATAAAAGTTGAACTTTGGGTTAAAATTTTAAAAATTAAAATCTCTTATAATTTATTGCATAAGGTTGGGCGCGGTGGCTCACACCTGTAATCCCAGCACTTTGGGAGGTCAAGGCGGGTGGATCATGAGGTCAGGAGATCAAGACCATCCTGGCTAACACAGTGAAACCCTGTCTCTACTAAAAATACAAAAAATTAGCTGGGTGTGGTGGCGGGCGCCTGTAGTCCTAGCTACTCAGGAGGCTGAGGCAGGAGAATGGCAACCCAGGAGGCAGAGCTTGCAGTGAGCCAAGATCGTGCCACTGCACTCCAGCCTGTGTAACGGAGCGAGACTCTGTCTCAAAAAAAAAAATGATAATAATAATAGAAATTTATTGCGTAAATCAACCCCTTAAGAAAATTTCATTGTTCTAACCAATTATTTCATGTAGAAGTGTTTTTTTTAACATCAAACCCAATCCCTAGAAAGACCATTATAGTTTCCCCTTAATCATAGACAACTTGATCATATAAAAGTTTTTGGTGTTTTTGTTTTCTTTTTTTTTTTTTTGAGACAGAGTCTCGCTCTTGTCTCCCAGGCTAGAGTGTAATGGCACGATCTCAGCTCACTGCACCCTCTGCCTCCTGGGTTCAAGTGATTCTCCTGCCTCAGCCTCCCAAGTAGCTGAGATTACAGGCACCTGCTACCACACCTGGCTAATTTGTATATTTTTAGTAGAGATGGTTGCCATGTTGGCCAGGCTGGTCTCAAACTCCTGACCTCAGGTGTTTGACCTCCGCCCACCTTGGCCTCCTAGAGTGCTGGGATTACAGGCATGAGCCACTGTGCTGGGCCTGGTGTTTTTTTAAATACATCTTCTTACAGTGACTTTCACAGACCATTCATGACATGCTTGGACTTTCTGGTTTGTCCTGAACATGTCTCTTTCTTAAACAACCAGTCATTTTACTCTAGGGCTAAATTTACCATACAAAATTCTTTCTCATATGAAATTATTTCTCTTTAAACTTTCTTACAAAAAAAATTCTTTATTTTTATAACTTTCATTACATCTCTTTTATTTCCTGGTTCTTTTTACCTTGTTTTATACAGGACCTTTAAATAAGCTTTGAATTAGATAAAAATTGTTCACCTTTTTAAAAAGAAACACTTTTGTTCAGAAAGAATGTTTTCTGGCCAGGCGCAGTGGCTCACACCTGTAATCCCAGTACTTTGGGAGGCTGAGGCAGGTGGATCATGAGGTCAAGAGATCAAGACCATCCCGGCCAACAAGGTGAAAGCCAATCTCTACTAAAATTATAAAAATTAGCTGGGCGTGGTGGTGTGCGCCTGTAGTCTCAGCTACTCAGGAGGCTGAAGCAGGAGAATCACTTGAACCCAGGCAGTGGAGGTTGCAGTGTGCTAAGATCATGCCACTGCACTCCAGCCTGATGACAGAGCAAGACTCCTTCTCAAAAAAAAATTTTTTTCTTACAAATATATTTTTATTGAAAAATAACCAAATAATGAAATATCTATTATTTAATTTAATATAACTTTAAATTCTAAATTATGATGAGTTTTTCTGCAAGTATTTATCCTATTACATTTACCTAATTATTTTATTTTAATCATTTACCTAGATTATGTATAAAAACTGTGTTTTCATTATTTAAAGTTATAGAACCACCATAACTTTGCAAAATTATAACTGAGACAGTGAAAAAGATTTGTCCTAAATGACTCCATCTTGCTTCTAACCTCCAAGCTGTCCTTGTTCATTCCTGGTTGTAGGCTGAACTAACTTTGGGAGGAACTTAGTTTATAGTTTAGCTTTGGAACAAAGATGATGACAGTCCTTTCTCAAAACCAACCTTAATGCCTGTGGACTAGACTGCCTAAAGCCACAGGATTAGAAGTTACGGTAGTCTGACTAAATGGAAGATGTTGCTGTTTTTATTAAACCTGTATCAATATCTTATTTATTAAATATTACACAAGCAAAGATCATTCTGTCTTGGGCTGGATTTACAGTTTTGTAACCCCTGTGCCAAATTTTGACACCTTACAGTATTTGGCAGGGATAAGTATGAAATTGCTTGACTAATAAATGCAAACAAAAATGTATGCTGGCAATTCTTAAGACATTTCTAATATTACTTTACCTATAATTTTCAAGCTAGCTTATTTATTAAGGATTTTATTTAGTTATGTAAACTTGAAAAAGCATTTGACTAGTCTTTTTTTAATGATAAACTATTTGATTCAAGTGCTTTTATTTTCTTAAGCCAATTAACTAGAGCTCTTTTACATATTTTCAGTTGTGAAACATTGTGTACACAACACACAAACACATAGATGTATCAGGCATGCCAATAGAAGTACATCTTACAGATTTATGAAAACCTTTTTTTTTTCCTATCTTAGACTTTCAGATTCTTGATAACCTGTTTCACAACTCTAGGTAGTTGTCAGCTAAATAGCCTTAAATTTTCATATTAAAGGAAACAACTCAGGTGCAAATCAAATGGCAAAATTTACATCATAAGGTACAGAGAGAAAAAGTCTGGTGATGCTAGAGGGAGATTAAAAATCCAATCATTTATTTGATCAAATCAAATATAAAGTTGCAGAAATCTATCATAGGATTGTATAAGGAGACCAGTTTTATTTAGATAGGGACTACCTATCTTTTAACTGGATCTCTGAGCTCCGGGCAGAGCCCACACTGAATCCTGGGTCTACAAAAAGGAAGAATTATTGAGGTTAGACCACGTGATGCTTTTACAGTGCACTTAAAAAAAAATACTTTTTTAAGCAAAGTCATTTCTAAGTGTCTAAACCACACTCTTTCTTAAAATCCAAGAGTAAACTCTGTTGCAATAACTATTTTAGTCAAAAAAACAAAAAAAAAAACAGGTAACACAATACAAAAGTAAGGAGCTTAAGAACTGAGATGAACTTAGACAGGCGTGGTGGCTCACACCTGTAATCCCAGCATTTTGGGATCCTGAGGTGGGCAGATCACGAGGTCAGGAGATCAAGACCATCTTGACCAACATGGTGAAACCCCATCTCTACTAAAATACAAAAAATTATCTGGGTGTGCTGGCATGTGCCGGTAGTCCCAGCTACTCATGAGGTTGAGGCAGGGGAATCGCTTGAACCTGGGAGGCAGAGGTTGCAGTGAGCCACTGCACTCCAGCCTGGGTGACAGAGCGAGACTCCGTCTCAAAAAAAAAAAAAAAAAAAAAAAAAACACAAAAACAAAAAACTGAGACGAACTTATCAGTTTACATTCTTGAGGTTCCATAAGGAAAAACAGGTTTCTCCCCCAAAGGGAGTCTGGCGGCGCCTTCTCCATTTTCTTTAAGGAACCTGAGGCTGTTATAAACTATTTTAGGTCCCCCATGCAGCAGACGGTGCAAGAAAAAGGAGAGACAGCAGAAGTAAATGAAGAAACCAGAATTCAGCCAACTGAGAAGAAAAAACTTTTGCTCAAAAAAAAGACAAGGTCTTAGGAGAAAAACAAAAACAAAAACATGAAAGCCTTTTAAATACAAACACACACATATGCCCACACACACACACACACACACACACACAATCTTGGATGTTAGTTTTTAACTAAGCTGACTTTTAACCATTGAGTTCCTTTAGAAAAAATCTTTTTAAATCTCATTACCATATTTCAGCTAGGACAAATTGCTGCTATTTCAGAAGTACAGCCACTGCTCTTTTAGTTTGGCCTGGCTAGCAAAAAAAAGTGGACTTGTATGTAAATAAAGCTCCTTATTAGTCAAAATCAAAAATCTTTCCTCTTTTTTTTTTTTCCTTCTGCTGGCCGTTTTTCTCCCCCAACCACACCATCTTTTTTGTGTGTTGGTGGGGTGGTGGAATTTAGCCACTTCAGAGGCCTTGTTCCCCAAAATTAGGAGGAACTTCCTTCAGATTTGATCAAGTCGGATAGAGTTGATCAAACCCAATGGGAAAAAGACCAAAACAACAACAAAAAACAGGTAAGCAAAACAAATGATCGCACAACTTACATCATTACTGAGCACTCTAATGGTAAGGAGAAATTAAAACCAGCTGATTGTTAATTTTAACTTTAACTGAGACAAAGCCCAATGTAGTTACTTACCTAGGGATGGTTCTCAGGCTGTAGACCGCTCTCTACCACCCTAGAAGCAGGAAAAAAACCTCATCTTCCCTGTTGAAAGCAAGCTCAAACTCCATAAAGGAGTTAACTGCCTTCCATCATCACGGAAGCAGGAAAAACTTGCCTTCTTTGTGTTGGAAACAAGTAAAATTCCAAAAAAAAAAAAAAAAAAAAAAGGAATTGTATGGGCCAGGTGCAGTGGCTCACACCTGTAATCCCAGCACTTTGGGAGGCCAAGGTGGGTGGATCACCTGAAGTCAGGAGTTTGAGACCAGCCTGGCCAACATGGTGAAAAATCTCTACTAAAAATACAAAAATCAGCCAGGTGTGGTGGTACATGCCTGTAATCCCAGCTACTTGGGAGGCTGAGGCAGGAGAATTGCTTGAACCCAGGAGGCGGAGGTTGCAGTGAGCTGAGATCACGCCACTGGAATCCAGCCTGGGCAACAGAGCGAGACTCCATCTCAAAAGAAAAGAAAAGAAAAGAAAAGGAATTTTACAGCAAAATAAACTTTAGATCTCGATCCAATTTTGGGAGATCAGGGATTCTCTAGAGGGGGTGCTTCCAGGCATCAGCAAATTGTCCTATTTGTTTGAGCCATAAAGATAGCTCAAGCTGGTACCAAGCACCAATAGATTTGTCAAAGGTCAGGGGCGCTTCTACTCAGAATCTCTTCATGGTTACCAAATGTGAACCCCAAAAATCTGAGACAAGACAAGTCTTAGTTCATTTAGAAAGTTTATTTTGCCAAGATTGAGGACGCATGCCTGTGACATAGCCTTAGGAGGTCCTGACAACATGTGGCCAAGGTGGTCAGACCACAGTTTGGTTTTTAACATTTTAGAGAGACATAAGACATCAATCAATATATGTAAGATGAACATTGGTTTAGTCTGGAAAGGCGGGACAACTCAAAGCCTCAAAGCAGGGAGGGGGCTTCCAGGTGATAGGTAGATAAGAGACAAATGGTTGCATTCTTTTTTTTTTTTTTTAGATGGAGTCTTGCTCTTGTCGCTCAGGCTGGAGTGCAGAGGCTCCATCTCGGCTCACTGCAAGCTCTGTCTCCCAGATTCAAGTGATTCTTGTGCCTCAGCCTTCCCGAGTAGCTGGGATTAGAGGCTACCACCATGCCTGGCTAATTTTTGTATTTTTAGTAGAGACAGGGTTTCACCATGTTGGCCAGGCTGGTCTTGAACTCCTGACCTCAGGTGATCCACCCACCTCAGCCTTCCAAAGTGCTGGGATTGCAGGCATAAGCCACTGCAGGTTGCATTCTTTTGAGTTTCTGATTAGCGTCTCCAAAGGAGGCAATCAGATATGCATTTATCTCAGTGAGCAGAGGGGTGACTGAATAGAATGGGAGGTAGGTTTGCCCTGAGCAGTTCCCAGCTTGACTTTTTCCTTTAGCTTTGTGATTTTGGGGGCCCAAAATATTTTCCTTTCACAGATCTATGGATCTGGAGCCTTCCCTTGTCTTCTATACCAAATCCTTAGGAATTATTGCATAAACTTAATAGTCCAAAAGTGAATTTCATTAAAAATATTCATTTCAAAAGAATTATTTTAAACCATTGGCACTTTCAGCACCACTTCAGATACAGATGCAATTTTAAGGGCTTTAATTGCTTCAACTGAGACAAGCTGATTTTATAATCTGTCACAGATTTCTTTTGCATATTTAACCATTTCAATGTTTCTGTACATAATGCAGCTTTTATCTGTGCTACAAGTGAAGAGTAAGCCAGCTCAAATTTCTCCAAATGGTTTTTGTTCCCCTACTGTTTGCTTAGTAACTTGGCACAGAGTATACAACTAACAAAGGGCGATGTTTGCCTGTTAGATAATTTTTTTTCAGTTTCCCTCCAATACAATGTATTATTATTTTTTGAGACAGAGTCTCACTCTGTTGCCCAGGCTGGAGTGCAGTGGCGCAATCTCGGCTCACTGCAACCTCTGCCTCCCAGGTTCAAGCAATTATCCTGCCTCAGCCTCCCGAGTAGCTGGAGCTACAGGCGCACACCACCACGCCTGGCTAATTTTTGTATTTTTATTAGAGATGGGGTCTCACCATATTGGCCAGGCTGGTCTCAAACTCCTGACCTCGTGATCTGCCCACCTCGGCCTCCCAAAGTGCTGGGATTACAGGCGTGAGCCACTGCACCCAGCTGACAATGTATTATTTTATATTTAAAGATAATTTTTGCCTAAAACTGCAACTTTGAATATTTGAGTCCTAAGTCTACTTTATTTCCTTGTTTTTTTAGGACTGTCAATAGTCAAAGAACTATAAACCAAAAATAAAATTATAAGGCCAGAATGGAAGCCAAAAATAAAATTCTGAGGTCCCCCAGCCATCTGAATGGACTTCCTCCTCCACCAGGGCACTCTAAAATTTCACCTGAAAGACTGGCTCAAGCTAGGATGGGAAGTGGGGATTGGACATTCCCCCTTTGACCCTCCAGCATTAACATCAACACAGACCTTAAGTCTGATAAGAAACATTAACGGTCGGCCTGGCGCGGTGGCTCATGCCCATAATCCCAACACTTTGGGAGGCCGAGGCGGGAGGATCACGAAGTCAAGAGATCAAGACTATCAGCCAACATGGTGAAACCCCATCTCTAATAAAAATACAAAAATTAGCTGGGCATGGTGGCACGCACCTGTAGTTCCAGCTACTTGGGAGGTTGAGGCAGAAGAATGGCTTGAATCTGGGAGGCAGAGGTTGCAGTGAGCCGAGATGGCGCCACTGCACTCCAGCCTGGCAATAGAGCAAGACTCCATCTCAAAAATAAAAAGAAAAAAGAAAGAAAAAAGAAACATTTACAGTCTATTAAAGCCTGCTATCTGGAGGCTTCATCTGCATGATTAAATTTTGGTCTCCAGAACCTCTTAATGTAACCCAGACATTCCTTTCTACTGATAATAACTCTTTCAGCCAATTGCCAATCAAAAAATTTTAAAATCTACCTAAGACCTTGACCTCCAACCTTCCCCACTTCAAATTGTCCCACCTTTCTGCACAGAACCAATGTACATCTTTAAAGTATTGTTTGCTGTCTCATGTCTCCCTAAAATATGTTAAACCAAGCTGTGCCCCAACCACGTTGGGCACATGTTCTCAGAACCACCTGAGGGCTGTGTCATGGGCCATGGTCACTCATATTCGGCTCCGAATAAATCTCTTCAAATGTTTTACAGTTTGACTCTTTTCATCAACAGAATGATACCCTCGTAATAACCTGAAGATTCAGATGAAGTAAATGCACCACTTAATAAACTATAATGCTAGGTTTTAAATTGCATTCACCAATATTACAAAGGTTTTCTCATTGAAAATCAGTTAGTACTTTCCTGAGTTCAATAATTCATCCAAGCAACTGATCAGAGGTATGCATTTGAAAATTTTTTTGTTATTTTTAATAATAACTCTGTGATCTCATTTCTTTCACTCAAAAGTCAATAAACCTACAATAGGAAGTCTTCCCATGAATATAGTAGTTCTGTAGATTTGTTTTGGGAGAATGAGGTTTGGAAAGACTGATCTTTTCTGCTTATTGTCCCTGTGGGGCATAATAGTGTCCACACATAATGAATAGCATGCATCCCCTCCCAGGGTGATGCTAATGACACATGCCTTCCAGCAGCCCGCCCCGCATGCAGCTGATATTGTGATAGCCCCTGCTGCAGGCATTCCTCTTCAATTTAAAAGCTGTAGAGAACATATCAGAGTTAGGAGGATGCAGACTCTCTGTTCCAGGAGAGTGATTACCTTCTGCAATCAAGCATGATAAAATTTATGATCTTTTACATATATTTAAAGACGTTGTCCTGTAGCATTACTAAAAGATGTATAGAGGTCTGGAGAAATATTTTACAAGAACTATGTATGACATGTTATCTTCAGTAATAGGATATAAATTTATAGCAATATAATTTTTAAAGGAGTTGTAAATTATTTGTATTCTTTATGTTCTGGGATAAAAAGAAAAGCTGGCTGAAATAACCAGGAATTTCCACCACTATTATGAGTTGTTTCTTTAGCTCTGACTACAATGGCAAATTGAAACAGAGATTTTGGTATTTATCTGGTAAAGCTAAGCAAAAAGCAACTATACATGCCTACTGAAAAATAGTATTTGAAAACCTAAGTTATCCAAATTACCTGTACAAATTCACCAAATAAGTAGTCAACACTTACCCTACATGCTCAAAGCTGATATACAAGTATCTGAAGAATAAAAAAGGAATATTTTAATGGAAGCCTATTTAGTGAATGTGGAATTCAGGGAATGATGTCCCATCGTTAACAACTAAAATCTGAGAGATTTTCATGGAGTTATCAAAATGTTCTCTCATTTGTTAGCATCTAAAATAATTATGCCAGCAATATGGTCTACAGGCTGCTTCTACCAACTGACTAGACAACCATTTTCTCAAATTAAATTAACCCCATACTCTATAGTTTATAGAAGTCTCTCTCAAAAAAGCTTCAACCTCTCACCAGAGATATTTCTAATAGTGTTTATCTTCAGTGAAAAAAAAAAAAAGCTCATACTTCATTAACTTTAAAAAAGTAAAGTAAGCCTTCCATTAATGAAACAGGATCGATCCCTTGACCCCTTCGTGGGACTCAGACTATAGCTCTCAACCCCTTACAGAAGTGGGAGCATGCAGGCAAGTGGGTACAGCGGCCAGGACAAGTGCTTCTGGGCAACCAGCAGGAGCAGAACTCCATGAGAGCCCATGGTAGCATCTAGGGGTTGCCTGCCAACCCCAAGGCCCCAGAGGGCATGTGTTAGAGTGCACTCTCTTAGCTTTGCCATCCATGGTTGGCTTAAGTGTTACACAGCTCAGTGGAGGGTCAGTGTGACAACCTCTTGTACCCACACCCGGGTCCTTGTCCATCATCCAGGAAGAATAAGGTCACATGAATGAATTGAGGGGTGGTGAATATGGAGGATTTTATTGAGTGGTAGAAGTGGCTCTCAGCTGGATGGGGAGCTAGAAAGGGAATGGAGTGGGAAGGTGGTCTTCCCCTGGAGTTTGGCCATCCCTGGTCAAACTCTTCTCCAAGGTCTGTCCATTAAGCCATCCCTGTAAAGTCAAGCTGCTTCTCTCTGATGTCCAGCTGCTTCTTCTCTTGTCTCCAACGTCTGGCTGTTCCTTCTCTCCTTCTCTGCCTCTCTGCCAATGGAGCCTGGCTTTTTATGGGTACAGGATGGGGGATGGAGTGGGCCAGGGTGGTTTTGGAAAAGGCAACATTTCGAGCTGGAAAACAGGAATGCATTTTTTCACTTTGGGCTGCAGGTCCAGGTTTGAGGATGGGGCTTTGTCCATGACACTGCCCTTTTCTGCTTAGTATTTCCCAACCTCCTGTCCATATCATTCATTAGAAAGAGCTTTGCTGGCTGGGTGCAGTGGCTCACGCCTGTAATCCCAGCACTTTGGGAGGACAAGGTGGACAGATCACGAGGTCAGGAGCTCAAGACCAGCCTGGCCAACATGGTGAAACCCCATCTCTACTAAAAATACAAAAATTAGCTGGGCATGGTGGCACACGTCTGTAATCCCAGCTACTGGGGAGGCTGAGGCAGGAGACTCGCTTGAACCTGGGAGGGGGAGGTTGAAGTGAGCTGAGATCACACCACTGCACTCCAGCCTGAGCAACAAAGTGAGACTTTGTCTCAAAAAAGAAAAAAAAAAAAAAGAAAGAGCTTTGCCATTAGTGTCAAAATATCTGTTTCCATTCTGGATCTGCCACTAACTAGAGGTGTGCCCATTTGACAAGGGCCTGTGATACCTTCAAAGACAATTCTTTTACAATGAGATTAATGTGTTAAAATTTTTTTCACATATGAAATTAAACAAATATATAACAAAACTGTGTACCAAAATCTAGTCTCCCCTTCTTATCATTTCCCAGCCTCTCTTGCAGTTGGATGGCCATGTGACTATATCCTCCTTGAAGGAATGTGAGTGTTAAGTAATGTGGTAAATCTCACTTCAGGACTTAGTAATTTAAGACAGTATATTTTCTCTATGTTCCCTTTCCCTTCTACTAGCCAGATCCTAGGCATGGCAACCAGCCTAAATCATGCAGATGACAGTATACTCTGGTTATGCAAGAATAACAAGTTAGAAAGAGCCTCAGTCTCTGAATCACAGTATGGAATAGAGCCATTCATTGACCTGTACTCGTCCTGGGTACTTACATGAGAAATAAACTTACAATGTACTTAAGTGATTACAAATTTGGATTTATGTATCATGCACCCTCTGATTTACTGGTTCCATTACCAGAAATATCTTCCTTCCAAGAACTTGGAAAAATGTGCACAATATATTATTAAGTAAGGTGAGTATGTATCAGAAAAACAGATTGTCGCCAGGCACGGTGGCTCATACCTATAATCCCAGCACTTTGGGAGACCAAGGCAGGTAGATCATTTAAAGCCAAGAGGTTGCTGCAATAAGCTATGATTGAGTCACTTCATTCCAGCCTGGGCAACAGACTGAATCCTATCTCTAAAAAAAAAAAAAAAAAAAAAGTGCCAGGCACGGTGGCTTACGCCTGTAATCCCAGCACTTTGGGAGGTCAACCTGGATGGATCACTTGAGGTCAGGAGTTCGAGACCAGCCTGACCAACATGCTGAAACCCCGTCTCTACTAAAAATACAAACGTTAGCCAGGCATGGTGGCATGCACCTGTAATCCCAGCTACACAGGAGGCTGAGTCAGGAGAATCCCCTGAACCCAGGAGGTGGAGGCTGCAGTAAACTGAGATTGTACCACTTTGCTCCAGCCTGGGCAACAGAGCAAGACTCCTTCTCAAAAAAAAAGAAAAAGAAAAAAAATCGGAAGAAGGTAATTACATTCTAGTCCATCAAGTTATTTTTATTTTTTGTCTCAGATTACAGGTGTCTGTTTCAAGAGAGTATACATGAAGAATATGGTTTAAAACCAACATGAAAATGATATAACCCAAAGAGAAAAATCAAATAATATTTTTAAATGCTTATTTGAAAAAAAAATGGTAAAAGCTACCTACCAGCACAATTGCTTAGAACCTAGTGATTTCAATTCAGCAAACCAAATGTTTTGTATTTATTTATTTATTTATTTATTTATTTTGAGACAGTCTTGCTGTGTCACCCAGGCTGGAGTGCAATGGTGCAATCTCAGCTCACTGCAACCTCCACCTCCCAGGCTCAAGTGATCCTCCTGCCTCAGCCTCCCAAGAAGCTGGGACCACACCTGGCTAATTTTTGTATTTTTTGTAGAGACAGGGTTTTACCATGTTGCCCAGGCTGGTTTTGAACTCCTGGCCTCAAGCCATCCACCTGTGTTGGCCTCTCAAAGTGCTGGGATTACAGGCATGAGCCACCATGCTCGGCCAATCAAACATTTTTTAAACATTTCTATGTGATTGGTACTAAGGGTACAAGGGGACAAGAGCCCTAGTCCCTGCCTTGAAAAAAATACACAAGTAGAAGAATCCTTTAGAAAAATGTAAATTTTTTTATTCCTAAAAACAAGGTTTAAATGCATACTTTCTAAAGTCACTGAAAAAGAGAAAACAAAAATATAGTTATATACCAAAGTACAGAAAATAACAGAACAAAGAATAAGATACAGAAATAACAGCACAAGATGAAAAATTAAGATCAAAAGAGATACCAATAAATAAAATGTGACAAATTATATAATGAAAATACAAAAAATTCAATTAAACAAATATGTATGTATATATATACTATTTCTAGAAGTATCTCACAACTTTAGAACTAAAAGGATGGCAAAGGGATAATAAATGAAAGCAAACACCAAGAAAACAGAAATCACAATATTAGTAATATGTATAATAACAAAAATATTAAAATCTGTAAAGCAAATATATTAAACAGAACAATAGAGGTTATTTTATAATCATGAAGGATCTAATTAACACCAAAAATATAACTCTCAGAAGTCTTTATATGTTTGTATTTGTGTTCTCTTGCTGCATGACACAATACTACAAACTTAGCAGCTTGAAACATTACTCATTTATTATCTCATAGTTTCCGTAGGTCAGAAGTCTGGGCCCAGTGTAGTTGCATGCTTATAAAAGTATTGGTTACTATTAGGATCTCACAAAATTGAAATTAAATCGAGATGCCAGCTAAGGTGTGTTCTCATCTACTCATCTAGGGTTTAGGATCCTCTTCCAAGCTCATTCAAGTCACTAGTATTGGAAGTAAATGCTTGGTGCCACCAAGTGAAAATAGCACTCAGGCAAGTTTTCTCAGCAAGGCAATTTACTTCTATAGAAGGGTGCATCTCATGGATAGAGCAATGGCAAGAGCACACCAGACAAGGGAGGGGAAGGGAGTCTTATTCCTAAAGCATGCAGCTAGCCCCTACTGCTGCCTCTTTCCCCTATTGGCTAGGGTTGGACCATACAGTCTAAGCTAATTCTGATTGGCTATTTTAAAGAGAGCAAGGGTACCAGCTAGAATGGTGGGGTGAGTAGTTTCGGTGGGAGGGACGGTTACAGAACAGGTTACTAAGGATGCCTAAGGACAGCACAGGTGACTAAGGATGGCTAAGGACAGAGCACATGACTAAGGATCCCTAAAGACAGAACAGGTGATAGAGGCTAGGAGGGTAAAGAATGAGGACGTTAAACTTTAAAATGGAGAACAAAGGACAGGGAAGCTGAACATACTGACATATTGGTTCTTTGAAGAGGAACTCAGAATTCATTGTACTTAACAATTTTTCTTCCTCTTGAATTTTAAAGGAAGTTAACAGGCTAAACTTTGAAGAGGAATTTACTGTATCCTACATTAGTAAAAGTCAGTTCCTTGAGATTGTAGGACTGGGGTGTCTGCTTTCTTGCTGGATATTGGCTGGGATCACTTTTAGCTCCTGGAAGCCGTGTGCAAGCCCTTGCCACACGGCCCCTCCCACAGGCAGTTCTCAACGTGGCTGTTTGCTTCTGCAAGGCCAGCATGGGGCTCTCTCTCACTTCAAATCTCTCTAACCCCTTCCATTTCTGACCTTCCAACACTCTTTTAAAGGTCTCACTTGATTTGGTCAGGCCCACTCAGGATAATCTATCATTTGATCAACTTAAAATTGATTGATTCAGAACCTTAGTTATATCTGCAAAATCCCTTCAACTTTTCCATATAACATAACTTAATCATGGGACTCACAGCCACCCAGATTCTCAGATTTCTCTCACACTCAAGAAGAGGGGATTATTATGTGGAATGTATACTAGCCACCAGGAATTTTAGAGACCATCTTAGAATCCTACCTGCCAGTGTTGAATTGTTTTTCATGAAAATATATTAGCTGTTAATATATTAAGTATATTAACCATTAAAAATGCAAAAAGATGGATTTTTAAAAATATATAAGTAGTGTGCTATCATATATATTTCTGTCTTTGACAGATTGACTAGGCAGAAAAAAATGGACTACAATACAAGAAATCAGAATTATATAATTCAGATTGATTTGAAAGATTATTGGAACTCTAAAAACAGAATATACTTGTTTTTCCATTGTCTTATGGACTTAATCCTGTATTTGATAAAGTGAAAATCTTGGAGTCTGAAAAGTAAATATTACATGGGCCAGTCTCTGAGTGCAAGACAATAGAGCTAACAGAAGAAAAAATTAACCAAAGTTATGCAGGCATCGAAAAAGTTTACTCTTTTAAATAAATCTTGATTCAAAGAAGAGAGGTGGGTACTACAATAATAATTTAGTGACAAAAGATTATAGAATGATAAGCATTCCAGCCAAAAACTTAGGGAAAGGAAATGAAACATAATCAAGGAATACAGGAAAAATAAATTAATTATAATTAAGCAAACATTAAAGAATTAAAACATTCAAAGTTTATTTTTTATGTTTGAAAAAGCAGTGAAGAATGTGGAAAGATATGTACTGACTTAACAGTGAGTGGTAATCCTTTGAGGTGCAAACATAATTGTCTTTTTTTGTGGTTTAAATTTGTTATAATAAGCTTGGATTACTTTTATAATTATAAATAGATGATAGGTAGACAAACAAGGAATATTCTGGTTTTTAAAGATTAGCTAGAAAGTTCCAATTATTATATAAACCATTTTTCCAATATCTTTTTTTTCTCTTTGTTGAGACAGAGTCTTGCTCTATTGCCCAGGCTGGGTTCAAGCGATTCTCCTGCCTCAGCCTCCCGAGTAGCATGGATTACAGGCATTCGCCACTACACCCGCCTAATTTTTTGTATTTTTAGTAGAGATGGGGTTTCACCATGTTGGCCAGGCTGGTCTCAAACTCCTGACGTCAGGTGATCCACCCACCTGGGCCTCCCAAAGTGGTGGGATTACAGGCATGAGCCACCATGCCCAGCCCATTTTTCCAATATCTTATGGAACATATTTAAAAATTCATCATGCAACAGTTCAAAATTAATGTCTCAAATTCCAAAATACAAATATTATATAGGCATTGTCTCAAAACTCAAATAATAAAGCTATGAAATTATAATTTAAAAATAACGGAAAAAAAGTTAATTGTTTTTGACAAGTATTTTGATTTTTTAATTTTTTTAGTGGTTATAAATGTCTTTAGGTTTTTGTCTTTAAGTCAGTTTTGGCAATTTATCATTTTCCTAGGAAATAACCTATTTTCTCTGGGTTTTCAGAGTTGTTCGAATGAACTTGAACATCAACTTCATTTTATTTTCAAAAAATTGTTTCAATATTTTCTTTTTCTTTTTTTTTTTTTTTTGAGACGGAGTTTCACTCTGTCACCCAGGCTGGAGTGCAGTGGCACGATCTCAGCTTACTGCAAACTCCGCCTCCCAGGTTCACGCCATTCTCCTGCCTCAGCCTCCCGAGTAGCTAGGACTACAGGTGCCTGCCACCGCACCGGGCTAATTTTTTGTATTTTTAGTAGAGACGGGGTTTCAACGTGGTCTCGATCTCCTGACCTCGTGATCCGCCCGCCTCGGCCTCTCAAAGTGCTGGGATTACAGGCATGAGCCACCGTGCCCGGAGTTTCAGTATTTTCAATACAATTTCTCATTCTTAATGTCTATAGTAATAACTTTTTTTCTTAATTAACATTGCCAGACTTTCACACGCTATATATATGTGTATATATATATATATATGTTTGTTTGTTTTGGTTTTTTGTTTTTTCTTTTTTTTTTTTTTTGAGACCAAGTCTGGCTCTGTCGCCCAGGCTGGAGTGCAGTGGCGCGATCTCAGCTCACTGCAAGCTCCGCCTCCGGGGTTCACGCCATTCGCCTGCCTCAGCCGCCAGAGTAGCTGGGACTACAGGTGCCCGCCACCACGCCCGGCTAATTTTTTGTATTTTTAGTAGAGACGGGGTTTCACCGTGTTAGCCAGGACGGTCTCCATCTCCTGACCTCGTGATCCGCCCGCCTCCGGCCTCCCAAAATGCTGGGATTACAGGCGTGAGCCACCGTGCCCAGCCTGTATATATATATACATATATATTTTATTTTTTCAAAGAACTAGCTTTTGGATTTATTGAGAAATTGTACTATTGCTTTCTCTGCCGCTCTTGGTGTTGCTTGTATGCACATTCTGAGAGGTGACAGCGTGCTGGCAGCCTCGCAGCCCTCGCTCTTTCTCGGCGCCGCCTCGGCCTTGGCGCCCGCTCTCCCCGTGCTTCAGGAGCCCCTTCAGCCCGCCGCTGCACTGTGGAAGCCCCTTTCTGGGCTAGTCAAGACGGAAACCGGCTCCTTCAGCTTGCGGGGAGGTGTGGAGGCAGAGGCGTGGAGGGAGAGGCGCCGGCGGGAACCGGGGCTGCCCGCGGCACTTGCGGGCCAGCGCGAGTTCCGGGTGGGCGTGGGCTCGGCCGGCCCAGGAGTCGGAGCTGCTGGCCGGCCCCGCCGGCCTGGGTAGTGAGAGGCTTAGCACCTGGGCCAGCAGCTGCTGTGCTCGATTTCTCGCGGGGCCTTAGCTGCCTCCCTGACGATCGCCGCCCCCTGCTCCAGGGCGCCCAGTCCCATCGACCGCCCAAGAGCTGAGGAGTGCGGGTGCGCAGCTTCTGACTGGCAGGCAGCTCCACCTGCGGCCCCCCTGCGGGATCCACTGGGTGAAGCCAGCTAGGCTCCTGAGTCTGGTGGGGACTTGGAGAATCTTTATGTCTAGCTAAGGGATTGTAAATACACCAATCAGCACTCTGTATCTAGCTTGAGGTTTGTAAACACACCAATCAGCACCTTGTGTCTAGCTCAGGGTTTGTGAATGCACCAATCGGCACTCTGTATCTAGTTAATCTGGTGGGGACTTGGAGAATCTTTATGTCTAGCTAAGGGATTGTGAATGCACCAATCAGCACTCTGTATCTAGCTCAGGGTTGGTAAATACACCAGTCCACACTCTGTATCTAGCTAATCTAGTGGGGCCTGTAGAACTTTTGTGTCTAGCTCAGGGATTGTAAATGCACCAATCAGTACCCTGTCAAAACAAACCAATCAGCTCTCTGTAAACAGACCAATTGGCTCTCTGTAAAATGGACCAATCAGCAGGATGTGGGTGAGGCCAGATAAGAGAATAAAAGCAGGCTGCCCGAGCCAGCAGTGGTAACAGGTTAGGGTCTGCTTTCGTGCTGTGGAGACTTATGTTGTTTTGCTTTTTGCCATAAATCTTGTTATTGTTCACTTTTCAGGGCAATACTGCCTTTATGAGCTGTGACACTCACTGCGAAGATCTGTAGTTTCACTTTTGTTAGCCATCCAGACCAGAACCCACCAGGAAGAAGAAAAAAATTCCAGACACGCCGCCTTAAGAGCTGTAAAACTCACCGCGAAAGCCTGTAGTTTCACTCCTGAGCGACCGAGACCACGAACCCACCAGAAGGAAGAAACTCTAAACACATCTGAACGTCAGAAGGAACAAACTCTGGACACACCGCCTTTAAGAACTGTAATAGCGCTAGGGTGTGTGGCTTCATTCTTGAAGTTGGTGAGACCAAGAACTCAGAAATTTGAGACACAATTCGGTACGGACCTGATACCTGCTTTATGAAGAGACAGCTGAGGACTTCAGCGCTTCCCATGGCCTACGAAAAGCCCTAGGAAGGAGTCGAGACTGAGAACAATGATCATATTAATTCGAAGGGGGTGGGGCTGGGAGGTTCGGGGGTCTACTTTAAGAGGCATGCACCACTTAGTAAACTAATTAAAGCCTATTGTGAATGATAGGGATTGTCAATGAGGCAAATCAGATTCTGATTTGATGGGCAACCCATCAATGAAATAGATACACCTGCACAGTTGGAAATGGAGGATGAAGATACAATTGGTGTGTTCCAACAGCAGACAGGAGGTGTTTGCTGAAAAGAGAACCTGGTTCTTTACTCCAGAATTCTAACTTTAAAGACCAAGACTGCACTTATAATTAGAAAACTGCAATTTGGTTCTACCACATCGTGACTACTACAGTATAGCTTTCTCTATTCTTTCATTTCCCCCTTTCACATTTCTTTATTTGTACATAAAGTAACTGGTGCATGTGCACAAGCATACTGCGTTTTTTTTTTTTTTTAACCACGCAGCCAATGGTATGTTTTGATTGACATCAAGTGGAGACGGGATGGGGAAAAATACTGATTCTGTGAAAATACCCCATTTTCTCCATTAGTGGCATGCTCATTGGGCTCTTCTTATATTCCAGTAAGTTATTTTGCTCTCACTGTTTTAACAAAAAAAATAATAAAAATCCTTGCATACCTTGTTCAGTTGGAGAATTTTAATGTTTTTCATTTATCATTGTAAAACCAAGGACAATTTTATACTTTTTTGTATGTAGCTGTTACATGTAGGGCAATTTGTCTTTAAGTAGGGATAAATTACTCTGAAACAAAACAAATCCTAGTTTTCCCTTTAAGTTAAGCATCTTGTTGTTTAAATAAACTTCTTGTTTTAAATGAAAAAAAAAATTGTACTATAATTCTGGTTTCGAGTTTTTGTTGGCTGTCTCATTTATTTTCTTTGTTTTGTTTTTGTAGATAATCCTACAGGAAATATGCTTGACTTGCATTGCTCTACTCTAGTGCTCGTATTTCTGTAAGGTAGATTTCTAAAAGGAGGATTAAGGATTCACAAGGCTCAGATATTCTGAATTTGGGTGGATGCTGCCTAATTATCCTTCCAAAAAGATGTCTAAGCTTATACTTCCACGAATGACTGAACCTGTTTCTCCAAACCTCGTCAACTCTGGATACCACCTATCTTAGTATATTTTTCCAGTCTGATGTGCAAAAACATGACATGGCGTATTTAAGTGCATAAAATTGATCAAGAGTGAGGACAGTCTATTAAATAAAAAAGAAGATAAGTTCTCATGGTTAGTAAGAATAAAATGAACCAGGATATTAAACATGGAAGAGTATATAGGCCTATGAAAAGAGAAAATGAAGAAGAAACCAGGAGAATCGTGGAATTTGTTTTTTTGAGTGCAAGAAGAAGGGGAGCCTCTGTTTGCAGGAAAATAAGATAGAATAGGAATAATACAAAAAAATTTTAATTAAAAAATAGAGAAAGGGGAGCCAGGGTGAGTGGGAATTTGATGAGGTTTATTTGAACTTTCAGTTGATGTCCTGCGTGTGTACAACTTCATACTGGCCAGGCGTTGGGTCTCCACTTAATGTCAATAAGATGATGTAATAGAGTAAGTCTTAACGGGGAGGGGAAGATCAGCGATCAGGCTGGTGGGCTCCACCTTGCAGGGAGGTCAGGAGGAGGTCTGGGATGAGTGGTGGGTGACACAGGCAAGGGTCAAATTCTAAGGGAAGAAATTGTGTTAGGCACAGAAGGCCTAAACTGACGGGTGCTCAGGAGCATCTGTGGCTGTTCCCTCTGGATTCATTGTTTCCAGGGCTAAAAAGGAAGGAGCAGCAGAAGCAACTCAATGTTTTTTTGTATTTGTTTGTACCAACACTTTATATTTTACAAATATTTGCGTTTGTCTTTCATAAGAGCCTTCTATTGCTGACTGGACCAAAGCCAAACTCAGCCTCCCTCCCTGACCTTTCTGCATGATGTCACCCTTTCTAGCATCTACCCACGGCACTCTCTTGTTGGCTTCCTTCGTCCCGTATGTCACAGTCATTTTCTTCACACACTCGACTTATTTTCAGTTTTTTAATCTCATGCTACCCATACCCAAAGCAATGCTTTCTCTTGGCCCCAATCTCATATTTCACAAGTAAAATCCAATCCTAACCTAAACTAGTCTTTCCTTTTGCCAGAATATCATGGGCGATGTACTTCCATGAGCATATATCTCAGAGCTGCTCCACAGTCTTTTATTAGTATAAAGCGGAGAAGGCTGAACAGATTACTTTAAGGCCCTCATGCTCTGAAGTTGGGTTTGGAGCCTGTGGTGTTCTTAGCTTTGGAAATTCCTCCACCTACTGGTTGCCTAAAATCCTGTCTGTTCACATTATATAATGAGGTTCGCAGTTATTTTATGAGATCGGCCTATTTTTAAGAGTAACATGGGCCTCTTGTGAATGATGACACATTTCTAAGTCATTTCGAATTCCTGAAATAAAATTAAAAATGTGCTATAAAGAAAATATTTTCTTATAATAGAAAATGTTTTCAAGCAGATGACAAATTTCTTAATGCTTTTGAACAACCATTAGGGGGCAGAAAATCATTACACAGTATAGCAATTCAATCCACGTTAGGCTAGAGAAGAGAAAGCCTATTTTATGTGTATTTCCAAAAGCTGGTACCAAAATCAAGTTATTTTTCAATGTAATCATTGATTTGGTGCTTGGGCATCTTATTTACAAAAGAAGCCTTCCGTAGTGGCTTTATTTTTTACAATTTGCTTCCTATCAATGTATCAAATCAGATGAACCTTATTCTGAAGGAAACACTTTAAAGACCAATGTGACATCTTGGGGTAGGTTTGCCATATATGACTAGTAAGAATAGTTGAAATATGTTGATAAACTAAAAGTAAGTTTATCTCACTAAAAATTAGAGAAATTCATAATAAAACAATAAAACATAAAAAAAAATAAAACAATAAAATTTGGCTGCCCAACTTTCAGGAACTCTCTTTTAGGTCACCCTATCAAACCATGGGTTCAAGCTTGGTTAAAAATAGTTCGCTACTTCTTTAACAGCTTCTCTTCCAAAAAAAAAAAAAAAAACTCCTTAAAGATTAGAATGCAATTATTATTTCTACTTTCTCACTTCCATTCCCCCATCAGTCAGCCTTTCACCTCTCACCCCACGAAACTTCTCAGGGAATGCCACCCATGACTTCCTAATGGCCGAATCCAGGTTCTCTAATTAGAAGGATTATAAACAAGCACTTGCTAATTTAAGTTTAAGAGAAATTTATTGAAAGTATATCACAAGCTCGATGCAGTGGCTCACGCCTGTAATCCCAACACTTTGGGAGGCTGAGGTGGGTGGATCTCTTAAGCCCAGGAGGTCGACACCAAACTGGCCAAAATGGAGAAACTCCGTCTCTATAAAAAACACACACACACAAAAGTATAGCCAGGCATGGTGGCACTTACCTGTAATCCTAGACACTTGAGAGGCTGAGGTGGGAGGATCACCGGAGCCTGGGGAGGTCAAAGTTGCAGTGAGCCATGATCACGCCACTGCACTCCAACCTGGGAGGCAGAGCGAGACCCCATCTCAAAAAATAAAATAAAATAATAGGCCAGGCGTGGTGGCTCACACCTGTAATCCCAGCACTTTGGGAGGCCAAGGTGGGCGGATCACGAGGTCAGGAGTTCGAGACCATCCTGGCCAACGTGGTGAAACCCGTCTGTACTAAAAATACAAAAATTAGCCAGACGTTGTGGCAGGCACCTGTAATCCCAGCTACTTGGGAGGCTGAGGCAGGAGAATCGCTTGAAACTGGAAGGCAGCAGTTGCAGTGAGCAGAGGTTGTGCCACTGCACTTCAGCCTGGGCAACAAGAGTGAAACTCCACCTCAAAATCAATCAATCAATCAATCACAGCTCCTGAAATTAAAGGAAGAAGCATAGGTAGCAAGAGTTAATCAACACTCTTATCAGATAAGGGCCCTCTGCTGGCACTACATTTATTCCATCCTTGGATCACTTGGCTCAAGTTTCCAAGTCCTCATAAGTCAGTCCAGTCTGCTGAGCTCGGGCCACATACCCACCTGGTGGCTTGGAGTGAGCAGTGCAGAATGCCCTGAGAGTCTTAGCACAGGTGCACACACTGGGGGAAGAGTTATTAAGTGGAAATTCTCTCTCTCCAAAAGAAGGGGGAAAAAAAGAGGTAGTGTGGTCAAAAGAGAAAATGTCCACCACAGTTTTCATCCTTCCTGATTTCTTTATGGTTTTCACACCAGATGTAACTCCTGTGATGGTTAATTCTATGTGTCAACATGACTGGCCAAGGGGCACCCAGATTAAATGTTGTGTCTGAGTGTGTCTGCGAGGGTGTTTCCAGATGAGGTTAGCATTTGAATTGGTGAATTCAGTAAAGCAGGTTGGCCTCCTCAATGTGTGTGGGCATCATCCAATCTGTTGGAAGCCTGAACAGAACAAGAAGTGGAGGAAGGAGGAATTCTTCCATTTTTTTGTTTCCTGCTTGCCTGCTTGAGTTGGTACATTGGTCTTCTGACCTTGGACTGGGAATCACACCCATATATATATACATATACATACACACGCACACCCATATATATATACATATACATACACACGCACACCCATATATATATACATATACATACACACGCACACCCATATATATACATATACATACACACGCACACCCATATATATATACATATACAAACACACGCACACCCATATATATATACATATACATACACACGCACACCCATATATATATACATATACATACACACGCACACCCATATATATATACATATACATACACACGCACACCCATATATATATACACATATACATACACACGCACACCCATATATATATACACACACACTGTATTGGTTCTGGTTCTCTGGAAAACCCTAATATGACTCCTTTCTTATGGAAAGTCTCTCTTCCCACTCAATCCTACTTTCCTACCGACCTCACTAACTATTCCTTCTCCATCTCTGTTTTTTTCTCTGTTCTTGGCTTTCTTTTCTTCTTATTTCATTGTTTTCCATCTACTTGTCATTTCAAGGACCATCTGTACGCCTATGACTCTCTCAATCTGTATTCTTTTTTATTTTAAAACTTTGTTTGCTTTTGCTTTTTTTCTCTTCTTTATTTCTGAATGATCAATCTATATCTTTACAGATGCAACATATTCAACAGCTGGTGTCCCTTGGATGGCCCACCAGCACCCCACTGCCCCACTTCCACCCTCTTGCTCTCCCTTCCTCTGCCTTCTTCATTTCCATGAACGGCATCACAATCCACTCACCCAGTCATCCAAGCCACAGACTCTCTCCAAATACATTCAGTCACCAAATTCTGCAGACTGAGGCATGGTGAGGCAGATCACCCCTGTAATTCCAGCATTTTGGAAGGCTGAGGTGGGTGGGTCGCTGGAGCCTAGGACTTTGAGACCATTCTGGGCAAAATAGGGAGACCCTGACTCTTAAAAAAAAGAGAACAGTCTGCAGATTGTGCTTCCTTAATTTCACTCAAATGTCTCCTCTCCTTTATATTCCCATTGCTATTGTCTTGTTTCAAGTTCTCTTCATCTTATCTAGGGTATAGTCTCCCAACCGGAGTCCACATCTTCAATTTTATACCATTCCAACCCATCTTCCACACTGTTCCCAGAGAGATATTTCTGAAAAAAACAAATATGACCAGATTTATCTCCCTCGTTAAAGCCCTTTATAACTTCTGCTGTCTACAGGATAAAGTGCAAACTCCCTCACATGGGACCAAAGCCGTTTATAAACCAACCCCTCCCTACTTTTCCAGATTTGTCTCTATTCAGATCTACCTCATACCATAAGTATCAGCTTGCCTATTTCCATGACCTTTGCCCTTGTTGCCCTTCCCCTGAAATCGGCTTCCCTCCGATGTTCTCTGTCTCTCTCTCTTTTTCTTTTTTTTAATTAGAGATGGGGTCTTGCTCTGTCACCCAGGCTGGAGTGTAGTGGTGTGACCATAGCTCACTGTAACTTCAGACTCCTGGGTTCAAGCAATCCACCTGCCTCTGCTTCTCAAGTAGCTAGGACTACAGCTGTGTACCACTCCACTAGCTAATTTGTTAAAAAATTTTCATAGAGATGGGGTCATGCTATGTTGCCCCGGCTAGTCTCTAGCTCCTGGGCTCAAGCAATCTTCCTGCCTCAACCTCCCAAAGCTCTGGAATTACAGGTGTGAGCCACCACACCTAGCCACCTACCATGTTCTTTTTTTGTTGTTGTTGAGACGGAGTCTCACTCTGTCACCCAGGCTGGAGTGCAGCGGCGCGATCTCGGCTCACTGCAAGCTCCGCCTCCCGGGTTCACGTCATTCTCCTGCCTCAGCCTCCCGAGTAGCTGGGACTACAGGCACCCACCACCATGCTCGGCTAATTTTTTTGTATTTTTAGTAGAGACGGGGTTTCACCGTGTTAGCCAGGATGGTCTCGATCTCCTGACCTCGTGATCTACTCGCCTCCGGCCTCCCAAAGTGCGGGATTACAGGTGTGAACCACCGTGCCTGCCCAGCCCATGTTCTTATAATACTTTTAAGACTCAATTCAAAGCCACCTGCTCTATAAAGCCTTTCCCAGTTGTCACCTCTGTCTCTCAAAGGTAGAACTGACCACTCCCTCCTTTGGGTTCACATTTGACCCCCGTACCTGTTTACCTGGCAGTCTCTCCCATCTAGTCTGTCATACTCTCAACAACCAAAACGGTGTTTCACTCATCTTTGCATTCTCTATACCTGTCATAGTATCCAGCACTTAAAATGCTTAGCAAATGAGTTCAGAAATGAATTTGTGACTAGAGTGGGTAGAGAAAGCCTACACACTCAGCCGAGGAAACTCAGGGAAAACAGAGTCACTCTGTGTAGAACCAGCTGGGGCTATCTCGAGCCACAGTGGATGCCAGTGACCCCCACTCTACTTACACAGTAGAATTGCCTGGAGGGTATTTAGAAAATATGGATGGCGGGGTCCTAAAAAAAGCCAGTTAAATCAGAATCTTTAGGGGTGGGCCTAGACATGGGTGTTTTTTAGAGACTCCTCCGAGATTCTAGTGTGCAGTCAGAATCAAGAAGCACTGGTGCAAAGCATTCCTGAAATGACTGCAGACTTCTACAGTGCGGCTGAGCAGAATGCCCAGGTGGCAAATAGCTCCTCCTCCAAGGGAAAAGCATGAGCATCACTGGCCTATGACACAGGCACAGCCTTGTAATCAATGATGAGGAATGCCTTCAAGAGCGACACCAGATGGTACCACTTGAATATTTTATGACTCAGCTCCAAGGAAGTTTGTTGAGAGGAAATACAGGTTGAGCATTCCTATTCTGAAAAATCTGAAATAAAAAATGCTCCAAAATCCGAAACTTTTAGCACTGACATGGCGCAAAAGTGGAAAATTCCACACTTGTCCTCATGTGACAGGTCACAGTTAAAACGCAGGTGTACAACACACAGTTTATTCAGAATGCCTCCTCACCCCTAGAGGACCCACTTCCTGGTCTTTCAACTGCTTCTGATGTTTCTTCTCACCTAAAAAAAAAAAAAAAATACAAAAATACAGGGTACAGTGTGCAGTAGCCTTTTTTTTTTTTTTTTTTGAGACCAGGTCTTGCTCTGTCACCCAGGCTGGAATGCAGCAGCACTATCACGGCTCACTACAGCCTGGAACTCCTTGGCCCAAGAGATCCTCCCACCTTAGCCTCCAGAGTAGCTGAGACTACAGGTATGGCCACCATGCCCGGCTAATTTTTAAAATATTTTGTAGAGACAGGGCCTCGCTATGTTGCTCAAGCTGGTCTCAAACTCCTGACCTCAGGTGATCCGCCCTCCTCCGCCTCCCAAAGTGCTGGGATTACAGGCACAAGCCACCACACCCAGCCATGCAATAACCTTTTAATCAAAACAGCATTGTAGTGGATACTGAAAGCCTACCATCGTTTGTTGTTGTTTCCAGCTATTCAGGTATTCTGATGGTGCTACTGTGCTGCTTACTTAACCTTTACTCATTATTTTTTTCACTAAAATTTTTCCCGTTTTTTCATTTTTCATTAACAGCATGTCATATTTTTTACTATTACATACTTATGTGTGAATTAAGTATAAAAAAATGATTGCTCATCAGTAGCACATAAATTCAGTCAGGAATGATGGTGATGCCAAACAACTACAGACTGTCCACATGGGTGGCTAACATAGTGACACTTACGCTTTCTGATGGATCAGTGTACTCAAGCTTTCTTTCAGGCACAACATCATGTAAAATATTACATAAAATTGTCTTCAGGCTATGTTAATAAGGTTATATAAAACATAAATGAGCCAGGCGTGGTGGCTCACGGCTGTAATCCCAGAACTTTGGAAGGCTGAGGTGGGCGGGTCACCTGAGGTCAGAAGTTCGAGATTAGCCTGGCCAACATGGTGAAACCCCATCTCTAATAAAAATACAAAAATTAGCTGGGTGTGATGGCGCATGCCTGCAGTCCCAGCTACTCGGGAGGCTGAGGCAGGAGAATCGCTTGAACCCGGGAGGTGGAGGTTGCAGAAAGCCAAGATTGTGCCATTGCACTCCAGCCTGGATGACAAGAGCGAGACTCCATCTCAAAAAAATATATAAAAATAAAAATAAATGAATTTCATGTTTAGACTTGAGTTCCATCCCCAAGATACCTCGTTACATATATGCAAATATTCCAGGATCCAAAAAAAAAAAAATTGAAATCCGTAACACTTCTAGTCCCAAGCATTTTAGATAAAGGATACTCAACCTATACTTACAGAGATGCAAACCTTCCTCCTTCTCAAGGAAAATGCTGCAGGAGAGATCTTGGGAGCCCTTTAGTTCACTGACAAGGAAAGGGAAATAATGTAAAGAATTTTGGAATCCTACTCTGTTTGGATTCTTTTGGCTGTAACAGAAACAAAGGAAAAAGCTTAAGCAACTCTAAATTTCAAGATTAACATTCAAGATGGTTTCAGGCATAGTTGGATCCAGGACAGAAATATGTCATAAGGGAACTTCCTTTGTTTCTCCATCTCTTGGTTCCACTTTTCTCTGTGTTGGTTTCAGTTTTCCATGAGGTTAATTCATGTGGCAGCAAAAACGGCCACCAGCAGCTATAGGCCCATCCCATCCTTACATGTACCTAGCAGTCCAGTGAACAGGAAGTATCTCTTTTCAGATGCTACAGAATCCCAGAGATGACTCTATGCAGCCCAGTCACATCATATTCTTATCCCTGAACCTGTGGCTAGGGGGATGCAATTCTCTCTTGTGCCTACTTCCAGGACCATAAGGGTGGAGTCAGTTTCATCCGAACCACATAGATTAAGAATGTGGGGTGGCACTGTTCTCCAAAGAGATGCTAAATAGGAAGAAAGAAGTCTATTTCATGTGGTTCAGCTGGTACATCCTCTTGTGATTATGATCCTGTTATAGTTACTATTCTTTGGTTACAATCCAAAGAATCTGACTCTGGATAATAAGGAAAAAAATACCATAAGATATTGGTTGACTCACAGAATCAAAGGGAAAGGTAAAAAATTGGGCCTTGAAATGATCAGGAACCAGGGATAGTCTAAAGAAAGAGTAATGATGGATCTTCAACCACTTGCAGTCATCATTCAAGATTCAGATTCTATGGATACAAAAATCTGATTGGCCTATATCCAAGGAGGAGGGAGCAGGCAGGTGGAATCGGGTTTGACAGTTCCATCTGTGCAAGAATCAAAAGAATGAGAGAGGGCAGTTTTCCTAAGCATAAGCAAGATGCTGTTCCTGGAAGGGGGAAAGGATGTTGGGCAGTAAAAAACAAAAGCTGTTCAACTACACACCCAAATGGTCCCTGTCCCACTCTCACTCTGCTCTCAAACCTCAGAGGCCAGAGCAAGTAAGGATTCAATAAAGACCAAGCCAACTTTCTGCAATTTTGCTTCCTATATTAGTTAAAAGTATCCAATATGTTTGCAGTAAAGTGTTCTAGCTTGGATCTGAAATCCCAAACATTGAATAACAATTACAGAAGCTTTCTAATGTAGCTCTGTTACTGAGACTTCTAAATGCATGCTTCTGCACAAAGACCTGATCCGCTTGGAAGAGGGTCATCTTTTCCAGTATCAACCACTTGGAGAAGCAAAGAGCAGGACTCAGGAAAAATCTCTTAACTGATTATCTGGATGTAGAGGATCTCGCTATAACAGTGCAGGAAATGAATTGGAGCAGGTCAAGACTGGGGAAGACGGGAGGCAGGGAGACCAGTGGGATTGTAGGTGGTATGTAGCAGGCTGCGGTATAGATGTGCCACTACAGGTTTTACCAGCTTGCTAGTTATATTAAGTTTACAATCAAATAATGCTGCAACCTTGAACAAAAGTCATTTTGCTTACATGCAAATAATTGTAGGGTACATTCCTACAACTAAAAATGCTGAGTCTGAGGGTATATACATTTTTTTTGAAATGGGGTCTCACTCTATTGCCCATACTACAGTGCAGTGGTGTGGTCACAGCTCAGTGGAGCCTTAGCATCTCAGATTCAAGAGACCCCCCCCCCACTGCAGCCTCTAGAGTAGCTGGGACTACATGCGTCCACCACCATGCTTGGCTAGTTTTTAAATTTTTTATAGAGACAGGGTTTCACTATGTTACCCAGGCTGGTCTTGAACTCTTTGACTCAAGTAATCCTCCTGCCTTGGCTTCCCAAAGTGTTAGGATTAAAGGTGTGAGCCACCACACCTGGCCCACATTTCTAATTATGACTGATATTGGTAAATTGCTCTACATAGAGGTTCTACCAATTTACACTGCCAACAAAGAAAGCCCACTGGCCTAGATCAATGGTTCTCCAACTTTAGTGTTCATCAGAATCACATGGAGGTCTTGTTAAAACACAGAGTGGTGGGCCCCAGGTCCAAAGTTTCTGATTCAGAAGGTCAGATGTGGGACCTAAGAATCTTCACTTCTAAAAACTTTCCAGATGTAGTTTGAAAATCACTGCAATAGATCGATTTGGCTTCCACCACTTCATAGACCTGTTTGCCCCAAGTCAGTAAGTTCCTCTTCAATTCTGTGGGCTTTTCTCCACCTCCATTTTGCTTAAATTTTCTGCTATATTTTAGATGTTTGTCTTTCTTTCTTTTCTTCCTTTTTCTTTCTTTCTCTTTCTTTTTCTTTTTTCTTCCTTTTCTTTTGTTTTTCTTTTTTCTTTCTTTTTCCTTTCTTTCTTTTTTTCCTTGCCTCCCTCCCTTCCTTCTCCCTCTTTCTCTCTCCCTTCCTTCCCTCCCTCTTTCTTTCTTTCTTACTCCCCCCCTCCCCCTTCCCCTCCTTCTTCTCCTCTTCCCTCTTCTCTTCTCCTCTTCTCTCTTCTCTCTTCTCTCTTCTCATTTGGTCCTGTTAAGTGTCCTTTCCTTGGCTCTCCTGTCCCTTAATGGACTCAGGCTTCATTTATTAGCCCACAGCTTTTCACCCAGAAGGAAAGCTCATTCCTTCTCAAGACTAAAAATATAAAGAGAATGTAAAGTCTGATGGGCAGGGTGGCAGGCGCCTGTAATCCCAGCTACTTGGGAGGCTGAGGCAGAAGAATTGCTTGAACTTGGGAGGCTGAGGTTGCAGTGAGCCAAGATTGCACCACTGCACTGCAGCCTGGGTGACAGAGCGAGACTCCATCTCAAAAAATAAATAAATAAACAAACAAACAAATACAAAGAATGTAAAGGCTGAAGCCATCTTTTGATCCTAACAGGAGAGTCTGCATTGCTAAGACAGAAACCAGATCCTGATGACACTATTTGAACCCTCTCTATTCAGCCATACCTGATGCCAGCCTTACTTTTTTTTTTAATCAGAGCAATTGTTTTTAAAAAATTAAACAGCAATTTTGATGGCAATACCCTATCCCAGCTTTTCCCCACTCCCAGCCCCCTTCTGCTCCCTGAAGCAAGCTCATTGTTAGACAGTTTATTTTCTTGCATATGACAGTAAGTTCTTTTTGCTTTTTACAAAATCAGGACACTGACAAGTGTGTCTTGAAGAAGGCTTCATTTAATTTCCACAAAGGTGATCCTGAATACTTTCAACTATTTGAGTTGTTTAATCTGATATTTCCTTTACTTGCTTCCGTATTTCTAAATAAGGTGTTTACTTCAATTTTTAAAGATCAGTTTCAGATGTAATCATCTACCGACTTCATAAGAGGTCAGCTTTCAGCTAACTTACACCTTATCCCACTTCCTGTGTTTCCCATCCTTTATAACTAAATACATCACACTTTTGTAAAATAGTAGTATTGCTAGGGCTGGGCACGGTGGCTCACGCCTGTAATCCCAGCACTTTGGGAGGCCGAGGTGGGTGGATCACAAGATCAGGTGTTCGAGACCAGCTTGGCCAACATAGTGAAACCCCATCTCTGCTAAAAAAAATACAAAAAATTAGCCGGGCATGGTGGTGGGTGCCTGTAATCCCAGCTACTTGGGAGGCTGAGGCAGGAGAATTGCTTGAACCCGGGAGGCGGAGGTTGCAGTGAGCCGAGATCATGCCATTGCATGCACATGCCTGGCGACAGTGCAAGACTCCATCTCAAAAAAAAAAAAATAGTAGTATTGCTGTTGCTTTGACTGTAAATATTATTCAATGATGAGCCAAGGAATTTATGACTATGTTTTCTTTCCTTACTTGGGTTGTTGTTTTGGGGTTTTTTGGTTTTGTTTTTGCTTTTCATGGTGTTAGTGATTGCTTTTCTTTTTTTAAATATTTGGTTCTCTGTATATCCAACTATTTTTTAAAATTTGTCAAATGCTCAATATTATTCTCAAAAGTTCAAACATATCATAGTTTATAGATTTTATTTTTGTTGTTAAGACTTCTTTTCTTACTGAAACTCTGTTTTTGTTTGTTTTGAGATGGAGTCTCGCTCTGTCACCCAGGCTGGAGTGCAGTGGTGTATCTCAGCTCACAGCAACCTCTGCCTCCTGGGTTCAGGCGATTCTCCTGCCTCAGCCTCCTGAGTAGCTGGGACTACACGCACATGCCACCACACCCAGCTAATTGTTGTATTTTTAGTAGAGACAGAGTTTCACCATATTGGCCAGGCTGTTCACAAACTCCTGACCTTGTGATCTGCCCACCTCGGCCTCCCAAAGTGCTGGGATTACAGGCATGAGCCACTGTGCCCAGCCTACTCTGTTATTTTTTTATCTGCCGGTTGCTGGTAAGTTGCAGGGTAGAGTGATAAACTGGCAAAACAAACTTTTTATTTCTGGATTCCAAATAGCACCATAAAAAAAGGTATTTTCTGGGACCATTGAGTCTCTTGAAAGAATACTCCAATATCTGCTTAGGAGTTATTCCAAGAGCAGGGCTGGAGAAAAATTGGAGGACGAGGAGCCACTATTCAGCAAACAGACTTTTGTTTAATCTGCTTCGTTTAAGCACTGTGCTTTACTTCCAATTTCCAAAGTACCATACACCTCCAAGTTCTGAACCTCTCCTCCTTCACTCAAGGACTTTCTACCTTGCAAAAATACATCTACCTTGTAGGTTTGTAACTTTATTCCTTTGTTTTATTTCAATGAGTGTTTTGGAAGGGAGATAAGTACATGTGGTCAATTCATCATACTTTTACAGACTATTTTTCTCAAACTCGTTTAACTCAGGAATTAGTCTTGCAGGGTCTAATTTTCATAAAGTCATTTATTTTTGCATCTCACTCCATGCTTCTGAGTTGCATTTCCTTCTTATGAAATATATATATACATCTTTCTGAGTTTAGAGTGAGGGTATATGAGTAGAAAACTCTCCGTTTTTGTCAGTTTCTTCATCAGCTTAATGGTTTATTATAAGATGAAGATCCTTGTAATCACTTCCTAAACCAAGAAATAGAACTTTGTCAGCCACACCAGAAGCCTGTCCATGTGCTCTACCCCAATCACAAACTCCTTTCACCCCCATCACTACCCTGACTTTTAAAATAACCACTTCTTTTTGCATTTAAGTATATCCCTAGACATTATAGTCTTGCTCATTAATTTAATGTCTTTTATGCCTCCTTTAAGCTATAGGTTCTTCCCCCCCCGCCCCGCCCGCCACTTACAATACATATATTGAATAACCCAGTTGTTTACTTTGCAGGGTTCCCCATGGTCTGGATTTTGCAGATTGCACACTCATGGCATATTTCAATATGCTCCTTTGTCCTCTATTTCTGTAAACTGGCAACTGGATCAAGAAGTTTGAGCACACTCAGGTTTAATCCCTTTGGTAGAACTACACGTTATCATGAATTTATATATTTAAACATATATGATGAGTTTCAGTCCATTCTAATTATTACCTTTATTGAAACTCAAATTGTCCTATCCATGGCCAATAGGAGCCTCCTCTAGTTGGCTGGGTCCTTTGGACATGACTCCAGAAGTCTTTAACCATTTCTCTGGTCTCTAGTATAATAAGATATTTCATGCTCATTCCATACATTCCCTGCCCTAAACCTAGAACCGCTTGTTTCTTTTAGTGGGACTTGGCATTTCATACTATATATATATATATCTATATACATATAGATATATGTATATAGTCATGTGCTGCATAACGACATTTTGGTCAACAATGAATGTCATATACCACTGTGATCCCACAAGATTATAACAGAGCTGAAAAATTCCTATTGCCTAATGACATCTTTATTTCATTTTATTTTGAGACTGGGTCTTGCTCTGTCACCCAGGCTGGAGTGCAGTGGTGCAATCACTTAGTGACATTCTGATGATCCTGACCCTGTGTAGTCCTAGGCTAATGTGTGTTTGTGTCTTCATTTGTAACAAAAAAAGCTTAAAAAGTAAAAAATAATAATAATTATCAAAAACTTTAAAAATAAAAAGCTTATAGAATAAGGATACAAAGAAAATATTTTTGTACAGTTGTACAATGTGTTTGCGTTTTAAGCCAAGTGTTATTACAAAAGAGTCAAAAAGTTTTTAAAATATCAAAAAGTTTATAAGGTAAAATGTTGCAATAAACTAAAGGTAATTTATTATGGAAGAAAAAAATTTTTTTAAATAAATTTAGTGTCGCCTAAGTGTACAGTTTTTATCAAGTCTCCAGTAGTGTGCAGTGATGTCCAAGGCCTTCACATTCACTCACCACTCACTCACTGACTCACCCACAGCAACTTCCAGTCCTGCAAGCCCCATTTATGGTAAGTGCCCTACACAGGTGTATCATTTTTAACCCTTTATACTGTATTTTTACTGTATTTTCTATGTTTTGATATATTTAGATGTACAAATACCACTGTGTTATACCTGCCTGCAGTAATCAGTACATTAATATGCTGTACAGGTTTGTAGCCTGGGAGCAATAGGCTATACCATATAGCCTAGGAATATAGTAGGCTGTACCATATAAGTATGTGTAAGTAGTACAGTCTATGGTGTTCCCATAAGGACAAAGTCGCCTAATGATGCATTTCTTAGAACATATCCCTGTTGTTAAGTGATTCATGACTCTGAGTGTGTGTGTGTGTGTGTGTGTGTGTGTGTGTGAAATGTTAGGATACATACATATATGTATTTCAGAAAAAATTTTTTTTGAATTATAATGTGTTATAATTAGTTCTGTTACCTGTCTTGGGTTTTCTTTATCAAGAACTTCTAATCTATATGTTGGATCTTCTTTGCCTATTTTCAGTATTTATCGTTTCTCTCAAATTATTTCTGTTTACATTTATTTTTGATTTAAAAAACTCATTTTCAAATTGTAGTTCTTTTCAGACACTTGTATTTTCTTATTCTTTTATTCCTTGTATTTTAGTCCTCTTTTCTGAAATCAGTTTTTCTTTTATTTCTAACCCTTTCCCAAGTTCTGTTACTTCATTCCTGAGTTTTTCTTCTTCTGGCTTGTTCTGCTGTTTCATGTCTCATATCATTTTATATGTTTACAGTGACACTGTGCCAGGTGTTACATAAACAGTGGTATTCAAAATAAAGTCCATGTCTCCAATAATCATATTTCACTCATTCCAAGCCACATTTATCTCTTTGTTTCTGTTTCTCTTTCTTCCCTCACCCCAACTTGGAATGCTTGTTTAAACATTAAAATTTTCTCATAGTTGATTTTAAAATGAAATCTGTAAGGGTAAACTTTTCTAGCTATAGGCTACCATAATCTTTCCCTTATTTTGAAATCTTGAATAAGTTTTCAATTTTCTTGACAGTCTGTCCCTTGAACCTAGATCATTAGCTTTTTAAGGAAAAAAATTATGGCTTTTTATATCTCCCAGAATAAAGCCAACAATGACTCTGAGGCTGGGCGTGGTGGCTCACACCTGTAATCTCAGTACTTTGGGAGGTCAAGGCGGATGGATTGCTTGAGCTCAAGAGTTTGGGACCAGCCTGGGCAACACAGTGAGACCCCCATCTCTACAAAAAATGAAAAAAATTAGCCGGGGGCAGTGGCACGTGCCTGTAGTCCCAGTCACTCGGGCTGAGGTGGGAGGATAGTTTGAACCTGGGAGGTCAAAGCTACAGTGAGGAGTGCCTGTACTGCTGCACTCCAGCCTAGGTGACAGAGTGAGACCCTGTCTTTAAAAAAACAAAGAAAGAAAGAAAAAGAATGACCCTGGGCATTGTTGGAACTCAGAAAACAATACCCCAAAATGAAGACCTCAGAAGCAAAAGATTTTTCCCACCTTCTCCAACCCTCCTGTCTCTCAATCCCATTCTTCCCCCCACCCCCACCCCCAAGGCTAGTCATAGAAACTGGAATCCGTCTTTCCCAAAGCAGGGCATAGAAACCAAAACCCCACCCTTTCCCAAAGCCAGCCACAAATCTAAAAATATTACTCTAACCTCCTTGCACCCCTTTCTGTGCAAATATTGGACATAAAGAAATTATCTGGCCGAGCACAGTGGCTCACGCCTGTAATCCCAGCACTTTGGGAGGCCGAGGCGGGTGGATCACCTGAGGTCAGGAGTTCAAGACCAGCCTGGCCAACATGGTGAAACCCCGTCTCAACTAAAAATACAAAAAAAAATTAGCTGGGCGTGGTGGCGGGCGCTTGTAATCCCAGCTACTTTGGGAGGCTAGGACAGGAGAATCACTTGAACCTGGGAGGGGGAGGTTGCAGTGAGCCGAGATCGCACCATCACACTCCAGCCTGGGCGATAAGAGCAAAACTCTGTCAAAAAAAAAAAAAAAAGAAGGAAAAGAAAAGAAAGAAATTATCTGACCTACCTTGTTTAACTGTTGTAGGCCACAGCCCCCATTCCAGAAGGTCCTGTTCGATACCCAGAATGAATGCTGCAGACAGGCCAAGGAGAATCTAGATAGGCCTTGCTGGGTTTCTTGCCTGTTGGCATCAGAGTGTTTTTTGTCCAGTCATTTTTTTTGAGACAGAGTCTTGCTCTGTCTCTCAGGCTAGAGCGCAGTGGCGCAATCTTGGCTCACTGCAACCTCCGCCTCCCGGGTTCACGCCATTCTCCTGCCTCAGCCTCCTGAGTAGCTGGGACTACAGGCGCCCGCCACCACGCCCGGCTAATTTTTTGTATTTTTAGTAGAGACGGGGTTTCACCGTGTTAGCCAGGATGGTCTCGATCTCCTGACCTTGTGATCCGCCCGCCTCAGCCTCCCAAAGTGCTGGGATTACAGGCGTAAGCCACCGCGCCCGGCCTTGTCCAGTCATTTGTTTATACGGCTGTCCATGCTTTGTGAACCTAAGCATACAATACACGATTTCCCTTGTTATATTTGGGTGTTCATTCTGAAGGCTCCCGTGTCACATAAAACGATGGTCAAATCAATGTCTATGTCTTTTCTCCTAGCGGCTTTCAGCGAAACTTCAGAAGGTGAAGCGAAGTTTTCCCTTGGCCCGGACAGCATCATCATTAATGTCATTAATAAACATTCCCACGGTATTTGGCCCTTGTATGTCCTTTGTATGGTGCTGGGGATACAATGACATATCGCTGCAGAGATTTTCAAATGTAAAAGAAGAGGGATTATACTGATTTAAAAGCTAGATTCTGTCCTCACCCTGGAGCTAGTCTGCATTTATGAAAATTTACTTTCCACTGCGGTAGACAGACGTTTTCTACTCCAGCGGAACTGTGCCTTTCCTCAAATCTAGTCTCAAATTTAGGTTCCTTTTCATTTTCTGTTATGGAAAGGCCCTCAGCATATCCCAGGCTTTGGAGCCTTTTGTTAGTAGTCTGGCCCATGCATAATTTCCCCTTCCTCTGAAGTATACATAGCACCTCACTAGTTACATTTTAATACACTTTCCTATGTCTCAGTGGTACCAATATATTAACATATGTCCCAGTTTAGTTTGGCTTTTAATTTCTTATCTTCTAAGAAGATAGATGCGTTCTGTATCACCTTCTCGAGTCCTAATGGTTAACTGGAATGAACACAAGCAACAAACCCTCCGGCCTGGAGCCCAAAACAACAGTCGCGGTTCTGCAACAGAAAAGGCTGCGCTGGCCCTGGGACCTGTCTCGGAAATGCTCCTCATCCATCTAGTTTCTCCCAGGACAACCAGGCCCAACCCCACGGGAATATACAGAGAGGCCTCGGGTCACAGACTTAAAGCTGTAAAAGGGAGGAGGCGACGGTCTGGTCCCAGTCACCGACCAGCCACCTACTACTAGGGCCCGAACCCAGGACTGCAGACGCACCTCCCCTCCCTCCCTTTCCAGCTCCGCCTGGCGGCGGCGTTGCTCCTAAGGGGCGGGGCTTCCGCTTCCGGCGGGGGATTGTTGACGCCTGCGGCTGCTGCGGTGGTGACGGGGCTGTTGGGGAGGGGCCACTGGGGGAGGGAAACGGAGCAGTGACAGGTACCCCGGAGGGTGCTGCTGAGGCGACGATGGCCGAGGGGCCCGAGGAAGCCCGAGGCCGCCCTCCCGGGCAGGACGATGGCGGAGGGGACCACGAGCCCGTCCCTTCCCTGAGAGGCCCTCCTACCACCGCCGTCCCTCGCCCCCGCGACGACCCCCAGGCCGAACCCCAGGCCCCGGGCCGGCTCACAGCCCCGGGCCTCGCGGCCGTCGCCGCCGCCGACGAATTGGAGCCGCCGCGCGAGCTCAGGAAGCGCGGGGAGGCGGCCTCCGGCTCCGGTCCGGAGCTGCAGGAGCAGGCGGGCTGCGAGGCGCCCGAAGCCGCGGCGCCACGAGAGAGACCAGCGCGGCTGAGCGCCCGCGAGTACTCCCGGCAAGTGCACGAGTGGCTGTGGCAGTCCTACTGCGGCTACCTCACCTGGCACAGCGGCCTGGCCGCCTTCCCAGCCTACTGCAGCCCCCAGCCCTCCCCGCAGAGCTTCCCTTCGGGCGGCGCTGCAGTCCCACAGGCCGCGGCGCCGCCGCCCCCGCATCTGGGCTATTACAACCCCTTCTACTTCCTGAGCCCCGGGGCCGCGGGGCCTGACCTGCGGACAGCTGCCGGCATCAGCACCCCTGCTCCAGTCGCGGGCCTGGGACCCCGGGCTCCTCACGTGCAGGCGTCGTTCCGGGCCACTCCAGTGACGAGGGTAGGATCCGCAGCCCCTTCGCGAAGCGCGAGCGAGACCGGGCGACAGGCAGGTGAGAAACGCGAGGTGGAGGCTGGGCGGAGTAGAAGGGTCTTCGGGGGCCTGTGGGGTAGAACTGGCACGCTTTTTAGACCTGTAACTGCTGCTTCTACTCTGGTTGACCATCCTGCCGGTTCACTAGCTATCGTTTGTCCAGGCCCTAAATTCCCAAAATGTACAAGGAGGCAATACAGTTTCTTCTTCCTTTAGACCTGGCACTCCAAATTGATTCCCTTACTCATGGGACTAGCTGTTTATTCGTGAAAAGAAATTGCTCTTCAAACCATCCTCTTCCTTTGGTTTTCACGCTCTGCAGAGTGAGGGCCAAAGCTAAATTCGCAAATGGCAAACCCACTTTTGGAGGGGCTCGACTGGTAATGCTGAAAATTATTCAGACATTGGCTACTTAGGACAGTGGAACTGAACGGATATAAAAGGAGATTGACATGGATACAAGTGGAGTTAGGAAGTTTTGATTGGGTCAAAGCTTCACTTCATTTGATCAATATTTTGCATATTGTGTAATTGTTTTTGCTTCTGTGTGTGAACTAGAATATTTTGAATTAGTTACACTTCTTAGTTTACTATTTAAGCTATTAGTTAGACTTTTCGTTTATTTTAGCCACAGATAGATGGGACAAGAACTAGTTGATGCCTCTGATCCCAGTCAGAATTTAGGATGACAGATTGATACTCACTGGGTTTATTTTAAAGAAAGCAAACAAACTAAAAAAACAGGGGTTGGGGGGATTACAGGGATTTACTTTGTACTAATTGCCGATATTTATCCTTGATTTGTACTAAAAAATGTTTAATTTTGTGTCACTTAGATGTGGCCACCTGGATTCTCCTCATTAGAGTTCCTAGTGAAATGTAGTGGGTACCCTAATCAAATTTATCTGTGAAATCAGTTTTTTGGGGGGAAAGTGGGGCGGGGAGGCAAGGTCTGCTTCTATCGCCCAGCCTGGATAGTGCAGTGGCGCGATCTTGGCTCCCTGCAACCGCTGCCTCCCAGGTTCAAGCCATCCTGCCACCTCAGCTTCCCTAGTAGCTGGGACTAAAGGCATGCGCCACCACGCCCGACTAATTTTTGTATTTTTTGTTGAGACGGGATTTCGTCATGTTGGCCAGGGCCAAACTGGTCTCGAACTCCTGGCCTCAAGCAATCTGCCCGCCTCGGCCTCCCAAAGTGTTGGGATTACAGACGTGAGTCACTGCGCCTGGCCGTGTGAAATCAATTTTTAAACGTTAAGGTGATGAAAGCAAACTTTAAGTTCAGTAAATAATGGAGTACTGTTACTCTATTTTAGTAACATGGATTCTTGGTGGAATCAGTATCAATAGCTGCTGCACGGTTATAAATATTTTTTATTAAGTTGTACCTTGACTTTCTTTAGCAATTCATTATATGGCTTGTGTTCCAAGACTTATGTGAAATGATTTGTTTTTCCTTTTTTTTTTTTTAATTTACAGGCAGAGAATATGTTATTCCGTCCTTGGCCCACAGATTTATGGCAGAGATGGTGGATTTCTTTATTCTCTTCTTTATAAAAGCAACCATTGTCTTAAGCATTATGCACCTCAGTGGGATAAAGTAAGTTGAGGACATTTGCAGAAAGGTTTTAATTTCTACTGTTTAATGATCTTGTATTATTACATTGTGGGAATCTCACCTATCAAAAATAGGTAAAAAGAGCCTCCAAACCTGCTTTGATTTTATTCACCTGTTCTTTTAGTCCAGGAACTAATTTACCTCTCATTATCCTGTTCCCTCTTGCTATCTTGTGGAGTCTCTAAAGACAAAGGTATAAAGAGCTTTTGGTAGGTGAATTAATAATCAACTAGATGGCATTTCCAAATGGGATTGCATATACTGTGGGGCAAGTCCCAAGTGAACTTCAAAGTGAGACATTTATTTGAGTAATCCTTCCAGATTAACAATAATCATAATAGCAGTTATCACTTCCTGAGTACTTTCTATATGCCATGTATTGAGCTTGCTCACTTTATATGGATTCTTATTTAATCTTAATACCAAGATGAGATGTAGAGATTAATACCACCATTTTATAGAGTTTGAAATTTGGGTTTATGAAAAGTTGAGCACAGAACTTAAAATGTTACAAAGGTAGTAAATGATGGAGTCAAGATACAAACCTGTGCAGTCAAATTTCAGGGTCCTTGCCAGAAACCTATTACTGTGATTCCTCCCTGTCCCTCCCTCTCACTCCACTACACATCCAGTGAAATACCAACTCCTTTATGTTCAATTTCCTGAATAGCTTTCAACCCCAGACCTCCTCACTGCCAGATCATTTTTCTTTTTTTGAGACAGAGTCTTGCTCTGTCACCCAGGCTAGAGTGCAGTAGTACAATCACGGCTCACTGCAGCCTTGATCTCCTGTGCCCAAGCGACACTCCCACCTCAGCCTCACAAGGAGCTGGGACCACAGGCATGCTCCACCATGCCTAGCTAATTAAAAAAAAATTTTTTTTTTTGTAGAGATGGGGTCTCCCTATGTTGCCCAGGCTGGTCTCAAATTCCTGGGCTCAAATGATCCTCCTGCCTTAGCTTCCCAAAGTGCTGAGATTACAAGCATGAGCCACTGCACCTGGCCCATTTTTTATCATCATTGCTTCTCCCTACTCCGACTACTGTCATCTCTTGCTTGGATTATAGCAGAAGCCTTCTAGTGGTAACTCAGTCTCCTGTTTTATCTCAGTCCAGTCTCTGATATAAAACCAAAGTGATCATAAATCCTGGTTCTGCTCCTTTCCTACCTTAAAACCCTTCAATGGTTTCTCTTTTTAAAATTTTTACTGTTTTTTTAGAGATGGGGATTACATGTGTGAGCCACCATGCTCAGCCCCTTCAATGGTTTCTCTTTACCAGCAGGATAAAGTCTGAATTTCATCATGTGGTTTATACTCAGGAGGGTGTCTCAACCTCCCGAGTAGGTGGGACTACAGGTGCATACCACCACACCCTGCCTTTATTTCTTAATCACTGCCACCTCTCACATTTAGTATATGAGCCACACCAAACTGCTTATAGCTTCTATCATATTCTCTCTTTCTCCAAGACATTCTTTCCTGCTGTTCCCTCTTTGTGGAACATTATTTCCTCTTCTTGGTCTGGCTAACTTCTCTTCATCCTTCAGATCCTCATCTAACTGTCTTTTCTGGGAAACCTTCACAAGGTTAAGTGTACCTGGTGTATGTTTCCATAGTATCCTAGGTTCCCCATCACAGCACTCATCCCACTTTATTATTGCTGCTTATTTATTGTTCTGTTTTCTTTGCTAGGTTAGACCCTCCATGAAAGCAGGGACCATGTAAATTCATTCACCCTTATTTCCCCAGGGCTAGTACAGTGTCTGCTCATGATAATGCTGCTTATTTTTTGAATAAACTAATGAATACTTTATGATACTAGATGGTTGGGAATCTAAAGATTAGTTTAGAATTTCAATTAAAATGTATGACTTGCACTAATGAAAAAAAAGTCAGTGCTACTGTTCTGGTAACTAATTCTTTATAACCCCAAACTATTATTTTTGTGTAGGGATATCTCTAAGTTTGCTATGCATTATATAATAGAAGAAATAGATGAAGACACATCAATGGAAGACTTGCAGAAAATGATGGTTGTGGCTCTTATATACAGATTATTAGTTTGTTTCTATGAGGTAAGCTACTGGACTTCAGCAAGAATTAATATTTAACAATCTAATTTTATGTTTTTACATTTATTTTTTTGAGATAGAGTCTCACTCTTTCTCCCAGGCTGGAGTGCAATGGTGTGATCTTGGCTCACTGCAACCTCTGCCTCCTGAGTTCAAGCAATTCTCCTGTCTCAGTCTCCTGAGTAGGTGGGACTACAGGTGCATACCACCACACCCAGCTAATTTTTGTATTTTTAGTAGAGACAGGGTTTTGCCATGTAGGCCAGGCTGGTCTCAAACTCCTGGCCTCAGTGATCTGCCCACCTTGGCCTCCCAAAGTGCTGGGATTACAGGTATGAGCCACCGCACCCAGGCAACAATCTAATTTTAGATTATCAGCTCAAGACGAAAAAGTAATAGAAATTTATAATTATTCATGTCTTTTCCACGTGTCTACTTTTCTGTTTTTTTCCAAATTTTAACTAATCATTAAGTAAAAACTTTTGGAAGAGAGACATTTTACAATTTCTTTGAAATATTTCTCAGTCTTAGAAACTCAAATAAAATTTCACTTATAGATTGTGGTCCAAAAATATACTTGTAAATTGGTTGTGGAACTTCCAATGTAGTTTTCCACAGAAACAACTTACTGCAAAGTATAGTAGTCATAGAGAAATATTACAGGAGACAGACATCTTGTGGTATTGGACATGTTAGAGACCTACAGAAATGCATAAAGTTAAATGGTTAACTTTTGAGTATTCTATGCAATTCTTTCAACTTGAAAAATTTAAAACATGAAATAATATGGTGGGAAAAGTTTATCTTTAAAATTGGTATAGTTGAGCCAGTAAGTTATTTTTAAATTATCCTTTTTTCCTTAGATAATTTGCATTTGGGGAGCAGGTGGAGCTACCCCAGGGAAGTTCCTGCTGGGGCTTCGAGTTGTGACATGTGATACATCAGTGCTTATTGCACCAAGTCGGGTTTTAGTGATTCCTTCCTCAAATGTTAGCATTACAACGTAAGTCCTTTTCTTAGCTTAATCTACTACATACTTATGAAAATAATGTGTTTTAGAATATTGGGGTTTTTTTCTTCATAGTAGATAGGCTTATATTTATTAAGTTTAAAACAAAGTGAATATTTATTTCAGTTGTGTTACATCATTGTAGACCTCTTTTACAGTATACATTTTCAAGATGATCTTTTTTTTTTTTTTTTTTTTTTTTGAGATGGAGTCTCACTCTGTTGCCCAGGCTGGAGTGCAGTGGCACAATCTTGGCTCACTGCAGGCTCCGCCTCCCAGCTTCACGCCATTCTCCTGCCTCAGCCTCCTTCCTGAGTAGGTGGGACTACAGGCGCTCGCCACCACACCCGGCTAATTTTTTGTGTTTTTAGTAGAGATGGGGTTTCACCATGTTAACCAGGATGGTCTTGATCTCCTGACCTTGTGATCCGCCTGCCTCCGCCTCTCAAAGTGCTGGGATTACAGGCGTGAGCCACCATACCTTGCCTCAAGATGATCATTTTATGAATTATAAGTCACAATACAAGAGGATGATTTGGGTGTTGATGCTGTATTAGTGCTCCACAACCACCTTTATTATTCTCTGGATCTGTGGACGTTAGGTCAGGTACTAATCTGCCTTGAGTCTCCATTTGGCCGTACCTGTCATTATTCCATCTTGAATAGGCAGTAGAGTTTTGACAGCTATGCATTCGTGCATCCTTCTCCTGCTGTTAGGTGAGAGCTTGTAATACTGCCAAGTATTCAAGGTTAGCTGTTGGCATCTAGCGCTGGGGGAGGGTACAACCAGTGATAATGGAAATTGTGGAGGTCAGTGGCTGGTAGTCAGTTGAGCCAAACAAGATATTGGCTGCAATTTTTGCCAGAATGATTCAGACCTGGATTGTTACATCAAGAAATATAAACAAGTGACTCTAGAAACCTTGGTTTTGCCATCTTCAAATTTTTCTTAAAATTTGGTAGTTATAGCCGGGCATGGTGGCTCACGCCTGTAATCCCAGCACTTTGGGAGGCTGAGGTGGGCAGATCACGAGGTCAGGAGATCAAGACCATCCTGGCTAACACGGTGAAACCCCGTCTCTACTAAAAATACAAAAAATTAGCTGGGCATGGTGGCGGGCCCTGTAGTCCCAGCTACTCAGGAGGCTGAGGCAGGAGAATGGCATGAACCCAGGAGGCGGAGCTTGCAGTGAGCTGAGATTGCACCACTGCACTCTAGCCTGGGTGACAGAGCAAGACTCCATCTCAAAAAAAAAAAAAAAAAAAAAAATTTGGTAATTATAAACCTACCTACTTCTTTTAATAAGAGTCAGTAATGGCTAATGTTTATTGAGTACTTTTTATATACCTGCACTGTTAATAACACTGCATATGTATTAACTAATTTAATGCTCATAACACTGCATGTGTATTAACTAATTTAATGCTAACAACCTCATAAGATAGATACTATTGTTCCCTTTTTGCAGATGTGGAATACAACTAGTAATTGGTAGAAGATGGATCTGAATTTAACTAGTCTGGATTCAGAACCCACACTCGTAGCCACTGTACTTTTCTGCAGCCCTTCAGTGCACTAAAAGGCAGAAATCTAACATAAGTAGGATAATTCTCCATTCTGAGTGATTGTTGAAAGCTTTCAAAAGCTTTGCTTAATCACTGGATCCCACAAAGGAAAATGCTGATTAAAGAACACACAGTACTTTAAAATGCATGTTTTTTCTATAAGGTAGACAAATGGGACTACAGTAAGCATACTCAGAAAGTACTCAGAATTCATGTTCATTTCTTCTGAGAAAATACTAGAAAGCTCTGTATTTTCTAGTTCAATATTCTGAGACATGTTTATTACTGCTTTTTATGTTGTTGAAGTCTTATTAGAAATAGCCCAGGTGGTTTGATCATGATACAGTGCCACTTGAAAATATATCAAAGGTAAAAATTCTCTCAACTATACTTTGAATGTCTTTTTCCCTGTAGACTTCTGTAGAGAAGTATAATTGTGTTTTAAATGTCTATTTTGAACTTGATGGGATACCATTAATCTATATGTGGTTTGATGTGTAACTTACCTGATACTTTTGTTTTAACTTTTTAGGTCCACTATCCGAGCTTTGATCAAGAATTTTTCAATTGCTTCTTTTTTCCCTGCTTTCATCACACTACTGTTTTTTCAGCATAATCGAACAGCTTATGACATTGTAGCAGGAACCATTGTGGTAAAAAGAAATGGGGTCAGATGATGCCCCCCAAAACCCTGATTTCCACACACTAAGACTAAATTATGTCTCAAGGCCATCAGTATCCCTGGGTTACACTAATTGATGATTTAGAAATTAAAGCAGTCACTCCAGTGTGATGCAGGTGACTACTCTGAAAGTATTGATTTTACTTGAATGCCAAAGAACTTTTCCAGAAGAAAAATCTATTAAATTCAAGTATTAAAATTTTTAGATCAAAAAGGCAAATGATTTTATAAACAATGGACAATATATACTTTCTTAAGATCTAAGAATTTGCTGAAAGCATTTTCAGCTTTGAAATCTCCAAATGAAACTTTAAAATTTATTTTGGTTTATCCCAAAATAATGGAAAATGTCCAGTTGTGTTTTGTAAACACCTATGTGACTCATCTTTTAGTTTACACTTCCTGGGGAAATTGTCTTTGGTGTTTAGGGGAGGGAATGAGAACACAAATTGGATAATCCACTGTCTCCCATCCCAGGAGGTGGTGAGTTGGCTGCAAGAGAAAGGGACAAGTGAGGCAGGCCTAGCAGTTCCCTTACCTGAAGTTTTCAAATCCATACTGCAGTTCCCGTTCGTAATGATGTAACTTGACAACTATTCTTAATGCTTGAACATGTATTTAGGGGCAAGTTTCTCATGATGATGAAAAAGTATTAAGTCATATTGCTATGTTAATTGGTTTTTTTTAAAAGGTAAGTTAGTGATTACTTTTAATGGTGGGGGAGTAAGTTTTCACTGTAAATTGAACTTATAATTTATGTGCAAGTGTTTTCAGTGCCCTGAATCAAACTATAAATATGTGGGGAGAAATCACCTCCATCAAACAGTTGCATATTTACTGTAAAAGTATTCCCAGTATGTGTGCAGCATGAAGAAAGTATTAGTGCTTCTCAGTGTTCTCAATGAGTGTAAATTCTATTTATATACAGTATATTCACATACTACTTTCCTTATATTTTATATAGTTCTATGACTGTTGAAACATCAAGGAGTTAAAAAAATCTTAATATTTCATGATTAACTATAAATACTATTAATAGCTTGCAAAATATTAGCAATTTTCCCATTATGGACTATTCTCTCTAAAGCAAGGGAGACTGGCATTCCCAGACATTATTCTAGATTCTTTAAGCTCATTTTAGGTCTGCTAAAGTCTGGGGGGAAATGTTAAGCAAAGTGATACTGTGTATATTGCCATTTTGCTTTATTCTTCTGTTGAAGCAAAATTGTGGGGTTTTATTATGTGTGTGTGCTTTTCCTAGATGTCCCAGTTAGCTGTGCTGAGATATACCTGTACTATTTATGGCTTAAGTTTTGATTCTTAGGTATTTTCTCCAGCTCTGACATTGTTTTCCAAAGACACACTAAACTGCATTGCACAGTTCAAAAATTTGATTACTTAAGGGATCAATCTAGGTGGTGTTCTTGGTCTTAAATTTAATAGCAAACACAGTACATATCTATTATCACTATATTAATTTTCAAAGATTTTTCTTTGACATTTAAAACTGTGACAACAGAGATTCACATTTGATTATAGAAACTTAATGTCTATTAATTTTATTACAAAATTTCATAAACCGTGTTTTTCAAAATAAGTTTATGTCAAATCCAGCTTCCCAGAAACACTAATAGTTAAGTATGTCAATGTACTAAATAAATCATTCACTTGCACCCATGGGGAAGATTTAGTGTTTACCGCCTTTCACAGTGAAAAAAAGAAAAATCTTTCATTTTTAAAATTAGGAGATGTTACGTAACTTGGCACTTTAGTAGTGTATACACTAGCATTAGTTTATACACCACTTTTGCCACTGGGGAATTCAAGTTGAAATGTCCCTCAATCATATAGGTCTGGAATACATCTTTCATTCGTAATTTCTGCTCAGATAATTGAATAGTTTGCCATCTAGATTATTTTCATTTATACTATAAAACAAAAGCAAACTAGTCCAGTTTAATTTTTTATACTTAGAATATTGCACATTTTCTATATATGAGTCATTCAGATTAGTATCTATGTAGGTTCAGTCAGCTCCAACCATGGATTCGAGGTATTATACTGTATAACCCTACAAAATACACAGAAGTATTATTTGCCTTTATAATAGAACCCAAGAGTCTGTTTCAATTTGTGAATTCAGTATTTGCACAGAGATTTTGATTCCCAAAGTTTGGAAAAACATGACAAAACAACGAGGGAAGAAGGAACCAGGCCTTAGTGCCACATATTTTTCTCTTGGGGTTGTAAGGTAGTCTCCTGCTTTCCAGAACACTTTATTATATTTCACTTACAGACCTGATTTTCTGTGTCAAAGTATAATTCTCATGCTGAAGCTGTAGCCTAAAAAGCCAAAAGAAAGTTGTCTTCATTGTACAAACATATTCATCACTTTAACAAAATAAGGGAACAAAATTTAGTATTCAAGCTGAGTGAGAATACTGTTTCAATGAGCATGTCCCTAAGATAAGCCAGAATTGGCAGTTAATTTAGGCGTCTAGAAAATCTCAGTTCCCACCAGTAAAATTATCCTGAGTGGCTAATGCACCTTGAGAAAAATCTGGCATACTGAATAAATAACATTAACTTGGGAGCCAAGAGCTGGGTAAGCCTTACCTTTAGACTACTCTGTGACTACAGAAATAAAGCCAGCACTTTTGGAACTAGTAAGCCTTCACTTGTCAGTATCATAAAGAGTATTGCCCAACTGAACTTTGCTCCCACTGGTTCAGTAGTTACTTATTTCTGCCTAAGCACTCACCTTCCGATTTTACCCAAGTATACAGGATAGAAAAAAGTGCATTATATTTGAGAGCTACTTCACCCAAATTACAAAATGAGTCAGTGTTTTTAGATTCAAGTGATAGTAAAAGGATTTGTTCCCTTCAGTGACTTGAGTGTTTTAGTTATGCATAAGTATTTCTAGCAAAGGAAGGGTAGAAAGGAATTGAAGATTAATTTACACTATTTGCTACTTGGGAATAAAGGGCTTTTTGAAGGGGGTATGGATATTAAATGTTTTCGTTATATACTTATCCCTATTAAAACAGGCAGTTGTTTCTTTGAATATGCCTAAATAACAGTATTCTTAAAATCTGACAAGTAACATGTCAATTACTTGATATTCCTTGTCTCCAGTACCACAGGCCACTCTTGACATCCCATGTTTGCCTGGATAAAGTTCCTCATTTCAAACAGTATACATATTTCTTTGCAGTTCATTATAGTAAGGCTTAACCTGTAAACAATATCTGATGGCCCACCTATAAATAAAATTCAGCATTCTATTTTTAATAATTTGTATGCCACCAATTTGTATTATTTGTCTCAATAAATACTTAGTCATCAATGCATCTGTATTTTGTATATTTCTTTGAGACGGTTTGCTCTAGAATCGCCTGCTTAGGGAGACCTTGCTTCCAAATACAGGTTTTCCAGTGGGTTTAGCAGTAAACTAGAATGCTTTCAGAAATAGAGATCTATGAAAAAAGAATCGCCCATCTTTAGGGATATATTCTTTTAGCAGGCACACTCACAAGTTACCTGTACATGAATTAAGCTTACTATTAAACTAATCCAGTCCTTCAAGAGTTGTTAACCATCACAACCACCACACAAGTCTCATCTGGGCAATTTAAAACCAATTCTGACCTTAAAAGCCTTTCCCATTCTAACTTTTATGAACAGGTCCAGAGAGAAAGGCAGGAAGCGAAACAACGGGTTCCTCACTCAACAGGGGCAAAGATAATAAAGGATAAACTAGACTGTAGCTAAAAGATGGTGCAAGTCCTGTAGACAATGTGCTGCTGTTACGAGCCTAGCCACAAACTTGTTAGGCCTGTAGACAATGTGCTGCTGTTATGAGCCTAGCCACAAACTTGTTTTGGAACTAGAGTAGATTTTTGTGACAAGTTTACAAAGGTGCCCTATATTACAAAAGGTAGTCTCTGACTGACATGGTCATACAGCTGATGCATGTAGCTAGACCTACTACCTCCATTTTCTCAATTTTACTAGACCACATTTGTCAGTTTCCATTAAATGCACTGGCTAAAATAACCATTATAAAATTTCCATTGTATTTTACTTTTCCAAAGTAAAATAATACTTTCCAATTGAAAAGTTCTTTCCAGGCTTAACCAGCAAATGGCCTGGTTATATGTTGTTAAAATTAGTTCAATAACTAATTTCAAATACTAATTAGGTAAGTAATTTCAGAGGAGAATTTGTAACAAGTATTAATAGGCAGCTTAAAGACATTTTTCAGTGGTCTGAACTGTACCTTTTTCTCAATGCTCGGAATCGTAATTACTCAAAACAACCTAGTACTTTGCTTAAAGTGACACCCCCAAACCTCAGTGCATCAGTCTGCCAGGTGCTTATTTGATGATGCAGACTTTTGGAACCTATCCAGTCCCAGTTTCTGGTGATGGGGGTCGTAGAACATATATTTGACATACCCTGCCAAATATTACTAACGGTACATTCAGTGAGAGCCACCAGTCCTCTCATCAATCGACCAAATTATAAAAACACCTACCTAATTATTCAATTAAACTTTCTGAACATGACTTTCCTCCCTTAGAGATTCTTTTTCATTAAAAACAATTCCTGGCTGGGTTTGGTAGCTTACACCTGTAATTGCAGCATGTTAGAAGGCAAGAGGATCATACCAAGACCCTGTCTGTATAAAAAATAAAAATCTTAGCATGGTGGCACATACCTGTAGTCCCCAGCTACTCTGAAGGCTGAGGCAGGAAGATGGCTTGAGCTTAGGAGTTGAAGGCTGCAGTGAGCTATGATAGCACCACTGCATTCCAGCCTGGGTGACAGAGGGAGACCTGGCAATCTATCTTCATTACTCATTGGCCCAGCATGAGAAGTATGGGCTTTTATTACTTTCTTTCCAACATTTGTTTCCCTGCCATCCACAAGTATCCTCAATTTTCACTTGTGTATGCAATATACAACCCAAAGCAAGGTTGGGCATGTGGCTCACGCCTGTAATCCCAGCATTTTGGGAGGCCAAGGCAGGCGGATCACGAGGTCAGGAGGCCAAGACCAGCCTGCCTGGCCAACATGGCAAAACCCTATCTCTACTAAAAATACAAAAATTAGCCAGGTGTGATGGAGCACACCTGTAGTCCCAGCTACTCGGGAGGCTGAGGCAGGAGAATCGCTTGAACCCAAGAGGTGGAGGTTCCCAAGAATTAAAGTAGTCAGACTGAAAAAAGCCCCAAGTTCTGAGTGCAGTTCTATAGACTAATCAGGTTGGGGGCTAAAGATTCCATTTTTAACAGATTAAGTATGGTTTTAGTGACTTTTAAACAGTACTAAATAAAAGTAAACATTATTTCTAGCAATTTTTAGAGAAAAGCAGAACACTTCAGCAATAGGGGCCTAGAGAATGGCTAAGAACCTACAAAGTAAGAATTAACTTCTCAGCAGTAAGACACAAATTCCCATTTACCTCTTCCAGCATTCATCACATTTTGTCCCCTCAACAGGTGTCAAATGTATACTGCTAATAAAGCAAAATTTCTACCCCCAAGCAGCATTTGATGATGGACTAAAATATCTCAAGTAAGAAAAATACCTTGAATTCTAAATTTAAACTGCAACCAGGCCAGGCATGGTGGCTCACGCCTGTAATCCCAGCACTTTGGGAGGCTGAGGCCGGTGGATCACAAGGTCAAGAGTTCCAGACCAGCCTGGCCAACATGGTGAAACCCTGTCTCTACTAAAAATACACACAAAAAATTAGCCGGGCATGGTGGCGGGCGCCTGTAATCGCAGCTACTTAGGAGGCTGAGGCCGGAGAATTGCTTGAACCCAGGAGGCAGAGGTTGCAGTGAGCTGAGACTGCACCACTGCACTCCAGCCTGGGCGACAGAGCAAGACTCCGTCTTGGAAAAAAAATAAACTCCAACCAACCAGAAGTTCAGTAAATTAAAACAGCACAATTTAAATAACTCAACATTTCCAACTAAAAAATAAAATTACCAAATATTATTCCAAGAGCTCTTTTATGGACCATGGGAATCCAGTTTAAAAAAAAAAAAAAAAGAATGCAGTAAAACAATACAAAAGAAAAGTGCAGCTGACCCTTGAACGACCCTGGTTTGAACCGTGGGCCCACTTATCACGGGTTTTTTTTTTTTAACCCAACCAAAAACAGATCAAAAACAGTATTCGTGGGATATAAAACCTGCACATTCGGAGGGCTGGCTTTTGTATACTCAGGTTCTGCAGGGTCCGCTGCTGAAATTTGTGGATTGTGGTTCGGGGGCGGGAGAGTTGCGGGGGCGGGGGGAGTGCGGTTCTGGGAACAATCTCCTGCACACACCAAGAGACAACTGTAGTTTTTGTGTATGTATCTCCAAGAACTTTAATAAACACTGTCCAGTAACTTACCAAGGAAGATAGAAGCACAAAGAGAAATGAATGTGTGTTTATTTTCAACTTTTAAAAAAGGTACCTAAGTCGATATGCAAATTAGGCATGATTCCTAGCACCAGGCAAGAAGTAGGGTACCTTCTATATGTTGTGCATTCAGATACTTGCCCTTTCTCTTAGGAGTTGTCTAAATCATGTCAACGTATTCTTCTAATGAGACACTGTTAACCTTTATTTTAAAAAGTCCCCCCAATAATACTGTGTGCCTTCATTATGAGGTAAAACTAGAACAAAAAGTATGTCATAATTTTTTATTGATGGCATTTATCCCATGGTTTAACATGTTAATTATACTGTAATAAACATGGCTTTAATATTAAACTTTTCCTTATTATCCAAAGTCACCACAGTCCATTTTAGTAAATATAAAAATATATGCTTAATACTTTGTACAATACTGGTTTTTGGTCCAAACAAAACTGGATCAGAAAAGCCAATAAATTCAACTTTAAGAATCCCCAATTTTTTTTTTAAAGATTTCCAAATGGATTTAGGCAACTTTGAATAATGGGATTTACATAATAAAATCTGAGACAAGACTAAACAAACAACAAAAAAATCTCTAACACAAAATTCAAATTTCAAGTTCACAGATTTATGTTATGCCAAAAAGTACAGAAACAAAATTGTATTTACACAAGTTTCATAATAAAATAATGAAAAAGGCAAGACAGGTGATAGGAGAATGAAAATATAGAAATAGCATATAATTATTAAATGGAGAATGAACTAGATCTAACAAGTCCTTAGCACGGACCATTCTTTAATCAGGCTTCCTCTATCAGAAAAGTTTAGTGCACAATACACCCAACTCACTCACTTCACACATACACCAGCACAAACTCAGCATAGAAATCATCCGTTTCAACACTCTCTAATCTATACAGAATTCTAATCTATACAGAATTCCTCAGATATAATTACAATTTCAACGCGTTCCATAAACGCTTATCAGCGCACATAATGGTGTAGACAAAGAGGTTCTATACAAAGCCATTCACCGTGCAGGCTCCATTCCTGGGTACAGCCAGACTATGTCAAATCAGTGAATAATCTGCTGGATCATAAAATATTTTTGCTGAAGAATCAGTCACCAGTCTAGCTATTATTTTTTTAAAAAAGGGTGGGTGAGGCAGGGTGGGGCTTCTATAACGAAAGAGAAAGGAGGAAAATTCCAAAATTAAAGAAGTCCTTAGGCAGATCTGACTTCAGATAACCCCAGCACAAAGTAAAATCCAGTATCTGAAAGCAGGGCACCAGCTGTTGTTAAAATTGTGTACAACACCAATGTGACCTTTATTTCCTGCGCCTAACAGCAGTCTTTATCTTGCGACCAGAGCCTGAAGTTCCAGAAGAGAACACACTTTTCCCATTTGACCTGTGAAAAATAAAAACTTCATAATGTGACATGATGCTCTGAGCAAAATTTCCAAATGCTAACATTTACCATGAACAGCAGAAGGGTAAGGGGGGGGTGGGGGAGTAGACTCACATTGGTATATACATTTTCTGCTATACCTAACACACACGCTACTGTTATTTTTTTTCTCAAACTGTAATATAATCCTCCAGAATTGTAAATTTATGTTGGAGAATATATTTAATTTTACCCAAACCATACTGAATCTTGATGACTTTTAAAAACAAAACATATACATGCACATACTCTTACCAATGTAAATTCTCCATTTCAATAAAAAATTCTCTTACCCCACTGTAAATGCTGCTGGAGACTGGTTAAATGGAAAGCCCCCCGAGCCTGAAGGCTGGGCTGAGGCTGCAGGTGTGCTAGAATTTGCACCAAATGTGAACACTCCTGATGGATTGTTGTTTGTGAAGTTGAAATTTGTAGTGCTGCTGCCAAACTGGAAAACCGAACCTACAATAGTTGAAGCAGAAATACTTCATTAGGGCAAAATGATAGGTTTTTGTTTGTTTGTTTGTTTTTTGAGACGGAGTCTCGCTCTGTTGCCCAGGCTGGAGTACCGTGGCACAATCTTGGCTCACTGCAACCCTTGCCTCCTGGGTTCAAGCGATTCCCCTGCCTCAGCCTCCCCAGTATTTGGGACTATAGGTGCGTGCCACCATGCCTGGCTAATTTTTTGTATTTTAGTAGAGACGTGATTTCACCATGTTGGCCAGGATGGTGTCGATCTCCTGACCTCGTAATCTGCCCACCTTGGCCTCCCAAAGTGCTGGGATTACAGGCGTAAGCCACTGTACTCGGCCGCAACATGACAGGTTTTTAAATTAATGACTCTGACCTCTACATATAAAAACATGCAAAGAATTAAAATATTCTGGTCTTTTAATCTAAAGAAAACTATTTTCTCCACTGACACATAGTACATACTTGACACCTCCAACAAATCACACAACTTACCTATGACCAAGGGGGAAAGGGCAGCCTGGACTTATGGTTAAAGATAGTGAAATCAACAAATACATTTAGCTCTATCTTCTTTGAAAAGTGCATTAAAACAACAAGGGATTTCTACAAAGATAGGTGACAACAGCAACAAAGGTTTAGAAGCTGGAAGGCTGACTAGAGTTGATACTGAACCAGCAGCAGGGAAAGAACAGAAGCAATTGCATTTACACCAAACATACCCAAAATGTTTAGGTTCCAGATACCTATGGAAGTGAGGATGTAGTGGGAATTTAAAAAAAAAAAAAAAAAAAAAGGATGGCAGAGTATGTTTAGAAGCAGACACCCAGAATCAATCCCTCCCAACACCAAGATGGTAATTATCAGTGGGTGCAGTGAATTCATGCCTGTAATCCTAGCACTTTGGGAGGCCAAGGCAGGTGGAATGCTTGAGCCCAGGAGTTTGAGAACAACCTAGGCAACGTGGCGAGACCCTATCGCTATAAAAATTTTTTAAAAATTAGCCAGGCGTAGTGGCGTCCACCTGTAATCCCAGCTACTCAGGAGGCTGAGGTGGGAAGATCTCTTGAGCCTAGGAGGTCGAGGATGCAGTGTGCCCTGACTCTGCCACTGCCCTCCAGCCTGGGAAACAGAGTGAGACCCTATCTCAGAAGGAAAAGAAAAAAAAAAAAAAAAGATGGTAATTCTCCTCTTCCACTGCACCAGAACAGAAGTTTAGTCTTTCAGTCTTTGTAGAAGTGTCTGGACTGGGAGACACCACATACAGTTAAGGGCAAGAATATCATTTTGAAAACAGGAATTAAGTGTAGATCAATATTCACTAAATACCGAGTGCTCCAGCCATCTTCCCAATCTTAGCTCCCAGAACTCTGATACCCTCCAAGCAGGAGACTGGATGCATCTTTGGGGAATCTGACAGACTAAGTGGAAAGAATGAAGGATACTAACATCCAAACTTTCCCAAGTAAAATAAAGCTAGATAAACCAGATAAATCTACAATGAAATTCGAGATCTGTAAGCCCTATCAATGTAGAAAGGATTTAAGTGGTATTTATGTGTCTTACACTCATAAAAACTACAGGTAGCCAAGGAGTACCAGGCATTTGAGGACAGTATTTAATAAGAAACACTGAGACAAAAATAATAAAAGCAATTTTGGGAAAACTGACTCAGCAAAGAAACAAAATTTTAAGGAGAAAAATCTGAACTCCATATCTTTAATGAATACTTCATCCACTGGCGGGTTGGGTGGGGTGGAAGTGGGGGGGAACACAGAGGGGCATAAAAAGGAAACATCCAGAAAATAAAAAAGAATACTTAGAAATTAAAGAAATAGTGGAAGTTAAAATCTCTCTCTTTCTTTCTTTTTTTAAAGATGAAGTCTGGCTCTGTTGCCCAGGCTGGAGTGCAGTGGCACGGTCTCGGCTCACTGCAAGCTCCACCTGCCGAGTTCACGCCATTCTCCTGCCTCAGTCTCCTGAGTAGCTGGGACTACAGGCGACCGCCACCACTCCCGGCTAATTTTTTGTATTTTTTAGTAGAGATGGGGTTTCACCGTGTTAGCCAGGATGGTCTCGATTTCCCGACCTCGTGATCCGCCTGCCTTGGCCTCCCAAAGTGCTGGGATTACAGGCGTGAGCCACTGCGCCCAGCGGAAGTTAAAATCTCAACAGAATGGTAATGAAAGATAAATCTGAGAAAGTATGACACGAAGACAAAAGGTAAGAAGGAAAGGAAGGATTAGGGGACAAAATCTTCAAATAAATAATTCAGGAAAATTCCCCAAAATGGAAGTTCACAAAAGAGCATGCTGCACTCCCTACACAAACGATAAAAACGAACCCACATCAAGACACATCCTGATGTATCAGAACAATGGAGGCAAAAGAGGAGAGTCTAACAATTCCAGAAAGAAGAAACAGGCCAAAGAGCAAAGATCAAGACTTCAGGCAATTCTGGAAGCCAGAAAAGTCTACAATGGAGAAATGCTTTCAAAATTATAAGAATGATTTCCAATCCACATCTATATTCAATCAAAATCTTACCAAACATGGGGAGAGAATAAAGATCCTTGCAGAGATGTATGGCCTCAACATTTTGCATCCCTGAACCCTCAAGAATCACTGGAAGATGTGCTGTATCAGAAAATAGGGGAGTAACAGGAAAGACATGACACCCAGGAAATGGGTTCCTCTACGAAGCTAAAAGGAATCTCCAAAAGAATGGTAAAAAGAGGTTTCCCAAGAGCACAGTTAAACAGCAAGCCAAGAAAGCCTGGTAGGAGGAACAGGTTAAAAGACCCTGTGAGAAAAGTTCTTTCAGTGCTTACTTCAGCAGCACATACCCAAAACTTGAACAAAGAAGATTAGCATGGCCCCCTGCACAAGGATGACACCCAAATTCGTGAAGTGTTCTATATTTTTAAACTAAAAACTACTGATGAAAGAAATTAAAGAGAACACAAACAAATGTAAAGACATCCTATATTCATGGATCAGAAGAACTATTATTGTTAAAATGGCCATACTACTCAAAGCAATCTATGGATTCAATGCAATCCCTACCAAAAATACCAATGACATTCTCCATAGAAACATATCCGGCCAGGTGCTGTGGCTCACACCTATAATCCTAGCACTTTGGAAGGCCGAGGCGGGCAGATCACCTGAAGTCAGGAGTTCGAGACTAGCCTGGCCAACATGGCAAAACCCCATCTCTACTAAAAACACAAAAATTAGCCAGGTGTGGTGGCACACACCTGTAATCCCAGCTACCCAGGAAGCTGAGGCAGGAGAATCGCTGGAACCTGCGAGGCAGAGGCTGCAGTGAGCCGAGACTGCACCATTATACTCCAGCCTGGGCAACAGAGTAAGACACCATCAAAAAAAAAAAAAAAGGAAGGGAGGGAGAGAGGGAGGAACAAATCCTAAAATTCATATGGAACCACAAGAGTCCAAATAGCTAAAGCAATCCTGAGCAAAAAGAAAAAAGCTGAGGTATCATACTATCTGCCTTCAAAATATACTACACAAAGTTATACTTACCATATATAGCTATATGAGACTGGTATAAAAAGACACATAGACCAATGGAATAGAATAGAGAATTCAGAAACAAATCCACGTATTTACAGCCAACTGATTTTCGACAAAGATGACAAGAACACGCATTGGGAAAAGGATACTCTCTTCAGTAAATGGTGCTTGGAAAACTGGAGATCCATATGCAGAATGAAACTAGACTCCTACTTCTCACCCTATACAAAAATCAACTCAAAATGGATTAGACTTAAGTGTAAGACACGAGACTACAAAACCCCTAGAAGAAAACATAGGGAGAAATGCTCCAGGACATTGGTCTAAGCCAAGCTTGTCCAACCGAGAGGCCACATGTAGCCCAGGATGGCTTTGAATGCCGCCCAACACAAATTCATAAACTTTCTTAAAACATGGAGTTTTTTTTTTTGGCAATTTTCTTTTTCAGTTCATCAGCTATTGTTAGTGTAAATGTATCTTACGTTTGGTAGAAGACAATAATTCTTCCAAAGTGGCCCCTGGAAGCCAAAAGATAGGACCCCCCTGACCTAGGCAAAGATTTTATGGCTAAGACATCAAAAGCACAGGCAACAAAAACAAAAATAGACAAGAGGGACTATATTAAACTGAAAAGCTTCTGCACAGCAAAAGAAGCAATCAAGAGTGAAAAATTTGTTGAAAGGGAAAAAAAGTTTGCTAACTATTCATCCAACAGGGGACTAATATCCAGAATACACAAGGAGCTCAAAGAACTCAACAGCAAAACAAAAACAACCCAAATAATCCCACTGAAAAGCGGGCAAAGGATCTGAATAGACATTTCTTAAAACACGACACACAAATGGCCAAGACCTAAAAAATGCTCAACATCACTATCATAAGGGAAATGCAAATCAAAACCACAATGAGGTAGCATTTCACCTGTTAGAATGGCTATTAACAAAAGGACAAAAATTAACAATTGCTGGCAAGGAAATGGAAACTTATACACTGTTGGAGTGAATGTAAATTAGTATAACCATTATGGAAAACAGTAAGAAAGTTTCTCAAAAAATCTAAAAATAGAATCACCTTATGATACAGCAATCCTACTACTGGCTATTTATCCAAAGGAAAGGAAATCAGTATATCAAAGAGATACCTGTACCTCATGTTTAGTGCAGCACTATTCGCAATAGCCAAGATATGGAATCAATCTAAGTGTCCATCAACAGATGAATGGATACAGAAAATGTGGTTTAATATACAATAAAATACTATCTGGTCATTAAAAGAAAATAACATCTTGTCATTTACTACAACATCTATGGCACTGAAGGATATTATGTTACGTGAAATAAGCCAGGCACAAAGACACATATTCAATGTTCTCACTCATGTGTAGGAGCTAAAAAACAAGTTGATCTCATAAAGGTAGAGAACAAATGATGGTTCAGAGGCTTGGTTGGGGTGGTGGTAGGAAGGGAAGGTGGTTAACGAATACAAACATATAGCTAGATAGAAAGAATAAATTCTAGTATTTGAGAGCACAGTAGAGTTAACAATAATTTATTGTACATTTCAAAATAGCTAGAAGATCTGAAATGTTCCCAACACAAAGAAATGATGAATGTTCAAGGTGATGGATATCCGAAATGCCCTAATTTGATTATTACACATTGTATGTATGTAACAAAATAACACATCAGTTTTTAAAAATGAAAAACTTTAAAATATGGTTTTCATTTTTATCAAAAATGCTTTTGGATTATTACTAAAACTATATTTCTATGTATGACAAAAATTAATGCTTTGTGTTTTCTGTGGGAATGACCTTCACTAGACTTTGTAGCACGGCTTTTCTTTTGTGTTTTTTTGGATAGTTATGCTGCTTCCCACAATCAAGAGTTTTCTAACATCTTGGCTGGGCACAGTAGCTCATGCCTGTAATCCTAGCACTTTAGGAGGCTGAGGTGGGTGGACTGCTTGAGCTCTAGCCTGGATAACATGGAAAACCCCGTCTCTACAAACCATGCCCCCCTCCAAAAATAAACAGATGGGTGTAGTGGTGGTGTCTGCCTGTAGTCCCAGCTTCTTGGCAGGCCCAGGCAGGAGGATGGCTTGAGCCCAGCAGGTTGAGCAGTAGTAAGCCGAGATTCCACCACTGTACTCCAGTTTGTGTGGCAAGGTGAGACCCTGTCTCAAAAAATTTAAAAAAGGATTTTCTAACATCTTTACTATCCAGGTCTACCTTGTCATACAACTGAGAACCTCAACCCTAAAATGCTGTCTTTCTCCAAGTTTCAACAACAGTGTGACTCTAATTTTTAGGGTCTCTGTGGCCTTTTCTCAATTCTTTAACTGGAAGAAATATTTCCTAAAATTGACTTTTTCTTTGTATTTAGTTTATAAAATTGATTGCTCTTTACATAAAAAAAAAATTAACAGAGAGGAAGTCAATAATGTCAGAGAAACAAAATTTTGTATAGTATAGAAAGTTATAGTATACCATATGGCTCAGCAATAATTAGTACTTCCATAATCAGAATCCTGATCTAACCTTATTAAGGTCTCCATATTAAGAAGATACAGGCTGGGCGCGGCAGCTCACACCTGTAATCCCAGCACTGTGGGAGGCCGAGGTGGGTGGATCATGAGGTCAGGAGATCAAGACCACCCTGGCTAACATGGTGAAACCCCATCTCTACTAAAAATACAAAAAATCAGCCAGGTGTGGTGGCACGTGCCTCTAGTCCCAGCTACTTGGGAGGCTGAGGCAGAAGAATCACTTGAACCCGGGAAGCGGAGGTTGCAGTGAGCCGAGATCAAGCCACTGCACTCCAGCCTGGGCGACACAGTGAGATTCCGTCTTAAAAAAAAAAAAAAGACGATGACGACAGAGGAAAATGCTACCTGTGTAAAAGAAATCGAAACTTTCCAATTTCATGTTAAAGGAAAAAATCCTGATCAAAATGGTTAATGTATATCAGAAAACAGGAGAAATTTTGGTATGTACATTAACTGACAAAGTACCAATATCCAGAATACATAAAGAACTTCTACAAACCTATACGCAAAAGCCAAACTGAAAAATGGCCAAAAAAAAAAAAAAACAACCTTTTAAAACAATTCACACACATGAGAAATCAAATAGAACCCACATATTAAGAACTCATACAATGGTGGTAGGATATGAATTGGCAGAATCCATCAGGAAAAGTTTGTATTATCTTCTAGTATAAGATATACAAACCTTTTAATTCAGCAATCCCATGCCACTGTATATACTCTAGAAAAACATACATATGTGCACCAAGGTACATATATAAGAATGTACACAGTAGCATTTCCTAGTAGTTAAAAACAACCGAAACATATGTCAACAGTAAATAAACTGCAGTATATTCATACAATGATTTACTCTATGGCAATGACAATAAACAAACTATATGCAAAACATGGATGACCCTTACAAGCCTTAGAGCAAAAGAATCACAAATCAAAAGATTGCATACAGTAATATTCCATTTATATAAAAGCAGGCAAAACTACATTTTCTAGGGATGCATATATTAGCCAATAAACGCAGTAATAAAACCCAAAGAACAGTGATTACCATAAAAGACAAGGCAGTGGTCATCATTAGAGTGGAGAAAGAGAGGAGTGTTTTCAAAAAGAGATACATGAGGGGCTCCCAGGTGGTTGTTATACAGCATTTGCTTCAATATTATACTGTTCACTTATATTTTACACCCCTTTCTGCATAACATTATATTTGGCAATTAGAAAAAAATCAACAACAATTTTAAGAAAATATAGGATTATAATACAATTTGATTAGTCATATTTAAATATGCAGGTCAAATGGAAAGGCTGGTATCATCAGTAAATAGAAAGTGTCATGAGACAACTCAGCGGGACTGCCCCAGGAGAGAGCACTGGACTTGGGGGTAACTTTCTGACGCAAATCCAATCATAAATAGGATCAGAAAATGCACTTCAAAGCTAGCCTTGTGAGCCCAAAAATTCAGAGTTGAGAAGAAATGAGACTGAATGAATCCCATACTTAAGTCAGAGTAAAAATTAACACTTTAAAATACATTACTACCTTAAAAAGGTTATAAGTCTGTGAAACCTGGGAATGTTGTTTATATATAAATCCAACCATATTACCTCTCCATTCTGCCAAGTACAAGAGATAATTTTAAAATTAGACATATGAATGGTTTCCAAGCTCAAAGGAAAATATTTTAAGACACACAAAACCCATACAGATATTAACAGCATCACAGCACACTTACTGGAATTAGGAGTTGTTCCAGAGCCAAATGCAGACTGACTAGGTTGCTGTCCAAACACAGGGGGCTGGCTACTGCTTGACACTGTCCCAAAAGTAGGTGGTGCAGGCTGAGAACCAGTGGGAAATAATGCTGTGGAAGATGATATAGATCCAAAGCCTGGGGGATTGGGCTGGCTGGCACCTTGACTTTGTCCAAATGTTGGGGTCTGGTTAGCACCAAATGCTGGACTGGCAGATGGTGCTGAGGGTCCAGTTCCAAACACAAAGGAGGATCCTGGAGGCCCAAAGAAACAATTAAGTCACCATGGTGGCTAATGTCAGATTATCCTAAAGAAATTTCTGTAAACCCACAAGCAAATGTCAAGCTTCTTTTCAGACTCTTACCTTGCTAACCAAATTCCATCAAGACAAGTTTTAAATAATGATTGAGAATACAACTCTCTCTACCATTATTTAGTGAAACATACTAAATTCATATAAACAAAAACTGCAATTAACAACTACTCCACATCTTTGCAGCCAACAATTTTTGGTAAAGGAACATATCTCAGAATAATCTCCCACCAGAAATTTAATCTGTGCAGAAACTGCCTCATGATGGGCATATATACATTGCATAATAAAGACTGATGTTTAATAAAACAATTTCCAGTGTCTGGTTACTGACAACCTAACATTTTAAAAACAAAGCTTGGGGCCAGGCACAGTGGCTCACACCTGTAATCCCAGTGCTTTGAAAGGCCGAGGCGGGCAGATCATGAGGTCAGGAGTTCGAGCCTGGCCAACATGGTAAAACCCCATCGCTACTAAAAATACAAAAATTAGCTGGGTGTGGTGGCGGGCACCTGTAATCCCAGCTACTCGGGAGGCTGAGGCAGGAGAACTGCTTGAACTCGGGAGAGGGAGGTTGCAGTGAGCTGAGATTGCACCACCGCACTCCAGCCTGGGTGACAGAGCAAGACTTCGTTTCAAAGGAAACAAAAACAAAAACAAAAAACAAAGCTTGGAAAAATTAAGTATTACACTCTTACCACAATTAGAAAAACTGCTCCCAAGAGGTAAATATATTAAAGTTGAACACAGAGTGTACATTATTCCACACAGTGAATAATTAAAACAACCCTGGTATAGATGACCAAAAGGCATTCCCACCATTTTGTGATAACCTGTTATGATATTTGCTAAGAACTGACACACTAATAAGTAAAGTCCATCCAATTACAATGCATTTTTTTCCTTTGTAAATGTACCTGCAGAGCTAGATGTGGTTGTGGCTCCAAAGCCGAAACCAGAGGTGGTAGTATTATTACTGCTGGCTCCTGGACCAAAGACAAATGGGGTGACAGCTGTACCTGTGCTGGATGTGGTTGCTAGTTTGCTATCTTGAGAAAATAGCAAAGACTGAGAAGCGCTGGATTCAGCAGTGTTACCAAAGGCAGAGCTGCTCACAGGATTGCTGGACTGTCCAAACACAAAGGTAGCCACAGGTGGACTGGAGGAAGAGGTGGAACTACCAAATATGCCACCACCAGCGGAAGTGGCTGGTGTACTTGAACTAGAGGAACTGTTGTTCAAGAAACTAAAAGCTGGCTTTGCTGCACCTTGATCTGTAAGACAGGAATTAAGAAACAAACATAAATCCTTAAGAATAGTCTCAGAAAGTACTTTTTCCTACCCTACAATTGCTAGAATTTTCCTACCCTAGAATTCGCTAGAAAATAGATTAAGTTTTTTATATAGATTACTTCATCAAATGGACATCTGTTTATGTTAGATTTTGACAAAGTCAAATACATTCGTCTTCTTTTCTAGCTTATGGATTTTATGCCTTTCATAGGAAGGCCTTTGGCATTCAGGTTAATAAAAATACCCCTAGAATCCAAATCTAACTGGATACTGTAGTTGAATAGCAAGCTTAGATAGTGGAACACAGCTGTACTTTTATGTTTTATTTTGCAATTTATATTACAGTATGTGGCAAAATCATAACTTCAATTTATCTAAATGGAGAGCCAAGCTTCTCCACAGCATCAACTAGTACAGCCTTTGTGCACTAATTTGCAATGCTGTCTTTATGACACACTACATTTCCTAAAATGCATATACTTGTTTCCTCTACTGTTATCACTAGACTGTTTTAATTATTATAACTTTATACCACGGACTGATATTGGTAGGACACAGCTGCCTGTGTGCCTGCCCTTCTTCCCAAAATTTCTTGTGTGGTTTCCTTTCCATGTGAATTTTAGAATAAGTTTAGCTTGTCAAGCTCTACAAAAATTCCCCTAAGAACTAAAATTATGGGAGGAGGAAGGGAATACCTTCACCCAGCAACAAGTATGCCTTTTGTGTTCTTTTAGTTATTTGGCATGTTACAAGTTCTGCTGCTTTTATAAAATACAAGTTAGAAATGTTAGAAAAAAACAAACGAGATATGCTGATTTGAAGAAAAACTTTTGATTTTTATATGGTGATTCTGAATCCAGCCACCTTATTGATTTTTTTCTAAACTATTCCAATAATCTCTCAGTTCCAATACCGAACACTATCCAGGGCTGGTCACAGTATGCTATGGGCATTAGTATGACTTACAGAAAATGAAACATGTTGGTTCACTTTCAACCTGGCTAATGGAAGACTGGTTAAGAGTGTCTACCATAGCCTGGTGTTTTCATCATCAAATCTGATTAGATGCTATCATGTTTTTGTTGCTTTCCAAATAATATGTAATTTTAGTTTTGATTTTGTCTTTATATTTCTAAGTAAATATATGACAGACGAAAAACTGCTCATAGCTATTTGTTGAATTCCATACTTCTTAAAGGTTAATTTTGAGTGTTTCCAATGTATTGTTCAAAAGTATTCAAGGATATTCAACTTTTGCATTTTTTGCACATCTAAAAACATCTGTATTTTGCCTTTGTGTTTGTGTTTTTTTGTTGTTGTTGGGTTTTCTTGAGACAGAGCCTTGTTCTGTTGCCCAAGCTGGAGTGCACTGGCCAATCTCTGCTCACAGCCACCTCCGCCTCCCAGGTTCAAGATTCTCGTGCTTCAGCCTCCCGACTAGTTGGGATTATAGGTGTGAGCTATGGCACCCGGATTGTCTTTATATTTAAACACATTTGGCTAGTAATAGAATTCTAGGTTCAAGAACATTTTCACTTTAAGAGCACTGTTCTGTTTTTAGCATGTGATGTTGTAAATTAGAAGATGATGCTAATCTGATACCTGCCTATTTGTGGCAAATAGCTTTTCTCTCTGAAAGCATTTGGTGTTTTAGCTTTGGTGTCCTGAATTTCAGTGATCTTTGCCAATAGGTAATCTCCATTTTTAAGACCAATGTCTTTCTTTAGATCTAGAAAATTTTCTTCTGTCACTTCTTTGATATTCCTCCAAAACTTCGTATCTTCTAGGTCACTCCTATCCCAAAGGAACTTGTGGATCTAACTTGGATCACTCTCTGTACTTGTGCACTAAGTTTGGGGAAATTCTAGTTCACTAATCTGATTATCAGCTATGAAGTTCTTCCTGCTATTCAGCCCACAGAATGACTCTAATAGGATCCACCAACAACCATGCTTTTAACCTTTAAGGTGCTATGTCATTTTTTCCCCCAGGACTTTAGCTTTCAAAATCTCTTGTTTTCTCAGGATTAATTATATTTGTTGTCTATGTTTCTTAATGTTTGATGAGGACTGGATATCTGTAACTATTTGTAAATAAAGGCCTTCCCACAGATTATGGTAGAAAATACTTCATAAGCTAAGAATCCTTATTTTCCAGGTAGTAGATACCAATTCTGATTATAAAAGCCCAAACAGAAGAAAAGACACACATAAATATGCACTATATTGAGCTTTGCATTACTGCTGTATTTCTCAAAATTAGATCCACAGATGACTTCATCAGAATCATGAGGGTTTTAAAGAGCGGTTCAAACTGAAAATCCTAGGTTCCTTCCCAAAGAGTTCTGTATTTCTCAACTATGTTCAGTGTAAACCATTACTTGACTTGCTGCATCTGTCAAGGCAACCTGTAAAACGACGACTTGTAAAAAAAAAATAAATAAAAAAAAAAAATAATAATAATAATAATAAAAAGTTAATACTTACCAGCTGTAGTACTAGTTTGAGCTCCAAAGGCAAAATTGGCTTTTGCTGGCTGTTCAGATTCCTTCTCAGATGGTTTTGTCATACTAAAACTAAATGTGGACTTTGAAGAATTCTCATCTTTGGTTTGCTCTGAATTCCCAAAGGAAAACACTGGTTGACACTTTGGCTCTTCATTGTCAGCTTTCTTCCCAAAAACTAGGGAAGTAGAAGTGACAGGCTCTTGCTGTTTCTCTTCTGTCCTTCCCAAAACAAACACTGAGGCAGATGGCAGAGAGGCAGGCTCCATGTTGCCAAAAGAGAATCCTCCTTTGGTGGCAGGCATTTCTTCTTTTTTAGCTTCTGATGTCTTACATGTGAAAGGAGCCACTGAAGCACTCTTGGTTTCTATGGTTCCAAAGTTGAAGCTGCTCTTGTTCTCAGAGGTCACTATGGTGTTAGCAGGAGCAGGGGTGGAGTTAATAACACCTGTACCAAAGCTAAAACCTGCAGAGGAAGATTTGGGCAGTTCCTCTTTCTTTTCTTCCTGTCCAAGATTAGATACCCCAAATTGAAATGGAGTTAAAGAAACTGGGTTGCTTAAACCAGAAGAAAGTCCAAACTTAAAATTATCATTGTTACTATCTTTTTTAACTTCTTCGGGCTTAGATTCAGATGAAACTCCAAATTTAAAATCTCCTATTGGTTTAGAAAATTTAAAGCCATCACTCATGGGGTTTATAGACCCAGAATCAGATGACACACCTATTTTGAATCCTCCCTGATCTCCAAATTTAAAATTTCCAGTGCTTGTTAAAGTCTGAGAAGGCCCAGAAGAGGATGATGAGACACCAAATTTGAAGGATGAGGAGGCTGCTGAGTTCGAAGATGAGGAAGATGTGTCAAAGCCTAAAAAGACATAAAAGACACCACATAGACACTCAATGTACTGATCCTCTCAAACAAAATGTAAACACCGTGAAAGCCAAAGAAACATAGGAATAACTTTGAAAGGGCTTACTTTGAAGAGTATGACCAGCAGCTGTAAACATAATCCAAGGTGACCAATATTTAGTCGGTATGAGATTTATATCTCAATCCTCACAACTATCCTGACAAGCCACTTTTCATTTATCAGACTGGCTGAGATAAAGTTTGATAAAGTTTGTACTGGCGATGAGACTGGAAGTAACAGGCTACACATTGCAGGTGGGTGTATAAATGAACACAAAACTCAAAGAGAGCAATTTGTCAATAGTTACCGAAAATTACAAATGCATATACCCTTTGACCTTGCAATTCTATAGCTGGAGTCTGTTTTAAAGATAAACTCACAGACATGCAAAATGCCATATACAATCCAGGCAGCTATAAACGAAGATGGAAGAACAAAAATGTGTCCAAGATAATCCCTGATAAAATCAAAGGGGCAGAAAGGGAGTGTGGTATACAGACTTTTCTAACAAGGTAAAAGGAAGTAAGAATATATAGCAGTATGTATGTTTGCCTTGGATGGGCATAAAGAAACTTTGAAAGATTTACAAGAAACTAACCACAGTTACATTTGGAAGTGGGAGGGAGGGTGGAAAATGAGACAATGGAGAGAAAAAATTGAACCTTGTCACAATTTCTTGAGTTTTAAATCTTGTGAATAAATGTGTTATTCACTCAAGCATTTAAAAAAAGAAGGCAACAGAAAAACAGAAGAATTACATAGTTGAAGCAATGTTTATAAAGTTAAACATCAGACTGGGCGTGGTAGCTTACGCTTGGAATCCCAGCACTTTGGGAGGCCAAGGTGGGCAGATCACCAGAGGTCAGGAGTTCAAGACCAGCCTGGCCAACATGGCAAAACCCCATCTCTACTAAAAATACAAAAAAAATCAGCCAGGCATGGTGGTGTGTGCCTGTAGTCCCAGCTGCTTGAGAGGCTGAGGCAGGAGAATTGCTTGAGCCCGGGAGGTAGAAGTTGCAGTGAGCCAAGATTGCGCCACAGCACTCCAGCCCTGGCAACAGTGAAACTCCACTTCAAAATAAATAAAGAAAAGAAAACAGAGGAGAGCAGAGGAGACGGGACAGGAGAGGGGAGAGGGAAGAAGGGAGGGGAGAGGGGAGAGGGGAGAGGAGAGAAGAGAAGAGAAGAGAAAAGATAGGAGAGAGGAGAGGAGAGAAGAGAGCAAGCATTATACTGACAAGATCGAAGTCTTGGTTTCATAATGCTTTTCTGCAGCTGAGGAAATTAGAAATGAAGTACTTGACCTACTGGCTCAAAACAAGGTTCATTAAGAAGTACTAAGATACTTAAAAGTATGGTGATTGCCACACTACAGGTAGAGAATAGTATAAAAAGGGGAGCATGAATTAACAGCTACAGAAAGAGATAAAATGAACCAGAAAGCACAAACTTCTAAAACACTTAAATGCAGTGTTTTTCAAACTGCTAATTGTATACCATTAATCATCAATTAATTTAGCAGGCTGCAACCAGCACTTCTCTTTTAAAATAAAATAAAACAGAAAATACCAGGGAACCTTACACCTACCAAAGGAAAGTATTATTTCGCGAAACTGATTTCAATCATATAGACGTATATGCTGTGCAGGTGAGGGCTCACAATATAAAAGGTTTATTCCTGACTTTTGGTTGCAATCAAGAGTTTGAAAGCTAATTACAAAGTAGATAAAGCTTGGTATTATTTTTGTTTAATTTGTATAAATTTAAGGATTACCAGTGCAATTTTGTTACATGGATATGGTGCCTGGCAGTGAAGTTTGGGCTTTTAGTATATTCATCACCCAAATAATGTACATTGTGCCCATTAATTAATTTCTCATCATCTACCCCCATCCCTACCCTCTCACCATTCTAGAGGTCTACACTCTGTCCACTGAGTACACTTTATTTTGCTACAACTTATAAGTGAGAAGATGAAATATCTGTCTGTTTCTGAGTTGTTTCAAGACATTAATCCTCACACATTTTCTCCTTGCAGCCTTACTCTTTTACAGAAGACTTGATAAATCTGGCCTCCAGACCAGGCGCAGTGGCTCACGCCTGTAATCCCAGCACTTTGGGAGGCCAAGGCAGGTGGATCACGAAGTCAGGAGATTGAGACCATCCTGGCTAACATGGTGAAACTCCCGTCTCTACTAAAAACACAAAAAATTAGCTGGGTGTGGTGGCGGGCTCATGTAGTCCCAGCTACTCCGGAGGCTGAAGCAGGAGAATGGCGTGAACCCGGGAGGCGGAGCTTGCAGTGAGCCGAGATCGCGCCACTGCACTCCGGCCTGGGCAACAGAGCGAGACACCGTCTCAAAAAGAAACAAAAATCTGGCCTCCAAATAGTTTAGGATTAATTACTTTGAGGAAGTCTTCCTTTGTACTTATATAGTAAAATATTAAGAGTTCTTTTTCTGGGACCTACTTTGGGAAACCAAAGCCACAGCCTATATCACTTATAATTTAGAGGTGTATTCCCAGTCAAATAAAAGTCACTAAGTTCGTCTGGGCGTGGTGGCTCACACCTATAATCCCAGCTACTTGGGAGGCTGAGGCAGGGAACTGCTTGAACCCGGGAGGTGGCGACTGCAGTGAGCAGAGATCGCGCCCCCGTACTCCAGCCTGGGCAAAAGAACAAAACTGTCTCAAAAAAAAAAAAAAAAAAAAAAAAAAAAAAGTTCACCTAGGGAGTTAGCAGTTAAAAACAAAAAATAAAAACTCTCTGAGGCTCAATGACACAAGAAATTTTTTTTTCCCAGCTGGAGAAAAGATACCTCACTGTTGACAAGCAACTAATATGACCTTACAATATTCAGAAACAGATATAACTAAAACATCTCAGCATAATCTCATTTTATATTAATTTCCAAGAGATAATGAGTGAACACTGAAGCTGTTCTCAAATACTTCATTTTTAAATAGCCTTACAAAAAGGCGCTTTACCATCACCTTTATTTTTATTTTTTTGGCCTTACCTTTAAACCCAGATTTTGTGCCTGGCTTTGCACTTTCACATGCCAAACATCTGGTAGAGTCTGCCTTATTCTGCACTAGGCACACTTCACAGTCCCAGCTTCCCTCAGGTTTCTTGAACTTTTCCAATCCTAGAGAGCCTCCAGAAGGCAGAGAGACAGGTAGAGTGCTGCTACTTGAAGTAGGTACTGAACTTCCTAAAAAAAAAAACGAGGAGTGGGGGGAGAATTCATGAAAATTTTAATTTACAATATGTCAGTATCTTAATGGCACTACTAAGTGTTCAATTTCTAATAACATTTCCTATTAAAACACAGAATGTGCCAGAAATACAAACAATTGTTCATATTTACATTGTTTAAAAAAAAGAATAGACCTCTCAGATTTCTTTTAACCTTATAAATGAGCAGCTCATAATCACCTTGCTCACTGGTGAGCTCCCCCTTAACCAAATGTTTGAACTGTTGTGGTTTAAGAAAAAAAATCATGCTCACAAATTAGGGGCTCAAAGACTAAATTTCTATTAAGAATCTTTTTCAAATTTCTTCAAAACAGCAAGCATTCTAAGACATAAGATGTAAATTGTAGGCAATATCCTAACATATAAAATACTTAGCCACAGACCATATGAATTTCAAGATTTGAAAGCACAGATCTCTGCCTCTGAATGATAGCTTTTGCACAGAAGTGCATCTACTTCACATCCACTTCACAATCTAACTTGACACCTACTACATTCCTAACATTTCTGTTACATGCTAGCCATTTAACAGACATTTATTAAGCATCATAATATACTTGGGTTCTGGGGACATTAAAGATGAATAAAATGTTGCTTAACTTGTAAGATGCTCATGGTCTTAAAGGGGGGAAATAAAAGCACAGTAGCACCATCACCAAGTGACAACCTAAAACAAGTGTGCAAAGAAGGAAGAAATGACTAAGAGAGAGGAAAAGGATACACAGAGGTGACAAATCTTAAGCAAAACTAGCATGTTTGTGGGAGAGGTGGCACAGGAAGAATGGCTTGGTAAGGCCCAAAATATAGTGCTGACAGTGAAGCCATTCATTCTGGTATTCCTACTTCTCTAGATGGCCTACAACTGTTGCCACCTCTTCCAAAGTTACCTAAATGATCTCTACATTTTATAGGTATGTTCTCGTCCATCTTGCCAACCAAATTGCTCCCTGGGGTTCCATCTTGGCCCACTGTCCTCACAAGCTCTCATTTACTCCAGTGGTTTTTAAATCCCAACAAAACAGTTTCCTAATCTACACCTGCAATCTACACTTCTGAGCTTGTCACTGTAGTCTCTTAGTTGGTGACTCCACTATCTACTTGGTTAGCTTGGCTGGATACTCCTCCTCCTCTATATTTTTCTCAAATCTATTTCAATCAATTTCTGACTCTTCTACTGCTATTCTGGTTCATGAATCCCCCCATTACCCCCACCACTAACCCATCTCTTGCTTGAATAACAGCTTTTTTATTGAGACCTCTGATCTTGTTCCTTTGAAATCCATCCTCCTCTAAAGCAACCAGTGCCATGTAGTTTTTGTTTTTCCTCTCTGGTTGCACCTTTTTAAAAGATTAACTGTTCAAAAGCTTTATTCCTGCCACTCCCTGTAAGTTAGTGGAGTTTCATTTCAGGCCATCTTTTCTATTCACTCAACTCTACTCTCATGACTTCAAATACCAAAACTATGGACTAATGACCCCAAATCTGTATCTCCACCCAAAGGGTGTATCCAAAGGCCTTACATACTTTTTTTTTTTTTTGAGACAGAGTCTCACTCTGTTGCTCAGGCTGGAGTAGAGTGGCACAATCTCAGCTCACAGCAACCTCCACCTCCCAGGTTCAAGCTATTCTCCTGCCTCAGCCTCCCAAGTAGCTGGGATTATGGGCATCCACGACCACGCCCGGCTAATTTTTGTATTTTTAGTAGAGATGGGGTTTTGCCATGTTGGCCAGGCTGGTCTCAAACTCCTGACCTCAGGTGATCTGCCTGCCTCAGCCTCACGAAGTGCTGGGATTACAGACGTGTGCCACCATGCCTGGCCACATTACATACATCTGAATGTGACTTCAGCAGCTTGAAATCAACGTCTTTAATTGTACATCCTCCATTCCTTATTCAGTTCGATCAGTATGTTATCTACTGCCTATATCAGCATGGGAGGTGGGGGTGGTCCAATCTTTTGGCTTCCCTAGGCCACACTGGACAAAAAGAATTGTCTTGGACCACATGTAAAACATACTAACACTAGCAACAGCTGCTGAGCTTTAAAAAAAAATAAAAAAATAAAAAAAATAAATCGCAAAAGAATCTCATAATGTTTTAAGAAAATTCACAAATCTGTGTTGAGCCTCATTCATAGCCATCCTGAGCCACATGCAGCCCACAGGTTGCACAGCTTGGCTTATCTTTTTTTTTTTTTTTTTTGAGACGGAGTCTCGCTCTGTCGCCCAGGCTGGAGTGCAGTGGCATGATCTTGGCTCACTGCAAGCTCCACCTCCCAGGTTCACACCATTCTCCTGCCTCAGCCTCCCGAGTAGCTGGGACTACAGGCAACTGCCACCACGCCCGGCTAATTTTTTGTATTGTTAGCAGAGACAGGGTTTCACTGTGTTAGCCAGGATGGTCTCAATCTCCTGACCTGGTGATCTGCCCGCCTCGGCCTCCCAAAGTGCTGGGATTACAGGCGTAAGCCACCGCACCCGGCCTATCATTATTTGAGACAGGGTCTCACTCTGTCACCCAAGCTGAAGCGCAGTAGCATGATCTCAGCTAACTGCAACCTCCACCTCCCGAGCTCAAGCAATCCTCCTGCTTTGGCCTTCTAAGTAGCTGGGACTACAGGTGGGTGTCACCAAGCCAGGCTAATTTTTGTGTTTTTTGTAGAGACAGTGCTTCACCATGCTGCTCGGGCTGGTCTTGAACTGGGTTCAAGCAATCCATCCGCCTTGGCCTCCCCCAGTGCTGGAATTACAGGCGTGAGCCACAGTGTCTGGCCTATTGCCTATATGATTGATACCACTTCCTAATCTATTTTCCAGTCTCCAAATTTTTTTGTTTTCAAATCCACTATCTAAAAAGCCAGAGTGACTCATCAAAAATACAAACTTGACTGTATCACTCCTCTGCTGAAAATGATGGTTCATCATTGAAAGGATGACGTCCAAGTTCTTTAATACATACGTGAGCTTCCTTTGTTCATGTGTAACAAATTACTTCCTGACTCAAAGTTTTGTTACTCCCCTTCAACTTAAAATTAATTTTGCTTTCCTGCATACATCAAGGGCTTTCTTTTTGTAGGTGAGGCAGGGGAACCAGATGGGAAGACAAAGATATTTCATAATGAAGATTCTAGGCTGGGCACAGTGGCTGACGCCTGTAATCCCAGCACTTTGGAAGGCCAAGGCGGACGGATCACTTGATGTCAGGAGTCCAAGACCAGCCTGGCCAACATGGCGAAACCCTGTCTCTACTAAAAATACAAAAAATTAGTCTGGCGTGGTGGCATGCACCTGTAACTCCAGCTACTTGAGAGGCTGAGGCACAAGAATTGCATGCATCTGGGAGATGGAGGTCGCAGTGAGCCAAGATCATGCCACTGCACTCAGCCTGGGTGACACAGTGAGTCTCTGTCTCAAAAAAAAAAAAAAAAGGAATGAAGATTCTAAAATCTTACTCATAGGGAAATATCCAGTAGGAATCAGAAATATGGCATGAGGGCTCAGGCAAAATGTCTAGGTTAGTAACTCAGAGCTGTACATTATAGACACAAAACTGCATATTCATGAATAATGCATTGAAAACAGTGTAATTCCCAGGATATCCATGTTATCATATATCTGTACCATATAATTATATAATATTACAAAACCATCAGAGCCACTTCTGGATGAGTTAAAGATTCAATATGAATCTTCACTAATTCTTCCAACTTTGAACAAACAGAAAAAACTCAAAACTAACTCCATGTTTCTGGCTGCCTAGATTAGAATTAGTGATTTGGTAATTTACAATCATTGCAACAGCTACAGCCTTTTCATTAACGACTATAGTCTACCCCCTAAAGAAACCTTCCCTGTAAATGACCACTAGCTATCCTGATTTCTATTTGGAGAAGTAATATTTTACTCTGTACAAAGGTTTGAGAAATATTACCCCATTCTAAGATCTTTCAGAATCTGTATTAGTCAACTTTGAACAAGAAATTTCTGATAAAACTGTACAGAAAGAGGAGGCTGGCATATATACCAGACTAGTTAACACATAACTATCCTAACTGAACATAAAGATCTAGCTGCAAACAAGACATTTTTACCTCAAGATAGTTTAGAAAAATTAATATGTATGAGAAACGCTCATCCTGAAACATCTAAAACAGGGATTCTTAGAATAAATTAAACTGTTCGACAGAAGTAATAAGCAAAATTACTCCATAAAGCCAAAAACATACCTGGTTTCTCAGACATACAGGACACACACTTATTGTCTTCTGCATTATTAGAAACACAGCATACTGAACACTCCCAAGATCCAACAGGCCTTTTGAATTTATCTCCAAATCCTAAGGTACCAGTGGTTACAGTGCAGCTGGAAGATGAAGCAGTCATAGTCTCAGCACTTTCCGAAACCACTGTCAACGTAAGGGCTCGCTTCACACCAGTTCCAGGTTTCGGTGTTTCACAGGCTACACATTTTATTGCTTCAGGTTTATTTTGCACTAAACAGGTATCACAATCCCAAGTGTCTATCACCGGTTTAAATTTGTCTCCAAAGCCTGTCCCTGATGCAGAAAGAGTTGTTTTGCCACTTTTATTTGGTGTTTCAATTCCAGTCTGTTTAGCAGTATCTCTGGGTGACAATTTTGCTGCTTGACAGGCTATGCATTTGTTGTCTGTAACTTTGTTCTGGAGTAGACATGTATCACACTGCCATGATGACCCAGCTTTTAAACTCTCCCCAAACCCAATTCCACTAGAAGAAAAGCTACTTATTGCTGGTCTTGTATAAACTACTGGGCTTGTTGTGGTGGGCTGAGCAGCAACAGAATCTATCTTCGATGATGCGAAACCTACAATGAACGAAGGAGAGAGTGCAACGTTAGAGAAGCTTTATAAATCAAAGCATTAATTTTTTATTACTGAGAAGACGTTTACCTCACTGCACACTTACTACAATCCAAGATGAACTACTTGAGAATTGTTTTTCACTTAAGTAATCATATTTATCAATTACCTAATAAGTTACACTTAGACCATTTAAAATTCTACAAAAGATGTTTTGTTTACAGGATATCATCTTCTCCTTCAAGGAATTTCTAGTTTGATGCTTTCAATGATACTAATTTACTGATATGTATTATTGCCATCCACATTTTGCTATATTCTGTCTTTCTACAAACACAGAATACTCGCAGTCCTCTTCCTCCTTCATCCGTTTCTTCTTTTAAGTGTTCCACTGGCTATGCCAAATGGCTTCAATATCATCTTTGAATTTTGTCCAGTCATAACCTACTGCTGTGGTATTCTCTACCTTCAGTAAAATCAGCTGAGCAAGTCCTTCTGTTATCAAAACTGCTGTCATTGAGTTCATTCACTCAAGCTGTATTTTACTCATGAGAATGACTTTGTAATTGTTTACTTAGGACCAGTTAACTTTTGTCTTATACACATCAACACCATCTGTGATCTGTTTCTCCAGCCTTTACCCGCCAAAGAAAAAGAAATTAAAAGGAGAGAAGATGCAGAAGGTTATTAGAGGTTTTCTAGTTCCACAAAATAATCCAGCCTAGAGCTATTTTTAGCCTAAGGACAAAATACCACATATTTGAGTTATTCCCAGTGGTCAACAACGTGTTATTTTGCTTATGATTAATTTAAATCACTAAGATTGGCAAGATGTTAACAGTAACCATCTCAAGGCATTACAGATTTCTTTTTCTTCCACTTTTTCAGATTTTCCTAATTTCAGTCAAATGAAGATTCTCCCCAAACATTTCCTATTTAAGAAGTAAAAAGGGAGCAGGGGGAGGTTGGCATCATGAATGCAAAGTGTAAGCCCAGATACATAAGACAGACTATACACATTTGAGGCTTGCCTACTACTTGGTTAATTCCAGTACAAGCATTCTGGAGTTCTGCCATAACTGCATGGAACTGTCCAAGCTACTGGACTCCTGTAGGCAGTATATTTATCTATAAAATGAGAGAGCTGGACCAGAAAAACTGAATCCTTCTAAATCCTGTTGTAAAAGCCAACCTTATTTTTTAAGAAAACCTATCCTATTACACATGGACACATCTGGTGGGTATGTTTAAATTCTTTCTGAGCTATTAGATTATCTCACAGACAGTTTTACATTCTTTTATTTTTATTTTTATTTTTTTTAAAGACAGAGTCTTATTCTGTCGCCCAGGCTGGAGTGCAGTGGTTCCATCTTGGTTCACTGCAACCTCCACCTCCCAGGTTCAAGCAACTCTCCTGCCTCAGCCTCCTGAGTAGCTAGAACTACAGGTGCATGCCAGCACGCGCAGCTAATTTTTTCTCTTTTTAATAGAGACGGGGTTTCGCCATGTTGGCCAGGCTGGTTTCGAACTCCTGACCTCAAGTGATCTGCCCGTCTTGGCCTCCCAAAGTGCTGGGATTACAGGGGTAAGCCACCGCGCCTGTCAAGTTTTACATTCTTATACTATGTATCATAAATGGAATTATGAACATCCTCTTTGTTTTCAAACAAAAAATTATTCTTATCTGAGAACTATTTATCCCCTAATTATTACCTACTAGCTTTCAAACCTTGCTTCAATTCAAGTGAGTACTGCTCCCTATGTATATGTTACAATTCAGCAGATGCTTTCCACTTGGCCTTGTTCCATATTTACCAAACTGGGGAACAATTCAAGAAGGCAGTTCAGTGCTCTCACAAGAGAAAGACATGTCTATGTGTATCATCAGGTTTACTTACTCTTATTCCTCACTGGCCTACCTCTATTAATGGAGAATCCATTTCCTCCTCCTCCTACACTTGCCTCTTAGAAATTTCATTTTAGTATAGAGTCCTTTGGCTTGTAAGATATTTCCAGCAAAAGAATTACACCTAACTACATCTCTATTCAAAAGTAAATCTCCTACCAAACTAGTCAGAAATTTTTAAAAGCCTATAGTATAATACAAAATGACATTAAATTGAGATCATGAGTTTGTAATCAAAAGGCTTATCTTTTAATTATCTTACCAGGGCTTTTCAGAATATCTAGAACACTTCCTTCTTTCAGGATTTCTGCAGGTCTAAAAGGACCCTCACAATCTTCAGGTGGTGTCTTCTTACAATTTGTACTGTTCACTGCAGTGCCATCATGAGCTGTAATTTTTTTAAATTTAATAACATTATGCCAAATAAAACACTGGACTCTCAAATGCATTTTAAAAAATCTTTCAAAACCATCTTTTGCATTAATTTCTAAAAGTTCATGAAAAAAGTCACTGTAATTCAATAAACAAATGACTTTACAGGGATAATTTGCCATTACAAGGAGATAAAAACACTATTCCCATACTGTATAACTTCCCCCGCCAATAAAAAGGCAAAAAAATATAAACTATAACTATCGTCCAATTAACTGACTGATAATCAAAACAAACTAAAAAACTGGAGAGGATATGGCAACTAGGGCAAGCCCATCCACTGCATGAAATATCTGATTACACAACAATTTACAAAACTAATCAAAAAAAGTAATTTTCAACTGAGCAATTATTTCATTTTTAGAAATTCACACTATTAATATAGTTGAAAATATCCTTCAGTTATAATATTGAAAACCTGTATGGCAAAATATTAAATAAGGGTATATGGTTATATAAATTACATAACAGTGACATGATGAAATACTTATGCAGCCACAAAAATCATTCTTTTTCAAAACAGAGAGTGAGTGTCTTGTCAGCAAGGCTGGAGTACAGTGGTGCAATCATAGCTTAATGCAGCCTCAAACTCCTGGGCTCAAGCAATCCTCCCACCTTAGCCTCTCAAGTAGCCAGGAACACAGGTGCATGCCACCACATCTAGTTAATTTTTTTTTTACGTTTCTGTAGACATGAGGTCTCACTATGGCTGGCCAGACTGGTCTTAAACTCCTGGCCTCAGGTGATCCTCCCACATTGGCCTCCCAAAGCACTGGCATTACTGGCATGAGTCATCATGCCTGGCCCACAAAAATCATTCTTAAAAGTGTAGTTATGGGTAAAAGCAGGTTGAAAAGTCTAGAATGTTTACATCTAAAGAGTAATGGTAGCTGCTAGCAGTAAGATGAGTGACTTAGTGCTTTTACTTTTTATGCTTTCTAAACTTGCATCCTTGTATTTAGAGATCTACATTTTCAGTGTGATAATGGTTTTATTGTTATATTTTTAAGGGGTGATTTCCATTTACAGATGAAACTAAGATGTTTGGGATTGTTGAAGAGTGACCTGACATGTAAGTTTCTGGGTGGGATGGGGAGAGGAGGGATGGAACAAAAGAAACAGTAAGAAACAAGATGCGGCCAGGCACGGTGGCTCGTGCCTGTAATCCCAAGGACTTTGGGAGGCCAAGGCGGGCAGATCACGAAGTCAAGAAATCGAGACCATCCTGGCCAACATAGTGAAACCCCATCTCTACTAAAAATACAAAAAGTAGCTGGGTGTGGTGGTGCACACCTGTAGTCTCAGCTACTCAGGAGGCTGAGGCAGGAGAATTGCTTGAACCTGGGAGGTGGAGGTTGCAGTGAGCCAAGATCGTGCCACTGTACTCCAGCCTGGTGACAGAGTGAGACTCCATCTCAAAAACAAAAAAACAAACAAAAAGGCCAGGCAGCGGTGGCTCACGCCTGTAATCCCAGCATTTTGGGAGGCCAAGGCAGGCGGATCACGAGGTCAGGAGATCGAGACCATCCTGGCTAACATGGTGAAACCCCGTCTCTACTAAAAATACAAAACAAATTAGCTGGGCGTGGTGGCAGGCGCCTGTAGTCCCAACTGCTCAGGAGGCTGAAGCAGGAAAATGGAGTGAACCCAGGAGGTGGAGCTTGCAGTGAAACGAGCTTGCACAACTGCACTCCAGCCTGGGCCACAGAGCGAGACTCCGTCTCAGAAAAAAAAAAAGAAAGAAAAAGAAACAAGATGGGTCAAAATGGTAAAAGTTGAAGCTGGCTAAATAGTATATGGGGATTCAGTCTACAATTCTACCTCTGAGAATCAAGTTTCCATAATGAAATATACTAATAACCAAGTTTTTCTTTTTAAGTGTTTGCCAATTTAAAAAGCAGTAGGTAAAGTACTTTCGGAAAAAACCTTTCCCTACCTCACACCATAAACAAAAATTCAAAATGGATCAATATCCTAAATATGGCATAAACACCATAAAACTCTTAGAAGAAAACCTAGGGAGTATAGCTTCAAGACCATGGATTTGGCAATGTATTCTCAGATATGACATGAAAAGCACAGCAACAGAAGAAAAAAATGGACTTCATCAAAATTAAAAACCTCTATCCATTCAAGGAAATTATCAAGAAAGCGAAAAGACAATCTATAAACGGGAAAAAATATCTGCAAATCACGTATCTGGTAAGGGTCTAGTGTCCAGACTAAGAACTCTTATAACTCAGTAACAAAAAGACAAACTATTTAATGGGTAAAGGACGTGAAAGGCATTCCTCCCTAAGATATTTAAATGGACAATAAGCACCTGAAAAAATGCAACATCATTTGCATTAGGGAAATGCAAATCAAAACTACAACAAAGTATTACTTTACATCCACTAGGATTGCTATAGTCAAAAAAGAGAAAATACTAAGTGTTGGTGAAGTTGTATACTGCTAGTGGTAATGTGACATGGTTCAACTACGGTGGAAAACAGTTTAGTGATTCTTCAGAAAGTTTAATACAGAACTACCATCTGACCCATCAATTCCACTCCTAGGCACATATGAAAAAGCATTGAAACCAGTACTCAAACAAATACACGTACACATATGTTCACAGCAGCACTATTCACAATAGCCAAATGGTGGAAACAGCCCAAATGTCCATTAATGGATGAACAAAAATAAACTGTGGCACATTAACACAATGGAATATTATTCAGCCATAAAAGGAATGAAGTATTGAGACATAAGAACCTTGAAACCACTGTGCTAAGTGAAAGAACTCAGCTGTATGAAGCCACATTGTATGATTCTACTTACATGACATATTCAGAATAAGTCAATCCATAGAGACAGAACACAAGTTGACAGCTAGGGGGAGGGCAGTACGGGGAGTCACTTTTTAATGGACAGGGGTTTCCTGGTGAGGATGATAAATGTTTTGGAACTAGATAAAAAGTGGTGGCTGCACAACACTGTCAAGGTACTAAAGGCCACTGAATTATTCCCTTTAAAATGGCTGTATCATGTCAACTTCATCACAATAACAAAAATATAGGCCGGACACGGTGGCTCACGACTGTAATCCCAGCACTTTGAGACACCTAGGCGGCCAGATCACCTGAGGTCAGGAGTTGAAGACCAGCCTGGCAACATGACAAAACCCCATCTCTACTAAAAATACAAAAATTAGCCAGGCATGGTGGCAGGTGCCTGTAAATCACAGCTACTAGGGAGGCTGAGGCACAAGAATTGCTTGAACCCAGGAGATGGAGGTTGCGGTGAGCTGAGACTGCGCAACTGCACTCTAGCCTGGGTGACAGAATGTGCAACACCCACCCCCACAACCATCCCCAACAAAAATCACCACCACCCTTACAACTATGCCAAAACAAAGAAAACTTATAATTGAATTACGTTCTATCTTCCTTTATAATGAAAGTTAAATTGCTTTTCATAATTTACGGTAAAGTGTTAGGATTCCCTAAAGTATGCTCAAAAAGATGGGAAAAGGAGACAATGGAAAACTTAGCTCCTGTCACAAAGTAATCATGACTTCCACATTTTCAATTAGCTTTTTTAAATGATAGAAGTGGTGAGAACCAAGGGTGTCAAAGTGAGAAGACACAACTCTAAATAGGCCAGTCATAACCGACTCCTTAAAAATCTGGGTAACTTCCTGAGATATAATGAAACAAAGCTGTTGTAACAAATTGTTAATTATTCAGTTATCATTAGTAAAGCATTAGCAAATAGTGGGAAATATTTTAATGCCTTTTCTCGTAATAAGTCATGAAATTGGTAATTTGAAGAGGTTTAATCCTCTTGAATTAATAGTTAACATTAAAGAAAAAAAACTTGTGACAGGAAACACAATGGAAATTCCTTATTAATTTCTATTATGTAAGGCTGTGTTAACCAATTAAAAAAAAAGATAAGGTTGCAAACATACCAGTCAAATTCTTAGTTTGGGCCACTTCCATAATCTGGGCTCTTATCTTCAAGATCATTCAAAGCCAAAGGTATTTCTTTAGCTTCTATGTCCTGACTCTTTTTATTTTTTAATCTATCTTTTGAGGATCTAGTTTTTAAAAATTCCCAAACTCAGAAGATCATTGAAGAAACGCTTCTGGATAGGGTAATATCTCCCAACTCATGTTTCTGCCTCTAACATGCCACTCCAACCCACACTAGCACTCACCACACTGCTATCACTATACTCACATCCATCTCACCCCCAAGTAAAAATCATTCAACATCTCCCTAATGCAGTCAGAATAAAATCCAATTCATTAGCATAGCATTCCAGAACTTTTAGAATTTAAAGCTACCTCTCCAACCTCATGACAAATTGTTTACAATTCTAAAGCATGTCATGCCTTTTCTCTTGTTCCTGTGCCCTTGAGCTTTGTGTTCATATTTCTTGGGTAAAATGCCCTTGCTCAAAATTCTTGACCTGAGTAACTCAGCTCAGGTGTTTCTGATTTCCCCAAACACTTAAAAGAAAACCACCATTATAAAAAAAAAAATTCGGCCGGGCACAGTGGCTCATGTCTGTAATCCCAATACTTTGGGAGGCCGAGGTGGGCAGACCACCTGAGGTCAGGAGTTCGTGACCAGCCTGGCCAAACATGGTGAAACACCGTCTCTACTAAAAATACAAAAAATTAGCCAGGGGGCAGGGCACGGTGGCTCACGCCTGTAATCCCAGCACTTTGGGAGGCCGAGGCAGGAGGATCACGAGGTCAGGAGATCAAGACCATACGACCTAACATGTTGAAACCCTGTCTCTATTAAAAATACAAAAAAATTAGCCAGGCGTGGTGGCAGACGCCTGTGGTCCCAGCTACTTGGGAGGTTGAGAAGGAGAATGGCATGAACCTGGGAGGCGGAGGTTGCAGTGAGCCAAGATTATGCCACTGTACTCCAACCTGGGGGATACAACAAGGCTCCGTCTCACAATTAAAAGAAAAAAAAAAGTAGCCAGCAGGGTGGCAGGCACCTGTAATCTAAGCTACTGGCAGGAGAAATCGTTTGAACTCGGGAGGCAGAGGTTGCAGTGAGCCAAGACTGTGCCATTGCACTCCAGCCTGGGCAACAGAGCCAGACTCTGTCTCAAAAAAAAAAAAAAAAAAAAGAATTCTATGTTTTAATTCTCTGATTATTCTTTCTTTCCTTTCTTTTTTTTTTTGGAGATAGGGTCTTGCTCTGTCAGCCAGCTGTAATGTGGTAGTGCAATCATAGCTCCCTGCAGCCTTGACTTCCTGGGCTCAAGCAACTCTCCCACTTCAGCCACCCAGGTAGCTGGGACTACAGGCTCACGCCACCACCTGGTTATTTCTTTTTCTTTTTTCTTTTTTTTTTTTTTTCAGTAGGGATGAGTCTTGCTGTGCTGCCTAGGATCATCTTGAGCTCCTGGCCTCAAGCAATCCTCCCACCACAGCCTCCCAAACTGCTGGGTTTACAGGCATGACCCATGGCCTCCTTCCTTCAATGATGCTGATTTCTTCGGTTCAGAAATTATGTATCACAATCTACATGGGGCTGCATAACCTTTATACATAAAAATGTTTGTGAACTGAATGGTAAAAACTAGAAATAAAATCTACTACAACTATAATGTAGACAACCTATAAATTTCTTATAACGAGACTTGCTTTATAACTAACTTGTCACCTTGTTTTGACTAAACAAAGATAGTGGATAAATCTGCTACCATGCCTATCTCTCTCAAAACCAAACTGACACTTACGTTTAAGGAGCTAAGTATCTCTAAAGATAATAAATAAAAAGCACCGTCAAAAAGGTTAAATAATAGCGCCTGCTTGCTTTTCAGAGCTAATTTCATCCAAATGAAGGCATTTATAAGAATTACCAAAGGTGAAGGAACCTGAAATACTAATGTACTGTATGCAATTTTTTTTATGTTAAAATGTAAGAAATTTTCACTTACCTGAACTACTTATAATTGGTTCTAAAGTACTACTAGAACCAGGAAGTTCTGCTGTTTTTGCAACAGGCACACTAAATGTAAATCCAATCTGTAAAGAGAAAGAATATCCTTATACTTAGTTTTCAATAAGTATCAAATATAGAGCTTTTCTTTCCCCCGAGACGGAGTCTTACTCTGTCGCCCAGGCTGGAGTGCAGTGGCGCAATCCTGGCTCACTGCAACCTCTGCCTCCCGGGTTCACGCCATTCTCCTGCCTCAGCCTCCCAAGCAGCTGGGACTACAGGAGCTCGCCACCACACTTGGCTAATTTTTTGTATTTTTAGTAGAGATGGGGTTTCACCGTGTTAGCCAGGATGGTCTTGATCTACTGACCTTGTGATCCACCCGCCTCGGCCTCCCAAAGTGCTGGGATTACAGGCGTGAGCAACCACGCCTGGCCCAAATATAGAGGTTATTTTTATCCCAAGTCAAAAACATACTTTCACCTATTTTAAGATACAGTTTATAATATTTCACTATCTCTAAAAGTGAGATTCTTATATTGAATGGCAATGTCACAGTTTAACAGGCAGCATTTTAAATTTCTCAGGCACTTTTTCTTTCAAAACAGTATATAAAATAATGATGGTGTGTTCCTAATGCCCAGTTCCAATTTCTGAATGCCATTTTCTTTCTTTTTTTTTTTTTTTTTTGTTTTGAGGTGGAGTTTCACTCTTGTTGCCCGAGCTGGAGTGCAATGGCACAATCTCGGCTTACTGCAACCTCTACCTCCCAGGTTCAAACAATTCTCCTGTCTCAGCCTCCTGAGTAGTTGGGATTATAGGCGTGCACCACCATGCCTGGCTAATTCTGTATTTTCTTTTTTTTTTTTTTTTTTTTTTAGTAGAGACGAGGTTCCACTATGTTGGTCAGGCTGGTCTCGAACTCTTGACCTCAAGTGATCCACCTGCCTCGGCCTCCCAAAGTGCTGGGATTACAGGCATGAGCCACCTGCCCGGCCTCAAATGCCATTTTCTAATAAAAAGTATGACACTTCTGGGACAGCTGATGGATTTCCGCATATGGCAAGGAAACTACATTTGATCTGTAACATCTACTTGTGTCAGAAGACAAGGACACAGTCAAAACTAGAAAATGACATATTAAAATAATATAAACATGCCAAATCTGGGGCAATTTGAATATTAAACTACGTGTTATTCTTACTCCAAATATTCACTTTTCAATCATGAAAGAAAAAAATGCCCAGAACTTTTCTAGATTAAAGGTAAATCAAGACACACGTTTTAACTAAATGCAGTATCATGTAGTTGATTAGGTCCTAGTCTTTAATTGGCTCTAGGACAGAAATAAAACAGCAATTAAAGGACAGTCTGGGGATAATGGGGAAATCTAAATATGGACCATGTCGTTATTATATCATGTCAAATTTCTTGGGTATGATAGCTGTATTGTGGGGATGCAAAGGAATGTCCTTTTTCTTAAGGGACACATGGAGAAGAATTAAGGAAATCCAGATGTTTGCATTTTAACTTTCAAATGGTACAGAAGAAAATGAATATGCATACATATGTACATTATGTAGTGAAGAATATACGATTGTTCAAAAGTTTTTTACACAGAGTATTTTTTAAGTTGGAAGAAAAATAACAGTGTTTCTCACCACCAATGGCATCTTAGATTTGATAAAAACATAACATGGCTTTGAAATCAGTAAATATATACCATTCCTTGCTTGTTACTTACAGATGATGGAGGTAGTACATCTGCCTCAGTAGATTTTACGATTGGAGATGAAAATTTAAACATGGGACTGCCAGTGCTGCTTGGAGAGGTCATTTGTACCTGGTTTTCCAAATTATTAAGAAATGATACAAAAAGAGCTTTTTAGAAAAATAAAGTGACAATAAAAGACATTAAGCAAACTGATTATTCCAAAGACACTAAGTATTTTTTTCCTTTTAAATTTAAAAATCTCACTTTAAGTTCTGAAAAACACAGAACTGTAAGTGTTATAAAATCTGGCTTCCTTTAAGGAGTACACACAATCTTAGAGGTGGATATTTGTATAAAAAAGTAAAGTAACATCTATAAGAATATGTTCAGAAGAAGTGAAAGCAAGAAAGCAAGCATTAAAATTTCAGGAGCAGGCCAGGCACAGTGCCTCACACCTGTGATCCCAGCACTTTGGGAAGCCATGACAGAGGGAACTGCTTGAACCCAAGATTTCAAGACCAGCCTGGGTAACACAGCAAGACCTCACCTATAAAAATATTTTTTGGCCAGGAGTGGTGGCTCACGCTTGTAATCCTAGCACTTTGGGAGGCCAAGGCAGGCAGATCACCTGAAGTCAGGAGTTCAAGATCAGCCTAATCAACATGGTGAAACCCTGTCTCTACTAAAAACACAAAAATTAGCCAGTCATGGTGGTAGGCACCTGTAATCCCAGCTACTCAGGAGGCTGAGGCAGGATAATCGCTTGAACCCAGGAGGTGGAGGCTGCAGTGAGCCAAGATCGTGCCACTGCACTCCAGCCTGGGTGACAGGGCGAGACTCAAGCTGAAAAAATAAATAAATATTCTTAAAACATTTTTTTTTAATTAGCTGGGTGTGGTGGTGTACACCTGTAGTCCCAGCTACTCAGAAGGCTGAGGTGGGAGGATCACTTGAGCCCAGGAGATGGAAGCTGCAATGAGCTGTGATTGCACCACTGCTCTCTAGCCTCGGCAATACAGCGAGACACCATTTCAAAAAAAAAAAATTCAGGAGCACATTAAAAGATGTTAAGCCTAGCTGAGAGGTAAAAACAATGAAACACTGAGTGCACTCCTACCCAAAAAGTATCTTACTGGAAACATTATTTGGAAACAAATTTACAAGAATCTCCTTCTCTATGGTATTGCATAAGAGTTGAGGAACACTCCATTATGATGTATCCAAGATATTTGTACATTTTTTTAAAAAAGCAAAACAGCATTTCCATTTCTCTGTTTACTATGTTATTAATTTCCATAATGAAAATTAAACACTGTTTATAGTATAGGTTTTTTTTAAATAAAGAATTAAGAAAGAACAAATGTCACCTGTTATTTATATAATGGTTTTGTACCTTGTTTGTTAATGATTGAGACGAATTGATGGGTGATGGAGAGGAAGCTGTGATCTCAGGGGAACTAAAATTAAAGGTAGGCAGTGAAGAACTGGTGATCGGTAGAGAGATTTTCGGTAATACTGGAACTTCCATTTCCTAAAACATAACATGTTGTATGATATATTTCATCTTTTACATCATTCTTTTATCTCTACTTATTTTCAGCATGAAAGTATACAGGAAGAAGATGGTACCATATAGTGTTAACACTGTGGGTTCTTCAATCAGAAAAACTAAACAAGATTTTTAATCCCAGCTGTGCCACCAACCAGCCATTTGACTTTGGGAACCTAACTGCCTTCTGTACCAATTTCCTAATTGGCAAAACTGTGGGAAAAAAATAGTAATTCTTACAATATACTACAGTTGTTGTACTAATATGAAACATAAAGTTATATATCGTAGCCTACCTTATCCATGGTTTCAATTTCCAGTTTCCCTGACCCATAGTCAACCATGATCCAAAGATATTATATACAATAAGATATTGAGAGAAAAAGAGACTACATTCATATAACCTTTATTACATTATAGTGTTATAATTGTTCCATTTTATTGTTGTTGTTCATCTCTGACTGTGCCTACTTATAAATTAAACTTCATCATAGATATGTATGTATAAGAAAAAACACAGTATATACAGGGTTCAATACTATCTGCAGTTTCAGGTATGCCCTGGGATTCTTGGAACATATCCCTTGCAGATAAGGGGGTGAGGGGGAGCACTATATGGTCTTGGCAAGTGAAACAAGCATTTAGTAACCGTCAGTACTGAGGAGTCTGGAGAGCCACTTTGATTTTTAACCCAACTGAACAAAGAGCACCCTAAGTCTCCAATGATCCCCAGATTAAGAACAAACAAAACGAGTTCCACTTCTGCTAAAGGCAGAGTAGCTTCTACCTGATAAATGTTTAGATATATAATTATAAACTCTGGAAAAAATTATAAAGAAACAATCATCTGAAGGCACGAGAGCAACCAAAAGCAAGAAGAAACTGGAAGGGAGAGGACACTTGGAAGATGGGAAGGGCACTGAGTGACCTTCCTGTTCTCTTCATGAGTTGCTGCCACTGAATACCTGAAGTTCTGAGAGAAAACAGCAAACCTGTCAACTGAACAATCAGCCAGAAAAGGAGGTGAGATGCAGAAATGAAGAGCCACAGAAAAGGAACCTCAAAGTCTACATATAAGCCACCCAAATCTCTAGTGGACCCGTAAACTACACAGCTGTGAGGCAGGCTCCAAGCTGCCAAATAAAACTAAAAACTTTCAGCTGCTGCCTACCACAGGGGAGGCAGAATGAGTTCAGAGAAGTCCGTTGCCAGCTAAAATAATCTGAATACTTCAAATGGATGCAGTTTATTGTAAATAAATCACACCTCAATAAAACTGATCCAAAAGCCCAAAGCAAAATAAAGACACTTCCAGATAAAACTAAGAATCTACTTCTATAAAACCTGCTCTACAAGTTCTTCAGGCTGAAAGGAAATGTTACCAAATGGAAATTCAGATTTCAGAAAGACATGAGGAATATGTAAGCAAACAAAAATTTTTCTCTTAATTTCCTTAAAATATATTTAACTATATAAAGCAAAAAGTACACATTGAATTTACAGCTTCTCCAGATGTAATACAAGTAAGTACAGCATAAATGCCAGGGAAGACAGGTAGTAAATCTAACTACACAGCTGCAATCTTGTTAATTTTTACAGGATGTGGTATGAAAGTAACATAAAGCAATCTGAAAAACATTATGGAAGACACAGAAATCCCAAGGGAACCACTAAATAATGCAAAACAGGGAGAGTTAAAAATCTAACAAATTAATTAAAATGACTTGTAACCCTAGCACTCTGGGAGGCCGAGGCAGGACAGCTTGAGGCCTAGAGTTCAAGACCAGTCTGGGCAACACAGCGAGACCCCGTCTCTATAAAAACCAAACAAACAAAAAACTAGCCAGGTGCAGTGGCATGCCTGTAGTCCCAGTACCTGGGAGGCTGAGGTGGGAGAATGGCCTGAGTCCAGGAGTTCGAGGCTGTAGTGGGCCATGACTGTGCCACTGCACTCCATCCTGGGTGACAGCAAGAACCCATCTCAAAAAACAAAAACAAAACCAATAAAAACAGAATTCTAATAATAAATATTAAATAATTAAATAATAAATATCCCCTTAACCCCCAAATGGCAGCTTTCAAAAGGAACAACAGAAAACAGTGGATGAATGATAGCCTTCATTCCAACCATATCAAAAATTATATTAACTATAAATGGATTTGGTGTTCCAATTAAAAGACAGAAAATGGACAGAAAGGCAAAACTCAGTTATATGCTGTTTACCTGAGGCCTACTTTAAATATAAATATGGACAGGCTCAAAGTATATGAATGGAAAAAGATATGCCCCGAAACTACTAAGCATAAGAAGGCTTATTCCAGTAAGAGTGGCTGTATTAATACCAAAGTAGATTTCAAGACAAAAAATATTTCCAAAAGTTTTTTTTTTAAAAGGACACTTAATAATATTAAAAGGACAAATCACTATGGAGCCACAGAATAAATGTAAAGTGTATGCTCTCATGAGGGCCTCAAAATATATGAAACAAAAATTGAGGTTAGGCATGGTAGCGCATGCCTGTAATCTCAGCACTTTGAGAGGCCAAGATGGGATGATCGCTTGAGCGCAGGAGCTTGAGATCAGCCTGGGCAATATGGTGAAACCTTGTCTCTACAAATAATTTTAAAAATTGGCGAGGTATGATGGCACATGCCTGTGGTCCCAGCTACTTGAGAGGCTCAGGTGGCCATGCCACTGCACTCCAGCCTGGGTAACAGAGTGACATCTCATCTCAAAAATAAATAAATAAATAAATAAATAACCAAGGGGGTAAGACAAATTCACCAAATAAAAGTTGGCAATTTTAACCCCCATCTCTCAATAATTTAACAGGCTAACCATACCCTCCCTCCCCATGAAAAATGAATAAGAACAAAGATCTAATACTATCAGCTTACTTCTATAGATCACTATACCCAACAACTACAGAATATATTTTCTTTAAGAATTATCAAGCAGACCATACACTGAACTATAAACAAGTCTCAATACATTTCAAAACACTGAAGTCATAATCTCAATCTTTTTCTAATCACAATGAAATTAAATTAGAAATCAATACCCTCCCTCCCAAATATTTGGAAATTCAATACATTTCTAAATAATCCATGGGTCAAATACAAAAATCAAAAGAAATCAGAAAAACTATAAAGCAAAATTACAACACTTCTAGAAGCAAGCACAGGAAACTATCTTTGTAGCCTGGGGATAGGCAAAATTTTCTTAGGACACAAAGAATAAAAACATTAGAAAAAAAAATCCAGTCTTCATAAAATTTAGAACATCTGCCAATCAAAAGATATCATTAAGAAAATGAATAGGCAAGCAAGACTGGGAAAAAAATATTTGTTAAGAAATGTATCTGACAAAGTACCTAGGTCCAGAATTTATATAAAGACCTCCCAAAACTCAGTAAGAAGACAACTGGCTGGGCATGGTGGCTCATGGCCTGTAATCCCAGCACTTTGGGGAGCCAAGGTAGGTGGATCACCTAAGGTCAGGAGTTCGAGACCAGCCTGACCAACATGGTGAAACCCATCTCTACTAAAAATACAAAAAAAAAATTAGCTGGGCGTGGTGGCGCACACCTGTAATCCCAGCTACTAGGGAGACAGGTAGGAGAATCACTTGAACCCATGAGGCGGAGGCTGCAGTGAGCTGAAACCACGCCATTGCACTCCAGCCTAGCACTTTGGTAGGCCAAGGCGGGTGGACTGCCTGAGCTCAGGAGTTTGAGACTAGCCTGGGCAACATGGTGAAACCCTGTCTCTAATGAAATATAAAAAATTAGCCGGGCATGGCAGTGTCCGCCTGTAATCCCAGCTACTTGGGAGGCTGACACGGGAGAGTTGCTTGAACCTGGGAGGCGGAGGCTGCAGTGAGCCAAGATCGTGCCACTGCACTCCAGCCTGGGCAACAGAGCGAGACTCCATCTCAAAAAAAGAACTGAACAGACACCTCACAAAAAAAGATACACAAATGGCCAATGAGCACATAAAAAAGAACACAATATTATTAGTCATCAAGGAAATGCAAATTAAAATTACAATGAGATACCACCACACACAAACCAGAATGACTAAAATTTAAAAGATGACTATCAACTATTGGTAAGGATACAAACTAAATAAAATGTTCATACACTGCTGAGAGGGATATAAAATGGCACACTTTAGAAAACAGTATGACGGCTCCTTAGAAAGTTAAACATACAACTTAGCACCTCTTCTTCCAGGTATTTACCCCAGAGAAATAAATTTATTTACAAAAAAGACCTGAACAAGAATGTTCCCAGTAGCTTTACTCACAATAGCCAGGGACAAAAGGATACGTAGTGAGTAACTATATGACGTTGCAGAACAAGTGAAACCAATACATGGTGGAAAAAATGAGAACAGTGATTGCCTCTGGGGTAGGAGGTGACGGCAACTGACTGAGAAGGAGGACAACTGAAATTTCTAGGATGATAGAAATATTCAATCTCTTGATAGGGGCTTGCATAACACAGATGTAAGCATTTGTCAAATTTATTAAATGGCACACCTAAGAATTTAACATTTCACTATATGTCAATTTTGCTATGTTATAAAAAGAACAACAAATATTTAACTCTACTTCATTCTATGTATGCTGACGTATTTGGGGGCAAAGTGTACTAATGTCTTCAACTATCTTTAAAATGCACCAAAAAAAAAAAAAAAAAAAAAGATGGACAGGTAAATTTTTCTTTTTTGATAAAGCAAATGTAACACAAAATGTTGGATGTTGGAATCTAACTGCTACTGTGTGTATCCACTGCACAGTTCTTTGAACATTTCATGTTTGAAATTTGTCATAATCAACTGAGGGAGGAGGAGCAAACAAAAGATGCATCTGGCTATTTTTGTAGGGAAGCTTCTCTTCTCTGTCCAACCTCCAGCATAGAACCCTAAAAACATCAACTATATAATCTACTCTCTCATGCCAATTCCTTAAGGCACACACTTGTCCACAGTGGTTCCTTATATTACTGACCTTGAAACAATTTGGTTTTTTTTTTTTTTTGAGACGGAGTTTCGATCTTGTTGCCCAGGCCGGAGTGCAGTGGTGCGATCTTGGCTCACTGCAACCTCCACCTTCTGGTTTCAACCAATTCTCCTGCCTCAGCCTCCCAAGTATCTGGGACGACAGGCGCCTGCCACTACGCCCGGCTAATTTTTGTATTTTTAGTACAGACAGGGTTTCACCATGTTGGCCAGGCTGGTCTCGAATTCCTGACCTCGTGATCCGCCCACCTCAGCCTCCAAAAGTGCTGGGATTACAGGCGTGAACCACCGCACCCAGCCGATCTTGAACCAATTCTATCATTTGATTTCTACTCCCCCAAATTTTGACTTAGTAGAGCATGTGGGTCCCACTAATCTAAGAGGAAAAAAAAGCCAAGAATTCTGCTAACTTGATGCTTAGAGACATCTCAAGTAGAACACACATTTCACAATTCACTATCTAATACCTTTGTAATATCCTTACATGGGTTATCTCATATGAGGTAGACACTATTGTTACATATGAAGAAACTAAGGCAGGGAGATATATGGCATAATACCATACAGCTACTAAGTGGCAGAAATCTTACAGACATGAACACAATGTTTATTCTTATTTCCATTTTACAGATAAAAAAACTGAGGAGGTACACAAGAGGTTAATTTGACCAAGGTCACCCAGCTAGTAAGTGGCAGGATTGTACAAGACAAGAGCAAGCAATTAAGTCTCTCCAAACTCAAGTCTTCTTATATACTGCTACATGTTTTTTATCAATGAGCTTTTTAACAACACACACAAAAAAACTCATGGATTGGTAGGACAGTAAAAGCAAAGGGCCAATATATTTAATGATTACAATCCTTGCACATTTTAGAATCTAGGATAAGGTGAAAGGTAAAAGATCATTCCAAATGGGTAACTTTACATATAGAGTTCTATTAACCTGAATTTAATGGATCAGAATACATCCATTCCTGCTAAATAGCAACACTATCTGAAATCAGTTAGCATAATGTGTTTACATTTCATTAAAACTAAATCTCTTCCATTTGACTCTTCCAAAGGCCCATGAAAATGCCGCCCCCACAAAAATAATTTAATCTTATTATTACTTTTTATTTTTTTTAGGCAACGTCTCAATGTGTCAACCAGGCAGGAGTGCAGTGATGTGATCTCAGCTCCCCACAACCTTCCCCTCCCAGGTTCAAGCGATTCTTCTGCCTCAGCTTCCTGAGTAGCTGGGATTACACGTGCCCGCCATCACACCCGGCTAATTTTTGTATTTTTAGTAGAGACGGGGTTTCACCATGTTGGCCAGGCTGGTCTTGAACTCCTGACCTCAGGTGATCTGCTGGCCTCAGCCTTCCCAAAGTGCTGGGATTACAGGTGTGAGCCACCATGACCAGCCAATCTTTTAATTTTTTACTGAAAATTCCCACTAATTATAACTGAACGAAGAAACAATTTGTGGTCTGAACATATCTGACATCTGATACAAACAAGCAGCACTGCATTCAAAATAACTATAAAATTGTGTATCCAAACCTATTCTATATAGATGTAAAACACAAGGTGGGGCTGGGCACAGTGGTTCACCCCTGCAATCCCAGCCCTTTGGGAGGCCAAGGTGGGTGGATCTCTTGAGGTCAGGAGTTTGAGACCAGCCTGGCCAACATGGTGAAACCCCATCTCTACTAACAATACAAAATTTAGCTGGGCATGGTGGTGTACGCTTGTAATCCCAGCTACTCAGGAGGCTGAGGCAGGAGAATTGCTTGAACTCAGGAGGTGGAGGTTGCAGTGAGCCGAGATTGCGCCACTGCACTCCACGCTGGGAGACAGAGCAAGACTCTGTCAAATAAATAAATAAACAAACAAACAAACCACAAGGTGGGCAGAAAGTTTGGGGCCAACATCACATTAGTACCTCTTTCCTCAGAAATGTGGACATTATAACTTCAGGGTGGAATAGAGCCAGTGATGGGAAGGACTAGGTGAAGAATCCTGTGATGCAAAATTGGCAGTTGGCCAGAATGAAGAGAAGGGGCCCAAAGAGGGGAGGAGGTGATACAGACATGAGTGAAGAGGAGTTTTTTTTTGTTTTGTTTTGTTTTGTTTTAAAGACAGAATCTCCCCAGCTGGGGTGATCCTCCCACTTCAGCCTCCCTGGTAGCTGGGACCACAGGCGCTAACCACCATGCCTGGTTAATTTTTGTTATTTTTTTGTACACATGGGGTTTTGCCATGTTGCTCAGGCTAATCTCAAATTCCTGGGCTCAAGCGATCCTCCCAACTTAGCTGGCACCAGGTTTTTGAAGAAAGGAAAGCTTTACTTAGATAACCAACAAGGAAGACAGGAGTCCAGCTCAAATCTGTCTCCCCGCAAATTGGCCTTAAGGTAGTATGTTTATTAGGAAAGGTTTAGAGGGTAGATTCTGGGGAAGGAAAGAGGAGGTCTGAAAAGTCCTTGGGCGTGCACAGTTGTCTCTTCATGCCTCTTTATGGGCCACATGTGCAAATTCTGGGGCAGTTAGAATGAAACGTGGAAATCTGGACTGTGATGTCAGCAAGCTCAGTCTGCACAGACTCTAGTTGGTCATATTAGTTCCAGCCAACTTCAGTCAGTTTTTTTATCTTACAAGTGTAGAGGGCTTTAGCAAGCTGTTTCTTATCTGCCATCTTGTAAGTTCAAGAATACCTGTTAGCCACTGATTTCTTTAATTCTTTGGAGCATGGCTTCACCTTCAGCTTCAGTTTTTAATGATAAAAGTTCTGAGATCTTAGGCTGAAGCTCAGGTTGATTATCTATAGCTTACTAAGTTTTGGCTGTCTTGCAGATACATGTTTGGTGTGACTTTGCTGTACTGAACAGTTTATTAATATTAATAATATTTTGCTCTTATTTGTCCGGTATACTAACAATTATTTTCTGGCTGGGCACAGTGACTCACACCTGTAATCCCAGCACTTTGGGAAGCAAGGCCGGTGGGGATCACTTAAGGCCAGGAGTTCAAGACCAGCCTGGACAACATGGCAAAACCCCGTCTCTACTAAAATAAAAAAAATAAAAAAAAAAAATAGCCAGCCTTGGTGGTGCATGCCTGTAATCCCAGCTACTTGGAAGGCTGACACATGAGAATCACTTGAACTCAGGAGGTGGAGGTTGCCGTGAGCCAAGATCGTGCACTCCAGCCTGGGCGACAAATGGAGTGAGACCCTGTCTCAAAAAAAAAAAAACCAAAACAAAACCTGGTGCCATGGTATTGGCTTCTGTGCTCATCAGGCAGTAAGGGAAATGAGCAATATCTACACAATGCATCATCTGGCAAATAAAGCCAAGCTGTATTTTCCTCATACAGACATAAACTTCACAAAACATGCTACAGATTTTACCAGGAAATGTAAAAACTTGTCAAAAAAACAAACTCATGCTATATGAATCAGATATTAGGTTGGTGCAAATGTAATTGGAGTTTTGCACTGTAACAATTTGCCACTTGATAATTGGAATACATTCTTAAATGTGGTTACATTATACATCATTTTAATGCAAATTTCTTGCTTTATGTTTTTTAGCTGATGACTTACTACTTTCTGTTTATTTTATATTATTTTAGACTGTGGAAATGATGTTAGACAAAAGGCAAGTTCAAGCGATTTTCTTATTCGAGTTCAAAATGGGTTGTAAAGCAGCAAAGACAACTCGCCAACATCAACAACACATTTAGCCCAGAACTGCTAATGAGCATACAGTGCAGTGGTGGTTCAAGAAGTTTTGCAAAGGAGGCTGGGCATGATGGCTCACGCCTATAATCCCAGCACTTTGGGAGGCTGAGGCAGGCAGATCACTTGTCAGAAGTTCAAGACCAGCCTGGTCAAAATGGTAAAACCCTGTCTCTGCTAAAAATACAAAAAATTAGCTGGGCCTGTGGCACATGCCTGTAAACACAGTTACTCGGGAGGCTGAGGCACGAAAATAGCTTGAACCCAAAAGGCAGAGGCTGCAGTGAGCTGAGATCATACTACTGCACTCCAGCCTGGGCCACAGAGCAAGACTGTCTCAAAACAGAAACAAAACAAAACAAAACACCCAAAGAAGCACACAATAACAACAAAAAACAAAGTCTGCAAGGGAGACGAGAGCCTTGAAGATGAGAAGCGTAATGGCCAGCCACTGGAAGTTGACAATGACCAGTCACTGGAAGTTGACAAGGACCAATTGAGAGCAATCATCAAAGCTGATCCTCTTAAACTACACAAGAAGTTGCCAAAGAACTCAACGTTAGCCATTCTATGGTCATTCGCCATTTGAAGAAAATTGGAAAGGTGAAAAAGCTCAATAAGTGGGTGTCTCACGAGCTGAGTGAAAATTAAATAAATTGTTTTGAAGTGTCGGCTTCTCCTATTCTACGCAACAACAAACCATTTCTCAGATTGAGACATGGGACAAAAAGTGGGTTTTATACGATAACCGGTGACAACCAGCTCAGTGGTTGAACCAAGAAGAAGCTTCAAAGCACCTTCCAAAGCCAAACTTGCACCCAAAAAAAAGGCCATGGTCACTGTCTGGTGGTCTGCTGCCAGTCCAATCCACTACAGCTTTCAGAATCCCAGCGAAACCACTACATCTGAGAAGTCTGCTCAGCAAATCAATGAGATGCACCAAAAACTGCAATGTCTGCAGCTGGCATTGGTCAACAGAAAGGGCCTACTTCTTCTCCACAACAACACCCGATGGCACACTGCACAACCAACGCTTCAAAAGTTGAAGGAATTGGGCTACAAAGTTTTGCCTCATCCGCCATATTCACCTGACCTCTCGCCAACTATCACTTCTTCAAGCATCTCAAAAACTTTTTGCAGGGAAAACACTTCCACAACAGCGGGATGCAGAAAATGCTTTCCAAGAGCTTGTCGAATCCCAAAGCACAGATTTTTGTGCTATCGGAATAAGCAAACTTATTTCTCGTTGGCAAAAATGTGTTGATTGTAATGGTTCCTGTTTTGTTTCAATAAAGATGTGTTTGAGCCTAGTTACAATGATTTAAAATTCATGGTCCAAAACCCCAATTACTTTTGTACCAACCTAATAAATTCCTTATTTACACAAGGTAAGACAGCCCATTTCTTTTGTTTTTGTTTTGTTTTTGAGACAAAGTCTCGCTCTGTTGCCAGGCTGGAGTACAGTGGTGCAATCTTGGCTCACTGCAACCTCCACCTCCGGGGTTCAAGTGATTCTCCTGCCTCAGCCTCCCGAGTAGCTGGGACTACACGCATGCGCTATCACACCCAGCTAATTTTTGTATTTTTAGTAAAGACGGGGTTTCATCATGTTGGCCAGGATGGTCTCAATCTCTTGACCTCGTGATCCGCCCGCCTTGACCTCCCAAAGTGCTGGGATTACAGGCATGAGCCACCATGCCCAGCCGTCAACCCATTTCTTAAATATAATTAATAGAGCTTTAATGACAAAAGAAAATTGGTTTGCTACAAAGCCTACAAAATTTATATACTGTTTGTATGATCAATGGCATTCAAGATATTTCCTTTCCAGATAATGATATACAGTAATACATTCCCTCCCTTCACAACACTCTAGTAGAGTGAGAAACAGAGACTAAAGGAAAGACAGAGCCTCCAGACCAGCAATAGAGCCAAGTCTACTAACATAATCCCAAATCTCATTACAAGTCAATTTTTATGGCAGAAAGTGAAAATTGCCAAGGAGGTCATAATTCTGGTGAGCTATAGTACTGCTAACTAGGAAAAGCAGAGATAAAAAGAAAGCAAGGCATCACACTCCAAGCCTGCAGAGCAAAATACCAATAGGCATGAAGAAATCTAAGACATCCAACAACTTCAACCAAAACATGATTTTGTTTCTGTCAACATAAATAGAAAAAGCATGTTTAAAAAGCTAAAAATATACTCCTAAAACTCATGGGTCAATGAGGGAGTCACTGGTGAAATTTTAATTAGAAACAAATGACAAATGCAAGGACTATGTATCAAAACTCAAATGGCTAAGCTAGGCTGAAATGCATTTGTAATACAGCTAAAATGAGACTTGCATTCAACTTAAAGTAGTTAGAAAAAAGAGCAATATATAGACAGCAAGGTTAATGTAACCAATCTTAAATCTGTCCCTATCTTTTCCAAACATTTATGGTCAGAATACATAGAGAACTCTTTCTAATAATAAATTATATACACATATACATACATATTTCTTAATATACATATAAGAAATTATATATATATATATATATATATATATCCCCACAGGAAATAACCCCATAGGAAAAAAATGCATCAAGAGAAAACTCAAATGTCCAAAAAACACACAAAAGGATGCCCCAAGATCTATCTATTGTCATATGGTGGAAATGTTGAACTGCAAAACTATCTTGAAGAGAAAACATGGCAATATCTAATACAGCAGAAGATGTGGATCATCCCCTATAATCTAACAATTCCATTCCTAGATAAATACTCTAGAGAAAATACTGCACGTGTGCAGACAGAAAAGCACATATTCACTTTAATGTGTATTAGAAATCTACCAAAATGTATTCTGATGGCAGAATGGATTATGGTAAATCTTCAAACTGGATAAATATATAAGCAGTGAAATTAAAAAACTTACAGTTACCTTTCACAATACCACATCAAAAATGGAGAAACAGGCAAGCAAGAAGAAGACAGGCAGGGCACGGTGGCTCACGCCTGTAATCCCAGCACTTTGCGAGGCCGAGGCAGGTGGATCACTTGACATCAGGAGTTCGACCCAGCCTGGCCAACATGGTGAAACCCCATCTCTACTAAAAATACAAAAATTAGCCAGGTGTGGTGGCAAATGCCTATAGTCCCAGCTACTTGCGTGGCTGAGGCACAGCAATCGCTTGAACCCAGGAGGCAGAGGTTGCAGAGCCGAGATTGCGCCACTGCACTCCAGCCTGAGCGACAGAGCAAGACTATATCTTAAAAAAAGAAGAATACATATAGTATTAATCCTATTTATGAACTTATTTACGTATGTTTTACAAACAGACAAAACTATACTGTAATACCAAGGGTCAAATAATTTCAACTGCAATTCCCTTATTTGAAAAAGTATGGGTAGTTTTGTTTTGTTCTATGATACCCATGAAATTTAAGGTACTAGATTAGGTTTTCAGCATACATTTTGAAAGAACTGATTCAATGGCAGATTAATTTTGCTCTGGGTCTCTTTGAACCCCACCCCTACAGGTCTCCCCTTACCACCACCACACCAATGCTTTTTAAATAAACCTCAAGAGTATACGAGTATACAACCCTACCTCCTCCTCCAGAGGTTTAGAAGCCACAAAGCGTGTTCTTTCTCGTCTCATCTTGCCACCTCCACCACCTACTCCAGAAGATAAACCATTGGCTGCAGGCAAACTGAAATTTGGATATGAAAAGCCACTGGCAAATAAAAAGAAAATTAAAACAATTGATATATTATTGTGGTCCATAACTTGTTAACTAGAACTGCTAACAAGTAAAAAAATAAACATACAGCCGAACGTGATTCTAAAATCTTAGATTTCTTTATACAAAGTTTCTGTTCTTTGATTTTAATCTTCAAAAAGGTACATAAGGTACATGTAAATCAAATACAGACCTTACAAGTTAAATATAAAGAAATATAGCTGTATAAGAAATGACAGTACCTTTCTCGTTGTTCTCTATTTTGTCCGGGTGTCATATTTTTTTCATATCCAGTCTGCAGGGGAAATACACACATATTTACATTTGCTTATTTGTTGTAATTTCCTTAGTACCACCTTGCTTCCTATTAATTTTAACATTTAGAATCAGGAATTTGATGGCTTTTTACTTAATGAATCCTGAAATTTGAAATTACACCCTGCCTTCTGAATGGTAACCAAGAGTTACAGTGAGATTATATATAAAAAATGTCAGTGAGAACAACCATTTTAACAAAATGGTAGTATATAGACAATACACTCACTAACCTAACCACAAAATTACTTTTACTTATCCCTCTTTTTGTCCTGTTAATTGTGCAACCAAATATACAAAGATACTCTATTTGAAATAGCTCCCTACAACTTAAAGAATTAATATTTCCACTGAAAGGAATCAAGGCTTCTTGGAAAAATGACTGATTACAAGACTGGGGCAGGAAATGCATGTGATGAGCCTGAATTATCTTATAATATCAAAAACCAATTAAGTACTCAAAAAGAAACAGGCAAGAATCATCAATAATGTTAACACTAGTGACTGAAAAGAATATAATTGGGAAGTTTCCTTCCAACAAGATACTTATTCATTACGAAAGGTAAAATAGTAATTTTATAGTAGAGAATCCTCACAGACACCACTTTATGTAATAACCACACTGCCAGGAATGGGACAAACTGGTAGCCTGTGCCTTCTGAACAGTGAGAACAGCTCAGCACACTCCCTCAATGGTCTTCACTGCCAAAAGTACGTAACTGAAATCTAATCATGAGGAAACATCAGACAATCATAAAACTGCAGAACATTCTACAAAATAACTGGCTTCTATACTTCAAAATTATCAATATTGTGAAACACAAAACAACAAGAACAAAAAACAAAAGGAACTGTTCTAGACTAAAGGAGATGAAGAGACATGACAACTAAATGCAAGACATGATGTTAGAATTTTTTCTTTTGGGCCAAGTGACAACATGTAAATAGAATCTGTAGATTACAGTGTTGTGCCAATGTTAAGTTTCTGGGTTTGACCACTGCTATGCATTATATAAGGGAACTCCTTGTTTATAAGAACACAGAGAAAAAGATAGAGCAAATGTAGTAAAATGTGAAGTTCATGAAATTTTTCTTGCAAATCTGTAAAAGTCCAGTATTATGCTAAAAAAAAAAAAAATGCACATGCACACACACACACACACACACACACATATATATATATTTTGAGTCAGGGTCTTACTCTCTCACCCAAGCTGGAGTGCAGTGGTGCTATCATAGTTCACTTTAGCCTCGAACTCCTGGGCTCTCACCTGATCCTCCTACCGCAGCCTCCTGCCTTGCTAGGATTACAGACACGCACCACCACATCTGGCTAATTGTTTTATTTCTTCTAGAGACAAGGTCTCGCTATGGTGCCTGGGCTAGTCTTGAACTCCTGGCCTCAAGTGATCCTTCTGCCTAAGCCTCTCAAAGCACTGGGATTACAGGCATGAGCGACCATGATCACCCTATGTTCAAAATATTTTTCAAAATTTTAATGTTAACTTAAAAGTATGGAGGGAGATAAAGCAAATACGACAAAATGTTAATGACTGGTGAATCAACATAAGGAAGTACATGGCAAATCACTGTACTAATCTTTCTAAGTTTCAAGGTTTTCAATAAATTGAGTTGTTAGAAATGAGATAAAATATAAGTAAAGGCATAAACAATAAGGTGTTAAGTAAACAAAATAAACACAAGTTAAATGACACAAAAAACCAGACAAACCCAGATTATGGGACATTTTATAAGACAACTGGCCTGGTCTCTTCAAACCTATGATCCAGCAATTCTATTTCTAGGTATAAACCCAAGAGAAATAAAAACATGTCCCCCCCCCCCCCCACACACAAAAAACACTTATACATAAATGTTGACAGGAGCATTATTCATTACAGCCAAAAAGTAAAAACAACCCCAATGTCCTTCAACTGATTAATGGATAAAACAAAATCTAGTATATCCATACAATGAAATATCTACAAAATCTAGTATATCCTTACAATGAAATATTATTCAGCCATAAAAAGGGAAAAAATGAAGTACTGATACATACTACAACGTGAATGAACCTTGAAAACATTATGCTAAGTGGCTACTGACGGGTATGGGTATGAGATTTTCAAAGGGTGGGAGAGATGGTAATACAAATGTTCTAAAATTTACCACTATGATGGCTTAACAGTTGAACAACTCACAGACACCACTTTATTTATAAAGTGTTTTCCAAACATGCTAAAACCACTGAATTGAAAACTTTAAATAAGAGAATTGTACGATATGTGAATTATCTCAAGAAACAGAAACCAAGGTGGCCAGGGTGAGGGTTTGAGGTCTGGAAAAACAAAACCAAAAGCAGTATCTGAACCTTGCTCGAGTCCTGGTTCAAAAAAGCAATTATGAAAAACATTTCAATATGAACTGGATATTAGGTAATTTTAAGGAATCAGAATTAATTTTCTTAGATGGGATAATACAGGACAAAGTACTTAGGAGATGCATATCAAAGTACTTAGGGTTCAAAAGATAATGTCTGAAATTTATTTTCAGATAGTTCAACACCACCACACAAAAGAAACAGATAAAGCAAATCCAGCAAAATTATTTAACCTAAACAATGAGTATATGCTAGAGTTTACTAGTCAACACTAACTTAAGATCTGACCAAGGTAGTGGCCAGGCGCGGTGGCTCACATCTGTAATCTCAGTACTTTGGGAGGCCAAGGCAGGTGGGTCACTTGAGGTCAGGAGTTCGAGACCAGCCTGGCCAACATAGTGAAACCCTGTCTCTACTAAAAATACAAAACTTAGCTGGGTGAGGTGGCACATGCCTGTAGTCCCAGCTACTCGCGGGGCTGAAGCAGGAGAATCACTTGAACCCGGGAGGCAGAGGTTGCAGTGAGCTGAGAACATGCCATTGCACTCCACCCCTGGCGACAAAGTGAGACTCCGTCTCAAAGAAAAAAAAAAAAAAAAAGATTTGATCAAGGTGACAGCGATTTTAAAAGCATACCAATTCATAATCATCACTAATTCACAACCTTTATGCATTATACAGTTGCTAGAATACACTGGTAGTTATATTTTACATTATTTAGTCTTACTTATTCTAATCAATATTCAAAGACTGGTAGAAATATACATATACTCACACTGTACTTTTTATCTATTCTTTGATTAGTCTTCCTGAATTCACCAGAAGGAGTCAGAGATGGTTTAAAATAAACACTTCGATTTGTTGCTATGGAAACTGGCTTTGGGGTCATAAGTCTCTGAACAGGAGGATACTGAGAATCCACCTTACAGGTAAACAGAAATCAAAGACATTTATTTTCATATAAATCAATGATTCATATCTAAATTTTGACAACAGCTAATGTGACCTAAAGACCATGAGTATTTCCTAGAGAAATATACAGTAGATACAAACAAATAAGAGGAAAAACTGATAATAATGGAACCTAAGGTATGTATCTATTCATATACATATGTACATAAATATACACACATATAATTCTAAAATGGCTTCATGGATACACTATATTTCATTCCAGACTTAATGACTTTTCACACACATGTATGCATACAAAATGGAACTATATTCAAAACAGCACTACAGATCAAAGCTTTTACAGAGTTGTTTTTTTTTTTAAGAGACGGACTCCTGCTCTGTCATCCAGACCACGGCTCACTGTAGGTGAGACCTGGGTGATCCTCCCACCACAGCCTCCTGTGTAGACAGGCGTGCACCACCACAGCTGGCTAATTTTTTTGGTATTTTTTTGTAGAGACAGGGTCTCGCCATGTTGCTTAGGCTGGTCTCGAACTCCTGGGCTCAAGCAATCTGCCTGCCTCAACCTCCCAAAGTGCTGAGATTACAGACATGAGGCACCTCGCCTGGCTTTTTTTTTTTTAATGGAGACTAGGTCTTGCTGTGTTGCCCAGGCTGATCTCAAACTTCTGGGCTCAAGCAATCCTTCCGCCTCAGCCTCTCAAAGAGTGCTGGGATTACAGGCATGAACCACTGCGCCTGGCCCAGAGTGAATTTTAAATGCATGAACTAAAATGTACTTCTGTCACATTTTCCCTGAATTACTGTCCATAATTTTTGAGCTGCAAATAAGGTATTTTAAAACTAGCTATGGGCCAGGCGTGGTGGCTCATGCCTGTAATCCCAGCAATGTGGGAAGCTGAGGCAAGTGGATCATTTGAGGTCAGGAGTTCGAGACCAGCCTGGCCAACATGGTGAAAACGTCTCTACTAAAAATGTAAAAATTAGCCAGGCGTGGTGGCATGCGCCTGTAATCCTGGCTATTCAGGAGGCTGAGGCAGGAGAATCATTTGAACCCAGAGGCAGAGCTTTCATTGGGCTGAGATTGTGCTACCGCACTCCAGCCTGGAAGACAGAGCAAGAGTCAGTCTCCCAAAACAAACAAAAAAACTAGCTATGAAAATATTTTAACTCCCAAAAATGTGACCAAATCCCTCTCCAAGTTATTTCCCCCATTGTTATTTAAATACCAAACCAAACAAAAAATCTTACAATGTAAGCCTAAATGGTAAATCACTGTTAAGACTTCCAAACTGTAAAACGAACTCAATTTATTATATAAGTACACCAAGTGTTTTGTTAACAACAGTCCTCTGCTAAACTGAAACATAGTAAGAATCCTGTTGGTATAAAACCACTGTAAAGCCAAAAGCTTCTAACTCTGTCCGAAGACTGTAATCCTATGAATAAGGTCCTTTCATTCAGCAGCAGCTGTGAACAACACTGGTTTCCAGGGCAAAGCCTCTGTATGGTTACTAACTCTTCCCTAAAACCTCTTCACAAATGTGACCTTACATACAACTCAATAAGAGAGTCTATTTTGTAGACTGTTCTGATAACATCTGTGAAACATGAGCTATGATACCGTATTCTGGCTTTTTATTTCTTAGCACCCATTAATAAACTTTTATGGATACGATACTCAACCATTAGTAAAACTGTTATTGATAAGAACTTACATTACATTATGACATAATTTTAAAATTTCACCTCTTATTATAAAATAACCTGATATAAATGAGGGGTTGAGAAAAGCTAGTAGCTTAAATTAATCCCACCATAGAAACTACTACTAGATTCCTTCTTGCCTAATTACAAATGTCTAGGTAATTCTAAAAATTGAGAAGCAACACTCTTCCAATAAGAAGTTCAATATTAGCTTTCTTTGCATCAGAATTTCATTACAGATAATAATTTATCAATATCTTAGTCATTGCAATTAATTCATAAAATTATAATTTAAATAATTACTTTTGAGGAACTTGGTAAGAAATGATTTCCAAAGAAAAATCCAGGCCAGGCATGGTGGCTCACGCCTGTAATCCCAGCACTTTGGGAGGCCAAGGCAGGAGGATCACGAGGTCAAGAGATCAAGACTACCCTGGCTAATACAGTGAAACCCCATCTCTACTAAAAATACAAAAAATCGGCCAGGCATGGTGACAGGCACCTGTGGTCCCAGCTACCTGGGAGGCTGAGGCAGGAGAATTGCTTGAGCCCTGGAGGTGGAGGTTGCAGTGAGCCGAGACTACGCCACTGCACACTCCAGCCTGGGTGACAGAGCGAGACGCTGCCTCAAAAAGAAAAGAAAGAAAAATCCAACAGTCTGCTTTCCCTGAAGGATGCTTAACCAGCTATAAATAAACTAACAAAAGATACCTCTTTAACCCAAACTATCAAACACTGTATTTTTTTCCCACAGTAACCTCCAAAGTTAATTTTAAGCAAACAAGATATATTAAAAGGGCAGCAAGATATAATGATCAACTTTATCAGTTCCACTATCTTGAAACAGTATTTTGTTTGGCTGATGAGAGATCTGCCTAATTGAAATTCTACTACACACAATAGATTTCACAAAATTTTGGTTAATGAGGAAAGTATACAGATGATGATGTGCAATGAGGACTTTCGTTTACTGAACTTTTTTTTTTTTTTTTTTTTGAGATAGAGTCTCACTTTGTCTCCCAGGCTGGAGTGCAGTGGCGTGACCTCGGCTCGCTGCACCCTCCGCCTCCCGGGTTCAAGTGATTCTCCTGCCTCAGCCTCCGGAGCAGCTGAGATTACAGGTGCGCACCACCACACCTGGCTAATTTTTTTTGTATTTAGTAGAGACAGAGTTTCACAATGTTGTCCAGGCTGGTTTTGAACTCCTCACCTCAAGTGATCCACTGGCCTGGCCTCCCAAAGTGCTAGGATTATAGGCGTAAGCCACCGCACCTGGCCTATCACTCCTATTTTTATTTATCAAAAGGTAACGGTAAGCCATAAAGTCTGTCAAGATCCTGAAGACGGAAATGCTGAATAGCCCCAAAAAAAATTGGATGAGTATCTACTACATATACAATATTGTCCTGAGGCCTGCAGAAGAGAGTAAAATGTCCAAGTAGAAGAATACTATTTTTCAGGGTCAGGCACAGTGGCTCACACCTTAGTCCCAGCACTTTGGGAGGCCACGGCAGGCAGATCACCTGAGCTCAGGAGTTTGAGACCAGTCTAGCCAAAATGGTAAAACCCTATCTCTACTAAAAATACAAAAATTAGCAGGGCATGATGGCGCATGCCTGTAATCTCAGTTACTAGGGAGGCTGGGGCACGAGAATCGCTTGAACCTGGGAGCCACAGGTTGCAGTGAGCCAAGATGGCGCCACTGCACACCAGTCTGGATGACAGAGCGAGACTAAGACTCAAAAAAAAAAAAGAATATTATTTTTCAAACATGTTCCCTAATGTCTAAACTAAATCCAATTTATATACTTGTGAACTTTAAACACAACAAAATTGCAGACAGTTTAAATAACTAAATGGTAAAGAAGTTTTACCTTTTCTCTTTTGGCCTGAAAATCTGCGGTACCTATCCCACTCCTATCAAGAGACTGAAAAAAAAAAAAAATACTATTAGAATAGATGAGGAGTTATGAAAAATACCTTTTTTTTTTTTTTTTTTGAGACGGAGTCTCACTCTGTCGCCCAGGCTGGAGTGCAGTGGCGCGATCTTGACTCACTGCAACCTCTGCCTCCCAAGTTCAAGTGATTCTCCTGCCTCAGCCTCCCAAGTAGCTGGGACTATAGGCGTGCACCGCCACACCCAGCTAATTTTTGTATGAACAATATTTTTTAAAAAGGTTTAAATCTCAACTTACAGAATTCAGAGGAGAAGAAACAATGGATGGAATTCTTTTTGCATCCTGTTAATGTTGAAAAAATAACAAAATTAAGATTTTTCAATAATATCAAGTTTTGTTACACTCCTGTATTAATCGTGATTTTAAAAATTTACCGCTAAAGGGCTTGACATCTTCTCTAAAGACTGCAATATTCGCCGAGCTGTTGAACTGGTCACACCGTAAGACTGTGCACTGAGTTGCTTAGCTTTCATTTGTCTTCTAACTGGTGCCTGTAAAGTAAACCCTATATTATTTGTTGCAACATAAAATCTAAAGCACATAGTTCATGCAGTGAAAATATTTACAAGATAGAATGGATGTCCAAAGTAAAACAGGATTTAATGTGTTAACAACACCAATTTATCTTTGGGTGGTATCATTAAAAGTTCAATTTTTTTCTTCATGCCTTTACTGGAAATCCAATTCTCTGATTGAGAAATTACCTTTACAATAACAAAAGAATGATAAGACAGCATGCACCATTCTAAAGAAAAGTATGGGCCGGGCACGGTGGCTCCTGTCTGTAATCCCAGCACTTCGGGAGGCTGACGTGGGTGGATCACCTGAGGTCAGTAGTTCAAGACCAGCCTGGCCAACATGGTGAAACCCCGTCTCTACTAAAAATACAAAAATTAGCTGGATGTGCTGGTAGGCGCCTGCAATCCCTACTACTCAGGAGGTTGAGGCAGAAGAATGGCCTAAACCCAGGAGGTGAAGGTTGCAGTGGGCTGAGATTGTGCCACTGCACTCCAGCCTGGGCAACAGAGCGAGACTTGGTCTCAAAAAAAAAAAAAAAAAAGCTATAGGACTCAAAACTAGCAATAAGAGACAAAGTAAGCACACATCCTACACTTAAGACTATTCTATGACTCACAGGCTTACATTATTTTAACTTCTACTAACATGCTGAACTATTTTAACTATTTTTTTCTTTTTTTCCTTATTTTTTTTATTTATTTATTTTTTTCTTTGAGATGGAGTCTCGCACTGTCACCCAGGCCAGAGTGCAGTGGCGCGATCTTGGCTCACTGCAAGCTCCGCCTCCCAGGTTCATGCCATTCTCCTGCCTCAGTCCCCTGAATAGCTGGGACTACAGGCGCCCGCCACCGTGCCCAGCTAATTTTTTGTATTTTTAGTAGAGACGGGGTTTCACTGTGTTAGCCAGGATGGTGTTGATCTCCTGTCCTCGTGATCTGCCCGCCTCAGCCTCCCAAAGTGCTGGGATTACAGGCGTGAGCCACTGCGCCTGGCCTTTTTGAGACAGGGTGTCGCCCTGCTACCCAGGCTGAAGTGTTGTGGCATAATCATAGCTCACTGCAGCCTCAAACTCCTGGACTCAAGTGATCCTTCCATCTTGGCCTCCCAAAGTTCTAGGATTACAGGCATGAGTCACCGTGTCCAGCCTATTTTGACTGTAAAAAAAAAAATTTGCCGGGCGAAATATCTGCCAGGCGCAGTGGCTCACGCCTGTAATCTCAGCACTTTGGGAGGTGTGAGGAGGGCGGATTGCCTGAGCTCAGGAGGTCAAGACCAGCCTGGGCAACACAGTGAAACCCCATCTGTATTAAAATACAAAAAATTAGCCGGGCATGGCAGTGTGTGCCTGTAGTCCCAGCTACTCGAGAGGCTGAGGCAGGAGAACTGCTTTGAACCCAGGAGGCGGAGGTTGTGGTGAGCCGAGACTGCACCACTCTACTCCAGCCTGGGCAACACAGCAAGACTCTGTCTCCAAAAAAAAAAAAAAATTAAAGAGTACTACACACTAGCTTAAGCTTTAGAAAAAGCTCTCTACGTACTTACACCATTCTGTTAACCCCTTCGTTAATAACAGAATACTGTCCTCCACCAACACTCAGAAATAAGTCTCATAATTACTGTTAATTATATATGGGAGAATAATCAGGAAAGCAAGTACAACATTTAAAAACAAGACAAAAATCTTCAAATATAGGCATTTCATAGTCACTGCTGCCAATATATGTATATAAATACAACTGACTTTTGTATATTGACCTTGTATCCTGTGACCCTGTTAAACTCGCTTGTTAGTTGTGGTAGCTTTTTTTGTATTTTCTTTGGATTTTTCTATGTAGATAAGCATGTTATCTGTGTATAGGAAAAATATTACAGGAATAATACCCTTTCCAACCTACATGTCTTGATTTTTGTGCCCACTGCACTGGCTAGCACATGCAGTATGATGTTAAACAATAGCAGTGATAGCAAACATCCTTGCTTGCTTCCTCATACCATTAAGTATGATGCCAGATGATTTTTTTGTAAATGCACTTTATCAGGTAGAAGGATCTCAACTATACCTAGGTTTGTTCGAAAATTTTTTTCATGACTAAATGTTGGATTTTTAAAAAATATTTTATATATCTATAGAGATGTTCATATAGTACTCTTTAGATTGTTTACATGGTAAATCCCATTAATTTTTTATTTTTTTATTTTTTTTTTAGACAAGAGTCTCAGTCTGTTGCCCAGGATGGAGTGCAGCAGCGCAATCTCAGCTCACTGCAACCTCCGCCTCCTGGATTCAAGCAATTCTCCTGCTTCAGCTTCTCAGGTAGTTGGGATTACAAGCGTACGCTGCCATGCCTGGCTAATTTTTGTATTTTTAGTAGAGACAGGTTTTCACCATGTTGGCCAGGCTGGTCTCAAACTCCTGACCTCAGGTGATCTAAGGCCTTCCAAAGTGCTGGGATTACAGGCATGAGCCACCACACCCGGTCTAATCCCATTAATTTTCATATGTTGAGTCAACCTTGCCTTCCCAGGATAAACCCCACTTGATCATGATGCAGTTTCCTTTTTAAATTTGTTGGACTCCATTTACAAATATTTTTGTTGAGAAGGTTTGTGTCTATAATTCATGAGAAATAATAGTCTGTTGCTGTCTTCTAATGTCTTTGTCTGATTTTGGTCTCGGGGTAATTAACGTTGGCCTCAGAAAAGGTACTGGGAAGTGTTCCCTACTCTCCTACTATACATAGGAGTTTGTGTAGAATTGGTATTCTTTCTTTCTTAAATGTTTGGTAGGATTCACCAGGGAAGCTATCTGAGCCTGAAGCTTCTTTGCTAGAACGTATTTTAAATTATGAACAATTCATTGAAAAGATAAAATTATTCAGGCTACATATTCTTGACTAATACCAAATAACAAAAGTCTAACAAACAAGTCTAACAAAATATGTTCAAGATCTGTATGCTGAACACTACAAAACACTGATGAAAAAAATTTATAAACCACCTAAATGGGAAGATATACCATGTTCATGGTTTGGAAGACTCAATTGTGTTAAGATGCCTATTCTCCCCAAATTGGTCTTTAGACTCAAATACAATCTCAATCATGGCTGGGCACGCTGGCTCATACCTATAATACCACCACTTTTGGGAGGCCAAGGTGGGCGGATCACCTGAGGTCAGGAGTTCAAGACCAGCCTGGCCAACATGGTAAAACCCTGTCTCTACTAAAAATACAAAAATTAGCAGGGCATGGTGGTGTGTGCCTGTAGTCCCAGCTACTTGGGAGGCTGGGGCAGGAAAATTGCGTGAACCTGGGAGGTGGAGGTTGCAGAGAACCAAGATCATGCCACAGCACTTCAGCTTGGGCGACAGAGCAAGATCCCAACTCAAAAATAAAAAAAGCAATTCCAATCAAAATCCTAGCAGACTGTAGAAACAAGCCAATTTTAGATTTTTATAGAAAAGCAAAGGACCTAAAAAAGCCAAAACAAGCTTGAAAAAGAACAAAATTGGACTACTCACATCACCTAATTTTAAGACCTACCGGAAGCCTACAGCAATCAAGACAGTGCAGTTGGCAAAAGGAAAGACACACAGATCAATTGGTGGGTGGGGGGGAGGGATGGTCAGAAGTCCAGAAATAAAGTCATGTGAACTGGATTTCAACAAAGGTGCAGGCCAGGCCTGGTGGTTCATGCTTGTAATCCGAACACTTTGGGAAGCCAACACAGGAGGATCGCTTGAGCCCAGGAGTACAACACCAGCCTAGGCAACTTAGTGAGACCCTGTCGCTACCAAAAAAAAAATTTAGCTGGGAATGGTGGCACATGCCTGTGGTCCCAGCTACTCAGGAGGCTAAAGTGGGAGGATCACTTGAGCCCAGGAGGTTCTGGTTGCAGTGAGCCATGATCATGCCACTGCACTCCAACCTATGTGACAGAGCAAGGCCCTGTCTCAAAACAAAAACACAAAACAAAGACAGTGCAAAAGCTATTCAATAAACAAAGAACAGTCTTTTTAACAAATAACACTAGAACAACTGCACACCCATATGTTAAAAAAACAAAAAACAAAAAACAAAAAACCTTGGCCAGGCACACCTGTAATCTCAGCACTTTGGGAGGCTGAGGCAGGAGGACTGCTTGAGCCCAGGAGTTCAGGATTAGCCTGAGCAACATAGTAAGACTCCTACCTTTAATTTTTTAAAAAAACTTTTTAATTTAGAAAATAAAATGAACCTTGACCAATACCTCATACCACACACAAAAATTTACTCAAAATGAATCATAGACATAAATTAAAACCTAAAACTATAAAACTTGTAGAAGAAAACATAAGACAAAATCTTTGTGACATGGGATTATAATAGTAAAAATGTCTCAGATATGACACCAAAAGCATGAAACCATTAAGAATACACACACACACGCACACAAAAGATATCATCAAAAGTAAAACTTCTGGCCGGGCGCGGTGGCTCACGCCTGTAATCCCAGCACTTTGGGAGGCCAAGGCGGGTGGATCACGAGGTCAAGAGTTCGAGACCAGCCTGGCTAAGATGATGAGAAACTCCGTCTCTACTAAAAATACAAAAATCAGCCAGGTGTGGTGGCGGGCACCTGTAATCCCAGCTACTCAGGAGGCTGAGGCAGAGAACTGCTTGAACCCAGGAGATGGAGGGCGTGCCACTGCACTCAAGCCTGGGCGACAGCACAAGACCTGTCTCAGAGAAAAAAAAAAAAACCACTTCTGCTCTTCAAAGGACACTGTTAAGATACACCAGAGAATGGGAGAAAATATTTGCAAAACATATAACAAAGTATTTGTACCCTGAAAAATGAACTCTCTCAAAATTTATTAATAAGAAAATAACCCAATTTTTAAATGGGTGGAAGATTTGAACAGACACTTCACCAAAGAAGATATTTCACCAAAAGATAGACTGATAGCAAATAAGCACCAAATAAACACATGAAAAGACCTTCAACATCATTAGTCATTATGGAAGTACAACTTAAAATCAGAAGTTGGGGTTACTACTACATGTCTACTAGAATAGCAAAAACAAACAAAAAACCTGACACCACCAAGCGCTGACAAGGATATAAGTGCAACTCTTATATTACCAGTCAGAATGAAACCTGGTACCAGCCACTCTGGAAAACAGTTTGGCAGTTTATTATAAAGTTTACTGTATACTTACCATATGACCCATCAATTCAACTCCTAGGTATCTGTATTCACCTGAGATGAAAATGAATGCTCACAAAAAACATTCATAGCAGCTTCATTCATAATTGCCAGAAACTGGAAACAACTCAGCGTCTTTTCACTGGTGAATAATAAACCAACTGTACTAACCATACTACTCAGCAATAAAAAGGAACTATCAAAAGATGCAAAAACAGATGGATCTCAAATGCATTATGCTAAGTAGAATAAGCCAGACTCAAAAGGTTACATATGACTAAACGTATGAGACATTCTGGAAAGGCCAAAACTACAGAGAAAGAAAACAGATCAGTGGTTGCCAGAGGGTGGTAGGAGGAGGAACGGTTCACTCAAGAGATACATAAGGTAACGTTTAGGGGTGATGAAAATGTCTGATCAATATTTGATTGTAGAAATGGTTATATACATAATAATATGTTTTGTTAAAGCTCAAATACTCTAAAACAATGGTAAATTTTAGTATGTGTAATTTATACCTCATTTAAAAAAAAGAATCACATTTCTTGAGATACACACATATATCTAATACATAAAACATTCACTTAGGTCTCAAATAATGTTTATATACCCTAAATGAAAAAAATATAACCTATAGCTGTTGTTTTCCCAAAGAACAATATTAAATCAAAACTACTGGCCAGGTGCGGTGGCTCACGCCTGTAATCCTAACACTTTGGGAGGCCGAGGTGGGCGGATCACAAGGTCAAGAGATCGAGACCATCCTGGCCAACACAGTGAAACCCATCTCTACTAAAAATACAAAAAATTAGCTGGGCGTGGTGACATGTGCCTGTACTCCCAGCAGGAGGCTGAGGCAGGAGAATCACTTGAAACCAGGAGGTGGAGGTTGCAGTGTGGGCCGAGATTGTGCCACTGCACTCCAGCCTGGGCGACAGAGCCGAGACTCCATCTTGAAAAAATATAAATAAAAGAAAAATAAAAAATAAATCAAAACTATTTTTTTGAGCACAAAGTAATTTATTATCCAGTTAAAGTGAAAAAAAAAAAAAAGAAAGAAAGAAAAAAAAAAGGTCATCAACCCTTCTATTGAAACCTACCTGATAAGGTGTATTTCTTAATTTAGACTGTCTTACAGCAGCTGCTGCCCCACCGTATGTTGTTTTTCCAGGATAAAAAGGAGAATCTCCAAGCTGACTGGTTTTAAGGACTGAAGAATTCCCAAGTGACTGCACAGAAACACAATGATAAATTATAAGCCATATGAACCCAGGAGGTGGAGGCTGCAGTGAGTTAAGATCGTGCTGCTACACACTCAAGCCTGGGCAACAGCGAAGGACTCTTGTCTCAGAAAAAAAAAAAAAAAATTGTAAGCAATAAACACTCAAAACTAATGTGATTAAATCCAACCCAGTTAGTACTCACAGGGGAAAGTGTTCCAAAGGCAGACAAGTTGAATGCTGGTTTTTTTGAGCTGGTGGCAGTGTGCTGTGAGAGTGAGTGAGAACGTTCAGCTTCTGGGGACCACAGAGGTGGCAATGAAGTGTTCTTTGAAACAGTTATATCTGAAACAAAATTACATAATCCATAGTAATAACACCAATACAAGATCCTAGATTTTTATAAATAGAAAATAAAAATTACAGCCAAGTCATAAAAAAAAAAAAAAAACATAAAATTTAATGTTACTACCCAAATTATGTACTACCACATGTCAAGAATACCTTTATCAGAAGCTCTTGAAGAAAAACCACTGGTAGTTGAGATGTTATCATCATCATGCTGAGAGGTAGAATCTTTAATTTCCTTTACAAGGGAAAATCCCGAACTGCCAACTGGGAACGCCGAGGATGTAGATGGCTGACAGTGTAATGCAGGGGATTCCAACATGGAAAAATTCAGATGGCTCCGATGAAGAGAAGGCCTTGTTAACACATCTGGATAATTTGAAGCAGTACTAGCTGCTGAAGGTTCTTAAAAGAAAAGCATTAATATTATGAATATACAACTTAAAGCAATACACTACCACAAATAGTTTTTACTTTCAAGAAAACACATTACAGTATATAATAGCTTCAATTCAAATCACTGGGGCATCCCATAATAAGCCCAATATAACATACTCCTAGGCAAAACAAAGTTTCAACTAACTAAAATTAATTTAAATAAGAGTTAATTTTTTTAAACCAGTAAGAGTGATGTGATATGATACAACAGCTGAAATACAACTATTTTTTGCCAGTTGATTAAACCCATTCACTTTTTTGGTGGTGTATTTTGTAATACAGAAAGTAACTTGTGCCTTATAGTCCTATCATTCTGAGACCATAAAAAATAAGTTTTACCCATATTTTGATACTGTTGCTTTTATTCCAATATGTCGAATCTTGACTCCCATCTGAAATTAGTTATGATGCAGGAGTAAAGAAAGGATTTGGCTTCACTGTTTTCCAAATGGTTAGCCTGTTTATAACCTAAGGCAATCTCTTAAATAAGCCATCCTTTCCTCAATGATTGAGAAGCCACTGTTACCACATACTAAACCATACTAAATTCCGAGAGTTTTTATTCCTCCCTTCCTCTAATGATGTATCTTTATACTTCTGTACGAGTACCAAATGTTTTAAATATTATGCTTTAGAATAAATTTAATGCCTGTTGAAGTTACTCCACCCCATCTTCCCATTTTTAAAATATTAAATTATTAAAATAAATTATTTTTCAGAATTTGTCTTCAGGGGCATTTTCAAAAACTTTAGAATTGTTTCTAAAGTTCCCAAAAAGAGGCTTCCAGTTAGAATGGAATAAGTGGGACCAGACCAGTCCTATCGTAAAGAATTATAAGACTGGAGAAAAAATATGAAGCTACTGCTTTCAGTGGAAAACAGCACCAAAAAACTCACAAGGTGAGCCCTACGATTACCCAGCTGTCTGTCTAGGAACATTTTCAGACCTTGAACAGAGACCTAGAGTCAAGTAAAACAGAGCGGGAAGAAATCAGAATTTAGAGCACTGCAGAGTAGGGAACTGTGCAGAGAGGGTCTCCCAGAAATCCACATGGGAGTGTCCAGTGAGCAGACAGGCTGTACATACCTATATCAAGACCACCTAAGCCTTACGCAGCAGCTGCTATGGAGTTGAGAAAACAGAGATACTAGACAGTGTACCATGCTAGGGGAAAAAACAATGCTGAGGACTCTCAAGTCTAGGGCTGCCAGAATTTAGAGATCTCATTAATAATGGCATTCAGCTGATATACCAAAAGGTTTGCCCTTAAAAGTAAGGAATAAGTATATAACTAAAATAAGAACTACTATAGATCTCTCCTAAAAAGCCACAGGGGAGACAGAGCTTGGAGGCTAAGGCCCACCACATTGGGAGGCTTAGGAAACACCCTGGACTTCCCACAAATATACATTAACACAGCACAAAACTACATCTACAAAAGTTCAAAATTATCATTAACTGAACTGCCTGCTAAAAACAAGAACCAACACTCTTCAGAGGAAGATGACAGAACCAAGAGTCTCTACGCATTATCATTCAAAATGCCAATACAGTCAAAACTCAATGTATAGAAAAAAGAAAACTGTGATCAATGCACGGGGGTAGGGGGTGGGGGAGAGTGGGTGTTAGAAACTTTAACCAAAGGTAGCAGACAAAGACCTTAAAACATTTAGCATTACAAGACTTTAAAGCAGCTATCTGGAATATGTTCAAAGTTCCTAAAAGAATCCTTAAAATTATTTTGACTAGGATCACACTGAATTTAAGATTTTTAAAAAGAACTGATAGCATTCCCAACACTGCTTTCCTACCCACCTTTCCTTTGGTTCAGATCTCCTTTATGTCCCTCAGTGGAACTTAAGAGAATTTCTTCTTTTAGAGTGTCACACACTTGTTGTTAAAGTACATAATTTTTTTTTCCTTTTTTTCGAGACAGTCTCACTCTGTCGCCCAGGCTAGAGTGCAGTGGCACAATCTCCGCTCACTGCAGCCTCCACCTCCCAATTGTTTGATATTGCAAATGGGATCCTTTCTTCTTTCGTGTTTTCTAACTGGCTACTGCTTAAATAAGAGAGTCGTTAGGTATTTTTCAATATTAACTTTGTGTCAATTGCTAGAGTTTTCTTATTCTAACATATTACCACATCCCCATAACTAATTACATTCTTAATATCTAGAAGTGGTGGTGATGGACTTCTACCTTATTCTCAACTTTAATAAGACTGCTTCTAATGTTTCACCATTAAATATGATTCTGGGCTGGGCACAGTGGTTCACACCTGTAATCCCAGCACTTTGGGAGGCCAAGGCGGGCAGATGACTGGAGGTCAGGAGTTCAAGACCAGACTAGCCAACACGGCAAAATCCCATCCCTACTAAAAATACAAAAATTACCCGGGCATGGTGCCACACACCTGTAATTCCAGCTACCTGGGAGGCTGAAGCACGAGAACTGCTTGAACCTGGGAGGCAGGGGTTGCAGTGAGCTAAGATCTTGCCACTGAATTCCAGCCTGGTTGACAGAGCCCTCTGTCTCAAAAAAAAAAAAAAAAAAAAAAAAGATTCTGGCCTTTGGTTTGAAAAACTGACATGTTAAGGAAGTAACAGTTTCTAAACTCCAAATAGAAATAAAGAGTGAATTTTAAATTTTAGCAAATGTCTATTTACTGAAAAGCAAAAATAAGATCATTTTACCTAGTAACATGGTAAACTATATTAAACGCTGAATGATCACTTGCATTTCTTGATTAATGCTCTCCTCAGTAAGTATTTTGTGATGTGCTGCTAGACTGTTATTTGCCATTCTGTAGTGTTCTGTGTGCTATCTTCCTAAAAAATTGTCTTGGCTGGACACAGTGGCTCTCACGCCTGTAGTCCCAACACTTTAGGAGGCCAAGGCAGGAGGATCACTTGAGCCCAGGAGTTCGAGACCAGCCTGGGCAACACACTGAGACTTCATCCCAACTAAAAATTTAAAAAGTCAGATGGGCGTGGTTGCACATAGCTGTAGTCCCAGCGACTTAGGAGGCTGAGGTGGGAGGATCACTTGAGCCCAGGAGTTCAAGGCTGCAATGAGCTATGATGGCACCACTGCACTCCAGCCTGACCAACAAAGCAAGACTATCTCATTAAAAAAAAAAAAAAAAAAAAAAGTCTTAACAAATATTTTACAGCTTAAGCAATACAAAACAATTCTGGATTATTTAGTTCCAAAGTACTATACCAAAAAAAGCCAGTTGCAGATAAAAACACTCAACAAACTAAGACTAGAACGAAACTACAACACAATAAAGTAAAACATCATGTTTGCAGATGATATAATCTTACATGTAAATAACAGTGAAGATTCAGCCAAAAGCTGTTAGAGCAAATTTAGCCAAGTACCAGGATACAAAAATCAACACAAAAAAATGTGTTTCTAGGCACTAATAATGAACAATCTGAAAAGTAAGAAAACAATTTCATTTATAATAGCATCAAAAAGAATAAAATATTTAGAAATGTACCAAGGTAAAAGATGTGCACATGGAAACTACAAAATAGTACCGAAAGAAAGAAAACAGAAATGGAATAATATCCCACATACATGGACTACAAGACTAAATATTGTTGGGATGTCAATACTATTCTAAGCAATCTACAGATTCAATATAATCTCTATCTAAATCCCAAAGACATTTTTTGCAGAAATAGAAAACCCATCCTAAAATTCATATGGAATCTCAAGGAACCTCAAAATGCCAACATAATCTTTAAAAACAGCAAAAAAGTTGGAGGTCTCAAGTTTTCTGATTTTAAAACTTATTACAGAAGTACAGTAATGAAAACAATGTGGCACTGGTGAGAGAGAACATGAGGTGGGATACAGTTTCTCCTTCACATATATATTTTTTTCTTCTCTTCACACAAAATCCACAAGACTACCTTGCTGATGTTACACATGCTAACCCTGAGGCTTTAGTCACACAAAGAAAACAGCCATTCTTCAGTGCTCTCACAATAGGTAACCATAACTTTTAAAGAATTCCAGGAATTACTCTTAGGAGATCCAAAATCAAACCAAGGTTGCAGAGAGTCCACCTCAGGAAGGAATGCGAAATAACTTATTTACAGCATTGTTGCCACCTGCCAGACCACTACTCAAGATAATCATCACAACCAGATATGCTGCCTTGCGTACCCTAGTACCCTACCCTGCAGGTGCTTTGCCCAGCTCAGCCTGCATACCTTACCCCATGTCAATTCCTGCGCTTTGCCTAATAAAAAAAATTCCTACTGGCTTTTTCCGGGAAGCCAGGAAGAGGATCCTTGAGCCTCACCTCCACTGTTTCCCTTGTGCTCAAGCACAAGCCCTGAAATAAAAGTCCTGTCTGGGAAATCTGCTTGGCTCCGTGTTAATTTCCATTACATGGGAAACCAAAGAGCCTGTGGTCTGTAATACTGTAATAAAGACAGACAATATAGACCATGGATGTGAACACAGGGCCCAGAAATAAACTACCATATATGATCAAACGATCTTCAACAAGGATTTCAAGACCACTCAATGGGAAAAGGACAGTCTCTTCATTAAATGGTTTTGGAAAACTGGATATCCACATGAAAAAGAATGAACCCTTATCTTGAACCATATACAAAAATTAACTCTAAATGGATTAAAGACCAAAGTATAACACCCAAAACTATAAAACTTTTAGAAGAAAACAGAATTTCAGGACATGAGATTTGACGATGATTTATTAGATACGACACTAAAAGTACAGGCCACCGAAGCAAAAATAGACAAATAGGACTATATCAAATGTAAAAACTTTTATGCATCAAAGGATGTAATCAACAGAGTAAAAGGTCAACCTACAGGATGGGAGAAAATATCCACAAATTATACATGTGATAAGGGATTAATATCCAGAACATAAAAAGTACTCCAACCCCCAGTGAAAATGGCTTTTATCAAAAAGGCAATAACGGATGCTGGTGAGGGTGTAGAGAAAGAAGAATCCTTGCACACTGTTGTTGGTGGGAATATCAATTAGTACAGCCATCATGGAGAACATCATTGAGGTTTCTCACAAAAACTAAAAGTAGAACCACAATATGATCCAACAATCCCACTGCTGGGTATATATCCAAGATAAAGGAAACTAGTATATATCAAAGAGATAATCTGCACTTGCAGCACTATTCACAATAGCCAAGATACGGAATTGACCTAAATATCCATCCACAAATGTATGGACAAAGAAACTGTACTACATAAACACAATGGAGTATTATTCAGCCATTAAAAAAAACAGAATTAAATCTTGTCATTTGCAACAATATAGACGGAACTGCAGAACATCACATTAAGTGAAATACGTCAGGCACAAAAAGACAACTATCACATGTTCTCAAATGTGGCAGCTTTTTAACAAAAAACGGACTCAAAAGAACTCATGGAGACAGAATAGAATGACGAATACCAGTGGGCAACTCATGGAGACAGAGAATAGAATGACGGTTACCAGAAGGTGGCTCATGCCTGTAATCCTAGCACTTTGGGAGGCCAAGGTGGGCGGATCACAAGGTCAGGAGATCGAGACCATCCTGGCTAACATGGTGAAACCCCGTGTCTACTAAAAATACAAAAAATTAGCCGGGCGTGGTGGCGGGTGCCTGTAGTCCCAGCTACTCGGGAGGCTGAGACAGGAGAGTGGCGTGAACCCAGGAGGTGGAGGTTGCAATGAGCTGAGATCATGCCACTGTACTCCAGCCTGGGCGACAGAGCAAGAATCTGTCTGAAAACAAAACAAAAATAAAAAACCAGAGATACTGTCTGGGGTTTAGAAATCCGCTGGTATAGGTATTTAAACCAATTAGCATCTACACATAATAAATATTTCAATTTATCTGCAATCAGGATTTACATACACATAGGTTGAAATGTTTCCCGGGTTATCAAGTATTCCAATATTACTGTAGTATATTATACTATGAAAATGCTTTTTACTTATCCCATTCTCTCATCCCTGCATCAGTTTCTCCTATAGGAGAAAAGTGATAGGATAATTTTCTAACTCTTGGCAGACATCAACTAAATCTAGTATATACAGAAACCAAAGAGGAAAAAGAAATCCAACACAGGTCAGGTGCGGTGGCTCATCCCTATAATCCCAGCACTTTTAGGAGGCTGAGGCAGGAGGATCACTTAAGGCCAGGAGTTCAAGACCAGCCTGGGCAACATAGTGAGGCCTCACTTCTACTAAAAATTTTTGAAATATAGCTAGGCATGGCAGCACCCTTTGTAGTCCCAGCTACCTGGGAGGGTGAGGAGGAGAATGTAAAGTGAATCACACACGTTTTTGGTTTCCCAGTGCATACAAAAGTTATGTTTATACTACACTATAGCCTATTAAGTGTGCAATAGCATTATGACAATAAAAACAACATACCTACTTAAAAAAATTGCTAACAAATAACAATCTGCTGAGCCTTTAGAAAGTCATAATCTTTTAGGTGGTGTTAACAGGTCTTTGCCTCAATGTTGATGGCTACTGACTGATCAGGGTGATGAGTACTGAAGGCTGGGGTGGTTGTAGCAATTTCTTAAAATAAGACAACAATGAAGTTTGCCTCATCGATTGACTATTCCTTTAACGAAAGATTTCTCTGTGGCATGCAATGTTTTTGATAGCATTCTAACTGCAGAATTTTCAAAATGGGAGCCAATCCTCTCAAATTTTGCTGCTGTTTTATCAACTAAGTTTATGTAATATTCTAAATTATTCTGTAATCTTAAAAATGTGCACAGTATCTTCACCAAGAGTAGATTCCATCTCAAGAAACCACTTTTGCCAGGTGCGGTGGCTCACACTTGTAATCCCAGCACTTCGGGGGGCCGAGGGGGGCAGATCATGAGGTCAGGAGCTCGAGACCATCCTTGCCAACACGGTGAAACCCCATCTCTACTAAAAATACAAAAAATTAGCTGGGCGTGGTGGCACATGCCTGTAGTCCCAGCTACTCGGGAGACCGAGGCAGGAGAATTGCTTTATCGTCGGAAGCTGAAGTTGTAGTGGGCTGAGATTGTGCCACTGCACTCCAGAGAGGGTGACAGAGCAAGACTGTCTCAAAAAAAAAAAAAAAAAAAAAAAAAAAGAAATAAAAAAAAAGAAACCACTTTCTTTGCGCATCCACAAGAAGCAACTCCTCATCCATTCAAGTTTGAGCATAAGATATTGCAGTAATTCAGTCACATCTTCATACTCCACTTCTAATTCTAGTTCTCTTTCTATTTCCACCACATTTGTAGTTCCTTCCTCCACTGAAGTCCTGAACCCCTCAAAGTTATCCATGGGGGTTGGAATCAACTTTCTCTAAACTCCTATTCATGTTAATATTTGGACCTCCTCTTGTAAATCACAAATGGTTTTTCTCCCCTCAATTAGCATTGACTTGAAACTCAACGACTGTTCTTAATGTCATCTAGAATGGTGAATCTTTTCCAAAAGGTTTACAATTTACCCAGATCTATCTGAGGAGTAACTATGATAGCTACAGCCATATGAAAGGTATTTCTTAAATAATGAGACTGGAAAGTCAAAATGCCTCCTTGATTCATGGGCTGCAGAATGGACATTGTACTATCAAGCATCAGAACAACATTAATCTCCATGCACATCTCATTAGAGCTCTTGGGTGACCAGATGCATTGTCAATGAGCAGTGTTGTTTTGAAAAGAATCTTTTTGTCCCCAAGCAAGAGGTCTCAAAGACGGGCTTAAAACGTTCAGTAAACCATGCTGTAAATAGATGTGTTGTCATCCAGGTTTTGTTGTTCCAATTACACAGCACAGGCAGAGTAGATTTAGCATAATTCTTAGGAGCCCTAGGATCTTTGAAATGGTAAATAAGCATTGGCTTCAACTTACAGTCACCAGTTGCATTAACCCCTAATAAGAGAGTTAGCCTATCCTTTGAAGCCAGGCACTGATGTCTCTTCTCTGGCTATCAAAATCCTAGATGGTATCTTCTTCCAACAGGAGGCCATATTTCACCTGAAAATATGTTGTTTAGTGTAGTCATCTGATAGTTTAGATGTTTGTCCCTCCAAATCCTATGCTGAAATGTGATCCCCAATGTTGGAAGTGGGGTCGAATGGGAAGTCTTTGGGTCATGGGGGCAGATTCCTCATGAATGGCTTGGTACCCTACCCAAGGTAATGGGTTCACATATTTGGTTGTTAAAATAGTCTGGGACCTCCCTACTCTTGCTCCCTTCTCTCTCCATGTGACTGATATGCCTACTCCCACTCTGCCTTCTGCCATGAGTAAAACCTTGAGACCACACTAAAAGCCAAGCAGATGCTGGTGCCATGCCCACACAGCTTGCAGAACCGTGAGCCAAATAAGCCTCTTTTCTTTATAAATTACCCAGTCTCAAGTATTCCTTTATAGAATGCAAAATGGACTAATACACCACCTTCGTCAGTGCTCTTAGCTAAATCTTCTGGATAACTTATTGCAGCTCCTACATCAGCACTTGTTGCTTCACCTTGCCCTTTTATGTTACAGAGAGATTCTTTCCGTAAACCTCATGAATAAATCTCTGCTGGCTTCCAGCTTTTCTCCTGCAGCTTTAACATCTCCCTCAGCCTTCAAAGAACTGAAGGGAGTTAGGGCTTGCTCTGGATTATGCTTTGGCTTAAGGGAATTTTGTAGCTAGTTTGATCTTCTATTCAAACCACTCAAACTTTCTACACGTCAGCAATTGGCTGCTTTGCTTTCCTATTATCCTTTGTGTGTTTACTAGAGCAGCACTTTCAATTTCCATCAATAACTTTTCCTTTGCATTCACAAGTTGGCTAACTGGTGCAAGAGGCCTAGCTTCAGGCCTGTCTCAGCTGTCCACGTGCCTTCCTCACTAAACTTACATACTTACAGCTTTTGGATAAAAGACGGGGAACTCTGATTTCCACTTGAACACTTAGAGGCCACTGTAAGGTTACTAATTAGCCTAATTTCAATACTGTCAGAGAATAGGGAGGCCCAGAAAGAGGGAGAAAAAAGGGGAATAGCCAGTTGGTGGAGCAGCTGGAACACACACAACATTTACTGATTAAGTTCATCATCTTATATGGGTGTGGCTCGTGGCACCCCAAAACAATTACAATAGTAATACCAAAGAGCACTGATCACCATGATAGATACATAATTTAAAAGTTTGAAATACTGCAAGAATTACCAAAATGTGACAGACATGTTGGCGTGTGCTGGTGGAAAAATGGCACTGATCAACTTTCTTGACATGGGATTACCACAAACTCAATTTGTAAAAAATGCAGTATGTGCAAAGTGCAATAAAATATGTATTTATAAAATTAATATTTAGTAAACAACTAAATTTATTTAGGACTGCCATATGTTAGCTTTCCAGAATCTGACACTACTTCAACAGCAGATATATAGTCATGTGCCACATAAGAACAGTCAACTAGTTGGGCGCGGTGGCTCACGCCTGTAATCCCAGCACTTTGGGAGGCTGAGGCAGGTGGATCATGAGGTCAGGAGATCAAGACCATCCTGGCTAACATGGAGAAACCCCGTCTTTACTAAAAATACAAAAAAATTAGCCAGGCCTGGTGGCGGGCGCCTGCAGTCCCAGCTACTTAGGAGGCTGAGGCAGGAGAATGGTGTGCACCTGGGAGGCGGAGCTTGCAGTGAGCCGAGATCGAGCCACTGCACTCCAGCCTGGACAACAGAGCAAGACTCTGTCTAAAAAAAAAAAACAACCAGTCAACTACAGAACACATATATAACAGTTGTCCCATAAGATTATGAAGAAGCTGAAAAATCTGTATCCCCTAGTGACATCATAGCCATCCGAAGGCTTTAGTGCAATGCATTACTCAGGAGTCTGCAGTCATGCTGATGTAAATAAACTCAGTGTTACCAGTCATATAAAACTAGAGCAAATACATTTATGTACTCTATAGAATACTATACTTGGTAATGATAATAAATGACTATGTAACTGTTTTATGTATTTACTATACCTTTTATCACTAGAGTATACTCCTTCCACTTACATTAAAAAAAAAAAAAATTGACACAGGTGGTGGCTCATACCTGTAATCCCAGCACTTTGGGAGGCCAAGGCAGGAGGCTCACTTGAGGCCAGTTGAAGCCCAGCCTAAGCAACAGTTAGACCTCGTCTCGACAAAAAAATTAAAAAATTAGCTGGGCGTGGTAGCACACGCCTATAGTCCTAACTACTTAGGAGGCTGAGGTGGGAGGATCGCTTGAGCCTAGAAGGTTGAGGTTGCAGTGAGCCATGATGGTGCCACTGCACTCCAGCCTGGGTAACTGAATGAGATCGTCTTTGAAAAAAAAAGAAAGAAAAGAAAAAGTCAACTGTAAACAGCCTTAGGTAAGTCCTTCTGGAAGTATTCCAGAAGAAGGCATTGTTATCATAGAAGATGACAGCTCCATGGATGTTACTGCTCCTGAAGAGTATCCAGTGGGACAAGATGTGGGGGTAGAAAGCCATGATATTGATGATACTGACTTTATGTAGGGCTAGGTTAATTAATGTGTGCATGTCTTAATTGTTAACAAACTTTTTTTTTGTTTCTTTTTTTTTTTGAGACAGAGTCTCGCTCTGTGGCCCAGGCTGGAGTGCAGTGGCGCGATCTCGGCTCACTGCAAGCTCCGCCTCCCGGGTTCATGCCTTTCTCCTGCCTCAGCCTCCGGAGTAGCTGGGACTACAGGTGACCGCCACCATGCCTGGCTAATTTTTTGTATTTTTAGTAGAGACGGGGTTTCACCGTGTTAGCCAGGATGATCTCAATCTCCTGACCTCGTGATCCACCCACCTCGGCCTCCCAAAGTTCTGGGATTAACAAAGTTTTAAAAGTTAAGAAAAAAAAACAGTACTATAGAAAAAACCTTAGAGAATAAGGACATTAAAAATATTTTTGTGCAGCTATATAATGTTTATGTTTTAAGCTAACTGTTTTAACAAGAGTAAAAAAGTTTTTTACATTTCAAAAATGTATATCTTATTTATAAAGATATAGTAAGCGAAGGTTTATTGTTTAAGAAAAATCTTTTAGTAAATTATAGCCTAAGTGTACAGTGTTTATAAAGTTTACAGTACTGTACAATAATGTTCTAGGCCTTCAGATTCACTCACCAATCACTCACTGATTCACCCAGAGCAGCTTCCAGTCCTGTAAGCTTCATTTAGGATTAAGTATCCTAAACAAGCATACCATTTTTTATCCCTTATATCATATGTACCTTTTCTATGCTTAGATATGTTTAGATACACAAATATTCACTATTATAATTGCCTACAGTATTCAGCACAGTAACAGGCTGTGCAGGTTTGTAACCTAGGAACAGGCTACAGCCTAGGTAAGAGTAGGCTGTCTAAGTGTGAGTATACACTATGATATTTGCAGTGACAAAACTGCCTAACAATGTACTTCTCAGAACGTATCCCCATAGTTAAGGAACACATAACTGTTTTGAGAATGCACTGTCAAATTTAAGTGTAATGCTTCACAGAGTAAATATAACTGTAATTTCTCTGTTATATCTAGTAAGATCTATATTCATCTTATCGGGGAGTTTAAGTCACACTCTCATGTGACTGCAGGTATTAATAAGTAGACAAAGGTCAAGGCAGACTATAAGAACTGTCTGGCCAACATGGTGACACCCCGTCTCTACTAAAAAATACAAAAAATTAGCCGGGCATGGTGGCGGGTGCCTGTAATCCCGGCTACTCAGGAGGCTGAGGCAGAAGAAATGCTTGAATCCAGGAAGCGGGGGTTGCAGTGACCTGAGATCGCACCACTGCACTCCAGCCTAGACAACAGAGCGAAACTCCATCTCAAAAAAACAAAACAAAAACAAACAACAAAAAAAAACAAGAACTGACTGGGACTTACAAGGTTTAAGATAGCAGGATTCAGATCTAAGACAAGCATGAGGTGGAAAAATGCTATCAAGTTTTTGAAGCAGGCCAGGTACGGTGGCTTGCACCTGTAATCCTAAGCACTTTGGGAGGCCAAGGCATGCACATCGCTTCAGCTCAGGAGTCCGGTCTGGGCAAAATGGCGAAACCCCATCTCTACTTAAAAAAAAAAAAAAAAAAAAAATTAGCCAGGCCTGGTGGTCCACACCTGTAGTCCCAGTTACTTGGGGGGCTGAGGTGGGAAGATCACTTGAGCCTGGGAGGTGGAGGTTGCAGTGAGCTGAGATTGTGCCTCCAGCCTGTGAGACAGAGTGAGACCTTGGCTCAAAAAAAGAAAATAAAAAAAAATTTTTTAAAGCTTTTGAAGTAGATATCAAAATGCTGCCCACAATTTGCTTCTAAATACATCAGGTGAGTTGGGGATAGGAAGGTAGGGAAATAGGTGTGCGAATAGAGTAAACAAGATCAGCCATGACTTGATTATTGTTGAAGCTCGGTGATGGGGAGCCAGGGGCGGGGAGTGTCATTGTACTATCCTCTTTATTTCTCTAGGTTTAAAATTTTTCCATAATAAAGTTTAGAAGTTATACACAAACGTGTGTATAATATACATGTAACAGAAAATCTTCCTTATACATTTAATAATGAATAAAATCAGTTTGAGTTGACCTTGGCATAAATTCATCCTGCTATTTTCATGAAAATACAAATACACATAAAGTGTACAGAGAATAAGAAACTCTCCATGTCTTTCACACCTAAATTCTTGAAGTTAGTTAATCCTTACAAATATGCTCATTAGGATAGAAAAGATCATTTCTATAGCTATCTTAGAAAAGATAGTCACTGTAGATATACTAGAACTCTCTAACCAAAAGGAAACAAATCTCATAACCAGGAAACAGAGGGGGGAAAACAGAAAAAGAAAAGCCAGAGTCCCTTTCACTGGCCAGAAAAGAAAACAACACAGAGGCAGTCAGCTTAGAGATCTACCAGATAAAGTTTCAAGATGGCTGCTGGTAATATATTTAAAAGCAATCTTGAAAAGTACAGACATTAAAACTTAAGTTATTCTAATAAAAGTAAGTGAACATTCAAAGAATACATCTAGTTGAATATTACTAAGAAAAATTAGATTTGCCATTTCTCTAAAATAAAAACCATTCTTTCAGGGCCATTTCATTATCGCTATTTTTTACTACGGACAAATCAGGCAGGGAGATGTTACTAAGTACACCAAAATTAACAGGGCATACATCCAAATCAATTACTTATTTGAGACTTTAACATAGGGCTACAAAAAGTTTTGTAATTATGTACTTCAAAACATGTAGTGAAAGAAAAAATATATATACTGAAAGAAACATACGCTGAGAGATAAGTTGGGCTTCATCGAAATTTAAAACATGTGCTTTAAAGGATAGGATTGGCTGGGCACGGTGGCTCACGCCTATAATCTCAGCACTTTGGAAGGCTGAGGCGGGAGGATCATGAGGTCAGGAGATTGAGACCATCCTGGCTAACACGGTGAAACCCCATGTCTATAAAAAATACAAAAAAAAAAATTAGCCAGGTGTGGTGACAGGCGCCTGTAGTCCCAGCTACTTGGGAGGCTGAGGCAGGAGAATGGCATGAATTCGGGAGGCAGAGCTTGCAGTGAGCAGAGATCGCACCCTGCACTCCAGCCTGGGCCACAGAGCAAGATTCTGTCTCAAAAAATAAAAAAAAAAAAGAAAGAAAAAAAGAAAAAGAAAAGAAAATTAAAACCCAAAATCCAACATCAGAGCTTGCACTCTTAACTGACATAGTTTATCAACCTTCCTTAATAAATAAAACACTGATAAATACAAAAGACATCCAGTTTGAACCCCATTATCACCCTCCTCCCACATGGTTTATGTACCGCCTGACTAGATTCACCATAACTAGGTAATATCTTCAAAATTAGGGCATGAAAACCTATCATTCATGACAAAATAGTCACATTTTATTTACCTTCTGCATTACTGACTGCTGGCTCAGGTGTGATTCTCCCATCAGTAATATTAGAGCTCTCCTCGTCGGCATATATCAGATGGTCCTCTTTATTTTCTGGCCAGCGTGGAACCTCGCTTGTGTCTGTTGAACAGCTGCATACATCTTCATTCTTGTTGAAGTATCTTTGTAGCCACCCTGGCACAATATTCTTAACAGATTCTGTAACCCTGCTAAGAATGCCCTGTTGGGAGAAAAAACATATTATGACAGTTTAAGAAATTTATCTTTTTAAAATAAGTACCTACTTACTGAAAGCCAGGCCAAGCAAAACACAAAGGTGTCCAACAAGTTTGCTAAAATTCAGTTACTACAGTTACTGCTAACATAATGGTTTTTACAAATTCTATAGATGTGAAACTCTTTCTTTCTTCTATATGCATACATAAGGCAATAATTGTCCCAAACGGCCGCATTATTCTAATCCTTAAGAAAACCCCAAAAGGCCATCAAATACTCAATATCGATTTTAGTTTTACTAATATGTAATACATGTTTTAATCTCAGAGAAAAGGCACCCATTTTTTCCCAGTATGTTAAAACAAACAAACAATACTTTCAATAGCTTTCTCAAGCAATTATTTTACTGCACATTCTTTAAGATAAATAAAAATTCAGACAACTAGAAATACGAGAGTTTAAAAAAAAAAAATACAGGAACTAAAACAATCTGGCCGAGCGAGGTGGCTCATGCCTGTAATCCTAGCACTTTGGGGGGCTGAGGTGGGCAGATCACCTGAGGTCGGGAGTTCAAGACCAGCCTGACCAACATGGAGAAACCCCATCTCTACTAAAAATACAAAAAATTAGCAGGGCATGGTGGCGCATGCCTATAATCCCAGGTACTCAGGAGGCTGAGGCAGGAGAATTGCTTAAACCCAGGAGACAGAGGTTACAGGGAGCCCAGACTGCGCCATGGCACTCTAGACCAGGCAACAAGAGCAAAACTCCATCTCAAAAAACAAAACAAAACAAAAACAAAAAAACAATCCAACAAAAATAAACTCAAGAAACAATCTAAAACCTTTTCTGATGTTGAAATTTCACTACAGCAAATGTTGGCTGAAAATCTCAGTGATTAATTTTATTACGGTAACTTTTTTTTTTTTTGAGACGGAGTTTCGCTCTTGTTGCCCAGGCTGGAGTGCAACGGCGCGATCTCGGCTCACCACAACCTCCGCCTCCTGGGTTCAATAGATTCTCCTGCCTCAGCCTCCCAATTAGCTGGAATTACACCACACCCAGCTAATTTTGTATTTTTAGTAGAGACGGGGTTTCTCCATGTTGGTCAGGCTGGTCTCGAACTCCAGACCTCAGGTGATCCGCCCACCTCTGCCTCCCAAAGTGCTGGGATTACAAGCATGAGCCACCGTGCCCAGCTATTATGGTAACTTTTAAAAGGAGAAAGGGAAAGTAACGTGGTATAATAGCTTTCAGTATTATTTTTATTCTAGTTTGGCTATGTGCTAGACACTATTCTAAGCAATTTATACGTTATTATTCAGTTTAATCCTCACCATAACTTTATGAACTAATATCCCCACCTTATGGATAAGAGAGACAATGAAGTTAAATAACTTGCTAAGACAGAGTAAAAGTATGGGCTTTGGGCTCACGCCTGTAATCCCAGCACTTTGGGAGGCCGAGGTGGGCAAATCACGAGGTCAGGAGATGAAGACCATCCTGGCTAATACGGTGAAACCCCATCTCTACTAAAAATATAAAAAATTAGCCAGGCGTGGTGGCAGGCGCGTGTAGTCCCAGCTACTCGGAAGGCTGAGGCAGGAGAATGGCGTGAACCCGGGTGGCGTAGCTTGCAGTGAGCCAAATGTGCAGTAAAATAATTGCTTGAGAAAGCTTGCAGTGAACTGAGATCGCCTGGGCGACAGAGCGGAGACTCCGTCTCAGAAAAAAAAGTATGTGCTTTGGGATTGCCAGGACCTAGGGTAAAATTTGAGGACCTCCCTGTACTTTGATTTATTCTAGGTAAAATAACCCTGCCTCCTATTATTTATAGTAATTATAATGAAAATCAAATGAAACAATGTGGAGGCATGTATCAATTTACAAGATATAGCAGAAACATACTGAAAACTTTTTTACTAACAAGGAAAAAGCTGGCAATAAACTGGGGTAAGGTAACCAATTTTAGGCAACAATTTATTTCACAAAGCAGATTTAGTAGGGTTTCAAAGAAAGAGTCAAAGAAAGGAAAAAAATGACTCAGTAGGTACAGAAAACAATAAAATCAAGGCAGAATATATAAATCTACCTAGAAGGGAAACTCAAGACAGAGGCCTTAAAATATCCTGCCAACAAAAAAAATGGAAGACATTTCTGATACAGGCACTTGAATAGTAATTTCCTTACTATGTGAAAAGGTAGCCGGGCGCGGTGGCTCACGCCTGTAATCCCAGCACTTTGGGAGGCCGAGGTGGGTGGATCATGAGATCAGGAGTTCAAGACCAGCCTGACCAATATGATGAAACCCCATCTCTACTAAAAATACAAAAAAAAATCAGCCGGGTGTGGTGGTGCACATCTGTAATCCCAGCTACTCAGGAGGCTGAGGCAGAATTGCTTGGAGCTGGCAGATGGAGGTTGCAGTGAGCTGAGATCACGCCATTGCACTCCAGCCTGGGCAACAAAGCGAAAGCCAGACTCCGTCTCAAAAAAAAAAAAAAAGAAAAAAGAAAAAAAAGAAAAGGTATAAGTAACAACTGGGAAGCATGTAATTATTCTTCCATGTACTGTGCAAATTTTCAATAGATCTACAAGTAAGCTGTCTATCAAACACATGAAGCCAAGTTCTAGAACACTACTGAACAACACCAATTCACTGTTCCCTTTTTCTTTGCTAATATTACACAGTATTAGTTACTATGGAAAGAAAGCCTATATACCTATATCCAATATTTAATATTTGTAAAAACACACCTAATAAGTAGTTACTTATCCCATTTCCATACTTCAAGACTTGAAGTGTTTACAAGCTGTAATACAGTTTAAGACAGACTTAAGGCTGGGCGTGGTGGCTCACGCCTGTAATCTCAGCACTTTGGGAGGCCAAGGCTGGTGGATCACTTGAGGCCAGGAGTTGGAGACCAGCCTGGCCAACATGGCAAAACCCTGTATCTACTAAAAATACAAAAATTAGCCAGGCATGATGGTGCGTGCCTGTAATCCCAGTTACTAGAGAGGCTGAGGCAGGAGAATCGCTTGAATCTGGGAGGCAGACGTTACAGTGAGCCAAGATCGGGCCATTGCACTCCAGCCTGGGCAACACAGCGAGCCTCCAGCTCAGAAAAACAAAAAAAGACTTAAAAACAAAGACATACTTGATACAGGTGACAGGCTAGCTAAAGCACTATAGCCAGAATTTTTTTTTTTCCGGAGACCTGTGTCATACCAGATAGAGTGCAATGGCACATGATCATGGCCCACGGCAGCCTCAAACTCCTGGGCTCTCATCTCAGCCTTCCAAGTAGCTAGGACTACAGGCCGACTACCACATCCAGCTATAGCAATTCTAGAATTTAATGTACATTTAAAAAATTTTTTGTGGACTTCAAGTAAGGTGTTTAGCTACTAAAAGTATCAGAGATTCCTGTGATCCCTATCCATCTGGAAGGCAAGTATAGAACAACTTTAAATCGGCGCCACCCTCACTCATAGATCCCTTATGTGGCAGCATTAGGTATCTTCAAAAATAATTAGAAAACAAAACTGGTCAAAGTGGATATAATAAAGCTCATTCACTAAAATACATGAACTTAGATTACAGACCTATTTTCTATACTAAAATTTAACCAACTTATCTAGTCTCAGCCCAGAAGAGCTTAATACAGGAACAGTGAGACAGAGACATTACTAGTGGCACAGTGAATAACAGCATGAGGAGTAAAAAGGAATGCAGACTATATTAGCTACAAGTGTGGCACAGGCCTGTAGTCTTAGCTACTTGGGAGGCTGAGACAGGAGAATCACTTGAGCCTAGGAATTCAAGGTTGCAGTCAGCTATGATTGTACCACTGCACTCCTGCCTGGGTGACAGAGGCCCTGTCTCTCAAAACAAAAACAAAGACAAAGAGAAAGGAGGGAGGATGGGAAGAAGGAAGGAAAATAATAAAATGAACCTGGAACCAGTATGAAAGAAGAAACATCCTTGTGTTTCAATACCCAAATATACCTTTGTAGGTTAAATAACCCTAAGTCATTAAGAAAAAGTTAAATTAAGCTTAGTATAAGTGTGATCCCTTTTTAGCAGTATTATCAGCATCATCCCAGGTCATTCTCCAGCCCTACTAAAGGATGAACTCCAGAAGTAGGTCCCACCTGTTTTATCAAGCCCTCTGAAGTGATTCTAATATTGGAAATCAGATACATTTCAGGAAATTAAGATACATTTTAGAGAAGTCCCTCCAAAACAGATGAATAAAATTGTGCATTCTTGAAAGGCTTAATCTTCAGTTGTCTAGAAAAAACATACATGTGGAGCACCAGTCAGACAATATTTAAGATTATAATGAAAATATTCTAAAGTGAATTAGGTAAACAAATCTTACAGACCATTTTAGACTGTGCTAAATACATACAGTTCATAAAATTATTTTCCTAGTGTTTCCCAAACTCTGGCAATGATTTTCACCTGTACCGTTTTTCTCTGAATCCACTCACTTGGATTTAAAGTTTTTCTTTAAGTCTACTCACTTTTCTTAAAATTTAGCTTTTTCCTACACACACACACACACACACACACACACACACACACACTTATAAAATCACAGATTTGATGCTGTGCTGGTATCCACTTGCCCTTTTCTCAGCCCATTTTTGATAGGCTGTTTCTATGGACTGCACTACCAACTGGTTTCTGGTAAGACTACTCCATGAGAGATATTAGATAACACTAGATATTAGAGAATGGGAGTAAAGAGAGGTCTTCCTTCTGTGCTCCTCCCTGCTTAAATCTTGCTCCATCTCCAAAACTACCACTCCAGCACCCCTCCACTCCGGTTACAGCATTTCTTCCCTTTATTCTTCTAGTCCTAGAGAAGGTAGTAACATTCTGCTATTAGTCTCTGGGTATCTTGCTATCCCGTATTTATTCCATTAACCACCAGCATATCTCTAAGTAGACCCTTCTTAAAGGTACTTCCTTTGAGGCCGGGCACAGTGGCTCACGCCTGTAATCCCAGCACTTTGGGAGGCCGAGGCGGGCAGATCACTTGAAGTCAGGAGCTGAGACCAGCCTGGCCAACATGGTGAAACCCCAGCTCTACTAAAAATACAAAAATTAGCTGGGTGTGGTGGCACACTCCTGTAATCCCAGCTACAAGGAAGGCTGAGGCAGAAAAAACGCTTGAACCCGGGAGGCAGAGGTTGCAGTGAGCTGAGATAGCGCCACTGCACTCCAGCCTGTAATCCCAGCACTCCCAAAGTGCGCCACCACCGCGCCTGGCCTAATACTTCTCTAGCAGAAATTTGCATGGCCTCTTTACTTTTTCAGGTCTTTGCTTATATAATAGGACACCCAACTCATTTTGCTTCCCAGCTTTATTTTTTATTAAAAATATTTTTCTGTATTTTTTTCAAAATTGGGTATCCCATTCCACCAACTTTATTGATAGCACTGAATCACCATATTATGTTTATGTGTTACATATTATGTTTACTTGTTTCCTTGTCTTCCTAACTTAGAATATAAGCTCCAAGAAGGCAGGAACTTGTTCACTGCTTGACATGTATGTGATCAGTAAGTATTGGCTGAATGAAGAATAGCAATGTTTGTCTTTACCTCCATGAGTTAGTATAGATTCTAAAATATTCACCAGGATAAAGACCCTTTTCTGGTCCATTTATGTACTGTTTTACAGAGATGAAGGTTGGGATAAAGAAATAAAGGATAGGAGCTGGGCGTGGTGGCTCACGCCTGTAATCCCAGCACTTCCGGAGGCGGACGCGGGAGGATCACCTGAGGTCAAGAGTTCAAGACCAGCCTGGCCAACATGGTGAAACCCTGTCTCTACAGAAATACAAAATTCATCTGGGCATGATGGTGATGCCTATAACCCTAGCTACTCAGGAGGCTGAGGGGGAAGAATCGCTTGAACCTGGGAGGTGGAGGTTGCAGTGAGCCAAGATCGTGCCATTGCACTCCAGCCTGGGTGACAGAGCAAGACTCCATCTCACAAAAAAAGAAAAGAAAAGAAAAAGAAATAAAGGATGGGGCTGGGGCCACGGTGGCTTACTCCTGTAATCTCAGCACTTTGGGAGGCTGAAGCGGGAGAATCACGAGGTCAGAAGTTCAAGACCAGCCTGGCCAACACAGTGAAACCCCGTCCCTACTAAAAATACAAAAAAAAAAAAATTAGCTGGGCATGGTGGTGGGCACCTGTAGACCCAGATACTTGGAAGGCTGAGGTAGGAGAATCGCTTGAACCTGGGAGGCAGAGGTTGCAGTGAGCCGAGTTCATGCCACTGCACTCCAGCCTGAGCAACAAAGCGAGACTCTGTCTCAAGAAAAAAAAAAAAAAGAGAGAGAGACGGAAGTACTATGGACTGAACGAACAAAAATGTGCTAAGACTCAAATACAGGCGTGTCCTCGGAACATGCAATTCAAAGCTTCTGGTAACCTTATCAATAAATGCAAAATCTAATAAAACTTAAAATAGCTTTAAATCTCACAAAATTCCCTTTAAATTGTGTGCATACCCATGTGTGACAATCTGTGTAATCTTCAGTTCTGTAGTTTATACATCTAGTCACTTATAAAAGGACTAAAACAGTGGTTCGCAAAGTGTAGTTCTCAGATCAGCAGCATTGGTGTGGTCTATGAGCGCGTTAGAAAGGCAAATTTATTTTAATAAGCTCTTGAATTTGACTCTTGTGCAAATTAATGTTTGAGAACCACTATACTGAAACCATCAAAAACTCAGTGACCTGTTACTCTAATTAAGGCCTTGGTATACATAACCATGATTATAAGCTTAACTACAATAGATTTTTACCTAAAAGACCACCATTTTAATTAGTATCTTATTGTCTACCAAACACATATTTATAAACATCTTTTTAATATCAACTCTGAAAAATCAATGACAAGTTAACATAAAAGCCTACCTTCGAGTTGATTTCCACTGTTAAAGACTTACACGGAATATGTGTTTACGATGCACAGCCAACTACAAGACATTAGAAATTTTTAAAAAACGACTACGGAAAAGAAATCTTATGCACAGTATTGGAAAGGAGACTCAAGAGTTAAGGGGGGGCTGGGCACAGTGGCTCACGCCTGTAATCCCAGCACTTTAGGAGGCCAAGGCGGGCGGATCATGAAGTCGGCAGATCGAGACCATCCTGGCTAACACGGTGAAACCCTGTCTCTACTAAAAATACAAAAAATTAGCTGGGCATGGTGGCGGGCGCCTGTAGTCCCAGCTTCTCAGGAGGCTGAGGCAGGAGAATGGCGTGAACCCGGGAGGCGGAGCTTGCAGTGAGCTGAGATCGCGCCACTGCACTCCAGCCTGGGTGACAGAGCGAGACTCCGTCTCAAAAAAAAAAAAAAAAAGAAAAAGAAAATACTGAAACAATTTTTTGAAAATAAAATGAAGTTGATGTTCCAGCTGATCGTGCCATTGCACTCCAGCCTGGGCGACAAGAGTGAAACTGTCTCAAAACAAACAAACCAACCAACCCAAAAAAAGAGTTAAGGTACCCTGCCTACCAAACAGATCTGGAGAGGTACCTCCTTGACTGGCAGTTTTTTAAAAGAGTTTTGAAGTACTAAAGACTTCAGCCACTAACAAATAAGAGTAAAAGGAGTCTGACAAGAGGAAAAACGGTTTTCTTACGGAAGAAAAGGTTCCTTTGACCTTACTACCAAAGAAGGCCCAATGTAACCCACCTATGTTTTCAGGAGTTCTTGAGAGAAGAGTTCTTCAGGTCTTTACAGGAAATAAGCAGGCGTGAGGGAAATAAGCTTTCTGTATGGACCTGAAGAGTGCTTTAAGATTCAAAAACAAGGCCAGGCATGGTGGCTCATGCCTGTAATCCCAGCACTTTGAGAGGCTGAGGCGGGTGGATCACGAGGTCAGGAGATCGAGACCATCCTGGCTAACACGGTGAAACCCCGTCTCTACTAAAAATATAAAAAATTAGCTGGGTGTGGTGGTGGGTGCCTGTAGTCCCAGCTACTTGGGAGGCTGAGGCAGGAGAATGGCGTGAACCCGGGAGGCGGAGCTTGCAGTGAGTCAAGATCGCGCCACTGCACTCCAGCCTGGGCCACAGAGCGAGACTCCATCTCAAAAAAATAAAAATAAAATAAAATAAAAATAAATAAAATCTTAAAAAACAGCCAGGTGCAGTAGCTTACGTCTGTAATCCCAGCATATTGGGAGGCCGAGGCGGGCAGATCACTTGAGGTCAGGAGTTTGAGACCAGCCTGACCAACATGGTGAAATACCATTTCTACTAAAACTACAAAAATTAGCTGGGCGGGTGGTGTGCGCCTGTAATCCCAGCTACCCAGGAGGCTGAGGCAGGAGAATCACTTGCACCTGGGAGACGGAGGTTGCAGTGAGCCCAGATCACACCACTGCACTCCAGCCTGGGCTACAGAGCAAGACTCCATCTCAAAAAAATAAATAAATAAATCTTAAAAAATACTCTGTGTCCCTAAAGCACAGTCTACACTTCATAATCATAAATAATAAATTTAAGTTCAAGGATTAAAGGAGTGAATTTTAGAATGTGAACTGGCTAAATCCACTCGGTATTCCCTCTCCAAGAAAGAAGGGTTCTTCATTTGACAAAACATGTCAAAAATGCCACTGAGATTTAGACTAATTAAAAATTCAATCTAGGGATTAGAATTCAATACTACATACATATGAGGAACATTCAATGTATAAGGTACTGTGAATACATTAGCTTTTCAAATTGTATTTAACCTGAGTTGAAGGATTAACGAGCTGGGCGCAGTGGCTCATGCCTGTAATCCCAGCACTTTGGGAGGCTGAGGTGGACAGGTCACCTGAGGTCAGGAGTTCAAGACAAGCCTGGCCAACATGGCGAAACCCTGTCTCCACTAAAAAATGCAAATATTAGCCAGGCGTGGTGGCAGGCACCTGTAATCCTAGCTACTTGAGAGGCTGAGGGAGGGAGAATTGCTTGAACCCAGGAGGCAGAGGTTGCAGTGAGCCGAGATCACATCACTGCACTCCAGCCTGGGCGACTGAGCGAGACTCCATCTCAAAAAAAAAAAAAGGACTAATGAAAGGCAGCTGGGGTGGGGGAAGGCTATTCTATAACACTAACTCAGAACTCATTTGTAATTAACGACATTCTTTTCTTATAAACCTTTTCACATGAATAACCAGAGGTATCTTTTCAGTATGGCCAACTCCTTGTCATTCCTATATATCCTTCCTTCTTCTATACAAAGCTCTTTTCTTCCTACTAGTTTTCTTGACTTCAGTTCTGTTCAACTCCCTTTTCTTCACATTATCCTTAGCAGTGTTCAGATTATAAAATCTCCTTTCTCAAATAATTTCACGGGATCTTTAACTGTAAATATCAAATGCAGTCCATCATCAGTTTTAAGGTTCTGGAATCTTATTCTCCCAGGGAGTAGGTTTTTAATTCTTCAGCTAGAAAAATACTTTAAATGGCTAGAGGACTTGGACTGATTGAATAGGGTAAACTTCACTGCTGAATGGCATAGGCTTATAAAATACAACCAATAATGTCTTAGATTTGGATGTTAAATTCAGATTATTGAAACTAGATTCAGGTCCAAGCACGGTGGCTCACGCCTGTAATCTCAGTGCTTTGGAGGCCGAGGTGGGGGTTCTGCTTCAGTCCAGGAGTTGGAGACCAGCCTGGGGAACATGGCGAAACCCTGTCTCTACCGAAAAAATACAAAAATTAGCTGGGAGCAGCCGGGCGTGGTGGCTCACGCCTGTAACCCCAGCACTTTGGGAGGCCAAGGTGGGCGGATCACAAGGTCAGGAGATTGAGACCATCCTGGCTAACATGGTGAAACCCCATCTCTACTAAGAATACAAAAAATTAGCGGGGCGTGGTGGCGGGCGCCTGTAGTCCCAGCTACTTGGGAGGCTGAGGCAGGAGAATGGCGTGAACCCTGGAGGCAGAGCTTGCAGTGAGCTGAGATTGCGCCACTACACTCCAGCTTGGGCGACAGAGCGAGACTCCGTCTCAAAAAAAAAAAAAAAAAAGAGCTGGGAGCCTGAAGCAGGAGAATCACTTGAATCCCGGGGGTCGGAGGTTGCAGTGAGCCAAGAGCGCGCCATTGCACTCCAGCCTGGGCAACAGAGTGAGACTCTGTCTTAAAAAAAAAAAAAAAGAAAACTCAATAAAAGCTCACAGTAGTTAAACTCACTAAAAGTTACCTACAGGATACTATCACACTTTTTCTCATGTAACATGTTTGAAAATTGGGAGTAAGAGTTTGTTTCTTAAATCACACTATGAAAAAGATAAGCAAAATCAAGCAAACTGAAATATCTATAGTTAGAAAAGGCATCCTATCATTCTGTTTCTGACAGTAAATTGTATGTGTCAGCAAGACTTGAAACCAGGCTTCCCAACACAGAAGAATCTTTTAAAAATATATTACAACCATGAAGATAAGCTAAATAGCTACAAATAATTTTTTTTTTTTGAAAATACAAGATAGCCGGGCGTGGTGGCTCATGCCTGTAATCCCAACACTTTGGGAGGCTGAGGCAGGTGGATCACGAGGTCAGGACTTCGAGACCAGCCTGGCCAACATGGTGAAACCCTGTCCCTACTAAAGATATAAAAAATTAGCCAGGAATAATGGTGTGTGCTACTCCAAAGGCTGAGGCAGGAGAATCGCTCGAACCTGGGAAGCGGAGGTTGCACTGAGCCGAAATCGCACCACTGCACTTCAGCCTGGGTGACAGGGCAAGACTCGTTTCAAAAAAAAAAAAAAAAAGAAAAAAAAGAAAATACAAGATAATTACAATCTTTGCAATAATACTCTGTGCCTAATGAAAATGGTTTTGGCCGGGCGAGGTGGCTCACGCCTGTAATCCCAGCACTTTGGGAAGCCGATGAGGGCAGATCACTTGAGGTCAGAAGTTTGAGACCACCAGACCAACATGGTGAAACCCCATGTTTACTAAAAATACAAAAATAGCCAGGCGTGGTGGCACACGCCTGTAACCCCAGCTACTCAGGAGGCCGAAGCAGGAGAATCCCTTGAGCCTGGGAGGCAGAGACTGCAGTGAGCCAAGATCACACCACAGCACTCCAGCCTGGGTGACAGAGCTAGATTGTCTCAAAAAAAAAGAAAAGTAAACAGTTTTAATTAGTGACATCAGACTACAATTTTTATTTTACTTCAAACTAAGATATCTGCCTTGTCAGGGACTTCCCAGAAAATGGATACAGCAAGTGGGCTTTTTTGTCACTTACTAGAAAAATTAATTAATATAATACCACACAAAACCTCTCATCACAAACAAAAGACCTACTTTGCATTAAACAATTTAATACATGCAAGTATTGAATTTAGTCACCTAAAGGAAAAAAACTTCTGATAAGAAGCAGGAAAATTCAGAGACAATATGAAGACCCTAAATCAGGAGACTAATTTGAGTAATAATAAAACTCTAGTCTCCCACAAAAAAAAGACCCTAAATCAAACAGTTCTATTTAATTTCAAATTTCAATTGCATATATATAATAAGGACTCAATTTTTAATAACTCCTTACTTATATACATATGCCAGGTCCTGTTCTAAAAGCTTCACTTGTCCCATTTAACCTCCACAACAATTTTCACTTTACACATGAGTAAATCAACTTGTCCAAGTCCAGGTAGAACAGGGATCCAAACTCAGGCTGACTCCATTACACTACAATTTTTTCCTAACAACTATCCTATCAACTATCCAATCCTATTAATGTTTCCATTTCTACTCCCACTGATTATATTAAGCATCTAGGATAAAGCAAATAAGGATAAAATAAAAGTCAAAAACTTGGTGACTTCTGGAATGATTTAAATATTCAACCTCTAAATATCCCTCCTTTTCAACTCTGAGAACAATCCAGCTATCAGATACCAGGCAGGACATACTTATTTGGGACAAAGTATCACAAAGAAGCTTCCAAAACAAATAAAAACAATACTATCGTATAAACCATGGTATAGCAAACCATGATCTGTGGGCTGGGCCAAATTCAGACCTTGGCCTTTTTTCATACAAGCTAAGAATGGTTTTTACATTTGCTAAAGGATTGTTAAAAACAAAACAAACGACAATTTACCACAGCAAAGCCTAAAAATTTACTATCTGTGTCCCTTTCAGAAAAAGTTTACTGACCCCTGATCTAAGCTACTGATAAAGAGGTTTCCTTCCCCTTTTTAAAAATAGCTAAGCAGTGGCTCATGCCTGTAATCCCAGCACTTCGGGAGGCCAAGGCAGGTAGATGGATCACTTGAGGTCGGGAGTTCGAGACCAGCCTGACCAACATGGAGAAACCTCATCTCTACTAAAAATACAAAATTAGCTGGGCGTGGTGTTGCATGCCTGTAATCCCAGCTACTTGGGAGGCTGAAGCAGGAGAGTTGCTTGAACCCGGGAGGCGGAGGTGGCAATGAGCCAAGATGGTGCCTTTGCACTCCAGCCTGGGCAACAAGAGCGAAACTCTGTCTAAAAAAAAAAAAAAGCTAAATGCACCAGGTGCAGTGGCTCATGCTTATAATCCCAGCACTTTGAGAGGCCGAGGAGGCCAGACCACGTCGTGAGGAGTTCGAGACCAGCCTGGCCAACTTGGTGAAACCCAGTCTCTATTAAAAATACAAAAATTAGGCCGGGTGCGGTAGCTCACGCCTGTAATCCCAGCACTTTGGGAGGCCAAGGCAGGTGGATCAGGAGGTCAGGAGTTCAAGAACAGCTTGGCCAAGATGGTGAAACCCTGTCTCTACTAAAAATACAAAAATTAGCCAGGCGTGGTGGTAGGTGCCTATAATCCCAGCTACTCGGGAGGCTGAGGCAGAGAATTGCTTGAACCCGGGAGGCGGAGGTTGCAGTGAGCCGAGGTCGCACCATTGCACTCCAGCCTGAGTGACAGAGCAAGACTCCATTTCAAAAAAAAAAAAAAAATTAGCTAGGCGTGGTGGTCTGAGCCTGTAATCACAGCTACTCAAGAGCTGAGGCAGGAGAACTGCTTGAACTTGGGAGGCAGAGGTTGCGGTGAGCCAAGATTGTGCCACTGCACTCCAGCCTGGGCAACAGAGCAAGACTCTGTCTCGGGGGAAAAAAAAAAGCTAAATGCAGGAACTGACTTGTAAGACAAACTATATCTAGGAGGATTAAAGGCGGAGTCCCTTAGCTCTAAACCAGAAGATAAATGTCTGAAGCACACTCCCCACACCACCCCACCCCACCCCCATCCCGGGACAAAAAGGGCAAAAATAAGTGCCCAAGAGTGCAACGGCACCATCTTGGCTTGGCTCACTGCAACCTCCGCCTCCCGGGTTCAAGCAACTCTCCTGCTTCAGCCTCCCAAGCAGCTGGAATTACAGGCATGCGCCACCACGCCCAGCTAATTTTGTATTTTTAGTAGTGCCACCTCTCACCAGGAGGCGGCAGTAGGTTCTGCCAGAGGCAAGGTTCTGGTTTGCCCATGGGCTCAAGTTTTTTGTAGTGGCTACTAAGAAAAGCAAGCAGCTTGACCTCTCCAAAGAGCTGACTTTCTGTGCCTGACAATCTGAACAAAAAGGAAATGGAAAAGGAAGACAGGAACTAACCACATTCTCTTCAGTGACCTATTCACTCCCAACTAGAAAAATGACACCATTTCTGGCCAGGCGAGGTAGCTCATGCCTGTAATATCAGCACTTTGGGAGGCCGAGGCAGGCAGATCACAAGGTCAGGAGATCGAGACCATCCTGGCTAACACAGTGAAACTCCGTCTCTACTAAAAATACAAAAAATTAGCTGGACGTGGTGGCAGGCACCTGTAGTCCCAGCTACTCGGGAGGCTGAAGCAGAAGAATGGTGTGAACCCGGGAGGCAGAGCTTGCAGTCAGCAGAGATCATGCCACTGCACTCCAGCCTGGGTGACAGAGCGAGGCTCCGTCTCAAAAAAAAAAAAAATATTAGCCATTTGTGGTGGCGCATGCCGGTAATGCTAGCTACTCGGGAGGCTGAGGCAGGAGAATAGCTTGAACCCAGGAGGCAGAGGTTGCACTGAGCCGAGATTGCGCCATTGCACTCCAGCCTGGGCAACAGATGCAAAACTCCGTCTCAAAAAAACAAAGGAGAAAAGAAAAATGACACCATTTCCTAAATGCATCTGGGAAAAAGGTAAAGGGGTAGGGGAGAAGGCAAGTAAGAATGATCAGCTTGCATTATTCAGGGCTGTTCTTCATATTTGCTTCTACAATTCTTAAGAGTTATTACCCTTATTACCCTTCAGTTATTTGAGCAAGACAATGAATTTGTCCACACAACTTCATGCAAGATGACATTTTAAAGAACAGAAGTTGGGCCGGGCGCGGTGGCTCACGCCTGTAATACCAGCACTTTTGGGAGGCTGTGGTGGGTGGATCACCTGAGGTCAGTTTGAGACCAGCCTGACCAACATGGTGAAATCCCGTCTCTAAAAATACAAAAATTAGCCGGGCGTGGTGGCGCATGCCTGTAATCCCAACTACTCGGGCGGCTGAGGCAAGAGAATGGCATGAACCCAGGAGGCAGAGGCTGCAGTGAGCCAAGATCGCGCCATTGCACTCCAGCCTGGGCCACAGAACAAGACTCCATCTCAAAAAAAAAAAATCAGAAGTTAAAGAAGGAAAGTAGTAAACTTACAGCATTTCCCAGGAGAGCTAAACCCAGAAGTCAAAACAGGAAATTACAAGTCAAATGAACACATGCAGAAGTCATAGGTACTGGGTGACTGTACTAGCAAGTTGCCCTGACAGGCACTGGCAAACATCCATTAACTAACAACGCCAGACCTCTCATTGTTTCTTACTCCAACTTTCTGCTATACTACCAAAAGCTTAATTTTTGCCCAGAAACCCTTGGACACTAATCAAATAACATTAGTATAAAACATGCCATGTCATGAAGCTTGCTTCATGATGACTCAGCAGCTTCTGCAAAACATCCAGTTGACAGCCTAGGATAGTAAACAGCGAGTGGGTAGACCCTATGTCCACCAAAGCCTCAATAAGGACTAAAGAAAGTCCTTATTTTTAAGATTAAAAAAAAAATTTAAAAAGGGGAGTATTCTTTTGAATATACCTGAATACTTTTCTTGGGTAGTGGTAGTTTCTGCCAATATTAAATAGCACCTACAGTGCTGATCAAGAAACCCCTAAATACCTTTAATTCCCAATTCAAAAGCTAAAATATGTTTTCTTTTTTAATTAAATAGCCAGGGCAAAAAGCAAAAGTATTTTAGATAAGGGGCAGTAATAAATTATCAAGATTTAAAACAAAACTACACAGCCTGAAGTCGTATCAACTCTAAGACACCTTGGATCATAGATGTTATGCTGTTAAGACATCATCTCCTCAAAATTAGATTTTTATTTTATCTAAGTACATTTAAGCTGTGATCAGGGGCCGGGCGCGGTGGCTCACGCCTGTAATCCCAGCACTTTGGAGGCCGAAGCGGGCAGATCAGGAGGTCAGGAGATCGAGACCGTCCTGGCTAACATGGTGAAACCCCGTCTCTACTAAAAATACAAAAAATTAGCCAGGCGTGGTGGCGGGCGCCTGTAGTCCCAGCTACTCTGGATGCCGAGGCAGGAGAATGGCATTAACCCGGGAGGCGGAGCTTGCAGTGAGCCAAGATCGCGCCACTGCACTCCAGCCTGGGTGACAGAGCGAGACTCCGTCTCAAAAAAAAAAAAAAAAAAAAGCTGTGATAACTTCAGACATCTGGAAAATATGAATTCCCTTCTAACCTCTATCCAGACCATCCAATGACCTATATTTAAAACAAGTCATTTTTCTACATGTCATACAAGAAAATCTAAGCACTCAGAGGCATTCATAGGAGAAAAGAAAGCATGCATGTCTAACTTCCATTCTACAGACGGATTAGGTTAAATGGCCAGGCTTGTGACCTGAATTCTAATCTTAAATCTGCTTGCAAATACCCCTGTTCTTCACAAATTTGAAAACTAAGCACTTTATGTACGTATCTGGGGGAAAACTGGTGGGAGTAATAACAGTGCCAAACCTAACCATCAGTAGAGAACGACTTAAAATACCTGAACCACAATTTTTACTACTCAAACATTTCCCTCAAATTAAAAAACATTTAAGAAAACTAAAAAAAAAAAAATTTCCTCAAATCTTTACTTTTTTTTTTTTTTCCGAGACAAGAGTCTCGCTCTGTCGCCCAGGCTGGAGTGCAGGGGCAAGATCTCTGCTCATGGCAAGCTCCGCCTCCCGGGTTCACGCCATTCTCCTGCCTTAGCCTCCCAAGTAGCTGGGACTACAGGCGCCTGCCACCACGCCCGGCGAATTTTTTGTATTTGTTAGTAGCGACGGGGTTTCACCGTGTTAGCCAGGATGGTCTGGATCTCCTGACCTCGTGATCCGCCGGCCTCGGCCTCCCAAAGTGCTGGGATTACAGGCGTGAGCCAACGCGCCCGACCCAAATCTTTACTTTTAAAAATCTGTTGATAACGACACAATTTACCAACATAAACCATGTGAAAGTGTGTAATCTTTATTAGCATCCAGAATAAAGTAATCTAGGAAGTCTACCTTTAACAGTAGGCAACAAGTTATCAGATCCTTTTGCTACACTTTTGTTTTTCAACAAATTTAAGACACACACTTCCCACCTCAGTGTCACTGATAAGTTTTTTAAGTGGCTTTATTAAAATAAGTTAACGTTTTCCTATTCAATACTTCTAACAATCAATATTTTAAAAATGGAATTTTCTCAGAATCAACTATCTCATTTACAATTAGGATAATCTTTTTTTATAATTTTAAACATCCACACGTTCATACGGTGGCTAAACTATAAGACCACCAACATTCCTGGAGTGTCAAAAGTAACTAAACTTCTAGAATACGCCTCATAATATTAAAATATTTTGTGTATGAGATCAGAGTCAACTGTGGAGAATGGCCAATTCCAGCCTCCAAAATAAAGGCGGGGGTGGGGGGGGGGGGGGAGTCGCGCAGCAGAGAAAAGACGTAAGGGTGGAGAGGGACTTTCAAAATGCCCCAGTGCCACGGTTAACTATAACCCGGTTAAGAAAATCTAAGCCAATGCTCTCAAGACGAGGAGGGCCACGGGCAGGGGAAACCGAGAATTAACTCATAAGCTGAGACTAAGTTATTCCACTTTCCATGTAACAGCGCCCCCCACAACTCCCCGTCTGCCCCAGAGTTAAGATTCCAAGGGGCAGCCCCCCTCCCCACACACACTAAAGGAGGGACACCAGAAAACAGCAAGTACAAGGTCCATCAACCACATCTTTTCCTTTCTCCCTCGAGAGAACGTGAGTAATACCCTCAAACTCCAAATCCCCGCCAAAAAATAAAGAAACGCGCGCATCAGGGGCCTACAATTTCTTTTCCCGCCCATTGCCTGCCTGGGAAAGCCCCTGACCCAGAGGGTTGGGGGAAAGGCGGCCCAAACCACACGTGTGCGCCGCAAGGCTGGGCCTGTCTCAGCCCACTTCCCGTCGCCACCCCCAACGGCCTGAGCTCCCCCGGAGCCTCACTCGGGCCTTTCCTCAGGCCCTCCTGTCTGCTCCACGTGGGGCGCCGGGGCCTCGAACCGCCCGTCCCCTCCAGCCGAGTTTCCCCACCCGCCAGGCCACCGCGGCGTCGGGGTCCCATACCTGATGCTGTTGTCGCCCCTGTTGGTAAGGCTTAATTGGCCCCTGGTGGCAACGCCGCGTCCGGATCTTGCCGCCACCGCCCCCTCCGACTCCTCCGGCTCCCGAGGCCATGGCGGAGCCTCCGCCGCTTCCCTCTCCGGGGCGGGTAAGGGGGCGGGAGAGGCAGAGGCGGAGGCCTTAGAGCGCCCCCCCCGCCGCCCGGCCCCGGCCCCGGCCCAAAAGTCCGCCCGCGCTGTCCACACAGTGGACACAAGCACCCCAGGAACCGCGAGGTTACGAGCAGGAGCGGAGAGACGGTGAGTGCTGGCAGCGGGGAAGGGGGTGGCGGCCGCAGAGGCCGAACAGGCTCCGGTCCGGCCGCCTCTGCGGACCCCCGCCTCTGTGTATGTCACGGTCTCTATGGAGATCTCCCGCAGAGGACAGCACGAACAGCTCCGGGCGGTGTTGAGGCCTAACTCGACCGCCGACTGGTGGAGGTTCTTCCGTCGCCCTAGCCGTAGGTGCCGCAGTTGAAGCCGCTGGCGCCGCCCGCCTACCCCTCCCCTGTGCGCACAGCGCCCGCCCCGCCGTCGTCGTCGTCCCTGCAGCCTCCGCCGCCGTTGCGCCTATTACCCCTGCTAAGGCGGCTGCCGCGGTCGCGAGCCAGAATGTCGTCACTCACAGGCGCCCGACGCATTTGCATCATCATGCTGCGACGAGCTGATAGGCAAAGAGGAAGGACTGGTCGAGTCCACGCTCTCGGCCGCGCGGCACGCTGGGAAACGTAGTTCAACAACGGAACGCGGGTTCTCGGAAAGGAAGAGGGACGGGGAAGGAGATCTCTGGGGCGCCGCAGAGGCACAAAGCCAAGGGGTACTTTTGCTGTTCTTGGCTGTAAATTAGACTCTGAAAAGGCACTTAACATAAAAACAGTAACCTCTTCCCATTCTCCTTCTCCCTGTCGGTTCGTTAAAGTGGGCAGGAAGTAAGCAGATAGTAAAATCAAAGACAAGAGCTAATGATATAAGAAGGAGGAAAAAAAAAATCTGTGGTTGAAAAACAATGTCCATGATCCTTAGAATTAGAAAATATATACGGCTTCATTAATGTTTCTTTAAACATATAAAGGCTTTGTTGCAGACACACGGGGCTGGAATTCTGGTTCCGCCACCCAACCTATTTGACCTTGGATGAATCAAAACCGTCTGAGCCTTAGCTTCCTCCTTCATAAAATGGGAGCTTTAAAATCCACCTTATAAAGCTGTTGTGAGGAGCAGACGTGATTATCTATGGAGAGCATGTATATTTGCTAATAGACGAAAAATGCGATGAATGATTACAATTATAACCCATGCAGTCAGCTAACATTAGGGGTAAGTGATATATCCTTAGTAATAAAAGTATACTGTATTTGCTCCAAATATTTAGGAAACTGAGTAAGTGAGCTAGACTCAAAGTCTGAATCCGCAAAATGTATATTCTAGGAGTTGACGATTAGAAAGGTCCTGGTGATCACATAGTCCAACCCTCTCTTTCAAGATGTCCAGAGAAATTTAGGTGGCACAATCAATGACACTGAGATGGGTAATCAAAGCCAGGACTATAACCCAACTTTTCTGTAAGAGTTAAAGACAAATAGCCAAATGATTAGGGAGGAAAAATCTGTTGTGAAAAATCTTAGACTTTAACTATAAATCTTTTTTTTCTTTCTTTCTTTCTTTTTTTTGAGAGACAGAGTCTTGCCCTGTCGCCCAGGCTGGAGTGCAGTGGCGCGATCTTGGCTCACTGCAACCTCTGCCTCCCAGGTGCAAGCTATTCTCCTGCCTCAGCTTCCTAAGTAGCTGGGACTACAGGCGTGCACCACCACGCCCAGCTGATTTGTGTATTTTTAGTAGAGATGGGGTTTCGCCATGTTGGCCAGGCTGGCCTTGAACTCCTGACCTCAAGTGATCCACCCGCCTTGGCCTCCCAAAGTGCCGGGATTACCCGTGTGAGCCGCCACACCCAGCCTATTTACTATAAATCTACCATTTACTAGCTGTGTAGCCTTGGGGAAGTTACAAAACAAGTTTTCTCTTGTTTTGCCCAGGCTGGAGTGCAATGGCACAATCTCAGCAACCTCCACCTCCTGGGTTCAAGTGATTTTCCTGCCTCAGCCTCCCGAGTAGCTAGGATTACAGGCATGTGCCACGACGGCCGGCTAATTTTGTATTTTTACTAGAGACGGGGTTTCTCCATGTTGGTCAGGCTGGTCTCGAACTCCCAGTCTCAGGTGATCCGCCCACGGCCTCCCAAAGTGCTGGGATTACAGGCATGAGCCACCTCGCCCAGCCCACTGATCCTGTTTCTAAGCTTCATTTTTTTCATCCGCAAATAGAGCGAATATTGACCTCACAGGGTAGTGGTCTGGTGAAAGGATTAATGTATATCTAGTTCATAATAACTGCTTAGATAGAAAGCATCCAATATCAACCATCAATCAGATATAAATAATTAGTTCCAAGACATTTATACTATCTCCAAAATCAAACTGCACAATTCACGTTCACTGTTTAAATCATACAAGTGAAATTGTGAAAACAATCTTCTAGTACCTTTGAACTTGTACCTTTCAGCGCCTAAAGAAACTATGCTATAACAAGCATAGGTGTACACATCAATGGCTTTCAGGGGCACCTCTGACCACAACCATCAAGATCAAGACAAGTTGCCAAATATGATAAACAAAATTAATCTATTTTCTCTTCCGCTGTCCCATCCTAGCTTCATGCCTCCTCCCACCAACTTCCCACTAAACTCTCCAGGTATGCCCCCTCTTCCTCCTGAAGCCCTTCGTCTTTCTTAAAGACAGTTGTTTCCCTCAGGTGCTGTCTTCCTCCTATGCAGAAATCCTGTTCTTCCACAAATCCATAGCTAGATATTTGACAGCCAAGTAAAGTAATTCATGATAAGCTAACTCATAGGGAAGATCTGTACCTGAATCTTTAATTGGGTTATATGTAGAGGAGATTAAACCGTAGCCACATCCCATCTGCCCTCTTCACTCTATCAGACTCAGAGTTTCCATCACAGAACAGAGGACTGACTGGAATCAAAGCTCACCCCTTTCTTGGAGGCTATTCTTTGATGTGCTGGACACCCTTCACAGCCAACCTTTGAAAGGAAGAGAGACGCGAAAGAATTGGGCCAAATGTAGACAATGCTTCAGAAATAGAAGATTGGTAGAACTTGAGGAGATATGGGAAAATCCACATTCCTTTTACCCATGCTTTCAACTTTTTACCCATTTCCACAATTCTTTTATTTCTTGGAAGTAAAATAGTATTTGAGGGAACTATAATGCATTAATCTCACATTCATGTGATTGAGTCATTGGAAGCCGTGCCAGGCTTGAGAGCAGAGAAGGAATAAGAGACAGGAGGAAATCTGCATTCAACCTGAACCTAGTTTTTTCAGCCAAATAAATGGCACATTGGGAGACACTGCAATTCATGAAAAGCTTGTTGCTACAATAGTCCTCCTCCGCCGAGAAACTTCTTTATTTTTTCCCCATATAATATAGTAGAAAGTGGCCGAGCATAGTGGCTCACACCTGTAATCCCAGCACTCTGGGAGGCCAAGGCGGGTGGATCACTGGAAGTCAGGAGTTCGAGACCAGCCTGGCCAACGTGGTGAAACCTGTCTCCACTTAAAAAAAAAAAAAAAATTATCTGGGCGTGGTGGTGGTCACCTGTAGTCCCAGCTACTCGGGAAGCTAAGGCAGGAGAATCGCTTGACCCATGGAGGCAGAGGTTGCAGTGAGCTGAGATCATGCCACTGCACTCCAGCCTGGGCCACAGAGTGAGACTCCACATCAAAAAAATTAAAAAATTAAAACAACAAATATATATATGTGTGTGTGTGGTTATATATATATGTGTGTGTGTGTGGTTATATATATATGTGTGTGTGTGTGGTTATATATGTGTGTGTGTGGTTATATATATATATACACATATGTGTGTGTGTGGTTATATATGTGTGTGTGGTTATATATATATATACACATATATATGTGTGTGTGTGGTTATATACATATGTGTGTGTGGTTATATATATATATATACACATATATATGTGTGTGTGTGTGTGGTTATATATCTATATAACCGGCTGCCAATTATAAATTAGCAAATAGGCTGCTGACCCATCTCTAATAGATAAGGAGTATCCACTAATTAAAAGCAAAATACAATTTAGTCTAAACCCAACCTAGATTGAAAAAGAGCCGAGAGCCATCATATGTCTTTCAGAAGGTAATAATACAATTCTGGCCAAAAGAATGTTTAAAGATGACAAGTACAAGAAGTTACGAAGTTTTATGTAGTTATTCCACCCTACCAAAACAAAATGAGGTATCTCATTTTTATGAAAACAAATTATCACAGTCATGCACAGCATAACAATGTTTCAATCAACGATGGACCCAATATACAATGGTGGTCGCATAAAGAGCTGAAAAATTCCTATTGCCTGGTGATACTGTCTTTATCCTAACGTCTTATTGCAACACATTGCTCACGTGTTTGTGGTGATGCTGGTATAAACAAACCTACTGTGTTGCCATTTGTGTAAAAGTGGAGTACGTACAATTATGCACAGTACAGAATACTTCATAATGATAAGTGGCTGTTTCTGGTTTATGTATTTACCTTTTTTTTTAACAGGCACTCTTTGCCATTTCCTGTTGCTACCATACTTTATTATTTTAAAGTGTATTCCTGGTCAGGCATGTGGCTCACACCTGTAATCTCAGCAATTTGGGAGGCCAAGGCAGGAGGATCACTTGAGGCCAGGAGATTGAAACCAGCCTGGGCAACATAATGAGATCCTTCTCTACAAAGAAATGAAAAAATTAGTTGGGCTTAGTGGTGTGCACCTGTAGTCCCAGCTACTAGGGAGGCTGAGGCAGGAGGATCACTTGAGCCCAGGAGTCTAAGGCTGCAGCAAGCTATGATCTCACCACTGCAGTCCAGCCTAGGTAACAGAGTGAGACCCCATCTCCAAAGAAAAAAATAAAGAAAATGAAGCTATTGGGTTTATTTATTATTTATTTATTTATTGCCTGTTTGCTTGTATTTTAGGGAAAGAAGGGCCACACAATGGAAAGATATTTAAGGATGTAAATCATTATATTCTCATTAACTTACTGTGTTCTCTCTCTATTGGGAATAAAGTAATATTTAAGACTAAATTAACTAATATGAGCAAATTTTCATTAACTACATATATCACTTGATTCCAACATGCCATATATTTCCTCTTCCTGACTACATGTATCAATGTATACTAGACTTTGGTATATATGTGTTTATGTACGTTACATTATCGTTTAAGGCATATTTTAAATTCAATCTTGAATGGAAATTCAGTTTTATTGGATGAAATAATAACCAAATTTAGGAAGGCAATCCTATCCTAACATTTAAGACAGTTAATGAGTTAACTGAGATTAATTCATTAAAACACAAATATTTATTGAGATATTTATGTGTTGGTTTCTAGTCCTGGCATTTAGTATGTCAGTATACAAAACTGTAAAACAATCTGTCTACACATTACGCTACACTTTACCATTTTATCGAGTTATACTAAAGTTTACTATTTTATAATCTATTAATCATTAGCACTTAACACTGATAATTCACCTTAAAAATGCTACACTCAAGCCAGGCGCGGTGGCTCACACCTGTAATCCAGCAGTTTGGGAGGCCAAGGTGTGCGGATCATCCGAGGTCAGGAGTTTGAGACCAGCCTGGCCAACATGGCGAAACTCTGTCTCTACTAAAAAAATTAAAAAATTAGCCGAGTGTGGTGGCACATGCCTGTAATCCCAGCTACTTGGGAGGCTGAGACAGGAGAATCGCTTGAACTTGGGAGGCAGAGGTTGCAGTGAGCCGAGATCATGCCACGGCACTCCAGCCTGGGCAACTGAGCCAGACTCTGTCTCAAAAAAAAAAAAAAAAAAAAACTACACTGTAAATTCTAAACACATGCTGTTGAATCTATCTCATACAAGAAATCAAGGGCGGGCACGGTGGCTCATGCCTGTAATCTCAGCACTTTGGGAGGCTGAGGCAGGTGGATCACAAGGTCAGGAGATCAAGACCATCCTGGCTAACATAGTGAAACCCCTGTCTCTACTAAAAATACAAAAAAAAAATTAGCCGGGCGTGGTGGCGGGCACCTGTAGGCCCAGCTACTCGGGAAGCTGAGGCAGGAGAATGGCGTGAACCTGGGAGACGGAGCTTTCAGTGAGCGGAGATTGTGCCACTGCACTCCAGCCTGGGCGACAGAGTGAGACTCCATCTCAAAAAAAAAAAGAAAAAAGAAAAAAAAAAGAAATCAATTGGTTTAGTTTCATTTATTAATATAATTCATCAGTTACATTACAAAACTGGACTTATTAAGGTTGCAGTCTGTAAAACTATAACATTTGTAAACCTTAGTTTGCTAACACTAAGCTTCTTTATTTTTTAAAAGCATTTGTAGAGAATGCTCAAGTTTATCAGACCCTAACTTATTAAGGCATTTCTTTTCAAAAGCATGCAAACCAGTTAACATGCAAACAACCCTGACATACATATCACTCCACCACCACCAGACAAGCACGGCCTACCCAGTTTAAACAGTGACTTTTGGCCTCTTGCTGCTATTCTGACCAGCAAGCACCAGCAGCAGCCCCTGGGAGCTTGTTAGAATAAAGCAGCTCTGCCCATCCCAAGCCAACACAATCAGAACCTACATTTTAACAAGATCACCAGGTGAACTGTATTACATTCTAGGAGCATTGTTTCAAAAATTAACCATGCCACAGGAAGTTATTAATCTGAAGTTAGATTAACTTTGAAGGCAAGATAATGAGGTACCTGAAGTTCCCATAAAGAGCAGGCTTAGGAATTTCTGTTCCTTACTAATCCACAACAATCAACAATTTAAGAATTGATGAACCAACAGCTTATACAGCATGTAGATTTTTTTTTCCTCTTTATCATTCTGTACCTTTCTCCTTTACCACAAAGTGAGTGGATATAAAATGAACCATTTTTTAATTATTTTTTCATTAACTTTTTTTTCCAAAGGAAAAAGGTAATCTAGCAGAAGTTATTAACATCTGAAATGTTAAGGGTCTAAAACTGAGCATTAGTTATGAAATATACTTAAGCATAGATATTTCAAGAACCCCTTGCTAATTCCCATGTATCCTTTTCTTATACAAATTTTCTTTTAGTCATTGCTGGTTGTTTGGTTGGTTGCAAAAGAAAAAGAAAAATTTTATTTTAGAATTAATTCATGAAAAACAAAAAACATGGATGTAAAGTAAACCCTAATCCAAGAAGCTATGAGCAGAGATAAATTCCTAGAAGAAATATCAGGCTACTTTCTTAGAATTGCGATGACTTTTCTTTTACTCCGTTGTAGTCACAAAATCATTTTTAAGGTAGAAAAGCAAGCAGGCACTCTATGAGGGAATATTCTTAGGCTTGGATTAGCATCTAATATATCTGGAATGCTACATGAGAATTCAGGCAACTTGCAATAAACTGTAGTTTTTCTAAACTGTAAAGGCAGGAATGGTGGCAGCTTTCTACTTGACAAATCATAAAAACAATTAGATTACCTATCTCTAGTAGCTTGACCTCTTTTTTTTTTTTTTTTTTTTAAAGACGGAATCTGCCTCTGTCGCCCAGGCTGGAGTGCTGGAGTGCAGTGGCGTGATCTCGGCTCACTGCAAGCTCTGCCTCCCAGGTTCACGCCATTCTCCTGCCTCAGCCACCCGAGTAGCTGGGACTACAGGCGCCCGCCACTATGCCTGGCTAATTTTTTGTATTTTTTTTTTTTTTTTTTTTTTTAGTAGGGACGGGGTTTCACTGTGTTAGCCAGGATGGTCTCGATCTCCTGACCTCGTGATCCACCCGCCTTGGCCTCCCAGAGTGCTGGGATTACAGGCATGAGCCACCGCACCCGGCCGTAGCTTGACCTCTTAAATAGCTGCTATGAAGCTAAGACAATAATTGGACACAGTATTTTCTCCAAACATTACTTCTGGAAAAGTACAATTTGATAACAATAATGGATATGTTAGTCTAAAAGTTTCCAGAAGCGAGTCATCAAAAGTATTCTTGCCACAACATGCCTATTGTTCTTAACTCCTGCAATAGGGAAAGCCTAAAAAGCTGTGCAATACAAAAGGTGAAAAATCATATTTAAAAGACTCACATACATCACCCCTTGTATAGGCCAAATAGAAGCATGTTTGCTCATGTGAACAGTTAAACATCAAGGCAAGATAATGAGGGAACTGAAGTTCCTGTAAAGAGCAGGCTTAGGAATTTCTGTTCCTTACTAATCTACAACAACCAACAATTTAAGTAAGAACTGATGAGCCAACAGCTTATTGATCATGTAGATTTTTTTCCTTTTACCATTCAGTAACTTTCACTTTTACCACAAAGTGAGCAGAAATGAAATGAACCATTTTTTAATTGTTATTTTCATTAGCTTCTATTTCCAAAGGAAGCTAGGCTACTAGCTGAAATGAAAATCTGGATTTAGCACATTCTTATTCCATATCATCACAGGTAGCAGAGTTGATTTAACGGAGCAATTACACAAGCATAATGGTTAGTTAAGATGATTTTAAGCCAATACCTGTAATCCATGGCCAGTGGCCTCAATGTAGCTTACCTTGTTTGAATCCATTATAATGACAGTAGGATATCATGAGCTACCAAAAGTAGGCTTCTTTAAAACCAAAAAAAAAAAAAAAAAAAAAAAAAACCCAATAAAAAGAACTCTTCAAATATTCTCCAAAGCAAAGATGAGTGAGGTTATATCATTCTACATTTAGTATTAAAAAGGCAGTATCACCAAACAAATTGAAGGCAACTTTGCAGATGTTGAGCAAAACCTACTTAAACAACCACCCCCAACTACAGAAAACTCTCCCCCTCTCCCCATGAAGGTGTAGCTTCCACTATGTACCCACACAATGTGTAGGATAAAAGCATCAAAGCAGACCATAGGTCTCCAAAAAGGCCACAACCAAGCAATAAAGAGCATCGACTAGCTGCAGTTAAACCCAAGCCATAACTTAAATGCTTTCAATTAGAAACAGTTACACTTTCTTTTTCACTTGTTTGGTCATAAAATCTTGCCCCTTCAATGAGTCAGCAGTGACTCATAAGCACTTCCTACAAGAAGCACCTGCTTTTAGGCCCATCCCTTCCAGCCGAAGTGCTGAGACCCAGGATTGATTTTAGCTTCATCCTTGCTGATGCTTGAGTTTAATCACTTGTCTCTCTCTTACTGGATGTCCATGTTGGCCAGCAGTTACTCTGCAAAGTAGTGGTCTGCTGCTGTGCAGTGAGGAGGCAAATCCGCAAAGGGGCACCAGGAGTAGACAATTGGGAAGGAAATGCCATTTTTCTCTCTTCACTCTTGTCCACTATAGCTCTGCCTCTTCGACTCCTCATCATAAGGGCCCAGCCTTTACAACTATGCCTCTTCCCATACCAGCAGAGTCTCCTCTCAAGGTTTGGTTTTGGTTTACAAACAAAGAGGAACTGACTTTTTCCCTACACCACTAACTTTAGAACAGGGTCCTTTGAAAAGTGTCCAAAACTGAGGTCGGGAGTTCGAGACCAGCCAGACCAACATGGAGAAACCCCGTCTCTACTAAAAATACCAAATTAGCCGGGTGTGGTGGCATATGCCTATAATCGCAGCTACTCGGGAGGTTGAGGCAGGAGAATTCCTTGAACCCAGGAGGCGGAGGTTGTGGTAAGCTGAGACCGCACCAATTGCACTCCATCCAGCATGGGCAAAAAGAGCAAAACTCTGTCTCAAAAAAAAAAAAAAAAAAAAAGAAAGAAAGAAAGAGAATCCAAAACTGAGATGGAGGGGAAAAAAGGCGACAGTTCTGAGAAGCTTTCTGCCTTAATTTCTTTCTTTATTATTTTTTTTTTTTTTTTGAGATTGTGTCTTGCTCTGTTGTCCAGGCTGGAGTGCAGTGGCGAGATCTCCACTCACTGCAACCTCCACCTCCAAAGTTCAAGTGATTCTCCTGCCTCAGCCTCCCAAGTAGCTGGGACTCCAGGCACCTGCCACCAAACCCGGCTAATTTTTATATTTTTTAGTAGAAATTGGGATATCCTAATTTCAAGTTAAAGAAAAGAACAAGAAAAGTGCAGTGGTTAGTTTTACATCAGATCCAAACAAAACAGGTCAGATCACTTGCTTAAATTTCTCCAGCAATTTTCCACTGAAAGCTTCCTATATATGGAAGGAATATAGAAAAAGAAAAGAGGAAATGTTTAAGGAGTGATGTCAGACAGAAGAGAGGGAGGCTAAGATGAGCAAGCAGGGAGGGCAAATTTTAAATTCTGGCAAATAGTCACTACTAGACATGTCTGAAAATACCATCAAAAATTCTGCTAGGTTCACGGCCAACCTGAACTCACCCTTGGTGTATTTTCCCTCTATAAGGCAGTCTTTTGGGTCCAGATTGGCTCCTTGTTGACCAAAATTCAAAAGCTGTAAAAAAAACGAACGAAGGATGAGTGATACCTTGCAGAAATGGTGTTACCGAAGCCCAGAGTGTCACTTACTGGCATCATAAATAATGAAGGACTAATAAATAATACATGGAAAAGAAAAGACCCTCTTCATTGTCACTTCATGTTTTCCTCACATTTTGTATCCATAAGGCCAGGCACAAATTGAATGAATATTTATTGAAAGGATGAATGGATATTTATAGGAGGTTTCACAATTCCTTATTTCCCTCAACAACTTTTATGTTATGCAAATATTTTCTGTGTTTGAAAAAAATACTTTAAAATGAAACTTGTTAAAACAATCTTTTATTGCCAGAACACTTGAAATCTCCCTTTCGCTTTTAAACACAAGTTACCTGAGACCATGTACTATTTGCAGTATCAGAGGTAAACAGAAAAATCACTTTTTTTTTTTTTTTTGAGACGGAGTCTCGCTCTGTCACCCAGGCTAGAGTGCAGTGGCGCTATCTCGGCTCACTGCAAACTCCGCCTCCCGGGTTCACGCCATTCTCCTGTCTCTGCCTCCCAAGTAGCTGGGACTACAGGCGCCCGCCACCGCACCCGGCTAATTTTTTGCATTTTTAGTAGAGACGGGGTTTCACCATGTTAGCCAGGATGGTCTCGATCTCCTGACCTAGTGATCCACCCGCCTTGGCCTCCCAAAGTGCTGGGGTTACAGGCGTGAGCCACCGCACCTGGCCTCAGAAAAATCACTTTTATGGACTCAGATCAAGATGGTGCTTTCTCTGAGGGATTATGCCAAAATAGGAATGTGACCTGAAGGGAGAAGGATGTGCACTTTAAAAACAGACCTTCGGCTGGACGCGGTGGCTCACGCCTGTAATCCCAGCACTTTGGGAGGCTGAGGCGGGCGGATCACGAGGTCAAGAGATCAAGACCATCCTGGTCAACATGGTGAAACCCCATCTCTACTAAAAATACAAAAATTAGCTGGGTGTGGTGGCACGTGCCTGTAGTCCCAGCTACTTGGGAGACTGAGGCAGGAGAATCGCTTGAACCTGAGAGGCAGAGGTTGTCATGAGCCGAGATCACACCACTGCACTCCAGCCTGGCGACAGAGTGAGACTCTGTCTCAAAAAAAAAAAAAAAAAAAAAAAAACAGGCACTTTAGAAGGCTGAGGTGGGAAGATTACATGAGGCCAGGAGTTTTAGACCAGACTGGGCAATGGTGCAAGACCCCCATCTCTCCGAAAACGGTTTTTAAATAGCCGGATGTGTTGGCATGCACCTGTCATACTAGCTACTCAGAGGCTGAGGAGGGAGGATCACTTGAACCCAGGAGTTCGAGGCTGCAGTGAGCTATGATCATGCCACTGTACTCCTGCCTGGGTGACAGAGTGAGACCCTGTCTCTAATAAATACATACATACAGAATGACAGACTTTCGGGAATAGCATTCAACAATTATACAAGGCCATGTATTCTGCAGATGGAAACATGATAATGGGATGTGTCCTGCCATTTAGGGACAAGTGGAAGTGGTCATACTCTTTTTTTTTTTTTTTTTTTTTTTGAGATGGAGTCTCAGTCTTGTCACCCAGGCTGGAGTGCAATGGTGCGATCTTGGCTCACTGCAACCTCCACCTCCCGGGTTCAAGCGATTCTCCTGCCTCAGCCTCCTGAGTAGCTGGGATTACAGGCGCCCACCACTATGCCCGGCTAATTTTTGTACTTTTAGTAGAGCTTGGGTTTCACCATGTTGCCAGGCTGGTCTCCAACACCTGACCTCAGGTGATCCGCCCACCTCAGGCTCCCAAAATGCTGGGATTACAGGCATGAGCCACCGTGCCCCACCAGAAGTGTTCGTACTTATAAGTATTTTGAGTAAAGACTTATGCAGATAAATTTCCTTTTGGAAATATTTGTTGCTTAGGATTTTAAACGATTTGCAGATTAAAAGCTTCAGATTAGCTGTCATGGTTTCCCCTCCTCAACTTGGTGGGCTTGGAGTCAGGACTTTCAATTTAAAGAATGTGAGTACAATTTAGTGATTCTTTAGCAGAGAATGCTATTTATTTATTTATTTATTTATTGAGATAGTGTCTCGCTCTGTCATCCAGGCTGGAGTGCAGTGGTGCCGTCTTGGCTCACTACAACCTCCGCTGCCCGGTTTCAAGTGATTCTCCTGCCTCAGCTTCCCAAGTAGCTGGGACCACGGGCGTGCACCATTGCACCCGGCCAATTTTTGTATTTTTAGTAGAGATGGGTTTTCGTCACGTTGGCTAGGCTGTTCTCGAGCTCTTGTCTCAAGTGCTCCACCTGACTCGGTCTCCCAAAGTGCTGGGATTACAGGCATGAGCCACTGCACCCGGCTTATTTATTTTTTTAAAGACAGGGTCTCGCTCTGTTGCCCAGGCTGGAGTGCAGTGGTACAATCAGAGCTCGCTGCAGCCTTGAACTCCTGGGCTTAAGGGATCTTCCCACCTCAGCCTCCTAAGTAGCTGGGACCACAAGCACACACCACCACACCCAGCTAATTTTATTTTTTGTAGAGATGGGGTATTGGTATATGACCAGGCTGGTCTCTAACTCCTGGGCTCAGGTGATCCTCCTGCCTCAGCCTCCCAAAGTACTGGTACTACAGATATGAGCTCACTGCACCTGGCCTCCTTTCTTTAGATGAAATAAATTTTTCTGTACAAAAGGCCAGGTGACAGAAGGTACTGTAAAATGTACACTGGAGACAAAAATACATAGACCTAAGGTTGCAAAGGAACAAATTGTGTCCTCAAATAATTGCAATATCTAGATAGGATCTTGCAGAGATGAAGAAGAGGCCAAGGAATAGGATTTAAAGCCTTCACCGTTAGTAACTAAGTGCAGGAAATGATAGCACTATTTATTTATTTATTTATTGAGTGCCCACACTATGCTGTGCACCTTGCTGGGTGCCTTCCATGCATTTTTTTTTTTATCCTTATGAGGACTCTTTTAGGGAATAGTCTAAAAGAGAAGGGTTATTAAGTAGTTTGCTCAAGGCCATACCAAATAGTTGACAGAAATGGGCTTTGAACACAGGTCTGACTGATTTTTAAAACCTCTAGTTCTTCCGTTAGCCAGGTGACACTCTAGAGCTTCCCACAGGCAATGGGCAGGTGGAGGGGGTGGAGCCTGAGATATTTATGGAAGCTGCTGAGCTAACTGAAATCCCTGACTCTTCTCACCTAGGTATGTGTGTCTGCTTTTCCGTTAGCGCCTTGGCAGGATTTCAGGAGCAGAGTAGGGACTCTGCTAACCAGATCAGTGTATTGGGTGATGCGCTCTTGGGTCCCAGACACTTGTGAACTCCTTTCTTTGTATAGTTGCCAGATAACATTCAAAACACTCCATTAAGTTCGAATTTCAGATGAACAATGAATAATTTTTTGTATATGTCTTCAGTATTGCAAATATGGCATGAAGCAATTAATTTGCTAAACCTGGCAATGCTACTTCTTTGCCCTATTTCAAAATGGCTTAAATTATATATATATGTATATATATATGTGTGTGTGTATATATATATGTGTATGTGTATATATATATATATATTTTTTTTTTTTTTAAGAGACAGAGTCTGCACCCCAGGCTGGAGTGCAGTAGTGTGATCTCGGCTCACTGCAACCTCTGCTTTCTGGTTTCAAGCGATTCTTCTGCCTCAGCCTCCCTAGTAGCTGGTATTACAGGTGTGCACCATGACACCTGGCTAATTTTTTTTTTTTTTTTTGATGGAGTCTCGCACTGTTGCCCAGGCTGGAGTGCAGTGGCACGATATCGGCTCACTGCAAGCTCTGCCTCCCGGGTTCACGCCATTCTCCTGCCTTAGCCTCCTGAGTAGCTGGGACTACAGGCGCCTGCCACCACGCCCGGCTAATTTTTTGTATTTTTAGTAGAGATACGGTTTCACCATGTTAGCCAGGGTGGTCTTGATCTCATGACCTCGTGATCCGCCCGCCTCAGCCTCCCAAAGTGCCGGTATTGGGCGTGAGCCACTGCGTCCAACCCAATTTTTTTTTTTTTTTTAATATATATGGGGTTTTGCCATGTTGGCCAGGCTAGTCTTGAACTCCTGACCTCAAGTGATCCGCCCACCTCAGACTCTCAAAGTGATGGGATTATAGGCGTGAGCCACCACGCCTGGCCTTAAATTAGAATTAGCAAGTAGTTGTGTACACTGGAGTGACTTGCAGTCTACACATGCTCTTTAGCTTGGAGTTACTGGAATTGTAAGAAACTCTGAACCACAAGCACGTTGCTTCTTCCCACCCCGACCCCACCAAGCTGTTAAATGGTTTGTCAGGGGATGTCACTCTTATTCATTGTATTAGTTTCCAGTGCAGCAAACATAAATCTTATGTCCACAACTTATGTGGTATGCCGTAAATGTAAATTGACATTCTTTTTTTTTTTTTTCTGGAGACAGGGTCTCCCAGGCTGGAGCGCAATGTTGCAATCTCAGCTCACTGCAACCCCACCTCCCGGGCTCAATCAGTCCTCCCACCTCAGCCTCCCAAGTAGCTGGGACTACAGACACTCACCACCATGCCCAGCTAATTTTGCATTTTTGTAGAGACGGGGTTTTGCCATGTTGCCTAGGCTGGAATTGATATTCTTTAACTCAACAAAATTTCTGTTTCAAAACCCCAGTATTTTTATTATTATTATTTTTGAGATGGAGTCTTACTCTGTCGCCCAGGCTAGAGTGCAATGGCGTGATCTCCACCTGCCAGGTTCAAGCGATTCTCCTGCCTCAGCCTCCCCAGTAGCTGGGATTACAGGCGCCCACCACCACACCTGGCTAATTTTTTGTATTTTTGTAGAGACGGGGTTTCACCACGTTAGCCAGGATGGTCTCGATCTCCTGACCTCGTGATCCACCTGCCCCAGCCTCCCAAAGTGTTGGGATTACAGGCAAGAGCCACTGCACCTGGCCTACAACCCCCCATTGTTTTTAAGAGGTGGCGGAATATAACCTCAGTCAAGTCAGCGCTCACTGTCCCTGTCCCTTTTCCTAGAATTGTTCCCAGAGCTCACATAGTGCTATGTATGTGTGTGATGGGTGGGGCGGGGGCGGTGGGCGGGGGGAGCTGCCGTTCTTTGATGTCCTCTGTGCAAATTATTACCGAGCCCCTCTCATTCCTGTCCATGTGGCCCCTTCAATCCAGGTGCTTTCTATTCTTCCCTGTTCTACTCAGGCGCAAGCATCATCCTGTTGTTTCTGTTCCATGCTAAGCCTTCAAACCCTTCTTGCGCAGTGTAGCCAACTCTCTCTGGACTTTTTTTTTTTTAAGTCTACAGCACCCGGTATTCCCAGGAGATCTCCCATCCAAGCACTAACAAGGCCCAGCCCTGCTCAGCCTCCAAGATCAGATGAGATCAGGCACATTCAGGGTGGTGTGCCCTATACCTCTCTAGGTTCTTACTGCTTCACTGGAGTTCTTGGGGAGTGAAGCAGGGTCTGTTCTGCCATTTAATCCTACAAACTATCTCTCCAGGGCTCTTCTTCCAGGGAAAGGCACACAGTCCCTCTAGAGGAAACGAGGGCACCTGTGTCCTCTGGGTTTCCTCTTCTCTTCTCTACATTTTTCTCTCTGCCTAGGCAATTTTTTTCCTAAGGATGACTGGGGGGAGGCCCACCTTCCTGAGCATCCCCACTGTCCAGCTCTCAAACATTTTTCCTGTGTATCTATTTCTCTAAAGAGCTTAAGTTTTTGGAAATTACTGGACATTTATTTCCTTTTCACCCTGGCTGCTTCTTCCCCCAAGGGAATGAACACAAAAGAATTTAGCCGCTTGCAAGCAGGGGGAAAGAAGATAAGGAGCACTAAAGAGGAATGTACCCTAACCAGCTTTAAACATCCTGGGGCTTTTTTTTTTTTCTTTTTTTTTTTTTTTTACAGAATCTTTCTCTGTCACCCAGGCTGAAGAGCACTGGCGTGATCTTGGCTCACTGCAACCTCCACCTCCCAGGTTCAAAGGATCCTTCCGCCTCAGCCTCCCGAGTAGCTGGGATTACAGGCATGTGCCACCACACCCAGCTAATTTTTGTATTTTTAGTAGAGATGGGTTTTACCATGTTGGCCAGGCTGGTCTTAAACTCCTGACCTCAGGTGATCTGCCTGCCTTGGCCTCCCAAAGTGCTGGGATTACAGGCGTGAGCCACCACATCTGGCCATCTCAGGCCTTCTTTTCAAGGCGAGAACTAAAAATTAGGTCCCGACTTGTTTAACTTTTACCTTTCCATAGTAGTCCACCAGTCTGGCATCTGCATTAGATAGGAATAATTGATTGATTGATTGATTGATTTGAGACAGGGTCTTGCTCTATTGCCCAGGCTGGAATACAGCAGTGCCATCACAGCTCTCTGCAGCCTTGACCTCTTGGGCTCAAGTGATCCTCCTGCCTCAGCCTCCTGAGTAGCTGGGACTACAGGTGTGTGCCACCACACCCAGCTTTTTTTTTTTTTTTTTTTTTTAAATTTTTAGTAGAGACAAGGTTTCACTGTGTTGCCAAGGCTGGTCTCAAACTCCTGGCTTTAAGTAATCCATCCACCTCAGCCTCTCAAAGTGTTAGGATTACAGGTGTGAGCCACTGCACTTGGCCTAGATGAGAAATATTTAAAGCATAGGTTCTCAGGCTACACTCTAGACCTACAGACTCTCTAGAGTTGAACTTACAAATCTGTCTTTTAACAAACTCCCAGTATTTTTCTTATGTACTCAGTTGCACTGGTCCTCCGACTTGGTTTTGGCTAAAACTCCTTGAAAGTCACTTTCTTTCCCACATCTTCTGTCTGTCTTTTTTTCCCTTTTTTTCTTACCCCTGTAGTGGTAACATCCAGTTAGAGTCCCTTCCATATAACCAAAATCTGGTGTGGAGTTCTGCATCCGTTTCTCAAAGGGAAGATAAGGTGGAGGGCAACAGCATGTTCATGTGTCTTGTTTACTCTTACCCGTTTTTAAGTCTTATTTATTTATTTATTTATTGAGACAGAGTTTCGCTCTTGTTGCCCAGGCTGGAGTGCAATGGCACGGTCTCAGCTCACTACCGCCTCCCGGGTTCAAGTGATTCTCCTGCCTCAGCCTCCCGAGTAGCCGGGATTACAGGCATGCGCCACCACGCCCGGCTAATTTTGTATTTTTAGTAGAGATGGGGTTTCTGTATGTTGGTTGGGCTGGTAAGGCTGGTCTTGAACTCCCAACCTCAGGTGATCCGCCTGCCTCGGCCTCCCAGCGTGCTGGGATTACAGACGTGAGCCACCATGCCTGGCCTTTTAGCCCATTTTTATCATCCTGTTCATGCTCCAAGTTGAAAATCGTAATCTAATCCACCAAACAAGCCCATCTGAAGAGTGTATCTTCAACCTGTGTCAGATGCAAAAATATTTTGCAGCAGCCAGAAGTGGTGGCATGCACCTGTAATCCCAGCTACTTGAGAGACTGAGGCAGGAGGATTCCTTGAGCCCAGGAATTTGAGGCTGTAGTGCACTGTGATCACTCCTATAATAGTCACTGCACTCCAGCCTGGGCAACATAGTGATGCATCATCTCTTTAAAAAAAGGGTTTTTTGTTTGTTTGTTTGTTTGTTTTTAAATTCTTGCCACTGAGCTTCAGAAAAAACCAAAAACTTCCAAGAGACCTAAATGCTGTTTGATTCTTATGGAGAATCATCAGCATATACAGACTTCCCAGTTTTTCAAGATTTGGGGATACTTGCAGAGGAAACAGGCTAATCTATTTATATATCCCCAAAGTAGATAAATTACATAGTAAGATTTTTTTTTTTAGATTGTTCGCATGGATGTGTTTATTGTTAAACCCCAGCCTAATTTATTTGGAGAGAAGAGTTCACTCTCTTTTAAGTGAATATGGCTAGGTAGGCCATGTTTGGCTGCCAATATCTTCGGCCTATTTTATTCCAAAATGAGGTAGGAGTGCTGAGCTAAACTGGTGCCCTTAAGGGTTACGTCCTAGAAACTAAAGATGCATTCACTGAAAGTCATTCATGAGCAATGATTGGGAAGACTCACCTGCTGGAATGGTTGTTGATATTTATAAGTCAGCAATATTTCTTGACTTGACTCAACAAAAAGTCATGCATTGTTATGATGACATCAGAATACTAAAATACTACTCCATGTGAAATAACAAAGCAAAGAATATTACAGGTGGGCAAGATGATCACACTAGAAATCCTAGCACCTTGGGAGGCTGAGGTGAGAGGATCACTCGGGCTCAGGAGTTCAAGACCAGCCTGGGCAACACAGTGAGACCACACCTTGAATTTAAAAAATAATAATAATAATCAAAGCAAATGACAAACAAAGAAGAGGGGCAGGCTGAGCAGGAGGCAGAGAAGTGAACTGTAGCCTAAGCAGGTTCCAGTAATTACCTCTTTTATTTTAAGAACTGAATATCTCGTTCCAGGCTCAAATTATCGAGAAGTACATCTTTTCCTTTAAAGTTGATTAAGCAGCAGTATCTCTTCCAAGCTGAAAATATTATAACAGATGCCAACTGTCTGCAGAGGACTCTGCTAGATGCTGTAAATAAAGAAAACAAGTTTTCCTGCACAGAATGTCCTTTGTTTCCTAAAAGGTTGGTACAGAGTTGGAGTCAGAGACCAAAGAAATCACAGACTTCACAGGTTGAAAGGAACTATAATTGTTCTCTTAGGCCAGTCCCACAAGTAATGGGTGAGTTATTCCTTCTGCTTCCCCTCTGAGCGCCCATTGGACTTGGGCCTTATAGCTCCGGAAATGCAGATCTGTGCTTCCTGAGGGGTGGAGAGCAGTCCTAGCTGGTAACAGCTGTGTCGGAGTGGGAGTCGGCAGGAGGGAGGGCGCAATGGGAACAGCTTGCATTAGGCTGCTTGCTGCTCCTGGCTGAGCCCTGGGTGCCTGCTCTGGGGACTTGGCCTGGATGGACTTGAACCTTAGGGAGACTTTATCAGCAACTGCTCCCTTGGCTAAAAAGCTGATTTCTCATACTATTTGCATTGTTTTAGGTATTTCTGCTTTAGACAAAAGAACTTCTTCTTTGTGGTGCTTTGTCCAGATGGGAATCTTTTTTTTTTCATTTTGTTATTCATTCATTCACTTAATAAATTTTCACTGAGTTACTCCTGTTTCACTAAAGGCAACTGAGGGTTGGGCAGGCGGCGCAAAGGCAGGCGGTGGTGGCTCATGCTTGTAATCCCAGTACTTTGGGAGGCTGAGGTGGGTAGATCACCTGATGTCAGGAGTTTGAGACCAGCCTGGCCAACATGGTGAAACCCCATCTCTACTAAATACAAAAATTAGTGGGATGTGGTGGTGGGAACCTGTAATCCCAGCTACTCGGGAGGCTGAGGCAGGAGAATTGCTTGAACCTGGGAGGTGGAGACTGCAGTGAGCCGAGATTGCGCCACTGCACTCCAGCCTGGCTGAGAGAGTGAGACTCCCTATCACCAAAAAAAAAAAAAAAAGGCTGGGCGCGGTGGCTCATGTCTGTAATCCCAGCACTTTGGGAGTCCAAGGCAGGCGGATCATGAGGTCAGGAGATCGAGACCATCCTGGCTAACACGGTGAAACCCAGTCTCTACTAAAAATACAAAAAATTAGCCGGGTGTGGTGGCTGGCGCCTGTAGTCCCAGCTACTCAGGAGGCTGAGGCAGGAGAATGGCGTGAACCCTGGAGGCGGAGCTTGCAGTGAGCCGAGATCGCGCCACTGCAAGCCAGCCTGGGGCAACAGAGCGAGACTCCGTTTCAAAAAAAAAAGAAAAAAGGCAACCGAGGCTTAGAGAGCTTAGGTTAAATACTCAAAGTCACAATTTTGTGACTAAGTGACAGAACGGACATCTCCTGACTCAAATTCCAGTGTGTTTTATACTATTTTGGGTGTGGTATTACATTATTTTCATCGAGTCGTTTTTAAAAAACTTAATATTGTTTATTAAAGTACATCTCTGGCCGGGTGCGGTGGCTCATGCCTATAATCTCAGCACTTTGGGAGGCTAAGGTGGGTGGAAAGAGGTCAGGAGTTAGAGACCAGCCTGGCCAACATGACGAAACACTGTCTCTACTAAAAATATAAAAATTAGCTGAGCGTGGTGGCGTGCACCTGTGCTCCCAGCTACTCAGGAGGCTGAGAAAGAAGAATCACTTGAACCCGGGAGGCAGAAGTTGTAGTGAGGCGAGATTGCACCATTGCACTCCAGCCTGGGCGACAGAGTGCGCCATCTCAAAAAATAATAATATTAATAAAGTACATCTCCTATTTCTCTTTCATTGACAGCACTAGGATGACAGAGATGCAGAAAGGACAAAAGAGAACTGACATACACTGAATTTTTGTAATACACCAGGTTCAATACCAGACACCTTATATGTAGCATCTCATTCAATTTTCACAATCCTATAAAATAGTATGTACTATTGCTCCCATGTTTTTTTCTTTTTTTGTTTTCATTTTTTTGCTCCCATTTTACAGATAAGGAAATTAAGGCTTAGAAAGGTTAAATAATAGGCCAGGTGCAGTGGCTCACGCTTGTAATCCCAGCACTTTGGGAGGTGAAGGTGGGAGCATTGTGTGAGGCCAGGAGTTCAAGACCGGCCTGGGCAAGATAGTGAGACCATCTCATCTCTACAAAAAATAAAAATTTAAAAATTAAATTAAAATACATTTGTTAAAAACATTAAATAACTTTCCCAAGTTCACCCAGGTGTCAAGTATTAGAGCTGGGGTTTTTTTTTGAGACAGAGTCTCACACTGTTGCCCAGGCTGGATTGCAGGGGCCCGATCTCAGCTCACTGCAAGCTCTGCCTCCCGGGTTCACGCCATTCTCCTGCCTCAGCCTCGTGAGTAGCTGGGACTACAGGCGCCCGCTACCACGTCCGGCTAATTTTTTTTTTTTTTTCTTTGTATTTTTAGTAGAGACGGGGTTTCACCGTGTTGGCCAGGATGGTCTCAATATCCTGACCTTGTGATCCGCCCACCTCGGCCTCCCAAAGTGCTGGGATTACCAGCATGAGCCATCGCCCCCGGGACTAGAGCTGGGTTTTGAATCGAGTTCTTTCTTACCCAAAAGTCATTAAATTATACTGCCTCCCATGCCCCTAAGCAAGATAAACTGGATATCTAAATGCCCACTTAATTCCAATTAGCTCTGCTCAAACTTTACATGTACTTCAAGGGAGAGCCTTTATATTGGGCCTTTGATCCTGAGCTTAATTGACCAGGAGACACTGATAGTCCTACGTAAAAAAAAGTTACTCAATTAACACTCGCGTTTTTACCTAGGCCCAAAAATAGCTGAAGGGGATTACTTGAACAAAATAAGTGAGAAGAAAAGGTTACTAGAGTTCCTATGATCTCTGACCTTTTGGAACAGCTCTGATTGTTTCCAAATTTATGCTGTGAAAGTTAATTTTAGTTTTTCCCACGAGAGCTTTCATTCATTGATCTATGCACTTGGAGTCGCATACGATTCAAATCCTCTTCCATATGACAATGCTTCAAATTATTTGCAGTGGGTTTTCAAGTGTTTCTAGGGTTTGAGTGGGAGGTGTGGCATAGAGTTGGGTTACAGGCTTCTGATGAAACATGGCAGATTAATCACACACTTTTGTATCCTTTTCCCTCCAAAACCACGTATGTGATAGCAAGTAAATAAAGGTATTAAACCAATAGGGAAAAAGGAAAAGACAACAGCGGACAAGTTTTTTTTGTTTTTTTTTTTGTTTTTTTTTTGAGACAGTCTTGCTCTGTCGCCCAGGCTAGATTTCACTGCAAGCTCTGCCTCCTGGGTTCAAGCGATTCTCCTGCCTCAGCTTCCTGAGTAGCTGGTACTACAGGGGCCCGCCACCACGCCCGGCTAATTTTTGTATTTTTAGTAGAAACGGGGTTTCACTGTGTTAGCCGGGATGGTCTCAATCTCCAGACCTCGTGATCCCCCCGCCTTGGCCTCCCAAAGTGCTGGGATTACAGGAGTGAGCCACCGCGCCCGGCTTTTTTTTTTTTTTTTTTTTTTTTTGGTGATAAGGAGTCTCACTCTGTCGCCCAGACTGGAGTGCAGTGGCACGATCTCGGCTCTTTGCAACCTCCGCCTCCCAGTGAGAGGTGACAGCCTGCTGGCAGCCCTCGCTCACTCTTGGCGCCTCCTCGGCCTCGGCGCCCACTCTGGCCACATTTGAGGAGCCCTTCAGCCTGCCACTGCACTATGGGAGCTCCTCTCTGGGCTGGCCAATGCCGGAGTCAGCTCCCTCTGCTCGCAGGGAGGTGTGGGGGGAAAGGCGCAGGGGGGAACTGGGGCTGCGCGCGGCGCTCGGGGGCCAGCGCGAGTTCCAGGTGGGCGTGGGCTCGGCGGGCTCCTCACTCGGAGGGCCGGCCCACGCCACAGGCCCTGGGCAGTGAAGGGCTTAGCACTCGGGCCAGCAGCTGCGGAGGGTGCGCTAGGTCCCCAGGCAGTGCCGGTCCGCCGGGGCTCCGCTCGAATTCTCCCCGGGCGGCAGCTACCTACTGGCGGAGCAGAGCTCCGGACCTGCAGCCTACCTATGCCCGAGTCTCCCCCCGCCGCCGCCACCTTCTGCGCGGCCCTAAACCTCCCCAACAAAAGCGTCGCTTCCTGCTCGGCAGCACCTGGTTCTATGGACCACCCAAGGGCTGAAAAATGTCCGCGCACTGCGCGAGACTGGCAAGCAGCTCCACCTGTAGCCCCAGTACGAGATCCACTAGGTGAAGCCACCTGGGCTCCTGAGTTTAGTGGGGACTTGGAAAACCTTTATGTCTAGCTAAGGGATTGTAAATACACCAATCAGGACTCTGTGTCTAGCTCAGGGTTTGTAAATGTACCAATCAGCACTCTGTATCTAGCTCAAGGTTTATAAATGCACCAATCAGTGCTCCATGGGGACTTGGAGAACTTTTGTGTCTAGCTCAGGGATTGTAAACACACCAATCAGCACCCTGTCAAAATGGACCAATCAACTCACTGTAAAACAGACCAATCAGCTCTCTGTAAAATGGACCAATCAGCGGGATGTGGGGGGGGCGGGGGGGGGGGGGCAGATAAGGAAATAAAAGCAGGGTGCCCGAGGCAGCAGTGGTAATCTGCTTGGGTTGTTTTCTGTGTGGTTGGTGTCTTGTTTTTTTGTTCTTTGCAGTAAAACTTACTGGTGGCTTTGTAAGTTGTAACACTCATTGTGAAGGTCTTCAGTTTTGTTTCTGAGTCAGTAAAAGTGCAAACCCCCCAGAAGGATAAAACTAGACATGCCACTTTCAAGTAGTGTAACACTCACTATCCCAAGCTTCGTTTTTGAAGTCAGTGAATTGTGGATACACCAGGTTCAAGTGATTGTTTGTCTCAGCTTTCTGAGTAGCTAGGACTCACAGGTGTGTGTGCGACCACATCTAGCTGATTTTTTGTATTTTCAGTAGAGACAGAGTTTCATCATGTTAGCCAAGCTGATCTTGATAATGTTGAGCTTGTGATCTGCCCACTCTCAGCCTGCCAAAGTGCTGGTATTACAGGCATGAGGCACTGTGCCTGGCTGACAAAAGATTTTATTACAATTTTGGAAGAGGGAAAGCAAATAGAAAAGAGAGGACCTCGTTTAGCAGCGCAGAGAACATTACAGACTAGGAACCAGGAGAAGGTATTTATGAGATGTAAAGAGAACCTCGGGGCTCTTAGTACAATGGAACCTGGAGAGAGGCCCATGGCTGAAAACAAGGAGATGGGTTCAGAGTCCGGGTACGCACCTACTGAGCCCCAGTTCTTCTCTCCCACCTCAGGCAGACAGGGTGGGAGAGGAGAACTGGGGGTTAGTAGGTGTGTACCTCTCCCCTCATCTTCATAGGAGCCCAGAGATTTATTCGCCAGAGCATTGAACCCATGAGGTCTGGTTCAGAGTATCTGCTTAGTACAGTGAATAAATGTACAAAAATAAGTGAACACCTTCTAATTGAACGTGGAATGGGATCCAGCCTTTTCCCTCACTGCACACTTAGAGCACTGCAACTTCCCACACCTACTTCCCCTCCCTCATGCACTGCCAGTCACCTAGTAGCTGTCTCAGTTAGATTGGCTGGCATACTGTGTATATAGGATTTAATACTATTTGTGGTTTCAGGCATCCTCTGGGAGGTTGGAACATATCTCCCACAGATAAAGGGAGACTACTGTACAATACAAGAGCTTAAGAATGCTTTTCACGCCAATCACTCCTCTTACCATTGGCCATATTTTAGTTCTACTTTGTTTTCACACTATCACGTTTTGTTTTGTTATTTTGTTGATGCTTGTTTTGATTTACCCACATATTGATACCCACATATTGACCAATTCTTTTGCTCACTACTCTTGATTCTTCTTCCTTCCTTCCAGATTTAATTTCTTTCTTTTCCTTCCAGACATTAAACTGATCAGAACAGATACTACACTTGATCCTAGCCAAAAGGCCAAGAAGTGATTAATTTCCTTCTTCTTAATGTGCTTCATTAAATAGTTCTTTCATTTATTTATTTGTATTTATTTATTTTTTAGAGAATCTCACCTTATTGCCCAGGCTAGAATGTGATGGCACAATCACAGCTCGCTGCAGCCTCAAACTCCTGGCCTCAAGTGATCCTCCGAGCTCAGCTTCCCAAAGTGCTGGGATTACAAGCATAAGCCACTGCACCTGGTCCCTTAAATAGTTATTTTAATAGGATCACCTGTAAATGATAAATTGTTTCAGTCTTTGCCTAAACTATTATTTGACCTTTTCATGAATTGTCAACTAGTAGAAACTGAAGTATAGGTTGGCATTTTCTCTCAGAATTTTGAAGCTGTTCCATTATCTTTTGATTTCTATTGGCATGTTTGAAAAGTCTGCTGTCAATCTAATTGTCAATTTTTTTCATTTCTGTCTTTTTTTTTTTTTTTTTTTTTGAGATGCAGTTTTGCTCTGTCACCCAGGCTGGAGCGCAGTGGCACGATCTTGGCTCACTGCAAACTCTGCCTCCCAGGTTCAAGCAATTCTTCTGCCTCAGTCTCCCAAGTAGCTGGGGTTACAGGTGCACACCACCATGCCTGGCTAATTTTTGTATTTTTAGTAGAGATGGGGTTCACCATGTTGGCCAGGCTGGTCTCAGACTCCTGGCCTCAGGTGATCCACCCAACTTGACCTCTCAAAGTGCTGGGATTACAGGCATGAGCCACTGTGCCTGGTCTCATTTGTTTATTAATTTTTATTTATTTTTTGAGACGGAGTTTCACTCTGTCACCCAGGCTGGAGTGCAGTGGTGCAATCTCAGCTCACTGCAAGATCCACCTCCCATGTTCACACCATTCTCCTGCCTCAGCCTCTCCAAGTAGCTGGGATGACAGGTGCCTGCCACCACGCTGGGCTAATTTTTTGTATTTTTAGTAGAGATGGGGTTTCACCGTGGTCTTGATCACCTGACCTCGTGATCCGCCTGCCTTGGCCTCCCAAAGTGCTGGGATTACAAGTGTGAGCCACCGTGCCTGGCCTATTTATTATTATTATTATTATTGTTTTGAGACGGAGTCTTGCTCTGTTGCCCAGGCTGGAGTGCAGTGTTGCGATCTCTGCTCACTACAAGCTCCGCCTCCTGGGTTCACGCCATTCTTCTGCCTCAGCCTCCCGAGTAGCTGGGACTACAGGCAACTGCCACCACGCCTGGCTAATTTTTTGTACTTTTAGCAGAGATGGGGTTTCACCGTGTTAGCTAGGATGGTCTCAATCTCCTGACCTTGTGATCTTCCCACCTTGGCCTCCCAAAGTGCTGGGATTACAGGCGTGAGTCACCACGCCCAGCCCTTATTATTATTATTTTTTAGTACAGATGGGTTTTCACCATTTTGGCCAGGCTGGTCTCGAACTCCTGACCTCAACTGGTCTCGAACTCCTGACCTCAACTGGTCTGCCCACCTCACCCTCCCAAAGTGCTGGGATTACATAGACATTTAGCCACCATGCCTAGCAATTGTCATTAATTTGTAACTAATATCTATTTTATCTGAATACTTTTAAGATATTTTATTTATCTTTGGTGTTCTGCAGTTTCATGTAACATGTCTAATTATAGACTTTTGAATGTATCTGTCAAGAGACTTATTGTACCTCCTGAATCTCAGAACTGATGTCCTTCATCAGTTCTGAAAAAATTTTCAGCAATTGAATCTTCTCCCTTTGCCTTCCCCATTCTTGCGTGCTTGTTTTCCTTTGATACTCATATTGATTTATATTTGGTCTTCTCATTCTGTCCTTCATCTCTGTTAGTTGCTCTTCCATATTTATCTCTTCTCTTCATCTCTCTGTGCAATACTTTTTTAAAAAATCTCTTCCACCTTTACCTGTCTTTCTTCCTCAATGTCTTTTCTGCTGTTAACACATTTATTGAGAGTGCGTTTGTTTGAGACAGAGTCTGGTTCTGTCGCCCAGGTTGGAGTGCAGGTGTAATCATAGCTCACTGCAGCTTCAACCTCCTGGGCTCAGGCAATCCTCCTGCCTCAGCCTCCCAAGTATCTGAGACCACAGACACTTACCATTATGCCCAGCTAATTTTTAAATTATTTGTAAAGATGGAGTCTTCCCATGTTGCCCAGGCTGGTCTCAAACTCCTGGGCTCTAGTGATCCTCCGACTTTGGCCTTCCAAAGTGCTGGGATTACAGGCAGAAGCCACCATGCCCGGATTCCTTGAGTTTTTAATTTGCATAAATTTAGCTTTCATTTCTTCAGATTCTTGGGTCTTTTCCCAATATTCCTCTTCTTTTTTATATTTTTTTTCCTTTTCAAGTCTTTTAAAATGTCTAACTATTTAAAAGATAGTTATTTGATAGCTCCTATCTAAAAGTTGTGTATCTTAAATCTTAGTAATCTAATTTTGCTGTTTTTGTATTTGCTGATTCTTCTGTTTACTTTGTTGATTTGTAATTTTTTAAATCATGAACTCATTTTCAGCAGGGCTTTCTCTGTGAATGTTCTTGCTTTTCTAGTTCCTTGAGATGCATTTTTATTTCATTTTATTTTATTATATTTTATTTTATTATTTTATTTTATTTTATTTTATTTTTTGAGATGGAGTTTCACTCTTGTTGCCCAGGCTAGAGTGCAATGGAGTGATTTTGGCTCACTGCAACCTCTGCCTCCAGGTTCAAGCAATTCTCCTGTCTCAGCCTCCCTTGCTGGGAGCCTTCCTTGATGGGATTATAGGCACCTGCCACCACGCCCAGCTAATTTTTGTATTTTTTTAGCAGAGATGGGGTTTCACCATGTTGGCCAGGCTGGTCCTGACCTCCTGACCTCAGGTAATCCACCCACCTTGGCTTCCCAAAGTGCTGGGATTACAGGTGTGAGCCACCGCACCTGGCCAGAAACATGTTACTTCCTTGTATTTGCACAATTTCAAAAGTTCCTCATTATTGATTTCTAGCTTTCTTCCATTATTGGCAGAAAAGGTATTTGATATGATTTCAATTCTTTTAAGTTTGTAGAGACTTGTGGCCTAACATGTGGTCTATGCTGGAATATGTTCCATGCGCTGATGAAAATATTGCACACTTACGAAGAACTAGGTAAAAGACAAAAATAATAATGTGTATTCTGCAGCTCTTAGAGGAAATGTTGTGTAAATAGCTGTTAAGTCCATTTGGTTAAAAGTCCAGTTTTTCTTTTTTTTGTGTGTGTATTTTTAGTAGTGACGGGGTTTCACCGTGTTAGCCAGGATGGTCTCGATCTCCTGACCTCGTGATCCTCCTGCCTCAGCCTCCCAAAGTGCTGGGATTACAGGTGTGAGCCACCGTGCCTGGCCCAGTTTTTCTTTCTTTCTTTTCTGTCTAGATGATGTGTCCAATGCCGAGAGTGCGACATTGAGATCCCCAACTACTTGTATTGGAGCCTACTTCTCTCTTTTTTTTTTTTTTTGAGATGGAGTTTCACTCTTATTGCCCAGACTGGAGTGCAATGGCACGATCTTGGCTCACCACAACCTCTGCCTCCCAGGTTCAAGTGATTCTCCTGCCTCAGCCTCTCGAGTAGCTAGGTTTACAGGCATGCACCACCACGCCCAGCTAATTTTGTATTTTTGGTAGAGACGGGGTTTCTCCATGTTGGTCAGGCTGGTCTCAAACTCTCAACCTCAGGTGATACGCCCGCCTTGGCCTCACAAAGTGCTGGGATTAGAAGCATGAGCCACCGCACCCAGCTGCCTATGTCTCTTTAGCTCTAGTACTTGGTTTATGTATCTTCATACTCCAGTGTTGGGTGAATATGTATTTATAATTGTTATATCCTCTTGCTAAATTGATCCTTTTATCATTATATAATCACTTTCTTTGTCTTTATCATTTTTGAATTAAAGTCTGTTTAATTTCATGTAAGTACAGCTACTCCTGCTCACTTTTTGTTTTTGTTTGCATGGAATATCTTTTTAATTATTTATTTTGTGAGATGGAGTCTCGCTCTGTCACCCAGGCTGGAGTGCTGTGGTGTGATCATGACTTACTGCATCTCTGAACTTCTGGGCTTAAATGATCCTCCTGCCTCAGCCTCCCAAGTAACTGGGAGTACAGGTGTGCACTATCATGTCCAGTTAATTTTTAAATTTTTCGTTGAGACAGGGTCTTGCTCTATTGCCCAGGCTGGTCTCAAACTCCTGGGCTCAGGTGATCCTCCCATTTCAGCCTCCCAAAGTGCTGGGATTATAGGCATGAGCCAACGTGCCAAGACTGCATGAAATATCCTTTCCACCCATTCACTTTCTGTTTAATATGTGTTTTTACAGTGAAGTGAGCTTCTTACAGGCAGCATATAATTGGGTCATGGGTTTTTTTGTTTTTTGACAGAGTCTTGCTCTATCTCCCAGTGGCGCCATCTTGGCTCACTGCAACCTTCGCCTCCCAGGTTCTAGCTATTCTCCTACCTCAGCCTCCTGAGTAGCTGGGACTACAGGCGCCCACCACCACACTCGGCTAATTTTTTTGTATTTTTGGTAGAGACAGGGTTTTACCATGTTGGCCAGGCTGGTCTCAAACTCCTGACCTCAAGTGGTCCACCTGCCTTGGCCTCCCAAAATGCTAGGATTACAGGTGAGAACCACCGCTCCCAGCTTGGGTCATGGTTTTTAAAAATCTATTCAGCCAGTTCGTATCTTTTTGAAACATTTAAACGTATTTTTTAAGGCTAGTCAAGTGAAACAGTGGGAGTGGAGAAGGAACAAAGAAATCTGTAACTGGTTATGTTCAGTAAGTTGTAAACACCTCTGCACTCAGACCCTCAGGCTTTATCTTTTAAGAAGGAGTTCAATCCATTTACATTCAAGGATTCAAGGTTATTATTGATAGGTCAGGACTTACTTCTGTCATTTTGTTAATTGTTTTCTGATTGTTTTCGTATATCCGTTGTTCCTTTCTTCCTTTCTTACTGTGTATCATTGTGATTTGGTTGTTTTCTGTAGTAATAAGGTTTGATTCTTTGCTTTCTTTTTTGTGTATCTGCCTAGCAGTGAGTTTTATACTTGTGTGTTTTCACGACAGTGATTATCATCTTTTCACTTTCAGATGTTGCAATCCCTTGAGCATTTCTTGTAAGGCTGGTCTATTGGTGATACATTTCCTCAGTTTTCACTTGCCTGGGAAAGACTTTATTTCTCCCTCATTTCTCAAATATTAGGTGTCATATTCTTGACTGGCAAATTTTTTGTTCAGCACTTTGAATATATCATCCCATTTTTTCATGGTCTGTAAGGTTTCAGTGGAAAAATCTGATGTTAGTCTAATGGGAATCCCCTTATATGTGACCTGACACTTTTCTCTTGCTGTTTTTAGAATTCCCTTTTTCTTTGACTTTTGACAATTCAACTAAAATGTGCCTCAATGAGAACCTTTTTGAATTCTTCAGCTGCAGGATTTGTTTGGTTCTTTTTTTTTTTTTTTAAATAGTTATAATGGAATCTAATTTATTATGAAGAATATGAATAAAGGCCACTTTTGGACCTGCAAATAGTATGTTAAATATTGAGGGGAGAAAGGAGAAATAAAAAGGAATACACATGAAAAGTGGGAGTGGTGCAAGTGTGGAGGGAACATTCTTAGAAAGAGGCAAAGAATTCAGAAGGGTATGGAGGGACAGCGGAGGCACTCATATATGGGGTACATGTGGGCAGCGGTTTGCAGCAGAGGAAAACAATCAGCTATTTGATGCCCATTCCATAAAAAGAGTTAGGCCACTGAAGGAGTTGGTTTATATACATTATCTTATTTAATCTTCCCATTAACTGGTAAGACTGATATTGTCCCTGCTTTATATGAAAAAACAGATTTACATGAATATGTCCAGGTAATTGGTGGCTAAATTACAAGGCAAAACCATGTCTTCCCTACTCTAAAGCCCAGTTATTTTCTTTAGCATTTGATAAATTTTACTTGTTGAGAGTACTATATTTGTAACGTCATTCATTTTCCCTTACCAATATATACCCTTCTCCAAGCTAAATCAGGTGTGTCCCACACACATACACACAAATTCCACATGGCATAAATCACATTATCATACCTATAAAAGGAACGATTTCCACTTACAGCTACATATACCTAGGAGAGGTCAAAACTGAGTGCTGGGTTTCATCAAAAACTGTTTTCAACCAGGTAAAGTCATTAAACAACCATAAACTTTCAGCAAACTAACATCCTACAATTAGAATTTTGAGTAATCTGGTATGTACAAAACATTATTGGACGAAACTACAGACTACTTTCTGACCAATGGACTGGATTTAGCCAACCATGTTTAGACTTATGGACTCATTCTGTTTTATTTGCAAAGGGAGTTTTCAATCATTACTATAACCGCCTTGAAGCCCCCTTTCTAATGGATAAAGCCCCTTGATCTTCCACTCTGACCTTCCAGTTAACTATTTAATAAATTTTGTCTATGTTGTGTGTTCGTTTCTCTGGCAGGCAAGCAAATAAGCTCAGAATTGTGTTTTTTAAATGTTGGGTTCTTTTAAAATTATTTCTATTTTTGTTGAATTTCTCAGCCATATTGTGAATTGTTTTTCTGATTTTGTTAAATTATCTAGTTGTATGTTTTGTATCTCACTGAGTTTCCTTCAGATCATTATTTTCAACTCTTTTTCCAGCAATTTTTTGATTTCCTTTTTACTGGAGTCTGTTACTAGACAGTTATTATGTTCCTTTGGTGGTGTCATATTTCCTTGCTTTATCATGTTTCTTGTGCATCTGTGTTGATGTCTATGCACCCGGTAAGACAATTGCCTCTTCCAACCTTTTTTTTTTTTTTTTTGAGACAAAATCTCACTCTGTTGCCCAGCCTCCCAGGTTCAAGTGACTGTTGTGCCTCAGCTTCTCGAGTAGCTGGCACTGCAGGCATGTGCCACCACACCCGGCTAAATTTTTTGATTTTTTTTTTGAGACGGAGTCTTTCTCTGTCACCCAGGCTGGAGTGCAATGGCGCGATCTCGGCTCACTGCAACTTCTGCCTCCTGGGTTCAAGCCATTCTCCTGCTTCAGCCTCCTGAGTAGCTGGGATTCTCCTGCCTCAGCCTCCCGAGTAGCTGGGATTACAGGTGCTCACCACTGCGGCTGGCTAATTATTTTTTGGTATGTTTTTAGTAGAAACAGGTTTCGCCATGTTGGCTAGGTTGGCCTTGAACTCCCTGCCTCAAGTGATCTGCCTGCCTCGGCCTCCCAAAGTGCCGGGATTACAGGTGTGAGCCATCATGCCTGGCTGCCTCTTCCAAACTTTCTGGAGTGGATTTTGCAGTGAAAGACTTTCACCTCTAGTTGAGTTTAGTCTGCCAGTTGGGAAGATGTAGTGACTGTTTCCAGATACGTGCAGTGGTATAGTCTGTGCAGCTTCTTCAGCTGCATTCAATGTCACCAATAAAAAAACACAGGCACCTCAGTGGCGTAGGCTGTTTGTGGCAGTGGTGGCAGCAGCGTAGGTTGTTAATATCCTGTGAGTTCCATGTTCAGGTGCTTCGAGTGGCTGTGGGGTGAGGGTCCTAGTCTCAGGGTTTCTCAAGCCTATCAGGGCATTAGGGTCTTGGGATGCAGCTTTGCTCTCTGTGGGAAGTTTAGATGTAGGTTACCCAGAGCTAGGATCTGCAACCCTGAGGCACCCCCTAGGGGCTTGGGCCCAAAGGACTGCATTTTATAACTGTGATTCTAACTCTAGTGGGGATGGGGGACAAGGCAGAGCACTAATCTGACTCTGGCAATGAAGGGGTGCTCTAGAGGTTTGGGTCTGGGGATCAGGGTATAGCTGCGATTCAGGAACCTGAGCCAATAGAGCTCAGTGGGAACTGAGGTCCCAGGGGATAAGCCACTGTGTAGTGGTGACTCTAGACCCTAGGATGGTGGGGCTTGGCAGTATCCCAGCCTCTGTGAGAGCAGGTGCAGTGGCAGCAAGTACCCCGGAATAATGGAGCACAGCTGTCATCTGGGACCTGGGTTGGGGCAGGGAACAGCATAGCAATGATTTTATTCTCCAGGGAGAGGGTGTCTCAGCAGCTCAGACTCTAGGGGGATATTCCAGCCCCAGGGAAGCAGAGTGCTGGAGTTGTTTGGCTTGTAGGGTAGGGTGTCTCAGCTCAGCCACTGTTCTGTTTCCCTGGGATGCAGGGTCCTACCTCATCTCAGCCTAGAGATGCACAGGTGCTGAGATTGGCCAGGACACCGATTCCTTGGTGGGGGCAATGTGCCAGTTCAGCTTACGCCTGGGAGCATGACTGTTCTGGGCAGCCTAGGTACTATTTCCTTGGAATGCAGACAATTGCTTCAGCTTAGATATTGGGGTGCATGATCGTTCTGGGTGGCCAACACACCATTCATTACCTGGAATGCCAGCTGCTGCATGAACTTAGGCACTGAGGAGACATGACTGCTCTGAGCAGCCAAGATACTGTTTTCCCATGAAACAGGATACTGCTTTATTTTTATTTTATTTTATTTTGAGACTGAGTCTCACTCTGTAGCCCAAGCTGGAGTGCAGTGGCGCAATCTTGGCTCCCTGCAACCTCTGCCTCCCGGGTTCAAGCGATTCTCGTGCCTCAGCTTCCCGAGTTGCTGGGATTACAGGTGCGTGCCACCACGCCCGGCTAATTTTTTGTATTTTAGTAGAGATGGGATTTCACCATGTTGCCCAGGGTGGTCTCAAACTCCTGAGGTAAGGCGATCCACCTGCCTCGGCCTCCCAAAGTGCTGGGATTGCAGGCATGAGCCACCGCGCCCCGGCCAGAAACAGGGAACTGCTTTAACTCCTACCTGAGGAGGAAAGGGGAGGGGTAGGTGGCGTGGCTTCACCTCTGCCTGGCCCCATGGAGAAGGGTGTAACTGCTGCTCACATTTCAGCTTGGGGATGTTGGGACACCAGGCTGGGAGGTTCAAGGCAATTTAGCTTCAGGGATGAATGGGGATCTGTAACTACTTGCCCACAGAGCAAGTCACACCCCAGCCATAGTTCCAATTCAGCAGCATGTGGATCAGGGCAGGGGAGTGGCCAGTGCTGGCTCCTTCTTTTGGGGCAGCACAGCTGTGTGGGACTCCAGGCAGCTTCCTCAGCTGTGCTTAGTGCCTATGAGGACTGCAGAGGACAGTGGTGAGGTTTGTAGGTGTCTAAAGTTGATGGGAGTTGCTGGGATCCCCTTGTTTACCTCTTTGCTGAAGGGAGAAGCTGGTTCTTAGCTGATCCCAATTAGGGGACAGAATAGTGGAGTCCTGGCATTTCCTTCCATTCTCTGTGTGGTCATCCTGAGCTTCTGTTACTCCTCAGGTACACTCCAGCACTCTCTCAGTTATTTTTATTAAAATGTCGTTGTTGGCCAGGTGCGGTGGCTCACTCCTGTAATCCCAGCACTTTGACGCCGAGGCAGGCGGATCAACTGAGGTCAGGAGTTCGAGACCAGCCTGGCCAACATGGTGAAACCCCATAATGAACCCAGGAGGCAGAGGTTGCAGTGAACCAAGATCGCACCACTGCACTCCAGCCTGGGCGACAGAGCAAGACTCTGCCTCAAAAAAAAAAAAAAGTCATTGTTTATTTGTTGTTCTGGCTATCTTTGTAGGAGGAACAAGTACTAGGGGCCATCTGCTAATGTCACTTTCCATGTGGTCATCTTATAATGTCTAAAAACTGGCTTGCCCCACTGAACCCCGGTGAGCTTCATCTTTCCATCTCAACTAGCTCATTAAAACATGTTTCTGAGCAGACACAAAATTCCCCTCACTACCCTCTACACCAATGATTTATTTTTTATTTATTTATTTATTTATTTTTGAGACAGAGTTTCGCTCTTGTTGCCCAGGCTGGAGTAATAGCTCACTGCACTGTCCACCTCCCAGGTTCAAGCAATTCTCCTGCCTCAGCCTCCCGAGTAGCTGGGATTACAGGCATCCACAACCAGGCCCAGCTAATTTTTTGTATTTTTAGTAGAGATAGGGTTTCACCATATTGGTCAGACTGGTCTCGAACTCTCGACCTCAGGTGATCCGCCCACCTCGGCCTCCCAAAGTGCTGGAATTACAGGCATGAGCCACCGTGCCTGGCCACAAATGATTTTAAATTTAATTTTAAAATGTGACCATATGAAGCTGGGCAGGTTGCTACACACCTATAGATCCAGCTATTCAGGAGGCTGAGACGGGAGAACTGCTTCAGGCCAGGAGTTTGAGTCCATCCTAGGCAACATATGAAGACGCTCATCTCAAAAAAAAAAAAAAGTGTGATATGAAAATTGTTAAGACATTTTAAAAAAAGAACAGTGAAGGCCAGGTGTGGTGGGCTTGAGCTTGTAATCCCAGCACTTTGGGAGGCTGAGGCAGGAGGATCACCTGAGCCCAGGAGTTTGAGATCAGCCTGGGCAACATACTGAGAAACTTTCTCTACAAAAATACAAAAATTAGCTTGGCGTGGTGGTATGCACCTGTAGTCCCAGCTACCTGGGAGGCTGAGGTGGGAGGATTGCTTGAGCCTAGGAGGTGGAGGATGCAGTAAGCCTCGTGCCAGCCTGGGTGACAGAGTGAAACTTTGTCTCAAAAAAAAAAAAAAGTGAAGGGGAGACTTACCTTAACAACTTTTAAAATACGCTGTAAAACTACTATAATTATATATTATGGTACATGTAAAAGATATAAACAAATCATTGAGGCAAAACATAGAGTGAGAAAATCTAATATTTTCTTTCCAAATCCCAGTGAATGATCTTATATATCCTCTGGATTAGGCAACTTTCCTTAGGGTCACTGATCTATGGCAGAGAGAAAAAAAATTGCCTCAGTTCCTATCAACTGATTTACAACTGTTTTGGAACGATGCCTAATTTGAGAGTGCACATATTCATTTCTATCTTGATTTTATGCTTTCATTGATTGATGAGAAGACATTGTATCATTCCATTTTTGGGATCTTTCCTTCTATTAACTAATTCACTCTTTAATTAAAATGAGCAAACTGGTAGCATAAAATGTAAGCGAAACCCATACCAGCTATTTTTAAACTTGAAAACATTAATATTTGACATATATCTAAGAATTTTTCATATGCAAAAACCCTGTACTTAATTTGGGGCAAAGAAAGGCTAGTTAAGTATGGAAAAGGAACTGAGAGTTTAATTTGTAGTAAACATGAAAACAATTGCAATGGAAAATAAAAAAAAAAAAAAACTTTTGAGAGGAAATCCAAATACTGAAGAAGCATGAAGAGGGAAAGCTATTTTGAGTAGTTGGCTTTTTAGCTAGGCCTTGAAGGATGAGGAGGACCTTGGCTTAGGAGGGAGAGAGCATTCAGACTGATGGAAAAGCATGAGTTTTTGAGATCTAGATAAGCATAGTTTTTTTTTTTTTTTTTAAGAGATAGGGTCTTGTTCTGTCACCCAGGCTGGAGCTGGAGTGCAGTGGCTTGATGATAACTCACTGTAACCTTGACCTCCTAGGCTCAAGTGATCCTTTCAGCTCAGTCTTGCAAAGTGTTAGTGTGTCTGGAATTAGTGGGTTCTTGGTTTCACTGACTTCAAGAATGAAGCCGCGGACCCTCGCAGTGAATGTTACAGCTCTTTATAGCTCTTAAGGTGGTGCGTCTGGAGTTTGTTCTTTCTGATGTCCGGATGTGTTCGGAGTTTCTTCCTTCTGGTGGGTTCGTGGTCTCTCTGACTCAGGAGTGAAGCTGCAGACCTTCACGGTGAGTGTTACAGCTCTTAAAGCAGCATATCTGGAATTGTTTATTCCTCCCAATGGGCTCGTGGTTTCGTTGCTTTCAGGAGTGAGATTGCATACCTTCATGGTGAGTGTTACAGCTCATAAAAACTACTGTGGACCCAAAAGTGAGCAGTAGCAAAATCTATTGGAGAGCAAAAGAACAAAGCTTCCACAGTGTGGAACGGGACCCCAGCGGCTTGCCACTGCTGGCTCCGGCAGCCGGCTTTTATTCTCTTTATCTGGCCCCACTCACATCCTGCTGATTGGTAGAGCTGAGTGGTCTGTTTTGACAGGGCGCTGACTGGTGTGTTTACAATCCCTGAGCTAGACACAAAGGTTCTCTACGTCCCCACCAGATTAGCTAGATACAGAGTGTGGACACAAAGGTTCTCCAAGACCCCACCAGAGTAGCTAGATACAGAGTGTGGATTGGTGCATTCACAAACCCTGAGCTAGACACAGGGTGCTGATTGGTGTGTTTACAAACCTTGAGCTAGATTCAGAGTGCCGATTGGTGTATTTATGATCCCTGAGCTAGACATAAAGGTTCTCCAAGACCCCCACCAGAGCAGCTAGATACAGAGTGTTGATTGGTGCATTCAGAAACCCGGAGCTAGACACAGGGTGCTGATTGGTGTGTTTACAAACCTTGAGCTAGATACAGAGTGCCGATTGGTGTATTTACAATTCCTGAGCTAGACATAAAGGTTCTCCACGTCCCCACCGGACTCAGGAGCCCAACTGGCTTCACCCAGTGGATCCCACACCCGGGCTGCAGGTGGAGCTACCTGCCAGTCCCGCGCTATGCGCTCGCACTCCTCAGCCCTTGGGTGGTCGATGGGACTGAGTGCCGTGGAGCAAGAGGTGGCACTCCTAGGGGAGGCTCCGCGGCACAGGAGCTCATGGAGGGCGTGGGAGGCTCAGGCATGGCGGGCTACAGGTCCTGAGCTTTACCCCGCGGGAACGCAGCTAAGGTCCGACGAGAAATCGAGCGCAGCGCCGGCAGTACACCCTCCGCAGCCGCTGGCCCGGGTGCTAAGTTCCTCATTGTCCGGGACGGCAGGGCCGGCCAGCTGCTCCGAGTGCGGGGCCCGCCAAGCCCACGCTCACCCGGAACTCCAGCTGGCCCGCAAGCGCCGCACGCAGCCCTGGTTCCTGCTCTCGCCTCTCCCTCTACACCTCCGTGCAAGCTGAGGGAGCCGGCTCCGGCCTTGGCCAGCGCAGAAAGGAGCTCCCACAGTGCAGCGGTGGGTTGAAGGGCTCTTCAAGTGCCTCCAAAGTGGGAGCCCAGGGAGAGGAGGTACCGAGAGCGAGCGAGGGCTGTGAGGACTGCCAGCACGCTGTCACCTCTCATTAGGATTACAGGCATGAGCCCATTAAAGATATTAAAGGCTGGATGTGGTAACTCACGCCTGTAATCCCAGCACTTTGGGAGGTAGAAGTGGGTGATCACTTGAGCCTAGTTCAAGACCAGCCTGGGCAACATGATGAAACTCTGTCTCTACAAAAAATACAAAAATTAGCTGGGCATGGTGGCATGGGCCTATGGTCTGGTCTCAGCTACTCGGTAGGCTGAGGTGCAGGATTACTTAAGCCCAGAAGGTCAAGGTTGCAGTGAGCTATGATCATGCCACTGTACTCCAGCCTGGGCAAGAGAGTGGGACCCTGTCTAAAAGAATAATAATAAAATAAAGATCTTAAAGTAGTACAGTGAGTCTGGAGAGAGGGTATGATCAGTAAGAAGCAGGCCCAAAAAGGTAGCTTGGAATCAAATCAAGCTGGACTTAGGATGGTTTAATGGAACTAGAGCTTTTTTTTCTTTTTTTTTTTTTTGAGGCAGAGTCTCGCTCTGTCACCCAGGCTGGAGTGCAGTGGCACAATGTCAGCTCACTGCAACCTCCGCCTCTCGGGTTCAAACGATTCTCCCGCCTCAGCCTCCTGAGTGGCTTGCATTATAGGCATCTGCCACCATGCCCAGCTAATTTTTTGTATTTTTAGTAGAAATGGGATTTCACCATGTTGGCCAGGTTGGTCTTGAACTCCTGATCTCAAGTGATCTGCCTGCCTTGGCCTCCCAAAGTTCTGGGATTACAAGTGTGAGCCACCCCGCCCTGCCTAGAGCTTGCCTTTGAAGTCAGATAGACTTATGGCCTGGTGCTGCCACTCACCTACTGTCTGACTTTGAGCAATTTTCTCAAACTTCTTTTCTTCATTTATAAAATGGATATGAAAATGTTTATCTTACAGATTGTTCCAATTTGTAAGATGAGATAATGCATGTAAAAGACATTCTACATAGTAGACATATATACAGAATGGGAAAAGTGAGAGGTTAGAGGCAGGGAGATTAGGTTTTGAAACTGATAATAAAGTTGGCTATTGATGAAAATGAATCATAACATATAATTAAGCTGTGCCAGGACTGGGCAAGTTGGCTCAGGCCTGTAATCCCAGCACTTTGGGAGGCCAAGGCAGGTGGATCATGAGGTCAGGAGTTTGAGACCAGCCTGGCCAATATGACGAAATCCTGTCTCTACTAAAAATACAAAAATTAGCCGGGTGTGGTGGTGCGCGCCTGTAGTCCCAGCTACTCGGGAGGCTGAGGGAGGAGAATCGTTTGAACACAGGAGGTGGTGGTTACAGTGAGCCAAGATCATGCCACTGCACTCCAGCCTGGGTGACAGAGCGAGACTTTGCCTCAAAAAAAAAAAAAAAACAAATTAAGCTGTGTCTGGTTTGTTTTTCCTGCATAGTAAGGAAGAAGGAGGAAGAAGTCAAAGAACAGGTGAATTGAAACAATATAGGGGTAGAAAGTATCTCTGAGAGAAAAGCTACTTACCTTTACTGAGCACTTGTCCAAAACATCAATTATCTTGCCATTCAAAGATGTTCTTTCTCCTGTATTCCTAATATCAGCTAATGCCATTAGTCCCAACACCCTAAGCTAGTATTCATCCCCCATATTTCAGCAGTCACTATAAAACATATCTCTAATATGTCACTTCCATTCTGCCTTCATCAAGCCAATTCAAACTCATATCTTCCAGGTTACTGTGAGAGCTTTTTTTTTTTTTAATTTTTATTTTTAAAATTATGTATGTTTGAGACAGGGTCTTGCTCTGTCACCCAGGCTGGAGTGCAGTAGCACAGTCTCAGCTCACTGCAGCCTCAGCCTCCTGGGCTCAAGCGATCCTCCCACCTCAGTGAGACTTCGTCTCAAAAAACAAACACAAAAAAACCCCACATGGTTTTAACTCATTTAACACACACACACACACACACACACACACACACACACACACACACACACACACGACTCAACTTCACAGTTAATTTCTTAGGTTTGTTTTTTTTTTTTTGAGACGGAGTCTTGCTCTGTCTCCCAGGCTGGGGTGCAGCAGTGCGACCTTGGCTCACTGCAACCTCTGCCTCCAGGGTTAAAGCAATTCTCTGCCTCAGCCTCCTAAGTAGCTGGGATTCCAGGCACCCACCACCACGCCTGGCTAATTTTTGTATTTCTGGTAGAGGTGGGGTTTTACCATCTTGGCCAGTCTGGTCTTGAACTCCTGACCTTGTGATCCACCTGCTTCGGCCTCCCAAAGTGGTAGGATTACAGGCATGAGCCACTGCACCCAGCCAGTTTCTTAGTTTTTACCTAATTCCCTTTTTCTGTTCCAGGATCCCATGTAGACTGTCACAATACATTTAATTGTCCTGTCTTCTTAGGCTCCTCCTGGCTGTGATGGTATCTCAGACTTTACTTGATTTTGATGTCTCACATGTTTGAGGAGTTTCCTAAGGTGTATTGTAGGCCTGATGTTTTTCTCATAATTAGACTGGGGTTATGGGTTTGGGGAGGAAAATGACGTTGGTGAAGTGCCATTTGTATCACGTGGTGTCAATGGTACATACTATCTACGTGACTTATCACTGTCGATGTTGACTTTGATCACCTGAAGTCGTGTTTGTCAAGTTTCTCTACTACAAAGTTACATTTTCCCTTTTCCATACTCTTTAGAAGGAAGTCACTGTGCGGCACACCTCATGCTTTATGAGTGAGGAGTGATGCTCCCTTTCATATTATATTTTTACTATTTTTTTTTTTTGAGACGGAGCCTCGCTCTGTCGCCCAGGCTGGAGTGCAGTGGCGCAATTTCGGCTCACTGCAAGCTCCGCCTCCCGGGTTCACGCCATTCTCCTGCTTCAGCCTCCTGAGTAGCTGGACTACAGGCGCCGGCCACCACGCCCCGCTAATTTGTTTTGTATTTTTAGTAGAGACGGGGTTTCACTGTGTTAGTCAGGATGGTCTTGATCTCCTGACCTCATGATCCGCCCACCTTGGCCTCCCAAAGTGCTGGGATTACAGGCGTGAGCCACCGTGCCCGGCTATTTTTTCTTCTTTAGACGGAGTCTTGCTCTTGTTCAGGCTGGAGTGCAATGGTGCAATCTCAGCTCACTGCAACCTCCACCTCCTGGGTTCAAGCCATTCTCCTGCCTCAGCCTCCCGAGTAGCTGGGATTACAGGCACGCACCACCATGCCTGGCTAATTTTTGTATTTTTAGTAGAGACAGGGTTTCACCATGTTGGCCAGGCTGGTCTCAAACTCCTGACTTCAGGTGATTCGCCCACCTTGGCCTCCCAAAGTGCTGGGATTACAGGCGTGAGCCACCACACCTGGCCTTTACTACATTTTAGAATAAGCTTATTTTCTCAAGTTTGTTTGTGTGTGTGTGTGTGTTTTAAAGAATGATCTTAACTGGCCGGGTGCAGTGGCTCACGCCTATAATCCCAGCACTTTGGGAGGCCGAGGCGGGTGGATCACTTGAGCCCAGGAGTTCAAGACTAACCTGGCCAAAATGGTGAAACCCTGTGTCTACTAAAAATACAAAAAATTAGCCAGGCATGGTGGCACACGTCTGTAATCCCAGCTACTTGGGAGGGTGGGGCATGAGAATCGCTTGAACCGAAGAGGTGGAGGTTGTAGTGAGCCAAGATCGTGCCACTGCACTCCAGCCTGGGCAACAGAGTGAAGCTGTGTCTCAAAAGAAAGAATGATCTTTCCTGTCTATATACTGAATCTGTGTCAGGGATGCCCCAATCTTTAGTCAAGAGCTACATTTTATCACCTTAAAGGCTGGAGATCACCAGATAAAGGGGAAACAAACAGCAAAGTATCAGAGCTGCCCAGAAAGGAGGAATGCCGCTGCCTGCAGTTTTTCCCTTTCTGCTGAAAATTCAAAACTAAGTCAAGTATAACTGTGGCAGCCACTATACAGTTCTATGCAGTTCTTCTGAACAAGATTTTGAGACTGACTTTTTTTTTTTTGAGACACAGTATTGCTCTGTCACCCAGGCTGGAGTGCAGTGGCGTGATCCTGGCTCACTGCAATCTCTGCCTCCTGGGTTCAAGCAATTCTTCTGCTTCTGCCTCCTGAGAAGCTGGGACTACAGGCGCCCATCACCACGCCTGGCTAATTTTTGTATTTTTTTTTTTTTTTTTTTTTTTTTTGAGATGGAGTCTTGCTCTGTCACCCAGGCTGGAGTGCAGTGGCACAATCTCAGCTCACTACAAGCTCTGCCTCCCGGGTTCATGCCATTCTCCAGCTTCAGCCTCCCAGGTAGCTGGGACTACAGGTGCCCGCCACCACGCCCAGCTAATTTTTTGTATTTTTCCTGGAGACGGGATTTCACCGTGTTAGCCAGGATGGTCTCAATCTCCTGACCTCGTGATCCCCCGCCTCGGCCTTCCAAAGTGCTGGGATTACAGACGTGAGCCACCGTGCCCGGCTTATTTATTTATTTATTTATTTATTTATTTATTTATTTTTTTATTTATTTTGAGGCAGAGTCTCACTCTGTTGCCAGGCTGGAGTGCAGTGAAGCAATGTCAGCTCACTGCAACCTTCGACTCCCGGGTTCAAGTGATTCTCCTGCCTTAGCCTCCTGAGTAGCTGGGACTACAGGCTTGTGCCACCATGCCCAGCTAATTTTTTTGTATTTTTAGTAGAGATGGGGTTTCACCACATTGGCCAGGATGGTCTCGATCTCCTAACTTCATGATCCGCCCGCCTTGGCCTCCCAAAGTGCTGGGATTACAGGTGTGAGCCACACGCCCCGCCTAATTTTTGTATCTTTAGTAGAGATGGGGTTTCAAAATGTTAGCCAGGCTTGTCTTGAACTCCTGACCTCAACGATCCACCCACCTCGGCCTACCAAAGTGCTGGGATTACAGGCATGAGCCACCTCGCCCAGCTGAGACTGACAGATTCTGATGCAGACAGTTTTCCTGGATTTGAAGCCTAGCTCCTTCCCTTTCTGGACTTTGTGACCTTTTTTTTTTTTGACAGTCTCACTTGTTGCCCAGGCTGGAGTGCAGTGGCATGATCTAGGCTTACTGCAACCTCCGCCTCCTGGGTTCAAGCGATTCTCCTGCCTCAGCCTCCTGAGTAGCTGGGATTACAGGCGTGTGCCACCACACCCAGCTAATTTTTGTATTTTTCATAGAGATGGGGTTTCACCATGTTGGCCAGGCTGGTTATGAACTCCTGATCTCGGCTTCCCAAAGTGCTGGGATTACAGGTGTGAGCCACCGCGCCTGGCCCTTTGTGATCTTCTGTTGTTGTTGTTTTTTGAGACGGAGTCTTGCTCTGTCACCCAGGCTGGAGTGCAGTGGCTCAATCTCGGCTCACTGCAAGCTCTGCCTCCTGAGTTCATGCCATTCTCCTGCCTCAGCCTCCGGAATAGCTGGGACTACAGGCGCTTGCCACCATGCCTGGCTAATTTTTTGTACATTTTAGTGGAGACGGGGTTTCACCGTGTTAGCCAGGATGGTTTCGATCTCCTGACCTCGTGATCCGCCCACCTCAGCCTCCCAAAGTGCTGGGATTACAGGCGTGAGCCACGGTGCCCGGCCTTGTTGTTTTTTTGTAAGCTCATATAAAGTGATACTCTGTAATCCTGACAGATCCTTAACCCCTTTGAGACACAATTTCCGCATCTGTAAACTGGGGTTAATGACAGTATCTACCTCACAGGGCTGTTGGAATGATTATGTGAGCAATGCATATTAAATCCCTACATTTAATAAATAGCAATGCAGTGGAAATATTTTTTACATATTTTTTTGAGACAGAATCTTACTTGTTGCCCAGGCTGGCGTGCAGTGGTACCATCTTGGCTCACAGCAACCTCTGCCTCCCGGGTTCAAGTGATTTTCTCACCTCAGCCTCCCGAGTAGCTGGCATTACAGGTGTGCGCCACCCCACCTGGCTAATTTTTGTGTTTTTAGTAGAGATGGGGTTTCATTATGTTGGCCAGGCTGGTCTCAAACTCCTGACCTCAAGTGATCCACCCACCTCCGCCTCCAAAGTGCTGGGATTACAGGCGTAAGTCACTGCGCCTGGCCTGAGACTTCATCTCTTAGGAAAAAAAAAAAATCAGGGCTGGGCATCGTGACACCTGTGATCCCAGCACTTTGTGAGGTTGTGGCAGGATTACTGCTTGAGCCCAGGAGTTCAAGACCAGCCTGAGGAACATAGCGAGGCCTTATCTCTATTACGAAGAAAAGAAAAAAAAAAAAAAAAAGCTTGGAAGTCAGTATTTTGTTATAAGCCAGAGTGTAGAGAGTATGGCTCTGTGATCTAAGGGTAGTTCCTCTGAGACAAGAAGGGAAAGAGAAAGAAGAAATTAGGGAGGGGGAAGAGAAAAATGAGGCAGAGAGAATCAGGAGGTTGAGACTGGGGTAAGGATGCATCCTAGTCCATAAGAGGAGACCCAGTGCTCTACACCTTGGGCTGAGGTGAGGAGTTAGATATGAGCAACACTTTTTGAGGCTCAGATAGTTTGAGAGAGAAATTGAGACAGCATGGGCTGGTGCTTTGCTTCTTCCTATTGGCACCCTCTCAGTCTTGCTTTGATAGAATGGAAGGAATAGATAGGCTCCAGAAAACATTCAGTTGGTCCTCTTTGAGGCATGGACGAGTTCCTGAAAGACCCATGAGTAATGCAAGAAGAAAGCTGAGATTTTTTTGAGATGGAGTCTTGGTCTTGTCGCTCAGGCTGGAGTGCAATAGTGCGATCTCAGCTCACTGCAACCTCCGCCTCCCGGGTTCAAGTGATTCTCCTGCCTCAGCCTCCCAAGTAGCTGGAATTACAGGTGCCTACCATCATACCTGGCTAATTTTTTTGTATTTTTAGTGGAGATGGGGTTCCACCATGTTGGCCAGGCTAGTCTTGAACTCCTGACCTCAGGTGATCCGCCGACCTCGGGTGATCCGCCTACCTCGGCCTCCCAAAGTGCTGGGGTAACAGGCACGAGCCACCGTGCCTGGCCAAGAAAGCTGAAAATTAAGAGTCACTGTGGCTGTCCAGGTTCACCACAGCATAGGTACGGTACAGCGGTGCCATGGCAGGGGCTGTGTGCTGGACAGCCCACAGCTGGAGCCAGAGGCAAGGGCAGCTGAGCCTCATAAGTACCAGTGCAAGGCAAGCGGGAAAAGCTATGAGCAGAGTTTGCCAGGCAATTGTCCTGCAGAAAGTTTCCTGGAGGACAGACCATTACTGACATCAGTGGTGAGTGAGGCCAGGACAGAAGTCTATGACCAAAAATTTTATGAGAAAACTACTCCTCAACCAGGGTCAGCAGAAACTAGCAGGAGACAACAGACTACAGGTGCTACCCTGGCCAACAGGATAACAAAAGGAACCTTCCAGACCCATCCTTAGAAGCATGGGGCTCAGGGGACAGACTTCGAGAGGAGAAAAGGAGCTCTGAGGCTGAGTTTATATTGAATATTTACCTGCAAGAACCTAAACAGGAAGAAGCTGATCAGGAATCTTTTTCTACATTATCTGTACCAGTTTTTGATAATTCGTGTATTTTTACATTTTATTTTTTGTTAGCTTGTTTTCCTTTTCAAACTATTCTCTTTTAAATCCTTTTTATTTTTTAAGAGAAAACGTCTAAGTTTCATTAAATTTTTTAAATTCATTTTTTACAGAAAACTTTTAAGCTTCGTAAATCCCTTTACGTTTCTTTTTCCAGTTAGCCAGCTTTAGATTTAAAGTTTCATTTTACAAGCTTCAAGAGCCTTGAACCCTTGCTTATTCTGAAACATTTGGATGTGTAACACATCTTAATAATAAAAAATCCGATCTTTCAATATCCTCAGCAAAAAAGCCTATCTTCATAAACTCCTTTTGTTGAGTTTTATTCCTAAATCTAATTGTTAATATCTTGTGCCTTAATAAGTAAAGATGTGTCTGAATTTCCTATTTTGACCAAAGCCATAAAATATATTGGTATGCTTGTGTCTCTAATGAAGCAGATCTGCAGAGAATCAAACGAGAAAAATCCAACAAAAAATAGAGGCAGGCCAGATGTGGTGGCTCATACCTGTAATCCTAGCATTTTGGGAAGCCAGGGCGGGAGGATCTCTTTGACCTCAGGAATTCAACGTCAGAGACTCCTGGGAGCTCAAGAGGTCCTGAGATGGCAAGACTACGTCTTTACAAAAAATGAGAAAATTAGCTGGTTGTGGTGGCCCGCGCCTGTGGTTCTAGCTGCTAAAAAGGCTGAGGCAGGAGGATCACTTGAGCCCAAGAGGTTGAGGCTGCAGTGAGCCTGATCACACCACTGCACTGCAGCCTGAGCAACGGAGTGCATTTGCCTCCACCAGGAGTATCAGTACAGTTTGATTACTGACTATAAGTCACACATTCAGATAATCCTAGTATTTTGACTTTTTTCTTTATTAATATCTCCTTTGTCTTCGTGGGATGTGCCTTTCCTTTTGACTCTGCTCTTTATGAATAAAGGAGTTGGATTCCCAATTCACTCAGAGGTTTCAGTTAGCTCTGCTTTGCCCCATGGCTTCAGGTATATAACTTCATAATAGTTATGGTGGTTTTAAAATATGTCTACAAATCCTTTGACAGTCTTCTTCACAAAATGAAGAGCCTAGTTCCCCTCCCTTTCAGTGGGGGCTGTACTTAGTATCTCACTGCTAATGAACAGATTATGGTGGAAGTGAAGTGTGACTTGAGACCAGGTCATAAAAGAGGCACTGTGGCTTCTGTTTGCTGTCTTGGACCACTTGCTCTGGGGATGCCAGTTGCCACATTGTGGGGACATTCAAGCACTATGGAGGGGTCTACAGAGCGAGGAAGTGGATCCACTCTAAAAGTGGATTCTCCCAGTCTCAGTTGAGCCTTCAGGTAACTGATAACTGTAACTCTGGCTGACATCTTTACATATTTTTTTAAATTTTATTCATACACACACACATGCATACTTTTTAGCTCTTGGAGCAGAAAAGGAGAGCAAGAACTCTTACTCAATTACATTTTTTTTTTTTTTTTTTTGAGATGAAGTCTTGCTTCGTCACCCAGGCTGGAGTGCAATGGCGTGGTCTCAGCTCACTGCAACCTCCAGCTCCTGGGTTCAAGTAATTCTCCTGCCTCAGCCTCCGGAGCAGCTGGGATTACAGGCGCCCATGACCATGCCCAGCTAATTTTTATATTTTTATTGTTTATTTTTTGAGACAGAGTCTCGCTCTGTCGCCCAGGCTGGAGTGTAATGGTGCAATCTCAGCTCACTGCAACCTCTGCCTCCTGGGTTCAAGCAATTCTCCTACCTCAGCCTCCTGAATAGCTGGGATTACAGGGCTGTGTCACCACGCCCAGCTAATTGTTGTATCTTTAGTAGAGATGGGGTTTCACTATGTTGGTCAGGCTGGTCTCGAACTCCTGACCTCAGGTGATTTGCCCGCCTGGGCCTCCCAAAATGCTGGGATTATAGGCGTGAGCCACTGAGCCCAGCCTCAATTACATTTTCTTTCAATACTTTTTAATTACATGACTAGAAAGCGTTACTTTTAAAATAAGGCATAATCATGTAATTAGCTGTCTTTTTTTCAACATTATTTAAAATAATTGTAATTTAAAAAATAATTATTGGCTGGGGCAGCATAATTTAGTAGAAGATAGTATCTTGTCCTTACTTAACCCTAAAGGCTTTTTATTTTTTATTTTTTTTGATGAGAAGAGTGGCATTATTTTACATTTTTGTAAATCTAATGTCTGACTTAATAGATGAAAGCTGGATTCCCAAAGCTGCTGTGCATTTACTCTGTTAAAATATCACACGTGAGGTAGCCTCCGGAAAACTCCTCTCCATACTCATGAAAGAAATAGAGGGAAAAAGACAAATGATGTATTAGTATTATAAAAATAGCTTTGACCTTGACTATCCTTGAAAGTCTCTTGTGGACCTCCCCCTCTCCAACCACACTTTGAGAACCGCTGCTCTTGTCTCATTTCCTCATTTTATTTAGAAGGACACAGACCTTGGAAATCCAAAATGACACAGCCTGTTAGTGGGAGGATACAGATTAGATGGTTTGTCTCACTTCTCTTGCTTAGGTTTTCAGTCAGATACTTGGGAAATACGCCCTGATGGCCTGTCCTGTTCTCTGTAGCTGCAAAGACTGTCACAATATATTATCCCCGCAAAAATTTTAATAAAAAAGGAATCATCAGCAAACCTGATAAATTCTACAACAAGCATACTGTGTTTGAATTTGAATGATGACATTTGAATTAGGATCTCTATTTGAACTGAAACACTAAGGCAAATTCTATGGTACCCTACTCCGTGCAAGTTGTTAATGACAAACTGCACAGTAAATATCACAAACACGGAAATACCAGTGTCTGCGTCTGAAATATAATTCAGTGACAGATTCCAAAAAACATTAAAAAACATTAAAAAAAAAATCTTATCTTCTATATCCTGCGGGACCAAAAACATTTTCTCATGTACTGGCTGAAAGGGTAGTGGGCATATTAAGAGACTGCAAATAGGCTGGCAATTGTAGGGAGCTTTTTAGATTAAATAGAGTTGTTCTGAGATGTAGATATTTTTCATTCTCTAACCAGACCTTATTTTTGCCTTTTTTAAAAAAAAATCAAAGAATCATCTTCAGACTGGGCGCGGTGGCTCACGCCTGTAATCCCAGCACTTTGGGAGGCCGAGGCGGGTGGATCACAAGGTCAGGAGATCAAGACCATCCTGGCTAACATGGTGAAACCTTGTCTCTACTAAACAAATACAAAAATTAGCCGGGCATGGTGGCGGGCTCCTGTAGTCCCAGCTACTGGGGAGGCTGAGGCAGGAGAATGGCTTGAACCCGGGAGGCAGAGCTTGTAGTGAGCCGAGATCACGCCACTGCACTCCAGCCTGGGTGACACAGCGAGACTCCATCTCAAAAAAAAAAAAAAAAGAATCTTCATGGTCACCTAGCAATGATTTCCTTTGTATCCTATTAGATGGTACAAATCTTCTTTAAATGGATCATAGCCTTGTTCCTTAAAGAACGTAGTGTCGGCCAGGTGTGGTGGCTCATGCCTGTAATCCTAGCACTTTGGGAAGCCAAGGTGGGTGGATCACCTGAGGTCAGGAGATCGAGACCAGCCTGGCCAACATGGTGAAACCCCGTCTCTACTGAAAATACAAAAATTAGCTGGGTGTGGTGGCGGGCACCTGTAATCCCAGCTACTTGGGAGGCTGAGGCAGGAGAATTGCTTGAACCCTGGGGGCAGAAGTTGCAGTGAGGCTGAGATTGCACCACTGCACTCCAGCCTACATGACAGAGTAAGACTTTGTCTCAAAAAAAAAAAAAAAAAAAAAAAAAAAGGAACGTAGTGCCTAGAAAAGCTGGTCTAGCAGAGGGCATTATTCCCAAGGAAGCTACTCCCAACTGTTGGTTTTTTTCAGGCTCTACATTCTTTGGTTTTGAATCATGTGGCATAATGGAAATTATATATATATATATTTTTTGAGACAGAGTCTCACTCTATTGCCCAGGCTGGAGTGCAGTGGCGTGATCTCGGCTCACTGCAAGCTCCGCCTCCCGGGTTCATGCCATTCTCCTGCCTCAGCCTCCTGAGTAGCTGGGACTACAGGTGCCACCACCACGCCCAGCTAATTTTTTTGTATTTTTAGTAGAGACGGGGTTTCACCATGTTAGCCAGGATGGTCTCGATCTCCTGACCTCATGATCCGCCCACCTTGGCCTCCCAAAGCGCTGGGATTACAGGCGTGAGCCACGGCACCCGGCCAGGAGCTGCTGCTTTTCTGGTTTCCCTTTGAGCAAATTCTTTCCAGTTCTCACCAAACCCCCAAAGGCCCCCAAGAAGGGAAACTGGCAGCTCCAAATTACCCTTTCCTCTCCCCAGGAGGACACAATGAGAATGCTGCAGCTGGTCCCCATGACTCCTACTCCTGTGCTAGCGGATGCAGGTCGAGCCGTAGCCCCAAAAGTATTTTTATAAACAGCTATTCTCCCCATAAGTCGGTGCCATGGAAACACAAGGTTGTATTTTTGTTATGATAAAATGTGTCCAAAAAACTATCAACAAATGTGCTGACACTGGCACTACTGTGTCTTGGAAATAACTGTTAAACACATGCCTCTAACTATCCAATAAAATAGGTCCTAAACCCAGTTTGTTCTTAGTCATAACGACAGATGACAATATCACTGACCTGAATACCACTGGTCTCACACTAGCAAGGGGAATGATGACTTGTTCATTTTCTCTTGAACTATACGTTTAGTTGTCATCTTTTATTTAAATATTAAATAGCTGCTTTCCTCTTCCCAAACCCATTCTCTAAAATTCAAATAAGTTTTGGGATTTTTTTGGGTCCCTTCTCTCCTTTCCCATGGAACTCTATACAGGGCACCCTTCTGTCCAGAACAGGCTAGATCTAATTCTTTGTAACTTCAGAAAGGGTACTGTGAACAGCTGAGATTTTTCTGAAAAGATGCTGTAATAATTCTGCTTTTAAATAAGATTTTTATAATAAGCTACTTTTAGCCACTATTTCACAGGTGGCAGGGTACTGCTGCTTGCTGTAAAGATTTAAGCATCGCGAACAGGTATAACACACCATATCCTACCTGCTCCAGATAGCCCCCTCCACCACGATGGGATTGGTCTGTCTGGAACTTGTGACACTCACCACACCCTTCTGTCCTCTGAAGGTGCCTAGTTTTCAAAAGGCCTGTCTGTCCATGACATATCACCAGGCTGAACACAGAGACTGACAAGTGAAGTGTGGCCTGCATCCTGGCTTTGCTACAGCTCCATCAGTAACTTCTCTGCCTCAGTTTTCTACTTGTCAAACACTTAATGACCACGGTACCTATGGGTCTGTTGCTGTGAGGATTAAATGAGATAATGAATATCAAATGTTTAGAACAGTGCCTAATACACAGTTGACCCCTAATAAATGCTAGCTGGTATTATTATTTTTTAACACTGCAGAGACATGCACACATAGAAATATAGTAAGTTAGATTTGAAACTAAAGGCAGGGTTATTAAAGACAAACGATTGGTGTTTTAAAATCTGAATTACACAGTTTGTATTCTAAAACACACACACACACACACACACACACACACAGAAAGGTGTACCAATTAAACACAATAAAGTTGAAAGAGGATATAAATTACAGTTTTTCTTTTTTTAACAGACAATAGTAAAATACTACAGTCAGCTCGCTATACACACAAATCATGAACAGCAGCTTTTCATTAAGGTTTCCAATATCTTACTCATTTACCAACTCGAAGAACTTGAAAGAAAAAAGGTACAGCAGGCTGTACGCATTCTCTCTCTCTTGCTCTCACAACACATTTATAGCTGTACATCCAGACCGATTATACAGGCATCTACAGAATAGGTACAGAAAGGACTTTTGTAAAAACTTCCATACACATAATCCTTCAATGTCTCCATTTGTAGGAGAATTTTACAAATGAAGACACGACAGCGGGGTCATCTGTATTTGATCATCTCCTGCAAACATGGTAAAGTGTGAACCATTGAACTTCATAGCTCAGTCCATCTCCTCAGTATTTTCCAGAATCAAGCAAAATAACAACAGCAAAACCACACCACAGTGAAACCTACCAATCCAAAACAAAACCACACACACAAAACACACAAAAATCAACACCTCCCACCCCACCCACCCCACGACGACTCCTGGCTGTCCTTGTGTTTTCTTACAGTAATACTGCTCTCTTCATTCCACCTGCCCGGCTGGGCTAAGCCACGGTCCAGGCAACCGTGGAGTCAGGGCCCCAGTCATTGTCAACAGTTATAATACAATGTCAAGTAAGCAGGTGGTGGGGCAGGTGGAAGACCAAAGAATATAGCTGTGAGATTTCTCAGTGTGCTTATGAAACAAAGGACAGAGAACGGCAGCACGTGGCTTGGTAGCCAAGGGAATTATGGCACCAAACTTGCAGTCAAACATACATGTTCACACAAAATAGTGGACAGCAAAAATGTTGTCTTATGTAAGTTCTTTGGTTATAAAGAACAGCATTCTATAACCTTTTCTGCAAAGAGGGATTTGCAAGCTCATTCTTAGGCAATAAAATATTTTTCATCTGCTCATGTATAAGAGATTGCCCAAGTTGCTTTGTAACAAAGTCCAGTACCTTATGATTTTCTACAAATCACCTTTATCTGCATTTTAGTGTGCAGCCTTGTCTGTCTCCAGACATACTATAGATACACATTTTATATACATAATATATATTATTTATAAAAAACAGATTAGATCATTGACTCCAGATTCTACAGTAAGAACTGATTAAAATTGTACAAGAATAAAGTCTGTTGGAATCTGTAGGTTTCTATACAGTGGAGGTGTGTAGTAAGTGCAAACAAAAATACTGTCACTTAGTTAATCCAGGATTTTCAGTTCTCTTGCTTTCTGGAAAAAGCAGAGGCTGTTGATTCACCCAAGTGACAAAGTGCCGCTTCTCCCACTGGGGAGGGGGAAGGAGGTGGCCCAGGAAGTGCACGGAGTGGATTCTCCAGCTTCTGGTCTGAGGTCCAGCCAGGCGGCAGCATGTTTTAGAGATGGGGCTGGTGCTTGCCCATGGTGACCAGGCGAACAAAGACGCCAAGCTGTGGCCTGAGGAGGGGGTGCTTGCCGCTCTCACCGCGAGGTTGTGCCTCCCTGGAATGCAGAGGCTGGTGAGTTCATGCTTCTCCTCCCCACCTCCCCACCCCACCCACAGCACCCACTCTCAGCCCAGTCCACACCCACCACAAGAAAGGGGCTCTTCCTGAAGGGACCCACAGGATTGGTTTTACTACGGAATCCAGTGCTGGAATCCACACTGTAAAAGCCCTGAGGTGACGTTTCAAGGAAAAATAATGACAGCAACAACCAAAGTAAAAATTAAGAAAAAAAAGTGACTTCTGGATGTGCAGTCTAAGTCATTTCAGGGGTTTGAAGAAAGTCAAACTTATGGTTCTCAGAAAAAATTTTAAACTGTCAAAACAACTTATTAAAACCAATGTAGCAGAAACATTAAATCAAAAACATTTTAAATTTTTGTAGAGACAGAGTCTCGCTATGTTGCCCATGATGGTGTCAAACTCCTGGGCTCATGGGATCTTCTTGCCCTGCTCTCCCAAAGTGCTAGGACTACAGGCGTGAGCCCCTATGCCCGGCCTCCAAAAATTTTTTTTTTTTGAGACAGAGTTTAGCTCCTGTTGCCCAGGTTGGTGTGCAATGGCACAATCTCGGCTCACTGCAACTTTCAGCTCCCGGGTTCCAGCGATTCTCCTGCCTCAGCCTCCCGAGTAGCTGGGATTATAGTCATGTGCCACCACTCCCGGCTAATTTTGTGTTTTCAGTAGAGACAGGGTTTCTCCATGTTGGTCAGGCTGGTCTCAAACTTGCGACCTCAGGTGATCTGCCCGCCTCAGCCTCCCAAAGTGTTGGGATTACAGGTGTGAGCCACTGCGCTCGGCTAAAAACTCTTTAAAGGAGAAAAATCTCCATAATCCCATCATCTTGATATAACATGTTTGTAAATTTCACTTTAAACCATGATCTTTGGGAGGAACGCACTATTCTGGAAACTCTCCAATCCTTACTTTTTCCTGTTGCGTTCTAAATAATCTAGGCAGTGAAAAAAGAACGGGGTTGTTGCTCCTCTTCCCTCTTCTATGGGCAGTGCTTCCCACAGTATGGCCCTCAGATAACCTGTCTCCTATTACTCTATGGGGATGCGAGAGGATGGGGAGGAAGGAAGGGTTTGTGAATACCTTATTTCCCCTGCTGCACACTGTATAAAGCAAAATCTTAGGGCTGGATGGCAGTGACTCCTGGGAATTTGAATTTTTAAAAAATTTTAATTTTTAAAATTATTTAAACAGAGATAGGATCTTGCTCTGTTGTCCAGACTGGTCTTGAGCTCTTGGGCTCAAGTGATCTTCCCGCCTCAGCCTCCAGAATAGCTGGAACTACAGGTGCAAGCCACTAAGCCCAGATGAATTTCAATTTTTTTTTTTTTGAGACGGAGTCTTGCTCTGTTGCCCAGGCTGGAGTGCAGTGGTGCGATCTTGGCTCACTGCAACCTCCGCCTCCCTGGTTCAAGTGATTCTCCTGCCTCAGCCCCCCGAGTAGCTGGGACTACAAGCATGTGCCACCATGCCCAGCTAATTTTTGTATTTTTAGTAGAGATGGGGTTTCACCATTTAGCCAGGCTGGTCTCGAACTCCTGACATCTGGCAATCCACCCGCCTCGGCCGTCCAAAATGCTGGGATTACGGGCATAAGCCACCATACTCGGCCATGAATATGAATTTTTAAGAGGCCTGCCACACCCTCCCTGCCTCTAGAGTTTGTAGCACCTTTAGGTTTGAGAAGCAAACCTAATCTTACAGTAAAGAATTAAAGAGTCTTTGACACTGGCCTTCTTGACGAACAAGGGTTGAAAAGCTGATGTATACCAGCTGTGTAGCTTCTGCCTTTAATCCAGGTAAAGAAAGTTGAAGACCTAAACAAATGCCTGTATTGCTTGCAAGAACGGTGGTGAGTGACTCTATCATTATTCTTATGTCGGGGAAGGAAGTCTTTTTCTTCTTGTCAGAGATGACTGTTTAGGTTTTGGCAGTTCAGTAATGAGTATGCTGTATAAATGACCATACATTGAAATTTTAAGGGCTGGTATGAAAAGCAGGGGCAAAAGCCACATCAATGGAATAACTTGCTCAGCAAAACAAAGGGATAGAGTAGCAGCATGATTATTTTACTTTTACCAAGCCTCTTTCTAGCTCTGTCAGTTCTTTATTTTGCTAAGCCATGACTCTCCCATGCCTTTTACAGTAAGTTGGGGGACCAAACAAATGAATGTGAATGGGAATAAATGGTGGTACTTCAGAGCAGAATGCTCAGAAGCAGAACATCTCTTATTTATGTAATTTGTGATTTTCCTTAGGAATAGTGGCAAAAACTCATTTTGTTTCCATATGAAAATTAACCAGTATTGCTCAGGCACAGTGGCTCATGCCTGTAATCCCAGCACTTTGGGAGGCCAAGGCAGATGGATTATCTGAGGTCAGAAGTTTGAGACCAGCCTGGCCAACATGGTGAAAATACAAAATAATTAGCCAGATGTGCTGGCACGTGCCTGTAGTCCCAGCTACATGGGAGGCTGAGGCAGGAGGATCACTTGAGCCAGGGAGGTGGAGGTTGCAATGAGCCAAGATCGTGTCACTGCACTGCAGCCTGGGTGACAGAGTGAGAGCGATACTCCATCTCAAAAAAAAAAGAAAGAAAATTAACGAATATTATAAACTAACCTGAGTTACTTCCAAAGTCCAAAACTTCAACTGCTGCTGGAATTTGCCTATACCGCCCCAAAGCACTTTTTCACCTACAGGCACCAAACGACTGTCTTTTTCCAATTCTACGATATATATGTTTTTCTCCACATTTTACCATCTCTGAAATTGGGATGTCTTACAACTGTTGATATGATAAAGTTTAATTGGCAGTATTTTTTCTTAATGATACATAAAATAATGGATCATATAATAATCAAAGGAATCACAGATTTGATGAAATATGGTAGATGCTACCAGAATACTTTGGGAAAACTGGTAACTAAACATCCCAGGGAATGAATATGAGATTGATCCATATCCATCTGAACACTTAATTCAACACCAACCCATGTGCCAGGTAAAAAAAATCCACTGGTCCTATAATTTCACAATTGCATTCTAGTTCCCAAAACAGACTTGCTCTCCAACAGAGACAGCTGTGCAGGAAGTGAGCCTGCTTCTTTGTGGGCTCATCTTTGCTGTCAGAAACATCTGGATGAATCTTTCCTACCAAGTTGTTGCGGTGAAGGGCCTCTGGGGTTGGTATACAGTTAGACATACTCATTGACAGCACAGAACCCAAAAGGCTGCCTCTGGAATTATTACCTGGTCATTCTCTAACTTGGAATGCAGCTGGCTGGGGTGGTGGAGCCCATCGGAGACAGTCTTGCCGCCTGTTTTATTTGGTAGGTTCCTCCTACTGGAAAGCTCTCCAGCAGAAGAATCTGTCAAACCATCAAAATCTTTTCCCTCTGACACTCCCATAAATTCTGTGAAAGAATGGTCTTCAAGAATGTTGGTGGTGTGTTCTACTGTCACCTCCCTGGGGCAGAATCCCCTGGCTGGCTGGCTAATTTTGCTGGGGCAGGCATCTAGTTCTGAACATGAGCCAGTCCTGCACAGTGATTTGGAGTTTTTCTCAGGGATGCTCTGGGATGATGGGCTCCCTTTGGCTAAGGCACTGTTTTCCTTGAGTGGCACCACAATTATCTTGTCCTTTACCAAGCCTTTTTCAACTTCTGTCAACTCGTTGTTTGAGGACGGCCTGAAATCATGCACAAGCGATGGTGTGGAGTGCTCGGTGGGGTCTGCATCCTTTGTCTGAATGGCCAGCTGGTCTGAGCTGTCACTAGAAGGGACAACCATGTCAGACAGGGTGGCATTGGAGGCACTGTGGGAAAAGTAGCCACTGGTAATACTGCTGGTGGTAGGGCTACGGGACACTTCTTTCTCCAAGACCCGTGAGTTTGACAGATCTACTTTAGAGGAAAACCATTCCCTGTTCTCCAAGCTGGCATTGTAAACACTGAAGTCAGCAAACTCCACAGGTACATAAGGCTGTGAACTTATTAGCTTCCTGTTAATAGCTTCCAGCTCATTTTCTTCCTCCTCAGAGTCCTACAGAAGTGAAGCAAAAGTCAGTCATTAGCTCCTTGTAGCAACTGTACTGTTGAGACAAGTTTTAAATACTTGGCTGTTAAAGGCATTCACATTCACATGGTGTTCAGTGTTTTCTTTTTGTCTTTCCAAATTTGGCCAGATCTTGTCACCTATTGTAGATACAGGTATATCAGTATTCTCAGAGACCTGTGAATATAAACCCCTTATCATCTAATATGAAGGGGATTTAGTTCTTTAAGGCTCACTCAGTGCTAATTAGAAATCGTTCCTTCCCTGGTTTAAGAGAAAGAATGGAACTGAAGTGCAGTGGACATTTTATTCAAAATTAGCCTTATTCAAAATTAGCTTTTAGTTGTGATTTTATTCAAAATTAGCTTTTAGTTGTGATGTTTTCTCTTTTCTCATTAAATGAGCAGAGAAACAGGCAGAAGCAGAGAAGAGCCACTCCATTTGTCTTTACAATCTTCACCTTGGGAAGCAAAGTGCAGGTAGTTAAGGTAATTTGTAAAAAGTTTCTCAGCTATTTTATGGGGGAAAAGGGAGTAAAACAAAGAACCCAACTGCAAAAGGGCAAAAAACACAATCTCAACACTCATTCTTATATTATGCTAAATATCATAAGGCTATAAAATACTAACAATCTGACAATTATGGTCTTCTAGGATTTTTGAGAAGTATGAGTAGAGGGTTTGGCTAGAAGGTAAAGAAGGCATAGTAAAATTTAAATGAAAATCTCCTTTGTAAAACAGTTTTCAAACCCCTGTTCATAAAAATTGGTAAATACATGCAAAAGTGGGTGTCACCAACTCCCCAGTCTCTCTCCAAATGAATGATTCTTTTATATTTGGTAGAAAAAATGTGGGTGTTTTAAGTCCAAATAAAATAAGTGCTAAACTCTCTAGCCATTTCTAATTAATCTCAGAAGCACCTAATGAAATCGCAAATATTCCTTTTAAAATGTGTCTTTCATTCAACAAATACATACTGAACATCCACTACGTGGCAGCCATTGTCCTAAGGACTTGGGAATAGCAATGGTGAGCACAAGAAGGCATGGTCCCTCCCTCAGAGAATTACAACTTTGCATCCTTGCTCTTAGAACAATCCTGGACTCTGCATGGATGGATAAAAATTTCATTCACAGGTAAACTTAGACACCTCAAAAAACAGCTTTCTTTCATTGGTCATCTGGTTTAAAGCATCTGTACAATTAGAACTACTAGGTGCATGTAAAGACCTGGAACCAAAGTATCAGCCTTACTCATTAAGTTTGCATTTTATTAATTTACTTATTTTATTTTTAAGATTTATTTATTTATTTATTTATTTTGAGATGGAGTTACACTCTTGTTGCCCAGGCTGGAGTGCAATGGCGTGATCTCAGCTCACCGCAACCTCCGCCTCCCAGGTTCAAGCGATTCTCCCGCGTCAGCCTCTCGAGTAGCTGGGATTACAGGCATGCGCCACCACGCCAGGCTAATTTTGTATTTTTATAGAGACGGGGTTTCTCCATGTTGGTCAGGCTTGTCTCAAACTCCCGACCTCAGGTGATCCGCCCATCTCAGCCTCCCAAAGTGCTGGGATTACAGGTGTGAGCCACCACGCCCAGCTAGGATTTATTTTTATTTATTTATTTTTTTTACAGACAGGGGTCCTGCTCTGTCACTCAGGTTGGTGTGCAGTGATGCAACTGTAGCTCACTGCAGCCTCAAACTCCTGGGCTCAAGCAATCCTCCAATCTCTGCCTCCTGAGTAGCTGGGATTACAAGTGTGAACCACTGTACCTGGCCCATAAATTTGCATTTTAATCGAGGTGGGGAGGGGGCAATATCTTCAGGGCATGGCAAATACTTGTTCACAAATGAACATAAATTTCGTCTGTTTAGATTAATAGTAATATTTTCTTTTGCATCTCAAGATTCTATATACCTCAAAAAAAGTTTAATACTCCCTTAAATGCTTCTCAGCTTTTAAAATAATTTAACTTAGTTGTAAAAATGTGACTGAAAATAAATGTGTAAAGGAATTGGTGATCTTAATTCCTTAGCTATTAATCAAAGGTGAATATCAAATATCAGTGACAAAGTTCCTGAAACTGGCAAAACAAAATTTTTGGCAACACTAATCTCTTCTCATCTTATCTTTATCTGCATTCTAAATTAAGTAGCATTATCAAAAAAGTGGGGTGGAGCATTCTTTCCCAGGGTTGGGCAGAATGTTGTAGAAGGAACAAAGATTGAACAGAATTGTCTGAACCTGTAGCCTTTGCCTATATTTTCTAGATTCTCTACTTGTCATGTTTAGACTCAAAATTAATTTTTTTTTTTTTTTTTTTTGAGACGAAGTCTCACTCTTCTCACCCAGGCTGGAGTGCAATGGCGTGATCTTGGATCACTGCAACCTCTGCCTCCCAGGTTCAAGTGATTCTCCTGCTTCAGCCTCCCAAGTAGCTGGGATTACAGGCGTCCGCCACCGTGCCCAGCTAATTTTTGTATTTTTAGTAGAGACGGGATTTCACCATGTTGGCTAGGATGGTCTCAAACTCCTGACCTCAGGCGATCTGCCCGTCTTGGCCTTCCAAAGTGCCGGGATTACAGGTGTGAGCCACTGTGCCCGGCACAAAATTAAATTTCAAGTGTTTGTATCTCTTCTATTTCCTTTTGATTTAAGTTGGCAAAGAAACACAATTCTCCAAGTCCAAGCATACCTGATACAATTAATTACTAAATTACTATTTACTATAATTAATTACTAAAAAGTTATCTACTTCAAGGAAAATCAAATATAAAAATGAGAATTAGTAATTTGGAGTCCTTTATATGCTTGAAGTTATTTCTTCTCGAGACCAAGGAAAGGCCTGTTATCCTAAAATACAATTTTGCCGAATGAAATATGTAATCATGAATTCACTGAGTAGAAATAGTTATAAATTTATCAAAGATAATAAATTATGCCTAAAGGATTAGAATGACATTAATAAAACTAAGAATCTACAAAGCCCCAAGAGATTAAATTCAAATAGGGAGCAGTTCACAGTGGGGAAAATAACCCAAAAGCCCAGAGGGAAAGACTAAAACAGCAGGGACAGCTTATTCCAGAAAAAGGAAAACTTAGTAGAGATTAAACATTCTCCAATACTTAAAAGGAGATTGAATGTTTATTGAGTTATTGCCAATTAAGGGAGGATTTAATTGGCTTAAACTCATATTTTGAGGGAGTTTGGTTTAGACTTTTTATACCAGAAACATCATTTCTCATTGTATCTTAAAGAAGAATAAACTAAGCACCTTCCTACAATGTCTTAAGGACAAGGATAATTAAAACCCTATCTAAAGTGGCACATGGAGTCAAGTTCTCAAGCTTCTCTATAGCTACAGTCTTCATTTGAGTTTTGCAATTTAACTTATGCAGCTGATATTTACCTATACAGAAAACACCTTGTATAGGTAATTTTAAATTACCTATTTAAAATTTTAAAAAGGGATTGAAATCCACATTAAAGCAGTGACTCTTTGTAAGGAGTTTCCTTCATTAATGCAATTTCCACTCCTATTGTAATCATGTGCTGTTCACAAGAGGTCTCTTGTTTGCAGAACTGTACCAGCCAAGGGCTCCAGTACTTCTGTCCATGGTACTGAGGAGTGAGCCCTTTGTCTGAAGAGCTGCAGGGCATACTGGAATTGCACTATATTTGGAAGCACCTGGAGTCACTGGATTTCCCCTTAATTATGCTGAGGAACGGGGCTCTTTGGTCTTATGCTGTCATTAACTGTGAGACCTTGAGCAAGTTGCTCAACAATTCTAACCCTTTGCTTCTTCTTCTGTAAACCAGAGGAATAAACCACATGCTATCTATGCAAGACCTAATAGAACGGTCGTGTGGATACTGGGAAAAATCACTGACTTTCTTTCTGCTATTCTCTATGCTTTATGACTTAAAAAGACAGACTCCAAAGGCATATTGTTGCTTCTGTCTTAGTCATATGAGACATGAAGTACATCTGTATGTCTTCCCAAATTGATCAAACAACAAAATATTGCTTAAAGAATCAAGCATAGCCATATTTACTACATTTTATGTGAAATTACAGAAGTTACTATGGTAATTAGGTGGGCTAAACATTAACAGGAACAATATCTTTATACTGTCCTTCTCAAGAATGATTTCAAACTCTTTTGATTAGTCTGAACTGAGTCACTCTGATTGTTCAAGAGTGGAAGAGAAAAGATCGTGAATTAGTCACAAAGGAAGAAAACAGTTTGTACCCATTTATAAGAGAAAAAACAAAATTAAAGTTTCCCAAAGAGAAACAAGAACCTCAGGTCAAACAAATAATGCACTTAATCTCTACCAAAACACCTTGAAAAACTGCTGTCTGGAATGAATTAAAGAGCCCAATTGCCTCTTAGGTGCAGAGTGCTCAGCAAGCCGGTTTCCTATGGAGAGTAGAGACAGCTTTTTCAAGTAAGACTCCAGCAAGAACAATAACACCATCAAATCCTTCTTACTGTACTCCATGGCGCATTCAGTCATAGAGTCTAACTGCTGCTTGAGACTTCCTGGGTCAAAAGAATCTGGTTCTATCCTTCCCTCTGCTAGCTGAAAGCCCCGAGATGGGTTTTATTTTAAAATATTAAAGGGAAAGTGAAGAAAACATGAGCCTAGCTCTGTGAACTGTGAAACTATCTGCTGAACACCCCAGAAGGGTCATCCAGCAGTCTCTTGATGGTGTTGTACCAAAATGTATTGTTGCAATAGGTTTAAATTGAGTGGCTGTGCACCACAGTGATAAAAGTGTCATGCCAATAAACAGATCCAATCACACACACAGCCAGAGAATTGGCAGGGGAACAAACTAGTCATTTGGCCTTTTTAGCCCACACTGCAGCCCTTATTAATTGAGCAGGGGGTGGTCAGGTAAGTGAGAGAACAGCTCAGTAAGATTTGGAGAGATGAAGGAGAACCTATTAATGTGCGGATTCTTCTCCATCAGGAACTAGGACAGGGCTTTGGGATAGAGGGACAGGGAGAAACCAAAGGCAGAGGAGGAGAAGCGGGATGAAGAAATGGAAGGAAAATGCTGCTTTTCTTCTTTCTTCACATTAGGAATGAGAAGGTTGTTTCTGAAGATCCACCCGCACCCCAAGCATGCAGATGGGTGGCCAACTGCATATCCGGATTAAGCTGCAGTTAGTTAGTTCTCACACAGTGTGCGTTAGGAACTGTTAAAGGATCTCACACTAATGAGGGAATTGGGAATGGGTCTGACATGGTGTCACTGGGAAATGAGACTCCCTACACTCTTCCCAATAGAGACGATGAGATGCGACATAAACATCAAGCAGTCTCCTGTCTCCCTGAGCTGGTTTTACTTTTTCAAAGCCTAGGAAGCCACAGGAGACTGAAAGCTGAGACAAAAAATTAGAGAATTCTTTTCAGGCTTGAGAATAAACAGTTTTGTTTTTTTTTGTAAATTGAGGTATAATTTATAACCTAAGGTGCCTGGTATGCAGTGTTTTTAAAACTATATCTCAAATTAATAACTTTAAAACCAAGTGCTAAGGAATGAGGTTTTGTGGGTAGAGTTTCAACCTACCTGTGGCAAAATATATATAAGCCATCCTGAATGCAAGGCTGGCACCAAGGTATTGGAATATATTTTGCCAGCTAATTAACAAAGGCTACCCTAGACAGTGAGATGATGAAGGGTGATTATGATAGACTGTAGTGCAGCTCTAACTACAGAATTATCTTGGCAATAGCATCAGGCAACATAAAAAGCTTCCAAACATATCCACAGCTAAATGCATTAAATGCATGATTACTTACTCCAAGTAAGTGCAATTCCTCTAGGTAGATTAACTTCAGAATCTGGGCAATATGTATAGGCACATTAGAAAGATTTCGGTATTAAAAGGGTCTCTTTGTTGCACTTTTTATAAAGGCCAGAAGCAATAAAAGTGCCTTTCTCCCTTTTTCTAAGCAAACTTAAGCAAAAAATAAATAAATAAGATAAAATTGTAGGTCATGGCCACATCCATGCAAAATATCATTACCAATGGTCACATTTTTATTTTCTTTAAGACAAAGACCCAATACATGTCTTAATTTCTTCTAGCATTTGGATGATTGTCTGTGAAAGGGCCTTAAACCCACCACCAGGCAATATGACAGAAATGGTTCCGGAACTTACAATCTTCTTCTCACGTTTGCTATTGTGTTCTACTGGCATGTTGCTGCCATTGCTTCCTGAGGGTACAATGCAGCCAGGGTTATGTGCCTGAGGTGGAGGCATGCTCTGCAAAGGTTAAGACACACAGATGCATCACACACAAAGACGACAACGGCCAAAATACATATTAAGTACAGGCAAGTTAGAAAAGCAATGCTAACACTCTTATTACATGTAAGTAATGCAGCAGCCAATTCTGCAGGCCAGAGTTAAACTACTGGAGAAATATGACAGAAATAAACAGATTCGGTGGCAAAAAGCATAATTAGTCTTATTTAAAAAACAGCCTTTTGACCAGGTACAACGGCTCATGCCTGTAATCCCAGTGCCTTGGGAGGCTGGGGCAAAAGAATCACTTGAGGCCAGGAGTTTGAGACCAGCCTGGGCAACATAGCAAGACCCTATCTCTATAAAAAACAAAATTAGAAATCCCCAAAAGGACAAAAAAGAAAAATAATTTTAAAAAAGGCCTTTAATCTTTTCAAAACACCTAGAAAACATCTTTCTCACTTGAAACAAAAAAATACTTCGAAAAGCCATAAACACAAAGAAATAAAACCACAGCAGCAACAACAAACAAGAGCTTCTACCATGACTCTGCATGCTTGAGAAAGAGGAATTAGAGAACGGGATCCATGGAGTGATGACCGTACATGTCCACATGCAGCACTCAGCTTGTTAATGCACACTGCTGCTTCACAGGCGACACAACTCTGCTCTATTCTGCATAGTACAGACAAGTCAAGCATTTACCTCCTGGCTTAGAAGAGGCCTTGCTTCCAGGGCTATCCTTTTCTTATGCTCCTCTTTTACAGGCATTAGGGGCTTGAAAAACTTTGGCGGCTGAGGAGAGAATGCTTTAAAAGGGCTGACGGTTAAGGCATGAGGAGTCTCTGACGTACAACCTGGGGAAGATGAGAAGTTATGAGGTTACAGATGCTGAACACTTTAAGCAAAACATAGGAACTGAGACAATGACCCAGCCATGGGAATATCTGGGAGAACAATGAAATTCATAGGCTAATATTTGGCTAAGCATTAAAACAGATGTACGCCCACTCTGTGCAACATAGGGACACCAGTCTGTGAAAAAAAAATAAACAGATAGCCAGGCATGGTGGTGTGCACTTGTTGGACTTGCTACTCAGGAGGCTGAGGCGAGAAGATCGTTTGAGCCCCAGGGGTTGAGGCTGCAGTGAGTTATAATGGTGCCACTGCACTCCAGCCTTGGCAAGAGAGACAGAGGGAGACCCTGTCTAAAAACAAAACAAAACAAAAAAACCCCACAAACAACAAACAACAAACAAAAATACCCCAAAAAACCATGGAACAGATGTAGGCAAGAATAGACATAAATCTGTGATGTCACAAAGAGTTACTAAAGTACTAGTGGGTATGAACAAAGTGAGATAGCAAATTTCTACACTCTTTTCAAGATCCAACTTAAGCGCCACTAACCAGACCAATTTCAGCTCACGCTGATTTTCCATTTCTCTGAATTCTCACAGCCCTTATTATCTGCATGTTCATTTTGGCACCTTATCATTTAACATCTCATTTTCTGTGTATCTTATTTCCATAGTTATAAGACAGAAAGTAGAGGCTCAATAAATATTCAATGAATTAATACTGTGTAAATTTTCTTGCGAGTCTCTTTTTTTCCCCCTCAGGCCACCCTGCTCTATATGACTAAGGGAGGACAATTCTTCCTTGCTAGTATCATTTCTTACCTTTTTGGCCTCTTTCCTCCCTTTCCAATTTGCTGTATAATGGCGAATATACCTTATATTTTACCTACTAATACAAGGTATAAGGTAACAGAACCGATATATATGGCCAAAGAATACTGTTCCCATTAAGGCATTGGTAGACTACACAATTTAGGTAATAATGTTACCATGAATCAAACTCATTTTGGGTATCGTTTTTGAAAACTGCTTTATGAATCAAAGTCATGTTCTTTTAAAAATTCCTTTGAGTACACAAACATGACAGAGCTGCATATTCTGGTAGAAAACAATAGGATTTGTATGTGTCTCAAAACTGGACTTCAAAGTCAGGAAATGATGAAAAATGATTTGGAAGTTCTAAAGTAATATACAAAAACTCTATGATTATTTGGGTGATATGTTGGATACAAAACAAAAATAAATCAAATAAGTGAATGTGATATGTTCCATTCAATAAGACAGTTTTGAATCATCTAGTTAACTAGAATATCAGCTTCATATCTTATTATATGCCACTAATGAAAGACATTTTTTCATGCTTTTTCTAAGTAATTACAAAGAAATATCACTGCAAAATAATCTCACCACTACCTTCTTTATTCCTTCGAGGAGAATCCCTGGGTAAAGTTCCATAACATGCTACATCTTGGTAACTGGAGCTGTAGTCAGACATGTCCAACTGGTTCTCTGGCCAACCCTACAAAGTAAAAATATGGGTTAACTGTAATTGAATCACTCTAAAATGAGAAATAAAGCCCAGGTTAGAGTTTCTTCTGTTTTTTTTTAATGGCAGTAAATGCCCTTCTTTATTTTTATTATGAAATATTTCAAATATACAGAAAGGGCTGAATATCGTAAAAAATACTGTCATATCCAAGGTATACCCAGAGTGAATACATGTTAATATTTTATTATATTTGCTCAAGTTTAATAAAATCATTACAAATGTAGTGTAATCTTTTGGTCCCATTCATCTTCTTTCCTCCCCAGAGGTAGCTACTTTGAGCAATGTGGCATATATCCAGAATGACTTGATAATTTAATGACAAAACTGAAACACTCTCAAAGGAAAACTGTTCCATTAGTAATTCTGCCTGGGTAAAAGGCACAGCTGAGACTGTCCAAGGCAAATTTGGCAGTGTGGTTACTCTACCTATATTTGAGATTTAGAAGTTTCAAAGAGGCATAAAGTATTGGTATACAAAACAGAGAAAATGCTGGCATATCATATGAGCTTACTTAATCTTATTTCAACTTCTCAGGAGTTGATTGCCTCTGAGGACTAAATTTTAAACTTCTTAAGGACATAAATCTGTGCTTATACCTTTTGGATCATCTAGTCTCTAGCACAGTAACTCATATATAATATGTATTCAAGAAATATTTGTTGAATAAGATAATGTTGCAATCTGTCCTTAATTTTAAATCCCCTGTTTTACCCATTGAAATAATTTTGATTATGCTATGGTGGATGTAACACCTTCTCCAATCATTTAGAGTTAAACCCATAAACACACAGATATCTATTCAATTATGTGTGGTACTGTCCTGGTATGGAACCTATCATGGTAAGTAACAATGTAATACTGAAAGTGCATAGCAATTGTCCGGGCATGGTGGCTCATGCCTGTAATCCCAACACTTTGGGAGGCCGAGGTGGGTCGATCACCTGAGGTCAGAAGTTCGAGACCAGCCTGGCCAACATGGCGAAACTCCGTCTCTACTAAAAATACAAAATTAGCCAGGTGTAGTGGCAAACGACTATAATCCCAGCTACTAGGGAGGCTGAGGCAGGACAATCGCTTGAACCTGGGAGGTGGAGGTTTCAGTAAGCCAAAATCGTGCCACTGCACTCCAGCCTGGGTAACAAGAGTGAAACTCTGTCTCAAAAAAAAAAAAAAAAAAAAAAAAGGTGCAAAGCAATATCACATCAAGTATTTGAACCTGGAAATGGAATTGTGGAGAGAGTTATTTGCTTACAATTAAGATGGGAAGCCCAGAGATTTTTCTTTTTCTTCTTTTTTTTTTTTTTTTTAAACTGACAGGATCAACCAGGTAAGGCCCAGAGATTTTAAAAACACCAGGATCCCACAACTTTCCAGACCGAGATTCTGCTAAAAACCTAGCCATGCCCATAGGTGCATACCTTATCATCTTCATCAAAGCCACAAAGGTCCGGTCGGCTGGAAGAGACCTATAAGAGAAGAATGGTTTTAGCAATGTGGTTTATATTTTTAATATAAGGGTTTTTTTTTTATATAAAGAAACAGAATGTCACAGTTGAAGCCTGCAGTCTTCATTCTTCTCCTGTTTCTTCCCTCTCCAGGAGTAGTGACTACTCTCAATTTGGGGTTTATTATTCCCACACAAGTTTTATATAATTGTATTATACTCATAACCAATAGTTAACATTATTTTGCATATTTTATACTTCACATAAGTGGTATCTTACTATATATGGTCTTATTCAATAGTCTAGTCAAGTATTGTTATGTGTACTATTTTTAGTATCATTTAGTTCTAAATACAACCTGTATATTTATGAGAATCTCTAAAGTATATATCTAAGGGATGAAATCTCTGGGTTGTACATGAGTATATTTTGACTGCTTTTCCATACAGGTTTTAGAATCAGCTTATCAAATCTTACAAAAAATTCTGTTGAGAATGATCAGCTTAAGGACATGCCAATTTTTTGATAGTGTGAATTCTCATCAGTGAGCACAGTCATAGTCATTATTTTAGTATAGTCCTTCTTTTTGGCGATAGCTGTATTCAGGTTTTCTATTTCTTCTTGATTCAGTTTTTATAGGACATTTCCATTTTATTTAAGCTTTTACATTTGTTGGCATAACATCAGGTTATGAGGTCTTGCTATGTTGCCCAGGCTGGTCTCAAATTCCTGGCCTCAAGCAATCCTCTCGCCTTGGCTTCCCAAGGACTTTACTTGATCAGATTGAGGTTGAAAAAAAGATTTTTTTTTTTATTACTTCATAAGCAGTTTTTCTTTACTTTTTTTTTTGACACAGAGTTTCACTCTTGTTGCCCAGGCTGGAGTGCAGTAGCGTAATCTCAGCTCACCACAACCTCCACCTCCCAGGTTCAAGCGATTCTCCTGCCTCAACCACCTGAGTAGCTGGGAGTACAGGCACCTGCCACCATGCCCAGCTAATTTTGTATTTTTAGTAGAGACCAGGTTTCTCCATGTTGGTCAGGCTGGTCTCGAACTCCCGACCTCAGGTGATCTGCCCACCTCAGCCTCCCAAAGTGCTGGGATTACAAGCGTGAGCAACCGCGCCAGATCTTTACTTTTTAAGCTAGATGTTTACCTAATTCTTTTTTACTCTACTTTTTAATATAAGAGCTATAAATTTCCTAATAGTAGCCCTCACTCTCTCATTTTTTCTACTGTCTAGTATTCTGCTTTATACAGAATTATAGGGAATTTAGGGCTAATAATTTCTAAATACCACTTTAACTGCATCGCACAAACATTGATCTATGTATCATTTTTATTCTCATTTAGTTCTAAATACATCCTAACTTCCATCATAATTTCTTCTTTGAGAGATGAGTTCATGAAAAGCTTTTTTCAATTTACAACTATATGAGTCTCTCATGTCTATTTCTAATAAACGCATTCTGGTCAGAAGAAGTAATCTGTGTGATAATAATTACTGGGATTTGCTCTGTAGCCCACTGTAGGAGACTTTTTGTAAGTGGCCACCATGTTTTAAATAATTTTCTGGCAATTCTGGAGAACAGGAAGGCAAATAAGCCTGTGTTTTTCCTTGGAAAGACCTTACTTCTACTCAGCTGCTTTTGGGAAGTGGCTGCTTAGAAGTGCTCCATGCACTAATCTGTCCTATCCCTCTGTGACAGCGTCCCCCCTGCTAGGATCAGTTTCTGTCAATTGGATTTTCTAGATGAACTGGTTGAGAAAAATAATGAAAATGGTCAAAGGAACAACTAGGGACTCCAAGAGTGCCTACATGCAGTGGCTGACTCCTTATCACACTGATGGTGGCAGACTCAGATCCACCAGGGCAGCTAGAATGGGCACAAAAACTGACCCTGGAGCAGCCAGCATCCAGGGACTCGGGTGCAAGTATTCATAGCTGACTCCACCATCTGTAAACCAACTAAACTCAATTTATATCTTAAGGAACTTCTTTCAAGGAGATAACTTGCTGAACAGGAATTCATAAGATTGAACAAATGGCTCAGTCTTAGACAACTGTGCTGCCTGGTATGCATCTCTGGTACAGAGAAGCAGGCTACACTTTGGGATGCCCACACCAGTGCCATAAGCTCTACTGCCACTGTGTGAACCCCACCTTCCTCCACCCCAGAGCCTGAGACATGTCACATAGGAGCAGATCCTTGGCAGGATGCACTTACATTATGAACATTTGGTGTACTGAGGCTCCTCCGAATGTGCCGGGCTTTGGTGGAAAGTGCTTCTTTGACCGTGACGGCCTGTAAACATAATAATTTGAAAATAATACTTTTTTTTTTTTCCCCCAGAGACAGAGTCTCACTCTGTTGCCCAGGCTGGAGTGTAGTGATGCGATCTCCGCTCACTGCAACCTCTGCCTCCCGGGTTCAAGCAATTCTCCTGCCTTAGCCTCCCGAGTAGCTGGGACTACAGGCGCACACCACCACACTCGGCTAATTTTTTTTGTATTTTAGTAGAGACGGGGTTTCACCGTGTTGCCCAGGTTGGTCTCGAACTCCTGAGCTCAGGCAATCTGCCCACGTCGGATTACAGTGTTAGGATTACAGGCGTGAGCCACCGCACCCGGCCATTACTTTATTTTTTATTCTAATTATAAAAGTAACATATGTTTATTTATAGATTTAAATATAGACGACATCAGTTCTACACACACACACATTTATAAAACTGAAATATTATTTTACCCACTTATTATTATTTGCTTAGCAATTTATCAAAAATATTTTTTTAAGATAAATAAAACTGCGGGATGTGGTGGTTCATGTCTATAATCCCAGCACTTTGGGAGGCTGAGGCAGGTGGATCACAGGAGTTCGAGACCAGCTGGCCAACATGGTAAAACCCTGTCTCTACTAAAAAATACAAAAATCAGCTGGGCGTGGTGGTTGGTGCCTGTGGTTCCAGCTATCTGGGAGGCTGAGGCACTACAATTGCTTGAACCTGGGAGGTAGAGGTTGCAGTGAGCTGAGATTGTGCCACTGCACTCCAGCTTGAGCGACAGAGCAAGACTCTGTCTCAAAAATAAATAAACAAATAAATAAATAAAACCAGGAAAACAGCAGAATGGAAGACATTTATGTTGTGAAATTTTTATACAGGTGGACAGAGAAAATGTAGAAGAGGTACTTCTAACTATATAGCTCATTTGCAAAATGACAATGAAGTGTGATGCTGTTTGTATTTTACTCATGCAGCAATTCAGGTGGGATTTCCACTAAGGGAAGATTTTTCTGACAGATGCCAATTACATTCCTCCTACTAATCAACACCTCCCCCAATAATGTCAACTACTGCTCCTATGAAATGACATATCTTATCTTATAGTTGCATTACTTAGTGGATTATTTTCACTTGAATGACCTGTTGTCACCTCAAAAGTTAACTCAGGTCGAAAAATTAGGGAGATAGTAAGTCTGTGGTTAAGCATACGCGCTTTGGAGTCAAGCTATTTGGCTTTACATCTGACTTTGTACCACTTCCTAGCTGTGTAACCATGGGTGAGTTAGCTAACTTCTGTCAGCCTCAATTTTCTCATTTGAAAATGGGGATTTCAACAGTACTTACCTCAGGGGGTTATCTTGAAGATTAAATGAAATAATATATCTAAATTACTCAGGCTCAGTGCTTGGCAAGTAGGGAGAATTCAAAAAAGTTAGTCATTATTTTTATTTTGGTTACTATTTTGCCAAAGTCCTTTCAATAGAGATGGCTCAAGTGCTCCTTCTCTGATAGATTTAGTGAGGTGTTTGGTAAGTAAATTCATATCTGTCCATTGGGGGTGAAGGCTGGTGATTTCATCCTTGGTCCAGATATTCAGTTACTTGCCTGCCGGAGCCGTTCAAGACTCAGAATGTTTTCCACCTGCAGCACGCCTCGAGTGTACTTCTCAATGTACGTCTCCCCATCTGACGTGCCTTCGTTTTCACTCCTTGCTGCCAGGAGAGCCAGCGTTTCCCGGTCCTCTATCTCCTCAGTTGCCTAAAAGGACAGGAAGGAAGTGACAATACTTTGATGTTAACAATGTTTTCATCCAAAGTGTGGTGAGAAAACATTTTAGAAGTCTGGAGAATGAACACATTTCTCCATTATTTAGATATTGATATTTTTTAAAGTAGCATATATATATATATATGTATTTTTTTTTGAGACAGAGTTTCGCTCTTGTTGCCCAGGCTGGAGTGCAATGGCGCGATCTCGGCTCACTGCAACCTCTGCCTCCCGGGTTCAAGCGATTCTCCTGCCTCAGCCTTCCTGAGTAGCTGGGATTACAGGCATGCGCCACCACGCCCGGCTAATTTTGTATGTTTAGTAGAGACAGGGTTTCTCCATGTTGGTCAGGCTGGTCTCGAACTCCTGATCTCAGGTGATCCACCTGCCTCAGCCTCTCAAAGTGCTGGGATTACAGGCACGAGCCACTGCACCTGGCCTAAAGTAGCGTATATTTTACCTTTGGTATATTGGATACTATTTCATAGGTTACACCACAGGAATAAAATATATTTTTCAGGGATATTCTCCTCTTCAAACTCTGCGTGAAACTCTAGAAGAAAAAAAAAAGCTGGATTAAGCTATGTGACAAATGTAAGTTATTTTGTATTTTACAAATTGTAAAAGCATTACAAGTTACTATGTTTTTGACATGCATAATACTCAGCATAACAGAAAAAACTGAAGCTAAGAATCCCTGTCTCCAATCCCAAGGGATACTAATGTCGAGCTGTTAGTTGGGAATTTGACTACAGAATCTGCAGCATGTTCAGGAGTTCTGTGGTTGCTTCTCTCTCCCATCTGCTGCCTTCCTGTGGTCTCTCCGGGGCTTAATCAGTCTTTCCTGAGATGGCTGGAACAACACTGGAGAGGATCAGTTTCACTGACAGCACCTCTCAGATGGGATCCGTCAAAGCAGTAGGATAGGGATTTGTTTGGAGTCTGCCTTTTGTCCTGGTTTTGTCATTCACCTGCTTGGACCTGGCACTTAATCTCTCAGCCTCAGTTTTTCTACTTTTCAAACAGTGAAATATCACAGCTCCACTGCCTGGTAGGATTACACCTCTCCAGTCAGTCAAGGTGAAAATGCCCTTACTGGATGACATTGACCTCTGCTATCCTAATGCCCACTACCTTGGATAAATGAGAATCAGACTATAACTTGGCAAGGATGGTCATGTTTTGCACATCCCCTACATTAGCACCAAAAAACACGGCTTTGTGATAGAGAGAGGGAAAAAACTTTGAGCTCAGAGCCAGAATGGCAGAATCAGGCCCCATTATTACCTGTTTGTTGTAAATATTGGCTGCAATCCGTTTTCGTAATACTAACTCCATAGCAGCAGGGTGGCTGAGTTGAACTGTGGTTTTCACGATTAGGTAAATCCTTTCATTCTGCGGTGTGACCCTATTCAAGTGAACAGAATCATGCACTGAGGAATCCCAAGAGGCTGTAGCTGAAACCTAGGAGTTGGGGAATGATGAGGAGATGGAAACAAGACACAAGTCAGATGTAGCAGTTTTACAGGACATACAAGAGAAAGAAAATAAATTCAACTCACTGTAATCAAATAGATTTCTTTCCTCACCTTTTTTAAACAGCAACACAAATGTTCTACTTTTTAAAGTCCCCGGTCTTTTTCCCCAAAGCAAACCATAGCAGTTTAGTGGGAAAGCAGGCCCACAAGGCTTGTGTGCTAATCTGAAGCCTTTTAAGAGAAACTTGGGGGTTAATTACCTCATCATCACTGTGCTTTATGATGGGTAGGTAGAAAAACTGGCTGCCATGCTCCTTGGGCAGGATGGAGTTCACACCGGATGCATGGGGGCCAACAAGCTGCTCATTGGCACTGAGGTCATCCGCTAACCACATCAGGAGCACAGAAAAAAACAGGAGAGGGGAAAGTCAGTTTTTAAGCAAACACCAAAAATTTAAATATATGCTTTTTACAGTTGACGTTTACACATAACATGTTTTTATTTTTTCTTTCATTCCTTATCCTGCAGTTGAAATAGAGACTCCAAGACTCACAACAGCTTTTTTTCTTTTTTAAAAAATCATGTTTAATAGAGATGATGTCTTACTATGTTGTCCAGTCTGGTCTTGAACTCCTAGGCTCAATGAATCTTCCTGCCTTGGCTTCCCAACTTGCTGGGATTACTGGGGTGAGGCACTGTACTTGGCTTTTTTTTTTTTTTTTTTTGAGACAAGGTCTTGCTCTGTTGCTGATGCTTTGAGTGCATGGCTTGATCATAGCTCACTGCAGCCTTGAACTTCTGGGCTCAAGAGATCCTCCCGCCTCAGCCTCCTGAGTAGCTAGTACTACAGGTACACACCACTATGCCTGGCTAATTTGTAAAATTTTTTGTAGAGATGAGTCCAGCTTTGTTGCCCAGGCTGGTCTCCAACTCCTGGACTCAAGCAGTCCTCCTGCATTGGCCTCCAAAAGCCCTGGGATTACAGGCATGTGCTCATCGTGCCCCACAGCTTTTATTCTTTTTTGTTTTTATTGAGATGGAGTCTCGCTCTGTAGCCCAGGCTGGAGTGCAGTGGTGTGATCTTGGCTCACTGCAACCTCTGCCTCCCAAGTCCAAGCGATTTTCCTGCCTCAGCCTCCCGAGCAGCTGGGATTACAGGTGTGCACCACCATGCCCAGGTAGTTTTTGTATTTTTAGTACAGACAGGGTTTCACCGCGTTGGCCAGGATGGTCTCAATCTCTTGACCTCGTGATCCACTCGCCTCGGCCTCCCAAAGTGCTGGGATTACAGGCGTGAGCCAACGCACCCGGCTGCTTTTATTGTTTAAAAATACAATAGGAGCCAAAAAGTTGCCTTGTGAGTCTCCTATAAGATGGAATGAATATATTCTATTGTTGTCCTAGGTACAAATATATTCATTAAACACACCTTGGAGGCTGAGCGTGGTGGCTCACGCCTGTAATACCAGAACTTTGGGAGGCCGAGCTGGGTGGATCACGAGGTCAGGAGTGCAAGACAAGCCTGGCCAAGATGGTGAAACCCCGTCTCTATTAAAAATACAAAAATTGGCCAGGCATGGTTGTGGGTGCCTGTAATCTCAGCTACTTGGGAGGCTGAGGTAGAAAATTGCTTGAACCCGGGAGGCGGAGTTTACAGTGAGCTGAGATCATGCCACTGTACTCCAGCCTGGGTGACAGAATGAGACTCTGTCTCAAACAAAACAAAACAAAACAAAACAAATCTTAGAATTTTGCTGCTTTCTGAGGTCAATTCCTCCTGTTAACTGTTAGGTTTGTTGTCCTACTTAATAACTTACTATAAATTAGAGATTTTAGCAGTGAAATTATCAATTTAGAATCAAAGTTCTGAGCACTTGGGAGAAATATGAAGATTATCTTCTTCCAACATCCTATCCAATATGGGGTTTGCCCCTCACAAATCTCTGTAAATGGCCAACTAGTCTTTGTTTATATACCTCCCATGACAGGGAACTCACTATCTTATGAGGCATACATTCAATATTTAGGTTTTTTTAAAAAAAAAAAAATTCTTCACATAAAGAGCCAAAGCCACCCTCCCTGTATCTTCCATCCATTATTTTGGGATTCCTTCTAGAACAGAGGTTTTCAGGCTGTGTTTTGAGGAGCCCTAGGGCCCTGCCAAAGGATCTACCAGGATCCTTCCCACTGCAAACTCAGCAACTCTGCTGTTTTCTACACATGGGGTTCGAGTTAATATTTCATTTAGAAAAGGATTGTTCTGCTAAAGCACATTGGAAACCATTGTTCTAGACTTGCCCAGGTTCCATCTAATTGCAATACGAAGGAGAACCCTTAAGGCAGGGTTACAGTGTGATCATTTCTGCCATCAAAACTATTTGAGGAGAGTTAAAGGCAGTAGTCAGAAATGCAGATTCATAGGCCCTTGCCAAGCCTAAAGACTCAGAATCCCTAGGGGTGATTACTTTCCAGGGTAGTTTCTATGTCCACTGTTTCAGAGCAACTGCACTAATGCTCTTGCATGCAGTTCTTAATCACCCTATGTGCTCTTTTTTTGATTATCCACATATCATGCTTATATACATTTAATGAGAACAAAAATGTCACCTCATTTGGCACATGAATGATTAGAAGAGTGATTTAAGGATCAAAATAATGTGAATCTGAATAGATTACAAACCTTAATTAAATACAATAATCCCTGTGACTTTTTAAGTGTCTACTTACCATTCAAATCGAGGAAGAGAACTGGTATGTGGGTTTCCATTCCAGGAGGTGGGATCCTAAATTTAATAATGACATTTAATCATAACAAAATATGTATTTTACATCTTGTTAGCTGATAAAACACCACAGAGCTGTGGAAGCAAAGAGAACCATGGTGGAGATGCAGTTTCCACTAATGAAATACTTTCATATTTCTTGACTTCCCTGCAGACATAAATCATGGGAATTATATGACTTATATAAAAGAACTTCCAGTTATATGAGTTACATGTAATTAATTGAAACAAAGATTATTTTAAGCCTTTCTAAAAATAATTCCCATGAGAGGTAAAGGGAAGGGGGGATGTTGTTAGGGTGGTAACGGGACAGGATCAGAGCCTAGAGGAAGTAAACAAAAGCTCAAAGCTCAAAGGACAGAATGAAAGATGTGTGAAAGGAGGGAGGGTTGTGTACAGAAGAGACCAAGCAGTGTTTTATCAAAAACTGGCCCAGGGACGGGAGTGATGGCTCATGCCTGTAATCCCAGCACTTTGGGGAGGCAAAGGCAGGAGGATGGTTTGAGGACAGGAGTTCAAGACCAGCCTGGGCAACACAGGGAGACTTTGTCTTATAAAAAAAACAAAAAAACACTAGCTGGGTGTGGTGGCACAGGCCTGTGGTCCCAGCTACTTGGGAGGTGGGAGGATGGCTTGAACCTGGGAGATCGAGGTTGCAGTGCACCAAGATCGTGCCACTGGTACTCCAGCCCGGGAAACAGAGCGAGACCCTGTCTCAAAAAAACAAAAAAACAAACCAAAAAACCCAACTTGCCCAGCTGCATCAGAACCACCTCAGAGGCCTCTTAAAGTGAAGAGTCCCTTTAGAAATGCAAATTCTTATTTAAAAAAATAAAAAAAGAAGAGTCGTGGGTCATTCCTTTCTCTTCTGAATCAAAATAACTAGGGATGACACCCAGGCCTACATGTTACAAACACTCAAGATGATCTGAAGTTTGAAAACACTTTACACGAGACAGACTGAAGTAAGGAGACGAACTGTCTAGAGAGGGCTTTGAGGGCCAGAACAAGATTGGGGTGAGTAGGCTGTCTATAAGAAGTGGCTGGCAGAATTACTGCAAGAGACCTACAGGATTCCAGCACAACAGCAGGAACTGCAGGGAGAAACATCAGGTTATAAATTATGTGCCTGCAGATTCAGAGTTTCTAGTTTCAGAAAACAGACCACGAAACTGATTACTTTTCCATTTATCATTAGAGATGCAGGTATTGTCACTAATGTTTCTATGCCTGTTCAAAAAAGACTATCTGGGCATGTACATTGTGTTCAAAAGGAATCTGATTTCTCTTAAATGCCCTGGATATATTACAATAAAAATGAGAATGAGAATAAGCAGCAGCAGCAGCAGCTAGGATTTAACAAATGGGTATTAAAGGTATTTTATACACATTACAATATACAAGATAATATTATCATATGTAAGGTATTTTATATACATTATCTCTAATTCTCACAATACCACCAAAAAAATAGCTCCACTAATATATTTTCTGCCCTCTTCAAATACTTTCCAGCCAAGATAAAAGAGCTTCTGGAGATCAGGGAATAATGTCCAAGTTGCTTATGCAGAGGAATAGAGGAGTGTGGTATGTGATTCCTGGCCAGGTAATCAATGCTCTCTGGCTTCCTGTGGGAGAAAGTTGGCTTCAGTGGGGAAGGAAAAAAGGGATGGAAGCACTAGAGATGAGTGGACATTCCCTAAGCAGTTCAGCTGGTTGGCATTTTCTGTGACAATCCTGGAAAGTCTCTCGCACGGCTCTTGCCACAGGTGACCTGTACCATCTCCCCAGGTCTGCACAGAAGGGAGGGCAGCCTTACCAGTCGGCAGGTGCCCCAGGAATCCCACTGCCTGGGGCCGGCACCAGCACAGCATTCCTTTCCTCAGTCAGCCCTACCCACTGCTCCACAAGCTGGGCTTCCCGCTCCACATCGTCCTCTGTTTTCTCTGCAGAAAAAAATGAGGGGATCAATGCCAACAAGAGAGAAAGTATGACTTCTCAGTTTACAACGAATACATTTCGGCCTGGGCAACATAGTGAGACCCCATCTCTACCAAAAAAAAAACAAAAAACAAAAAACAATAGTTGAGCAGGGTGGTGGCATGCATGCCTGTAGTCCCAGATATTCAGGCAGCTGAGGTGGGAAGATCACTTGAGCCTGGGAGGTCAAGGCTACAGTGAGCTATCATCACGTTACTGTACCAAAGCCTGGGCAACAGACAAGAGACCCTGTCTCAAAAAAACAAGCAAACAAAAACAATAAACAGATTTCATTCAGTGCTATCTATAAGTGGCTTAACCATCCACTATGTCCCTAAAATGGATTCGAGTCTTTGAAGTTCAAGCAAGAGCATGCATAGGGAGCTGAGAGGGGCTGTGACACCAGTTTAAGGAACTGTAAGCCAGAAATAGCAGAAAGAGCATTAGAACAGCAATTACGAGACTTAGGTTATTTTACTGGTTCTGTAATTTGGGGAAGTTATCCAACAGATGAGTCTCCCTAACCTGTCAAACAGGGATAAAAGAAGTCATGTCTACTTCATGTACTTGCTGGAAGGATCAAATGAAATACGGATGTGACACTGCTTTATAGAACTATACATGATGTTACAAAGACAGGATTAAAACACACCATAGGCTGGGCATGGTGGCTCACGGCTGTAACCCCAGCACTTTTGCGAGGCCGAGGTGGGCGGATCTCCTGAGGTCAGGAGTTCAAAACCAGCCTGACCAATATGGTAAAACCCTGTCTCCACTAAAAATACAAAAATTAGCCGGGCGTGGTGGTGGGCGCCTGTAGTCCCAGCTACTCAGGAGGCTGAGGCAGGAGAATTGCTTGAACCCGGGAGGAGAAGGTTGCAGTGAGCCAAGATCATGCCACTGCACTCCAGCCTGGGCGACAGAGGGAGACTCCATCTCAAAAATAAAAATAAAAAAATAAAAAACCCACCATATACCTTACTCTGTAAAATCACCTTTATCTTCCTCGAGGCTTATCATGAAAGGGATTTTATCTGATATACTTTGAAATCCTCTTATTCATAATTCAACTCTGGGGCTCCCTGGGTACAGTCAAAGTGAGTTTTCATTAGCAGCCTGAGCACACCCACAAGGCGACATCACATGTTGAGCCAAGATGTTTTTCTGAGGGAGACTTTCTGCTAGCTTCTACATGAAATGGATTAACATGCATGATGTGTGTGTTCTTTGCTGCAGAACCAACCACTGTGAGTGGACCATGATGTCTGGATGAGAGACTAAGGATTTTAAGTGCATATTTCTACTCTAGAATCCAAGTGGCCACTGCTGGCATAAGCAAGCTGCACCCTTGGAGCTGAGTGGCAGTGAATGGAGTTGCAGGGGCCACCCTGAACCAGCGGAGTGCATGGCAATGGCCCAACAGTGGATAGGTGCTGACCTGCTAAGTGGTTTGGTTTCAGAAGTGACCCTTCAACTGCTGTATGTCCTAGGTCCTGGTGCCTAAAGTACCTTGTATTGACATACTGGTATTGATCACATTTGTGTTCATCAAAACAAAACCTGAATTTGACATTTAATGTCACAGTTTTATGAGATAACTCTGAGTTTTATGAAAACTTATTACTTTCAAATTTGGAGGCTTCTTAAACCAACAATGTATAATATGATTGACTAATGTCTATAATTGTTACAAGTTCACAAAACTAAACAGGGTGGGTGCAGTGGCTAACACCTGCAATTCCAGCAGTTTGGGAGGCTGAAGTGGGAGGATCACTTGAGTCTGGGAGTTTGAGACCAGCCTGGGCAACAAAGTGAGACCCCATCTACAAAACATTTAAAAATTAGCCAGGTGTGGTAGCTTCTGCCAGTAGTCTCAGCTACTCAAGAGGCTGAGGCAGGAGGATCTCTTGAGGCCAGGAGTTAGAGGCTGCAGTGAGATATGATCCTGCCACTGCACTCCAGCTTGGGTGACAGAGTGAGACCCTGTCTTAAAACAACAACAACAATAACAACAACAACAAAAATAAGATACTACTGTCCAGTTAGGGGAAGAAAACAACCTACTGCCATTGTGTAAAAGTGAAAAAGCTACTCCCCAAAAAAGAGTTTGATCTCACATACCTGTTTTATTGCTGACTTTTTTTATCTGTTCATCCAAGTATTCTCGTCGTTTAATGAGTGCATCTGACCACCTCTCCCTTACGCAGTTTAAGTCTTCTTCCTAACATCAGGGAGGGAAAATATTTTCCTGTAGACTGCACAGACAACGATTTCTTTCTTTCTTTTTTTAAAAGATGTTTAACTAGGAAATTTTTCATTAGGAAAAGTTATTGAACATTGCTGTGTGATTAATATGCAAGAAAGCAGAGAGGCCTCAGTAACACTGCATGTTGATCAAGGATGCTGTTACCCAGAAATCGGAGCCCCTGGATCTCCAAAAGGATAATTATACTTAAAAGCGAGACAAGCTCAAACTATACCAGCTGTCAGATTTTTTTTACGATGAGTGTATGTATATTTAAATCGTAGCTATTCATTGCAGGATTTGTGATCCCAAACAGAAGGACAGCATGAACAGAGCCCATACCGAGTAACAACAAATGGAATGGAAAATGACAGGCATTTTCATAGCTCATAGTTCAGTGGTCTGATAACAGATTTTCTGAAATGCAAAGAGTAGGTCAGCAGAGAACTTTTCAAACTTGCCACAAACATTTTACTTCCAACCACCACCATGAGGCTAACCAAAAATCTCCCATGCAAACCCAACATGCAGTCAGCCATGCTTTAAGAAATCCCCTAGGCAGCCATTGGACTGCACTGTGAAAAACGTGCCAGGAAGCGCACAAACAGCCGCAGGACGTTAGTCAATGGCATTGCTGAGATTCAAGGGGATACTGATATTTCTCTTAAAGGTTTTTCTTCGTGGAATTATGAGTAGGGAAAGAAAATCCATCAATTCTATTAAAAATGCTCTTTGACTTGCCTAATTCTAGTTTAAGACTTAAGACGTTACATCAAGAATAGATCCCTTGGACCTCTGAAACTTTACCAACAGTGTACCCACATTTTTTTTTTCCCCGAAACAGAGTTTCGCTCTTGTCACCCAGGCTGGAGTGCAGTGGCACAATCTCGGCTCACTGCAACCTCTGCCTCCTTGGTTTAAGCGATTCTCCTGCCTCAGCCTCCCGAGTAGCTGGGATTATAGGCATGCGCCACCACGCCCAGCTAATTTTTGTATTTTTAGTAGAGATGGGGTTTCACCATGTTGGCCAGGCTGGTCTCGAACTCCTGACCTCGTGATCCGCCCGCCTCGGCCTCCCAAAGTGCTGGGATTACAGGCGTGAGCCACCGCGCCCAGCCACTGTACCCACATTTTACATGTAGGAAGGCACACTGGGAAAATATCCTTTGAAGATGTGTGTGGAGAATCCGTACAAAGACTGGGAACCAAACCCAGAAAGCTTCATCTTGGTTTGCTGCTTTGACCATTTCTACATAACCCCACACTCCATGATATCAGGCCAGTCAGTGCTGGCTAGGTACAATCTCAATTTGCACATCTATATATTTTTTCTAGATTTCCAACCATAAAAAGCTGAGATTTAAATTCTATAGGTTATGGAGAACTAAGTGTGACCCAAATGAGAGAAGAAAGCTGGCTAAACAAAACACAATTATGTGCATAAAATGTCTCCAATTTTCCAATTCAGCAAAAGTCTTGTAAAGTAAACTGGCATATTACAACACTATTAGCTCTTGGATGTAAGGAGCAGAATGCACTTTAGCATGGGAAAGATAACAGTCTATCTAAAAGATTATGGATGGATAACTGCAATATTTTAAGATCATCCATTTTTAAAATTAATTAATTAGTTAATTAATTTGTGGGAGACAGGAGTTTTATTATTACTCAAATCAGTCTCCAGATCATCCATTTTAATACAGTGATAATGATCTTGCTTAGCAATAAGCCAGTAAATCGAGATGGCATAGCAAAAAGGCAATATTTAGTTATAAATTTTGAACTGACAAGGCATCTATAGAAATAATATTGTGTTTGAATACATATAAAGCAAATCAAAAGCAAGTGAAAAACTGCATATTCTCGCTCTAGGGCCCTCCTTCCTCCTGCCTGGCGTCTACTTTGCGAATGCTGGCAATTAGCAGTAGCTGTGCCCCATGCCACAGGATTGACAGCAGTAGCAATACCTGATAACTATCCATATCATCACCATCCTCATCATCTCTCTGGTAGGAAAAAATAAACACAAAGGACAAGCATTTTGTTTTTCAAACCGCATACAGGGAAAATAATTATTTAAGCTTAACACACATTAAAATGGACAGGTCACATAACATAAGCAAAATAAAACACTAAATTGAATCTCAAAAAAGGTAAAATGGATTTAATGCACTTGTCTATAAAGAATTTTTCACATAAAGAGTCACTGAAACATAAAAACTTGGCTGGGCTCATGCCTGTAATCCCAACACTTTGGGAGGCTGAGGCAGGAGGATCTCTTGAAGCTAGAAGTTCAAGACCTGCCTGGGCAACATAGCAAGACCCCATCTGTACAAAAAATTTTTAAAAATTAGCTGGATTTGGTAGTGTGCACCTGTATTCCCAGCTACTTGGGAGACTAAAGTGGGAGGATCACTTGAGCAGAGGAGATGGAGACTGCAGTGAGCTCTGATTACACCACTCCACCTCAGCCTGGGCAACAGAGCAAGACCTTGTCTCCAAAAAATAAAATAAAATAAAAATAAGAAATCTCTTAGCTGGAGATAGGAACCAACATAATTGGGCTAGGCCTTATACCACTGTCATACAGACAGCTGATATGTATTTTGGGGTAGACTATTTGACTGAGATTTGAGATAGGCTTAGGAAGACAGAATGGCTAAACTACAGGGAAGATTCTCTTGCCCAATCTCAGTTTGAGCAATGAGGCAACTAAGCCTTAAAGGATGAAATGATTTAACGTTAGGACCACGCAGATAATGGCAGGTCAGAACCGTAAGCCATGTCTGAGGTCTCCAACCTCAGCCGTCTTCCCTGATGCAATCATCCCAGGGGAAAGCTGGGGCAACCTCAGGCTATATACATACAAGGGTCTGTACTACACTGTTGAAATAAAAACAACAGCATACTATTTGGAATATAGGGATTGGTCAGTACTCTCTATTGACCATAACAATCACTTGAAAGAATCATAACTGTCCCAAACACAGGGCAACATTGTAAAATAAATAAATAAAGTAACAATTTTTGCAAAAACATTTGGCAAAACAAAGTAATCACGTTGAAAACAAAAGGGTCTTGGTTGAAAAAAATTTTCCTTAGAAACGAGAACCTAGAATCCCTTAATTTAGATTTATGACTAAAAAGTGCTTTAAGAATATAGTCAAAATTATTTTCATATATACTTCAAAATGAACTGCTTTTTTTTTTTTAGTTTGATAACCACCATTATCAGTTATATGACTAACTTATTAAATGTAATCCTAATCCTGAAGTAATTTATCTTGAACTAATGCTTCCTATTCCTGTAAAAGAACAAATGGCTCTAATTTATCATAACTTTTTAAACTACGGAGGTAGTTCTATTAACTGAAAACTGGCCTAAGCATTCATGACGTAAAATTGTTGCAAAATCAGCATATTGTGCATTGGTTTCAGCCACTGCATGAGAATAATTTTTTTTTTTTTTTGCATCAGAGTAATTCTAAAACACTGTGTCAACAACAAAAACACGTAACAGACGTGACCTGGAACATGGCAGCAAAGAAAAAAAGAAGCCTTTAAAATAGTTACAGTTCCAATTTTAAGCACTATGCTCTTAGAGAGCACATAGCACTGGGGAAAGGCTAATATTTTAAAGTTTACAATTTGACAAAAATCAGTTTTAACTCAGAGGTAGAGCTGTTTTTAAAAAAATGCTAATAGTTGCTGGGTGTGGTGGCTCACACGTGTAATCCCAGTACTTTGGGAGGACCAGGCAGGCGGATCATTTGACGTGAGGAATGCGAGACCAGCCTGGCCAACATGGTGACCCGTCTCTACTAAAAATACAAAAATTAGCTGGGTGTGGTGGTGCGGGCCTGTAATCCCAGCTATTCGGGAGGCTGAGGCAGGAGAATCGCTTGAACCAGGGAGATGGAGGGTGCAGTGAGCCGAGATCGTGCCACTGCACTCTGGACAGAGAGAGACTCTGTCTCAAAAAATAAAAATAAAAAAAAAGTACTGAGCGCGGTGGCTCACGCCTGTAATCCCAGCACTTTGGGAGGTCGAGGCGGGTGGATCATGAGGTCAGGAGTTCAAGGCCAGCCTGGCCAACATGATGAAACCCCTATCTCTACTAAAAATACAAAAATTAGACAAGCGCATTGGCAGGTGCCTGTAATCCCAGCTACTCTGGAGACTGAGGCAGGAGAATCACTTGAACCCAGGAGGCAGAGGTTACAGTGAGCCAAGATTGCAGCACTGTACTCCAGCCCAGGCGACAGTGAGACTCAGAAAAAAAAAAAAAAAAAAAAAGCAGCAAATAGTTGATCCTTGGAATGTTCTTCAAATGAGAACATTTAGTTAGTTGATGACCCATATACTTATACTGCAGGTCACGGTTTGGAGCACACAGCCAATGTTTTTATTGAACACCAGAGATTTATTAAGCCACAAAATTTTATTGTGGACAGGGACCTCAGAGGATTATTAAGTCTACTTCATCATTTTGGAGAAAAGGGGAACTCAAAGTTTAAATTATCCAGCCAAGATAACCACTTAGTAAAGCTCAACTAGACTTAAGAACCCAGGTTTCCTGACTCCAAGTCTAGTGTTCTCTTTCGACCGTGCAGCCACGTAGAAGTTGATGGCTAAGTGAAGGACTGAACTGCTATGAGAATACCTACAATCCCATTTTCTGCTCCACGGGCTGCACACACACAAGGAAAAGTCTGGTGGAGAGCCCACCAAACCACAGCAGCCCTGTCCTTGCACCTACACTCATACTCTGAATGAAGTGTGGACAGATGTTCCGAGCTAGAGGGAATTTTGGGCTTGAAGAGGGAAGGCAGTGTCTGACAAAGCTATTACTGCCTTGAAGTTCAATAGTCTGTGCACTGACTTTCAGCTTTCAGAAGAGATTTTGCCTGAAAGCCAGGAAGCCAAAAGGAAACTAAGATAGAAGAAAAAACATCCTCAAGATTGGCTGGGCTTAGACTCAGACTCCACAGAGAAATGTTTTCTCCTTGGCACGATAGGGAGAGTGCTCCCAATCACATATGGCGGTGAGGCAGGCAGATTTAACAGTGATTCTTCCCAGTTCCCAATTCACATCTGGTAGTAAACTGGGGACTCAATGAAGCACATGCATTTTTTTTTAGGCTACTAGGGGCCAAGATCCTAATTTTATTTTTTTTGAGACAGTCTTCCTCTGTCACCCAGGCCATAGTGCAGTGGCATGATCTTGGCTCACTTGCAGCCTCTGCCTCTTGGGTTCAAATGATTGTCACGCCTCAGCCTCCTGAATAGCTGAGACAACAGTCATGCGCCACGACACCTGGCTAATTTTCTGTATTTTTAGTAGAGACGGGGTTTCGCCATGTTAGTCAGGTTGGTCTTGAACTCCTGGGCTCAAGTGATCCTCCCACCTCAGCCTCCCAAAGTGCTGGGATTATAGGCATGAGCAACCGCGCCTGGCCAAGTTCCTAATTTTAGAGATTCTTTTCATGGAGTACTGAATAGTTCTGACTGATAATATGATCAATTCTTAGAGGTTTTCATCTTTTTATTTTTAAAATGAGAATATAATGTTTAGATGAAGATTTAATGAACAAAAATGATCAAAAGGATAAATTTTAACAAAAAAAGAAGTAAAGCTTTCAAAGAGCTGGTTTATTATGACAGTGTATAAAAATAATTTTACACTATAAATAAAAGTGGCCAGGCGCGGTGGCTCACGTCTGCAATCCCTGCACTTTGGGAGGCTGAGGCAGGAGGATCACTTGAGTCCAGGAATTTGAGACCAGTGTGGGCAACAGAATGACACACCCTTCTCTACAAAAAATAAAAGAATCAGCTGGGCGTGGTGATGTGTGCTTGTAGTCCCAGCTACTTAGGAAGCTAAGGTGGGAGGACTGTTTGAGCCCAGGAGGTCAAGGCTGTAGTAAGCCATGATCACACCACTGTACTCCAACCTGGGCAACAAAGCAAAACCCTATCTTTAAAAAATAAAAAACACACACACACACACACACAAAACCCAAAAAGTGGATCAGGTCAGGCAGTAATGCCAAAGATATAACATATTTTGGGCCAGATATAAAATAAAATCTGCCTAAAGTAAACGACTACTACAGCATTAGGATGTGTGTGTTTATAAATAAAATTATTATTAATCGACACTAAGCAAACAGATTTTAAAGCTAGAAAAAAGGCAATGGATGGAAATGTGAACTGGGGGAAGATCTACGGTTAAGGCAAGGAGTTCTGTTATATTCGCAAAGAGGTCCCCATTGGACATCATTAAGTGCCTTATTTCTGCATTAACCAAGCTTTGTTAAATACTATTTCAAGTCTGCTTGTCTTACCTGGTAACTGTCCAGCCCTCTCTGGAGTTTGGTGGACCTGGCAGTTACACAGCCGATGGATACTGACAGGATGGCTTCAACCATAAGTGGCAGTGTCCCTGAATGCTGCACAGGTTTCACCGTGACTTGCACTCTACGGGAATGACCCTGAAGAGGGTGGAGAGGGGTATGGGTACCAGGAATGATAATGAAGAGGAACGGGATAAAGAAGTGGAAAAGGATTAGAGAACAAAGATACAAATAGTTAGAAAATCCCCAGAAACAATGTGTAAGAGTGGAACAGAGAGAAAACATTAAAAAAAAACCCAAAACAAACTCAGTACCTGTCTAAGTTGAAAGATGCCTCCTGTGTTGACGTCTTTTGCCTGATGAAGTTCCACTGCAGCATACTCCCCTAACTCATTCAATTCTAATATGGAGATCCACATTTCTATTCTTCGCGTTACTTCATTCCACCTGCAGAAACACATTCCAACAAGCCAGAGCGTCATCATCCAGGGACACTGTCAGTAATAGTAATAAGCCACCATTCACTGAGCACTTACTAGGTGCTAGGTAGGCACTGTGCCATGTATCTCATATAAGTTACTTCCTTATTTAACTCTCAAAACCACCCTGTGATACTGTTTCTTTTTATTTATTTTACTGAGGTAGACTGAAATGTCCACATCTTGAGTATAGAGCTCGATGAGTTTTGAGAAATGCACATATGAGTGTAACCTGCCCTATCACCTCAGAAAGTTTGCTCATACCCGTTCCCATTCAATCCCCACACTCCTGTAGCAACTGTGTAACTCTCACAGATTAGTTTTGCCTGTCCTAGAACTCCAAATAAATGGAATCACACATTATGTATTCTTGTGTCTGGCTTCTTTCATTCAGCATAATGTTTCTGAGATTCATCCATATGGATATAAACAGTCTTTTTCTTTTTTAATGCAGAGTAATACTTTATTTATGAATAATACCAATTTATCCCCATTCACTCACTGAAGGATATTTGGGTTATTTGCAATTTGGGGATACCATGAATAACACTGCCATGAACATCGTATAGGCTGGGTGTGGTGGCTCACGCTTGTAATTCCAGCACTTTGGAAGGCCAAGGCAGGTGGATCACCTGAGGTCAGGAGTTCGAGACCAGCCTGGTCAACATGGCGAAACCCTGTCTACTAAAAATACAAAAAAAAAAAAAAATTATCCAGGCATGGTAGCACACGCCTATAAGCCCAGCTACTCAGGAGGCTGAGGCAGGAGAATCATTTGAATGCAGGAGGTGGAGGTTGCAGTGAGCTAAGATCGCACCACTGCACACTCCAGCCTGGGAGACAGAGCAAGACTCTATCTCAAAAAAAAAAAAAAGAACATTGTGTACAATTCTATTTGTGGACTTACATTTTCATTTATCCTGGGTAAATACCCATGAGTGGGATTCCTGGGTCATAAAAGAGGCAAATGATCAACTTGATAAGAAACTGCCAGTCTTCCCCCAGATTGCAGCTTGTGTATTCATTTTCGTAGTGGTCTTTTGATGAGCACATGCTTTTAATTTTGATTAAGTCCAACTTAAACAATTTTTTCTTCCATGGTTAGCACTTTCTGTGGCCTGAGAATATGTGACTATCTCAAAAATCCTGTGTTCTTCTGTAGGCATTATAGTTTAAGCTTTTGTATTTAAGGTTATGTATGATTCATCTCAAATTAATTTTTGTATATGGTGTGAAGTAAAGAACAAGGGTGATTTTTCTCCACATAGAGATGTAGTTGTTTCAGTCTCATTTGTTGATAGGACATATCATTCCCCATTGAATTTCATTGGTGCCTGGTAGTTTCTTTCATCATTCTCATTTTACAAAGGAGGAAACAGGCTCAGAGAAGTTAAATAACTTGTCCAAAATAACGGCAGCAGTCCCAGATTTAAAAGCCTGTCTTCTTTTTTCTCTTTCTTTCTTTTTTTTTTTTTTTGAGACGGAGTCTCACTCTACTGCCCAGGCTGGAGCGCAGTGGCACAATCTTGGCTCACTGAAACCTCCACCTCCCGGGTTCAAGAGATTCTCCTGCCTCAGCCTCCTGAGTAGCTGGGATTACAGGCGCGTGCCACCACGCCTGGCTAATTTTTGTATTTTTAGTAGAGATATGGTTTCACCATGTTGGTCAGGCTGGTCTCGAACTCCTGACCTCAGGATCCGTCCGCCTTGGCCTCCCAAAGTGCTGGATTATAGGCACGAGCCACCGCACCTGGCCATTCTTTTTTTTTTTTTTTTAAAATGATTTTATTTTTTTATAAGCAGCCTCCTAGGCCAGAGTAGGTTCAGAGACTCTGCTCAAGTCCTAGTCTTGACCTTGTATCTAAAGTTCACAGCCAAGTACAAACCTGTCATGCAGTGTTCTTGTCTTAGCATGAAGAGAATCGACCTCCCAGATGGAGCTGCCATTTCCAGCACACCGGTGGCCCCACACTTCAATGGCCAGTGCTCCATCTGAAATGAACTCCAGAAATTCTTCTGTTACATTCACCACATAGTCCTGGGATAAGTGGGGGAAAGCACAAGAATTATGCTTAAAGGAGTCTGTGAAATTTCCTTTTGACCTTTCAACTGTTGTATTTATTTTAGAGTATATTAGCCTGATCTTGACCTTAAATCCATCTCTTCTGTTTTACAGAAAACCATAAAGAACCACAGAATGTTAGATCTGGAAAGAAAATTGGGAGGTAATTTAACTCAACCTGTTTCTTTTTTTTTTTCTTGAGACAGAGTCTTGCTCTGTCGCCCAGGCTGGAGTGCAGTGGTGCGATCTCCACTCACTACAAGCTCCACCTTTCAGGTTCACGCCATTCTCCTGCCTCAGCCTCCCGAGTAGCTGGGACTACAGGCGCCTACCACCACGCCCAGCTAGTTTTTTATATTTTTAGTAGAGACGGGGTTTCACCGTGTTAGCTACAATGGTCTCGATCTCCTGACCTCGTGATCCACCCGCCTTGGCCTCCCAAAGTGCTGGGATTACAGGCGTGAGCCACCATGCCCGGCCTCAACCTGTTTCTTGCATCAATAAAGAAAATGAAGAAAGCAAATTGTCCAAAGTCATACGGTTTGTTAGTTGCAAAGCTGAATCTACATTGTCTTACACTTGGTTCACTCTCAGTTCCACAGGACCTCTCTGATTTTCAGCTGGCATAGACTAACTCAATGAACTGTTCCTTGCCATGGCTTAGGAGAATAATAACAGAATTAAATTTTATATGGTTATCTTCATGATTTTATGCTCTTGCTCTTAAGCTTTACTACCCTATTTCCTCTTTCTAAAACACAAACAGACTGGGCAAGGTGACTCACGTCTGTAATCCCAGCACTTCGGGAGGCCAAGGCAGGAGGATAGCTGGAGCCCAGGAGATAGTGATCAGCCTGGGCAACAAAATGAGATCCTGTCTCTACAAAGTAAAAACTAGCCGGGTGTGGTGGTGCACGCCTGTAGTCCCAGCTACTCAGGAGGCTGAGGCAGGAGGATTACTTGAACCCAGGAGTTCGAGGCTGCAGTGAGCTGTGATTGTGCCACTGCATTCCAGCCTGGGCAACGGAGTGAGACATTGTCTTTAAAAATAAAAACAAACCCAAACAGATGATTGTAAGGAAATGAATACTGAACTGACTGAGATGGGTGGCAAATCACCCAGAAAAATGAAGTAGGCAACGAACCAAGCTAATTTTCTTTCCATTAGTCTCTCAGTGGAATCTCAGGTGAAGACATCGCTTGTGACTCTAATTTGCAGAAACAGTTGTGCTATATTTACTTAACCATATAGTATCTGCTTTTTAGTCTATTTTATTTGAAGATAGACCCAGAATTTAAGAAGAAAAAGAAACTTCATGACAATCTATACATTTTAGAGATGAAAAAACTCCAAGATCACAAGAGATCCAAAAAACTCCAAGATCACAAGAACCCAGAAGCTCTGGGACTAGCATTTATTAAAACAGCTGTTAACCAGGACACAGTTAAAATTCAGATTTCATCTTTCTAAACAAGCAGCTTTGTGGATTCAAAGAAAGATGGGGAATATTTAAAAGAATATTCAGAGAACAACAATAAAAAATGATTAATAAAGATTTTGAGGAACAGACTTGTTGAATACAGATAAATGTAGGCTATTTGTTTTCAGAAAAAGAAAAACTTGACAGCCCTTACCTATGTGAAATTTTATAGGTGGTGATATGGATTAGTTTTCTAAGTGTAGAACCAGAAAGAATAAGCATGATTTGCAAAAGAAGGGGTCTTGAGTATCTGTGAAGGGTTGTCTAAGGAAAAACAAAACTACAGACAGGATGGAGCTGGTCTTTCAGAAACGACTTGTCAGCAGTCCTTGTGAAAGCCAGGAAGAGTATATGACGTCTCAAAGGAGATCCAACCACATTCACCACAAATTCACCTTTCCTTTTTTATAGTTTCTCATATAACTTACGAGAAAATCTATATGAAACATATCATATCACTCATATGATACATTAGAATGTAATGCTATATTCATAAGAATCAGATGTATAGCAACTTACATGTTAAGATGTGCAAATTCTGAAATATGTATAATATGATCCCACTTTTGTATACCATTTTTAAAGAACTTATGTGTGCATGATGTAAAAGGGTGTATGTACATATGTTATGACACACATATAAAAGATGTAGAGCATAGAAAGTAGTTTAATGAAATACGTAGCAACCTGTCATTGGTGGTTTCTATCTTTGGGGAACAAGACTGTTGGTAGAGATCTTTTAGATTTTATTTTAAATATTTCTAAACTATTTGCATTTATAATGAGGTACATTTTTGAGGTTAAAACATCTAATAAACATATTATACTTAAAACAAATGCTTGTGGGGACAACTGATTGTTGAACTGCACCAATTTCTGCTGCTTCCTACACAGCTCATTTGGTAACAGCATTTGTACCTTACAGTGGGAGAAGGTCACTGTGTACTGGGCATCCTTGGACTGTGGTGAAGGCACCTCGGGGTCCACCACCGGGGCAGCCACCGTAGACTCACACTGGTCCCAGAATGTGTATTGACAGAAGACAAAATTTGAGAGGTTTAAGGGCAGCCCTGTTGCTTCTTTAATTTTTACCTGAAGAGATAAACAATACAAATAAAACTCCAATAAACACTAAACATTCTTTTATTTCAGCTACCTCAAATTTAACAGTAAGAAATGAAATAAATTGGTCATCCATTTGACATCTGAAAATATTATTATCTGACACTGTGACACTAAGGGTTGTATCAATAATGAAATCTGTACCACAGTTCTGTAACTATAGTGTATAAACTTGGCAACAAATACACACATTCCTGCAAAAGCTTCCTAATGACTGAGATGCAACCTTTAATAGAAAAACATAATTCACTAAGCAACATACACTTCTTGCATGTCAAATACATAGATACTTTTGAAATTTGATGCAACTGTCATCAGAAAGTGTGCTATATTTCTGAAAACAAAGTACTGTCCACCATTGTATCTGCTGTTACAAAATTCAACTTTTACTACCCTGGATGAAAAACTCTCATAAGATTTTTTGTAAAATGGTTTTGCATGAAAAAGGTCACTTATATGAGCCTCCCATCACTGTCCTCTCACCCGACATGTCAGCTTTTTGACTCGGTGAATGATTTCCCCGCTGCTGTCCATGACTTCAAGGCTCCCACTTTCACTGGAATTCTCCGAAGAGTCATCCTCCACCACACGCTCTGGAACAGCTCCTGTAACACGCATCACTTCCACGTGGAGACGCCCTGCAACCTGGGTCAAGGAACCAGAGCATCTTAGAGTGAACAGACATCCTGTGGGCAACCTCGACCCAAGACAGACGTGCCTTCTACAGTGAACCTGGAGAGGGGCTCTGCAGCTGCTGCTTGATCGTCTTCAGCAACGGGAGCCCTGCTATCACCAGAGCAGTCCATTCCACCACTTGCCCCTGTGATCATCCTGCCTTAGTGTGAGCCAAATTTGCCTCCCTGCAACTTGCCTTCTGGAGTCATCCTCAAATGTATCCTTCCACAGGACAGCCCAGGAATAGCTTAAAGGTAGCTCTCACATTTTACTTGGAGTCATCTAGTGTCCATGTTTGTTTGTTTTTTTTTCCAAGATGGAGTCTTGCTCTGTCATCCAGGCTGGAGTGCAGTGGCATGATCTCAGTTTGCTGTAACCTCTGCCTCCTGGGTTCAAGCGATTCTCCTGCCTCAGCCTTCTGAGTAGTTGGGATTACAGACGCGTGCCACCATGCCCAACTAATTTTTCTTTTTTTTGAGACGACGTCTAGCTCTGTTGCCCAGGCTGGAGTGCAGTGGCGTGATCTCGGCTCACTGCAACCTCCGCCTCCTGGGTTCAAGCGGTTCTCCTGCCTCAGCTTCCCAAGTAGCTGGGATTGCAGGTGCCTGCCACCATGCCCAGCTAATTTTTGTATTTTTAGTAGAGATGGGGTTTCACTGTGTTGGCCAGGCTGGTCTCGAACTCCTGACCTCATGATCCACCCACTTCGGCCTCCCAAAGTGCTGGGATTACAAGCATAAGCCACCGTGTCTGGCCAATTTTTGTATTTTTAGTAAAGACGGACTTTCACCGTCTTGGCCAGGCTGGTCTCGAACTCCTGACCTCGTGATCTGCCTGCCTCGGCCTCCCAAAGTGCTGGGATTATAGGTGTGAGCCAACGTGCCTGGCTATCCATGTTTTTAAAAATATATTCACTCACATATTCATGTGAGTGAATATGAAATGCTTCATTCACTTATTCATTTGACCAAACAGCTAGCTCATGAAATACCAAAATAAAAACACAGGTTCTGCCATCAGGGAACTCACAGTAAAGGGAGGCAAGACAGAGAAGTAACTCACTAACAGGCCAGGCGTGGCGGCTCAAGCCTGTAATCACAGCACTTTCGGAGGCCGAGGCGGGTGGATCATCTGAGGTTAGGAGTTCAAGACCAGCCTGGTCAACATGATGAAACCCTGTCTCTACTAAAAATACAAAATAATAAAAAAAAAATTAGCCAGGCATGGTGGGTCACACCTGTAGTCCCAGCTACTTGGGAGGCTGTGGCAGGACTGCTTGAACCCGGGAGGCGGAGGTTGAAGTGAGCCGAGATCGCACCACTGCACTCTAACCTGGGTAACAGAGTGAGACTCGGTCTCAAACAACAACAACAACAACAACAGCAACAAAACTCACTAATAACAGCACAGAATAGTTGTTATAATAGATATATGTGCAAGTTGTTATGGGATAAACTTATCCACTAACAAATATTTACCAAGAACTAACTGTGCCAGGAACTGTGCTATGCGCTGTGCATCTAATAGCAAACCAAATTGACAAGGTTCCTGGGCTGGCGCAGCTTTTATTCTCTTGAGAGTAGAGAACGGGTGTGTAACTCAGACTGGGGCTGGGAGCAGGATGAAGGAGGGCTCCATAAAGCAGTGCCATTAGATCTAATCCAGGAGGAACAGCATATTGAAAGCCACACAGATATGAGGAGTGTTACTTTAAACCTTTTTCATTAAAAGGTTTTAAGTTTTCTGTCATGGTGACTCTCTGGATAGGAGCCAATTTAACCGTGTTTCTCTTAAAGCTGGCTGCACAGAATCTAATTAGAGAAAAAGGATTATTCTAAAATTCGCATTCTTGGAGTGCTTTAATTGTCTTAATTATATTTCATAACATAGTTTCAGGTTGTAATGACTGTGGCTGTCATTACACGTGTACAAGGTGACACATGTTCTGGTAGTACTGCTATCATCCTAAATAGGGAAGGTTATTTTTTTTTTTTTGCATTTTATTTTTTTATTTTTTTATTTTTTTTATAGTCATTATTATTATTTTTTTTAATTTTTATTTATTTATTATTATTATTATTATTATTATACTTTAGGTTTTATGGTACATGTGTGCAATGTGCAGGTAAGTTACATATGTATACATGTGCCATGCTGGTGCGCTGCACCCACCAACTCGTCATCTAGCATTAGGTATATCTCCCAATGCTATCCCTCCCCCCTCCCCCCACCCCACAACAGTCCCCAGAGTGTGATGTTCCCCTTCCTGTGTCCATGTGTTCTCATTGTTCAATTCCCACCTATGAGTGAGAATATGCGGTGTTTGGTTTTTTGTTCTTGCGATAGTTTACTGAGAATGATGATTTCCAATTTCATCCATGTCCCTACAAAGGACGTGAACTCATCATTTTTTATGGCTGCATAGTATAGAAGGTTATTTTTAAAGGTAGATCAGATCCAATTTCCACACAGCAATTGGTACTGGTACCAAGGACCTACAAGAAATTACATGATGATATCTGAGAAGTAAGACAAATACGGAGGAAGTAGTAAGATGGGGGAAGAAAGAAAAGAAAAGAAAAGAAATCAGAAGATAGTTGTTCTTAAGCTTTCTTTTTTTTTTTTGAGACGGAGTTTCGCTCTTGTTGCCCAGGCTGGAGTGCAATGGCGCGATCTCAGCTCATAGCAACCTCCGCCTCCCGAGTTCAAGCCATTCTCCTGCCTCAGCCTCCTGAGTAGCTGGGATTACAGGCATGTGCCACCACGCCCAGCTAATTTTGTATTTTTAGTAGAGATGGGGTTTCTCCATGTTGGTCAGGCTGGTCTCGAACTCCGGACCTCAGGTGATCTGCCTGCCTCGGCCTCCCAAAGTGCTAGGATTAGGATTACAGGCGTGAGCCACCACGCCCGGCCAAGCTTTTTTTTTTTTTTTTTTTTTAAATGTTTTTCGATAATCTAATTCATTTTAATATAATTTCAGGGGGATTCATGGAATACTCAAAGCATACCACAGACTCCAAATTAAGAAGTCCTGAACTAGGGACTCAGCCACTGAATCACTCTGCCATGTTAACTGTGCTTTTTCTTTTTGAGACAGGGTCTTGCTCTGTTGTCCAGGCTGGGGTGCATTGGTATGATCATGGCTCACTGCAGCTTAGACCTACCTGGGCTTTGGTGATCCTCCCACCTCAGCCTCCTCAGTAGCTGGTGGGACTATAGGTGCTCATCACCATGCCTGGTTAATATTTTTTTTTGAGACAGAATCTCGCTCTGTCACCCAGGTTGGAATGTAGTGGTGTGATCCTGGCTCACTGCAACCTCCACCTCCCGGGTTCAAGCGATTCTCCTGCCTCAGCCTCCCGAGTAGCTGGGACTATAGGTGCGCACCACCAAGCTTGGCTAATTTTTTTGTATTTTTAGTAGAGACGGGGTTTCACCATATTGGCCAGGCTGTTCTTGAACTCCTGACCTTGTGATCCACCTGCCTCTGCCTCCCAAAGTGCAGGGATTACAGGCGTGAGCCACTGTGCCCTGCCCATGCCTGGTCAAGTTTTAAATTTCTTTTTTAGAGATGGGGTCTCACAATGTTGACCAGGCTGGTTTCAGACTCCTAACTGTGCCCATTTTTCCTATGGGAAAAAGCACTGTTAGGCACTGGTCCTCTGGAGCAGAATGTCCATGGGGTGTTTCCATAGTGGAGGGTGGGCTGTGCACTTACACCCCACAACCGGGAACCCGGGTCTATATCGCAGCTTCACTTTGGGCAGAATGGCATCTTATTCTTCACTTGCTCTAAGAATCACAAGAAATAAATAACCTGGTAGTTCAAGGTACATTTTCTGAAATATCTTATGCCTACCTAGGCCACTATATCTAAATAGCTGAAATACCAGAGTTTAAAAGGAGGGTAACAATGAGTCATTGAAGCCTGTTTTGTTTGAGTACTTTGGATTGTAAAATAATCCTCCTGAGTTGTATCTTACAAAGACCATTTAGGGGCCAGGAAGGAACTAGAGTATATTGCAAAGGTATGAGATTACCTTTAAAAAGAGAGAGCGATATGGGGCACAGAGCTGAATATGGTTTCCAAAATATTTCCCATTTGATTAAAACAAAGAAAAAACTTGTGACCTCCAAATATTAAATGTTATAATAATCTTTTAAGACTATGACTTGGGCCAGGCACGGTGGCTCATGCCCGTAATCCCAGCACTTTGGGAAGCCGAGGTGGGCGGATCACAAGGTCATGAGATCAAGACCATCCTGGCTAACACGGTGAAACCCCGTCTCTACTAAAAATACAAAAAATTAGCCGGGTATGGTGGTGGGCGCCTGTAGTCCCAGCTACTAGGGAGGCTGAGGCAGGAGAATGGCGTGAACCCGGAAGGCGGAGCTTGCAGTGAGCCGAGATCATGCCACTGCACTCCAGCCTGGGCGACAGAGCAAGACTCCGTCTCAAAAAACAAAACAAAACAAAAAAAACCATGACTTAATCCTCAAAGCTTCTAATATCGATTATTAGTAGAGAAAAAAGAATGCAGATCTTGACTATTTGCCTTAGTTTCTTGATCCACCTCAAGAACATAGCTTAAATAGAATGAAAAACAAAATAAAACAAAAAACTTGAACCACCATCGTTCTCCAAGGCTGGCCTGTGCTTACCTCCCCCTGCTGGCTTATGATAGGGACTGCATACTGAAGTTTCACATCACAGAAGAGGCATTCCAAGAATACATTCGCCACCCCGATGAGGTTGTGATTCTCTTGGGCTTCATAGAAAGGGTCACCTCGTTTCCCGTAGAGTCTCTTTGCCTGAGCAATAGGAGGAGCCAGTGAGTGGACGAATAAGAAACACAACATCAATTTAAATAATATTATTTAAAACTAGCATTTGAAAAAAAATTTAAAGAATCTATCCATTTAAACAGGAAGTAAAATTATAATGTCACATAAATAAAAACTAAATTAGCTGGGCATGGTGGCGCACGCCTGTGGTCCCACCTACTCAGGAGGCTGAGGCATGAGACTCGCTTGAACCCAGGAGACAGAGGTTTCAGTGAGCTGAGATCACACCACTCCAGCCTGAGTGACAGAGCGAGACTCTGTCTCCATTTAAAAAAAAAAAAAAAGAATTAGCCCATGGGAGGGGCCTGTTTGCAGAGGATTCCTCTTCAGTTCCTGCCTTGTCTTCCTTATCCACCTCACTTGCAGCTTTTTCATTTCATCCCCTTTGTTTTGCCTCATCTCCTTTGCCAAGTCTTCTTTTCCACTGCTAATGTCCAAAAAACGGATTATGCAAGCTTAAATTACTCTTAGTAATCTACCCGGCCACAATCACAGCTAGGGGTGCATGAACACACATTAATGAATGCGAAATCCACACTGGCTCCAGCCAAGCTGATTTTTCACGGCACCGATAAAATGGCATAAATTTACTTCATTCTACTTCTTTTCACTTGAAATGTAGTAAACATGAAGCCAAATAAGAATCTACTATATGTTTTCTTCATTTAGTTCCCATCTGGGGGGATCACGTGTTGTATTACTGATCCAACTTAGCACTTCTTTCAAAATCACTTGTACTTTATTTTCCTAATACAATGTCTAACATATCATGAGCACATCTCCGTGTGTGTGTGTGTGTGTGTGTGTGTTGCTAAATCGCTTATATTCTCTGTTTTTAACATAACAAAATCTCCATTACATTTAGTCTCTTTTACCTCAGGAACTTTTTCCTTCCATTCTTGGTAAAGGTCTCTCATGTCAATTAATTTATTCTCCAGCTTCTCAATGGTCCACACTTGGGTGCTCTTTCCTTTCCTCCTCACTTGGATAGCTGGTTCACTCACTATTGCACCTCTCTGTATAAGGAAGAAAAACAAAACAAACTCTGTTATAACTCCTTTTTCGATTGCTAAAGCAATATATATACAACAGTAACACAGTAAGTTTGCAAAACACATAAATGCATACAAAAGAAGATAAAATTCTACCACCTAGGAGGATAGCCTGGTTTATTTTCTATCTTCTATGTACACTCATGCAAACTTTTTAATTTTTATCACAATCAAGACCAAACAAAAGTATAACTTTATACCCCAATCCTCTCTCCAGTTTTGATATTGTGATCATTTTTCTTGTATTGTTAAATATTCTTCATAAGCATGTTTTTTTTTTTTTTTTTGAGATAGGGTCTTGCCCCATCACTCAAGCTGCAATGAAGTGGTATGATCTTAGCGCACTGCAGCCTTGACCTCCTGGCCTCAAGCAATCCTCCCACCTCAGCCTCCCAAGTAGCTGGGACTACAGGCACATGACACCATGACTAACTATTTTTTATTTTATTTTTTGTATAGATGGGGTTTTGTTATGTTGCCCGGGCTGGTCTTGAACTCCTGAACTCAAGCGATCTGCCCACCTTGGCCTGCCAAAGTGCTAGGATTACAGGCGTGAGCCACCAGGCCCAGCCATAACCATGATTTTTTAATGGCAGCATAGCAGTATCCATAGCATTTGGATCTACTATACATTTGACTAATTATTCTACTGTTTGACATCATGTCTGTTTCAAGTTTTTGCTATTATAAAGTCCACTATAAGCATCCTTGTATATAAATCTTTATAGACACTTCTATGACTATGGGCTTAGAATAAATTTCTCAAAGGGGAACTACTAGGTCAAAAGACTAAAACCCAGTAAGACTGATAAGATACTCCCTAACTCATTTTCTAGCTTGCTTGCTGGAAGAAAAAATGAATGGATGAAAAACAATTTTCTTACTTTTTTTAAATTTAGTTTTTCTTTTTTTTCTGAGTCACAGAAAAACAATTTTCTGGCTGGGCATGGTGGCTCATGCCTGTAATCCCAGCACTTTGGGAGGCCAAGGTGGGTGGATCACCTGAGGTCAGGAGTTCGAGACCAGCCTCACCAACATGGTGAAACCCTGCCTCTACTAAAAATACAAAATTAGCTGGGCGTGGTGGCACATGCCTGTAATCCCAGCTACTTGGGAGGCTGAGGCAGGACAAATCTCTTGAACCCGGGAGGCGGAGGTTGTAGTGAGCCGAGATCATGTCATTGCACTCCAGCCTGGGCAAAGAGTGAAACTCCGTCTCAAAAAACAATAACTGTTACGGGAAGTCAGGGACCCCGAACGGAGGGACTGGCTGGAACTGCGGCAGAGGAAGATGAATTGCGAAGATTTCATGGACGTTTATCAGTTCCCAAATAATACTTTTATAATTTCTTATGCCTGTCTTTACTTTAATCTCTTAATCCTATTATCTTCGTAAGCTGAGGATGTACGTCATTTCAGGACCACTGTGATAATTGTGTTAACTGTACAAACTGATTATAAAACGTGTGTTTGAACAATATGAAATCAGTGCACCTTGAAAAAGAACAGAATAACAGAGATTTTTAGGGAACAAGGGAAGACAACCATAAGGTCTGACTGCCTGCGGGGTCGGGCAAAAAGAGCCATATTTTTCTTCTTGCAGAGAGCCTATAAACAGACGTGCAAGTAGGAGATACATTGCTAAATTATTGTCCTAGCAAGAATATTAATATTAATACCCTGGGAAAGGAATGCATTCCTGGGGGGAGGTCTATAAATGGCCGCTCTGGGAATGTCTGTCTTACCCGGTTGAGATAAGCACTGAGATATGCCCTGGTCTCCTGCAGTACCCTCAGGCTTACTAGGGTGGGGAAAAACTCCATCCTGGTAAGTTTGTGGTCAGACTGGTTCTCTGCTCTCGAATCTTGTTTTCTGTTATTTAAGATGTTTATCAAGACAATATGGGCACCGCTGAACACAGACCCTTATCAGTGGTTCTGCTTTGCCCTTTGCCTTGTGATCTTTGTTGGACGCTTATCAGTGGTTCTGCTTTTGCCCTTGTCCTGTTCCGTCAGAAGCATGTGATCTTTGCTAGACTGGTATTAGTAGTTCTGCTTTTTGCTCTTTGAAGCATGTGATCTTTGTACCTACTCCCTGTTCTTACATCCCCTCCCCTTTTGAAACCCTCAATAAAAACTTGCTGGTTTTGAGGCTCAGGCGGGCATCACAGTCCTACCGATATGTGATGTCACCCCCAGCAGCCCAGCTGTAAAATTCCTCTCTTTGTACTCTCTCTCTTTATTTCTCAGCCGGCTGACACTTATGGAAAATAGAAAGAACCTATGTTGAAATATTGTGGGCGGGTTCCCCCGATAAACAACAACAACAAAAATGAAAAACAATTTTCTTCAAAGTTTCTCCCTACAGGAAAAATTTTTCAAGGTAAAATGACAGGAAACTCCCAAACGCTTGCAAAGAGTTCTGTGTATTTGAAGTCAGGTATCATAAAAAGTCTTCCTTTCTTGTAGAATTCACTCTTAAAAAGGTACCATAGCAGGCTGGGCACAGTGGCTCACGCCTGTAATCCTAGCACTTTGGGAGGCCGAGCAGGCGGAACATCTGAACCCAGGAGTTCAAGACTAGCCTGGCCAATATGGCAAAACCCTATCTCTACTAAAAACACAAAAATTAGCTGGGTGTGGTACTGCGCGCCTGTAATCCCAGCTACCCGGGAGGTTGAGGTAGGAGAATTGCTTGAACCCAGGAGGCGGAGATTGCAGTGAGCTGAGATCATGCCATTGCACTCCAGCCTGGGTGACAGAGCAAGACTCAGTATAAAAAAAGAAAAAAAAAAAAACAAAAAAACCCCAGGTACTATAGCCTACACGTATTCCCCCATTTCAGAAAGGGGCATTTACATGCCAAAAAAAGCAGGCAAAATACATGTTTCCAGTTTTATTGTTTTAAAGAAGGCATATAAATTAGGAAGTCCTTCAGCCACTAAAATTCTGTATATTCTGCTTATTACATATCTAAGAACATCATTTAAATAGCATTCTTACCCAATGAGGTATATAAAGAATGTCTTGAAAAAAATAAACATCTCTGGCTGATATCAGGATCTCCTCAGGCATGTTTCTGGGGTTTCAGTTTTAGATCCTGTTTTACAATATTTACTACTGCGCATCTTGCCCTCTCACTTGAGGGACATTCTTACCTTCCTATTGGCACTGAGGTTTGCAGCAGGGATCTGAAGAGTCACTTGGTAATCGGTGAGTTTGCTCATTTCCTCAGCCAGGAAGTTTGCTTCCCTCACCAAGGTGTTAGCTTTAACCAGCTGCTCTCGCAGTTTTGCCAGGCTTTGTCGGAAGAGTTCATCTCTGCAGTGTCACAGAAAAGGGAACGAGAAAATCTAAAAGAAAACTGCAATCCCATTTCTAAGTGAGCATCTTATTAGAAAACGGGAGAAAACTCCTCTCAGGCAGTATTTTTCAAACTATTTTACCAGACTACCTCATCCTTCCCTCTTGCCCACAGATGGGCTATCTGTTGAGAACTACTGATGGGGAGCAAATTGTTGAACGACTTAACTGAAAACCACGTTTTAAATTATGTAATATGTGAAAACGATCAGACTGTGATATGAGGATGCAAAAAACCAGTACAGGAATCTTTGGAAAAAACAAATGATGATTATGACTTGTGTGTGCTGAGGGAGGGTGGTGGGGCAGGGAGGGGTTGGCAGATGAGAGAAACCTGGAGTTAGGAGAAGAAAGTATTTTTCATGACTTCTGCAGTTGGCAAAAGGCATGCGATGGTAAGGTAGTTCTGCAGTAGCAGGAATTCTTCGTTTCAACTCTCTGTACATTACTTGCTGATAAAAAGCTTCTCTAATATCCCAGATTGGTCAAAACCCTCTTATATGTTCTCTCAGCCCCATGCCTTTAGCTTCCATAGCATTTGCCATAGTTAGAACTTTTCATTTTTACTCGTATAGTTATTTGTTTAATATCTGTCTCCTACTAGGCTGTTAAGTGCCCCCGGGGCAGGGATCATGTCTTTTTTTGCTTGCACTACCCTAGCTCCTGGCCAAGTCCATGACCCATTGTAGGATATTCAAAAAAGACCCACTGAATAAAGAAAAGAGTGCTTCTGTATTTCACATTTGAATCTGGGTTCTAAAGTCACTCCATCTAGCAATTGCTCTGTGCCATATATAACTTCTCTTTTCCACCATTTATATGCTGCAGGAAACTCTTACATCATAGAAAAATAATGAGCACAAAGCATCTAAATCTCTACTCCTCACTCATCACCTTAGAAATGACAGAGGATGCACGCTGTGAGGATGCTAATGTAAACAAAACAGTTTCTTAAAACCATATTACCAGCTGGGGGCAGTGGCTCACGGGTATAATCCCAACACTTTGGGAAGCTGAGGTGGGAGGATCACTTGAGGCCAGGAGTTCAAGACCAGCCTGGGCAACATAGCAAGACCTCATCTCTATTAAAAAAAAAGAAAAAAGATGATACCATTTTTCCAGTCACCCACGCTTAGATTTGTTCAGTCGGCTCAGTCTCTTCTCTTTTCTACAATGTCCAAAAAATAAGCCTATTGATTCTTCCTTTGAAGCATCTCCTAAGTCTCTCTGTGTTTTATCATATCCCTGGCTCAGGGCTCTTACACCCTTCTCAATAATCTCACAGCACCCAGGCTCTTCTTGCTCCACTGCAAGACAGTCCTTATCAAGCCCTGCCTTCCTCAGGCCATTCTTTGGCTCAAGGCCTTGCAGGGCTCCTCTTCTCCCATAAAATAAATCCCAAGCTCCGAGTCTGTACCCTCCCACCACCCCCACCTAATAGTTTTGAACTTAATTTTCCCTACTCTTCCATAAATCACCTTCTACACCAGTGGTCCCCAACCTTTTTGGCACCAGGGACTAGTTTCATGGAAGACAACTTTTCCATGGACCGAGGTTGGGGAAAGGGAGAGTTTTGGGATGACTCTAGTGCATTACATTTATTGTGTACTTTATTTCTATTATTATATTGTAATAGACAATGAAATAATGATACAGCTCACCATAATGTAGAATCAGTGGGAGCCCTGAGTTTGTTCTCCTGCAACTAGACAGTTCCATCTGGGGGTGTTGGTAGACAGTGATAGATCATCAGGCTTCAGACTCTTATAAGGAACATGCAACCTAGATCTCTCGCATGTACAGTTCATAATAGGGTTTGTGCTCCTATGAGAATCTAATGCCACTGCTGATCTGACAGGAGGTGGAGCTCAGGCAGTAATGCAAGCGATGGGGAGCAGCTGTAGACACAGATGAAGCTTCGCTTGCTGGCCCACTATTCACCTCCTGCTGTGCAGTCTGGTTCCTAACAGGTCACGGACCTGTACCAGTTTGTGGTCTGGGGATTGGGGACCCCTGTTCTAGACTACATGAAACAGTTCTTTTGCAGTCTCCCAAATACATCTTAATTCTCTTCCATTGCTTCTCATCTGTTCATGCCAATCTGCCCAGCCAAAATGTCCTTCTACTTTCTCTCTGCTGGTCAAACTCTACCTCTCAAATGCACTTGAAATCCTTCCTTCTCCCTGAAAATCTCTGTAGAAGACTCAGCTTCACTGAAGTCTCATCTTCCACTGAACAACCAACAAGCTTACTGTGCAGTCTGTTCACTTAGCGATTACATGCTTGCTTTTCACTTCAATACATTCACACAATCAATGCATACAATATTTACTAAATACCTACCAGGTGACCACATCATTCTAGGCACTAGGGATACTTCAAAGGATTCCCTGTCCCTTGCAACTCATTTTCCAGGGTAGGAGATAGAAAACAAACAAATAACTATTAATATATAATCATAATGTTTCCTATTGTTGAATGAAACTGTTCTTTAATTTACTATGATTTAATTTTTCCACAAGTTTATATCTTGTTTCATACTACATTCTAAGTGTACAAACAGAATAAACGACATCTGTGGCTTTCTTTGTAATTCTCACTAGCGTTTAAATATGCTTGATTCTCAACCCATCAACATTCATGTAAGTAAGAGTCCTTCATTATTTCACAGCCCATCAACATTTACTTAAGTAAGTGTTCTAGCTTCTTATATAACCACATACAGTTAATGACATCTTAATTTTATCCAGTGAAACTTGACAAAATCAATAATGCAACTATTCTTGTCTTTGAATGACATTCCCAAAATATCTCATCTTTTTTTTCTTCCTTCTTTCCTTCTCTCCCTCCCTTTTTCTTTCTTTCCTTCTCTCTCTCTCTTTTTCTTGGAGATAGGGTCTCCCTATGTTGCCCAGGCTGCAGTGCAGTGGCTATTCAGAGGCATGATCACAGTGCGCTACAGCTTGAAACTCCTGGACTCAGGTGATCCTCCTGCCTCAGCCTCTGGAGCAGCTGAGACTATAGGCATGTGCCACTGTACCCGACTTCTACACTTTTCCTTTCTTTTAAGAATTTAAGCCTCAAAGAAAATTAATCTGGAATTAAGGGAAATCAAAAAAATATTTTTAACTATTTAACTGAAAAACACTATGATTAAAAGCAAACCACCTTCTTTATCAGATACTTTTGTTTCTTAAAATTTAAATATTTTGACTTATTTTAGGTTCAGGGGTACATGCACAGGTTTGTTACACAGGTAAACTCATGACTAAGGGGTTTGATGTATGGATTATTTAATTACCCAGGTAGTAAGCATAGTACTTGGCAGTTTTTTTTTTTTTTTTTTCCCTGAGCCTCTCCCTCCTCCTCCCACAGGCCCCAATGTCTGTTGTTCCCCTCTTTCTGTCCATCGGTTCCCATGATTTAGCTCTCACTTATTAGTGAGAACACATGATATCTGGTTTTCTGTTCCTGCATTCGTTTTCTAAGAATGATGGCCTCCAGTTCCATCCATGTTCTTGCAAAGGACATGATCTTGTTGTTTTTCATGGCTGCATAGTATTCCATGGTATACATGTACCACGTTTTCTTTATCCAGTCTATCATTGGACATTTAGGTTGATTCCATGTCTTTCCTATTGTGAATAGTGCTGCAATGAATATACATGTGCATGTGTCTTTATGGTAGAACAACTTATATTTCTTTGGGTATATACCAAATAGTGAGATGGCTGGGTGAAATGATAGTTCTGTTTTCAGCTCTTTAAAAAATTGCCACATTGCTTTCCACAATGACTGAATTAATTTACGCTCTCACCAACAGTGTATAAGGGTTCCCTTTTCTTTGCAACTTTGCCAGAATCTGTTATTTTTTGACTTTTTAATAATAGCCATTCTGACTTGTGTGAGATGGTATCTCACTGTGGTTTTGATTTGCATTTCCCTAATCATCGGTGATACTGAACACTTTTTAATATGCTTTGTTGGCTACATGTATGCGTCCTTTTGAAGACACTTTTGTTTTTATCTTTTACATTGTTTAGTAAATAGAAAGGATATCAATGGGTACAATTAAATCAGTTACCCTCAACAGCGAGCTGTTGCTTGGCGTAAAGCCACCAGCTCACAGTAAATGTGTAAAAGGCAGCTCTTCGGAAAAAAGACCATCTGGTAACTTTTGTCTGTTCCTTCCAGGTACAATAAAGTATAAAAAGTAACATAACACCCGGTGCAGTGGCTCACACCTATAATCCCAGCACTTTGGGAGGCTGAGGCGGGCGGATCACCTGAGGTCAGGGGTTCAAGACCAGCCTGGCCAACATGGTGAAACCCCATCTCTACTAAAAATACAAAAATTAGCCAGGTATGGTGGTGGGCACCTGTAATCCCAGCTACGTGGGAGGCTGAGGTAGGAGAATCGCTTGAACCTAGGAGGCGGAGGTTGCAGTGAGCGGATATCATGCCATTGCACTCCAGCCTTGCACTCTAGCCTGGGCGAGAAGAGTGAAACTCCATCTCAGAAAGAAGAGTAATATAAGTATGATAGATCTTCCTATTTCAGTATCCAGACAGATGAGCAGGTAGCTCCTGGGGAAAATATAATTGACTCTCTTCTCTTTATTTAACATTAACAAGTGCATGACTGTTGCGAGCCTTGCACTGCAGGGCAAGGTTCTCTTTTCTCCTCTTGGGAGTCATCTTTCCCGGGTGTGGCCTGTGCTCTGCATCTCATTGCTAGTGAGAGCTGCAGTGTGTGTGTGAGTTACAGGAAGAGCTCTAGAGTCAGACTGCCATGGCTCTGATCCCATCGCCCAACTTACCAGCTAACTGACCATCTGGGTAAATCATTTAACCTCTCAGCCTAGTTTCCTTATGTGTAAAGGCAGTAGCAGTTGTGAGGATTAGAGGAATACAGGAACAGCAATTAGTACCTGGTACATGGTATAAATGGTCTATAGATGTAAGGTGCTGCCTTTTTTTTTTTTTTTTTTTTTTTGAGATGGAGTCTTGCTCTGTTGCCCAGGCTGGAGTGCAGTGGCATGATCTCAGCTCACTGCAAGCTCCGCCTTCCAGGTTCACGCCATTCTCCTGCCTCAGTCTCCCGAGTAGCTGGGACTATAGGTGCCTACCACCACGCCTGGCTAATTTTTGTATTTTTAGTACAGATGGGGTTTCACCTTGTTAGCCAGGATGGTCTCGATCTCCTGACCTCGTGATCCACCCACCTTGGCCTCCCAAAGTGCTGGGATTACAGGCATGAGCTACCGTGCCCGGCTTTTTTTTTTAATTTTTATTTTTTGAGACAGTCTTGCTCTGTCACCCAGGCTAGAGTGCAGTGGCGCAATCTCAGATCACTGCAACCTCCGCCTCCCGGGTTCAAGCAATTCTTCTGCCTCAACCTCCCGAGTAGCTGGGATTATAGGCGCCCGCCATCGCACCTGGCTTATTTTTGTATTTTTAGTAGAGACGGGGTTTCACCATCTTGGCCAGGCTGGTCTTGAACTCCTGACCTCATGATCCACCCACCTCAGCCTCCCAAAGTGCTGGGATTATAGGCGTGAGCCACCGCACCCAGCCACGTGCTGCTTTTATTACTACTATTAATTATTATCATAACACAGGTGTTATTAGGAGACTGCAGAGAGACCTGGGTTCAAACTCTGTTTTTTTCACTTACTAGATGGTTGATTAAGGCAGGATATTTAAACTGATTGCCTGACCTATAAGACAGGGATAATAGTTCCTATGGCATACTGCTGCTGGGATGTTAAATAAAAGACTGGACTATGGCAAGAACACAACTGAAGTCTTCAATAAACTATTGTCCTTATTATGGTAGTGGTGATTATTATTATTACCATTTCCTCCACTGTAGGGTCCAGCCCTACTGGGTCTGTGGATTTTTCTCCTTGTGTGTGGAGACAAGAGATCGTAGAAATAAAGACACAAGACAAAGAGATAGAAGAAAAGACAGCTGGGCCCGGGGGACCACTACCTAGACGCAGAAACCGGTAGTGGCCCCGAATGCCTGGCTGCACTGTTATCTATTGGACACAAGAAAAGGGGGCAGGGGAAGGAGTGTGAGCCATCACCAATGATAGGTAAGGTCACGCAAGTCATGTGTCCACTGGACAAGGGGCCCTTCCCTGTTTGGCAGCCAAGGCAGAGACAGAGAGAGGACAGCTTACGCCATTATTTCTTCTATGTATTTCAAAGACTTTTAGTACTTTCACTAATCCTGTTACTGCTATCTAGAAGGCAGAGCCAGGCGTACAGGGTGGAACATGAAAGCAGACCAGGAGAGTGACCACTGAAGCACAGCATCACAAGGAGACGGTTAGGCCTCCGGATGGCTGTGGGCGGGCCTGACTCATGTCAGGCCTTCCACAAGAGGTGGTGGAGCAGAATCTTCTCTAACTCCCCTGGGAAAAGGGAGACTCCCTTTCCTGGTCTGCTAAGTAACGAGTGCCTTCCCCAGGCACTGACGCTACTGCTAGACCAAGGCCCGCTAGGTAATGGGCGCCTTCTCAGGCACTGGCCTTACCACTAGACCAGGGAGTCCTCTAGTGGCCCTGTCCGGGCGTAACAGAGGGCTTACACTCTTGTCTTCTGGTCACTTCTCACCATGTCCCTTCAGCTCCTATCTCTGTATGGCCTGGTTTTTCCTAGGTGATAACTGTAGAACAAAGATTATTATAATATTGGAATAAAGAGTAATGCTACAAACTAATGATTAATGATATTAATATATAATCATATCTATAATCTATTTCTAGTATAACTATTCTTATTCTATATATTTTCTTTATTATACTGGAACAGCTTGTGCCCTTGGTCTCTTGCCTTGGCACCTGGGTGGCTTGCTGCCCACACTCTACCACTCTCTTCTTTGAGAGTTCTGATATAAATGTTTTAAAGTCATAAATCTTTTTATTTCAGTCAGATTCTTTTTTTTTTTTTTTGAGACAAATCTCACTCTTGTCACCCACGCTGGAGTGCAATGATGCGATCTTGGCTCACTGTTACCTTCGCCTCCTGGGTTCAAGCAATTCTCCTGCCTCAGCCTCCCAAGTAGCTGGGATTACAGGCTCCTGCTACCATAAGCAGCTATTTTTTTCTTCTGTATTTTTAGTAGAGACAGGGTTTCACCATGCTGGCCAGGCTGGTCTCGAACTCCTGACCTCAGGCGATCCGCCCACCTTGGCCTCCCAAAGTGCTGGGATTACAGGCCTGAGCCACCACACCTGGCCTGAGTCAGGTCAGGTCCTTTCTGTCACCCAGGCTGGAGTGTGGTGGCACGATCGCAGCTCACTAAAGCCTTGATCTCTGGGGCTCAAGTGACCCTCCCTCCTTAGCCTCCCAAGTAGCTGGGATTATAGGCATGAGCCACCATACCAGGCTAATTTTTTATTTTTTGTAGAGACAAGGTCTCGCTATGTTGCTCAGGCTGGTCTTAAACTCTTGGGCTCAAGCGATCCTCCCAGTGACCTTATAGGCATGCACCACCACGCCTGGGTAATTTTTACTTTTTGTAGAGACAAGGTCTCGCTATGTTGTCTAGGCTGGTTTCAAACTCCTGGGCTCAAGTGATCCTCCCGCCTCAGCTTCCCAAAGTGCTAGGATTACAGGTGTAAGCCACTGCACCCAGCTATAAATCTTAAACTTTCACATTTAGTAGATTAATCAGCACTGAAGTTGTATTTAAATAGATTCAAAAGTATGAGAAATAAGAAAAAAATGCTTTCGTGTTAAAGAAATTATTCAAACTTTCTAGATTTCAATACATACCTGTCTAACCCTTGCAACTTGGCACCATTTTTACTGAAGGGTAAAGGGTTTGGGGGTAGGAGGGGTCTTTAACAGCTAACATTATAGTAAACACACTTAGGGTGGACAATATCTGTGAAAGGAAAAGCTAATTGGCAATATCACATATGGGATTAAGAGTTGTCTTGTTGCTAGGTTTGTCCCTGACATGTCTTACAAACCCGTCCCTCAAAGACCCACGGCCTTGGGGCCTTGACTCTTCTTACCTCTCTTCTGCCCACTGGGTCACCTTCTGCTGTGCTGTCTGGCTGCTGTAGGCCAGGCGGTCGGGGCCGCTGCTCTGCGGCTGCCTGTCGGGGGACAGCTGCTGGCGGAGTTGCTCCAGTTCCCGCTCATACATGAGCCGCTGCTCCTCTAGGGCACTTCTCTTTTCTTCTAGGTATTGTTTCTCCAGGACCTGAACCACATTTTGAACTGGGTCTAGTGAGCCAAGAGACAAGGCAGGGTGTCTTAGTGGCAGCTAAAACAAGCATTCATGCCAGGCACTGCAGCCCTGTGGGAGCTTCCTCTAGCAAGGTATCTAGCCAGCCAATAAGCTTTTTGTGAGAGGCCTGAGGGGCCACATCAGGGAAATCCTCTCAAATTCCTTGTTACAGACATTGCAGATAAATGCCCTTTATAAGTATACATTCTCCACATCCTCTATGCTACTTTCTTCAATTTGATGAGCTCATCCTAACGTTTAGATAAATCATTAACCTACTACCAGCAGATGGGGGAAGAGAGGGGAATGTGATCTTATCCACTGGGAAGAAAAACTTCACGAAATCTAGGACAACTCCAAACACAGAAGCACATAAGATTTGATCTTTCTTTATGGTAATTCATTTCTATGTCCATTTAATATCAGTTTTGGTATATGACAAAGATTGACTTTCACCACAAATCTTATTACTCTTGAATTTCTCTAAGTGGGAGGAAACTTACAGATCACAGCACATGTTTGAAAATATTGCTTAAGGATATGGTCTGGCAATTTCTCAGACTAGTATCTAAAAGGACAATTCACTTGCAAAAATAATAAAAACCTGTTTCTAACATCTCACGTGTACAGACACAGAGCTCACGACCATGCACATGGGTGAAAAGGTATAGATGTACTAACAGATCTTGCTCCAATGAGCTACCATGATGGTTGTGGTATAGGTAAATCCTAATGGGCTGGGCAGGACATCAACTTGGTAATGACCAATGAGCTGGATACTGTGGAGAAAGATCAAGGCTCTGGTCACATGTACAAATGGAGAAAGTTACTGACATCACTAAGTGAGGACAGTGTAGGGAAGGAGAATGTTAGACAATCTTAATAGTAGAACAAGAAAATCATCATCACATTAATATTTCCCAGAACTACATTGGACTGAGAGATGCATTCTCAGACCAGTCTGGGACATGATTTTCTCCTTGTACATTCACACATTTGCCTGCTATTCAGTGCCATTTATGCTGTATTCCCACACATTGGCACTCAGTTTAATTTCCAGAAAAGAAGCTGAAAATTAAAGTGACTCACGAGGAATTTTTATATTACCTGATGATTGCTATTGACTGATTTTTCCAAGATACCCTACCAACTTGTAAAATACACATGTAAATTGTACTAATTTTCTATATTAGTATTAAGAGAAAAAGATAGCATGTTAGCTTCAAACAATAAAGTTAAATAATTCAAAACGAAAAGAATCAATTTTTTTAAAATCACAAGAAAAGCTCAGTATAGGTAAGTTGTTTTAATAAAAATGACAACCACAATGGCAACAATAACTCTACTAGCTCCTGGCTACATCTCAGGTAGAAATTCTATCTGCTTTGCATGCATCACCTCATGGAAGCTTTGCAACAAGCCTAAGTCTGGACATCATCCCGATTTTAAAAATGAGGAAACTGGAGCTCAAAAAGGCTAAACAGCTGATCTACGTCACGTGGCTACAAAGTGACAGGGTCAGGTTTTGAACTCAGATAACTAACTAATTGGCTGGGGTAGGACATTCACTTGGTAATAAACTGATGTGGTACTCTTACCCCCAATGTTTTGCTTACAATTAGTATTCTGTGAAAGAGTGATACTTTTAAAAAAGATACTGTTTTATTGATATAAAATTCTAAAATTCAGCATGTTTTCAAAGAAGCAAAATAGTTTTCTTTGTAGAGTCCTGACATGAGTCCCTAAAATATATCGCTTTTTTTTTTTTGAGACGGAGCCTTGCTCTGTTGCCCAGGCTGGAGTGCAGTGGCGCGATCTTGGCTCACTGCAAGCTCCGCCTCCCAGGTTCAAGCCATTCTCCTGCCTCAGCCTCCCCAGTAGCTGGGACTACAGGCGCCCACCACCACGTCTGGCTAATTTTTTGTATTTTTAGTAGAGATGGGGTTTCACCATGTTAGCCAAGATGGTCTCAATCTCCTGACCTCATGACCTAAAATATATCACTTAAAAAGCTGATGGAAAATAAACTGGGGGCCAGGCGTCGTGGCTCACGCCTGTAATCCCAGCATTTCGGGAAGCTGAGGTGGGCGATCACTTGAGGTCAGGAGTTCGAGATCTGCCTGGCTAACATGGTGAGACCCTATCTCTACTAAAAACACAAAAACTAGTCCAGCGTGGTGGCATGCGCCTGCAGTCCCAGCTACTTGGGAGGCTGAGGCAGGAGAATTGCTTAACCCAGAGGCGGAGGTTGCAGTGAGCTGAGATTGTGTCACTGCACTCCAGCCTGGGGGACAGAGTAAGACTCCATCTCAAAAAAAGAAAGAAAAGAAAATAAACTGGGGGAAAAAACCCAAACCAAAAAACAAACAAAAAATCTTATGCAAACGTAGATCCTGGGTGGGTAAAACATTATCTATATAATAACAACCTATGTATTCCTAAGCATCAAACTTCTGACAAACTCCTGTAACTTCTAAAAAAACATGAGAAATATGGTAAAAAAATTTTGAGTGCATCTGAAGACACTTTAAATGTAAGCTCTAGAGAAGAAAAGTTCTTTCAGAATTAAAAAAATATATACACATATTTCTCAAACAGTATATAGGCTCTGGGTTTAAAAAAGAAAGGACAGGGTGCTACAGTACTTGCCATCCATTTATATTTAGATGGAGCCCAACTGTCCTAACAGTGTTTATAAATCTTTTCCAGAGAAGCTGGAAAACACACCATTTTATAAAACTGCATTATAGGGTTTTTGCTACGAGATACTGAATAAGATATATAATCCACATTTCCATTGTCAGTCAGTAGTGCAGAAACACACATGATCCCAAATGACTGAGGCAGAGGGGATCTCACCCCAAGGTTCCATGCTGACACAGGCCACGTGAGTGAGGCTATTTGAAACTGCACCAGCGGCTGTCATGACACAGCACTACCACTACTCACCAGGCGTGATGAGTGGCCACAAATCGAAGTGCAAATACAGAAGAGAGAGCAACTCAATCCGTCCTTCCTCTGAGACTCCCACAGTGGAGTCTTGTAAGCCCCATTCCCGAACTCTCAGATCCGCCCTCACCACACACAGCTGTGGTGGAGGTCTAGGGACTGGGTTTTTGTTTAGCCTCTGATCCCTAACATTAGTCTGGAAACACCTTTCTCACGGACATCTTTGATGATATTTTCTTTTCAAATCAATTAACCAGTTTCAAGTCTTTACCCCACACACAGCATATTTGAAAACAGACCATCCAAATCAGCAAGTCAATCTGACTCTATGATGTGGCCCAGGACAGAAGCCAAAGATTATTCAGTCCTTTCTCAAAATACCAACCAAATATCAAGAGATTGTCCACAGGTTTATTTTTCCTATCATTTTCCTTCTCTTGAATAAACTGTTTTAAATAGTGAGCCAGATGCCCAAAGCCAAGATCTCAAAGAGGTAAGTATTTTAGGAAAAAAGAAAGGACCACGTTTACTTTGGGCATAGCACTTTCTCGTCCTCATTAGTTTTTTCTTTACTTAGTAGGTAACTATGCAATGAGCTCAAACCGACCCATCATCCCAAGAATGGAAAAGAAAAAATGGCGGTGGTAGTGGTGCTGGTAGCGGGGTATTTATATGAGAAAGAGAATTAGAATTAATTAACACCAAAATGTCTAACAAACTGAATTGAGGGGAAATAGATCTTTGGAGAAAAAAAGAACTATTTGATCCCAGATGGAACAAACTGGCACTATGCATGACCCTTTGTCAGCCCCTTAACTGTTATTTTTAAAATGTTTTGTAGAGATGAAGTCTCACTATGTTGCCCAGGCTGGTCTCGAACTCCTGGCCTCAAGCAATCCTCCCACTTTGGCTTCCCAAAGTGCCGGGATTACAGGAGAGAGCCATTGCGCTTGGCAAAGTTGCTCTTTCTTTAGAGCTGCCATTGACATTGAAAAAAGAGATGATTCTTATTTTGTCTGACTCCTATTTCAAACCCTTGGGAAGAAGGCATTATTGTCCACAAATACTAGGTTTCTTTTTACTTTTAATTCAAATGAATTGGGTTTTAGATCAGTATTTACTCTAGAAACTAAAAAATACATTATTCTTACCTATTACTGGGATGATGTAGGTGAATATATATCTGGAAGTACTACTGACCTGAATTGCTCCGCTGTCAACAGCAATAAAGCCATCAATAACAGCAGTAATAATACCAATAATACTTTTCAGTGCTGTTGCACACATACAGAAGAATAGCTGCTGTTAGAGTTTAACCAAAATCTGGGAGGCAAATGGAATTGGGAGGTGGGGTGTGTGTGTGTGTGTATGTGTTGGGGGTGGGGTGTTCATAATTGAAAAGGAACATTCCTCAATGAAGAATACAGAACACCTTCATCAGCCAGAAAACTCCAGCTTCTTCCCAATCATGTTAGTTAGATTTTTGCCAAAGCATGGAGCATGAGCATCAATCAGCAGCACTGCTAAAAACTAGCCAAGCTCCTTCATGCCAATGCCAATCAGTTAAAAACCTTTATCCCAGTGTTTGTGAAGGAGCTTCGTCTGAAACCACATGAGAGGAAAGAGGATCTTCAAATAAGACCACCAAGGGGATGACCACCAGGCAGACAGGCTTATTATCGGGAAGCCACCTAGCAGTAGAGGGGAATCACAGTGAACACCGTCCAGCCACCAGCACATCAGCACTTGCATCAGAGACTATGTGTATGCCCCAGAGGGAAGCTCCACTGGAACTGGGTAAAGGATGGGGTAGGGGGAAACATGATTTTTTTTTTTTTTTTTTGTGATGAAGTCTTGCTCTGTCACCCAGGCCGAAGTGCAGTGGTGCGATCTCAGCTCTAAATGCGGCCTCCACCTCCCAGGTTCAGGTGGTGCTCCTGTCTCAGCCTCCTGAATAGCTGAGACTACAGGCATACTTCACCACACCCGGCTAAATTTTTGTATTTTTAAGACAGACTGGGATTCACCATGTTGGCTAGGGTGGTCTCGAACTCCTGACCTCAAGTGATCCATCCACCTCAGCCTCCCAAAGTGCTGGGATTACAAGCGTGAGCCACTGCACTCAGCCATAAATATGACTTCAATATGGACAAAATCAACACTGGAGAGCAAGGCCTGATCTGGGATACAAAAGAATAACTCATGTTAACACTGTGCCCCAGGCCACTGATGACTCCAATTGGTTTGGCTGAGAGGATCAGAGGAATTAACAAATGCTTACTAAATACTCATTGATTATTGAAGGAGTTAATTTATATATAAGAAGGTAGTAATTGATTAAAATAAGAAACCTATGATCTGGGAGGGCTAAATGATTAAACTGATACCACCTGTAAACTCTGCAGAGTTAGCGACTAGAGATGTCTAGATTCTGTAACGTCCGCTGAAGCAATGAGCTCTCTCCAATGGGAGTTCCTCCACCTGGAGTTTGGAGTCTACATCCTCCTGAACACCCTGTATCCACTCAGGCTTCCAAAAGATCACTCACAGCAGACTTGTTGCTCAGGCAGGTTGTTAAATGACCCATTAATGTGATTCTGATGTCTGAACATCACTTCGGAATGTCTCTGGGATTCCTCCCAATCGGTGGGGAAGTAGCAGAGTGGAATGAATCTTGATTCCTAGCTATGGTCCACCTGCACTGCAGGGCCAAAAGCCCCAGTGGCTAATCTTAACACTCTACTCTCACTGTTTAAAGACAGAAATTGCCAAACTTTCTCATAAAGTTGCTTTTCCCCACTTTTTTCTTCATGGTTCTATACTTTTTTTTTTTTTTTTTGGAGACAGAGTTTCGCTCTTATTGCCCAGAATGGAGTGCAATGGCGCGATCTCGGATCACTGCAATCTCCGCCTCCCGGGTTCAAGCGATTCTCCTGCCTCAGCCTCCCGGGTAGCTGGGGTTACAGGCACCTGCCACCATGCCTGGCTAAATTTTTATTTTTTAATTTTTAGTAGAGATGGCCAGGCTGGTCTTGCAGGTGAGCCACCTGCCTCAGCTTCCCAAAGTGCTGGGATTATAGGCATTAGCCACCATGCCTGGCCTCTATACTCTTTATATGAATACATTACACTTGTTTTTCCACAGTCTGGCTGGCTGGCTGGCTGGCTCTCTCTCTCTCTCTCTCTCTCCCCACCCCCCACTTCCCCCTCCCCGCCTTCCTCCCTCTCTTTTCCCTTCCTTCCTTTCTTTCTTTCCTTTCTTTTTTTGAAACAGACTCTCGCTCTATCGCTCAGGCTGGAGTGTAGTGGTGTGATCTTGGGTCACTGCAACCTCTGCCTCTCAGGTTCAAGTGATTCTCGTGCTCCGGCCTCCCGAGTAGCTAGGATTTCAGGCATGCACCACCATACCTGGCTAATTTTTGTATTTTTAGTAGAGACAGGGTTTCACCATGTTAGCCAGGCTGGTCTCGAACTCTTGGCCTCAAGTAATCTGCCTGCCTCAGCCTCCCAAAGTGCTGGGATTACAGGTGCGAACCACCATGCCTGGCTAATTTCTGTATTTTTAGTAGAGATGGGGTTTCACTATGTTGCCCAGGCTGGTCTCCAAGTCCTGGCCTCAAGCTATCTGCCCGTCTCGGCCTCCCAAAGTACTGGGATTACAGATGTGATCCACCATGCCTGGCCTTTAATTTAAATTTCTTTCTTTTTTTTTTTTTTTTTGATAAGGAGTCTCATTCTGTCGCCCAGGCTGGAGTGTAGTGATGCAATCTTGACTCAACCTCTGCCTCCTGGGTTCAAGCGATTCTCCTGCCTCAGCCTTCCGAGTAGCTGGGATTACAGCCATGTGCCACCATGCCTGGCTAACTTTTGTATTTTTTGTAGATATGGGGTTTTGCCATGTTGGTCAGGCTGGTCTCGAACTCCTGACCTCAGGTGATTTGCCCACCTGGGCCTCCCAAAGTGCTGTGATTTACAGGCATGAGCCACCACGCCCAGCCCTGTATTTCATTTTTATAATCAAAAAAAGAGGCCCCCTAGGCAAAAACTTCATAAACAGAAATAACGAAAAGGCCAAAAGCTTTATTCCTGCAACAGAATCCCCAATTTGAAATGCCAGAGATCTGATAATTCTCTCACCATGTGCTTGCCTTGGCAGCACATATGCCACAATTCTCTATGCTCAAACTCTTCCCAGATAGGCTCAAAGAGTAAAGTGAGAAAGCCAATGTTTAAGGGAAGAGCTCAACTGTGAAAAACAAAATGCTTGGCTGGGCGTGGTGGCTCACGCCTGTAATCCCAGCACTTTGGAAGGCCAAGGCGGGCAGATCACGAGGTCAGGAGATCGAAACCATCCTGGCTAACACAGTGAAACCCTGTCTCTACTAAAAATACAAAAAAATTAGCCAGGCGTGGTGGTAGGCGCCTGTAGTCCCAGCTACTTGGGAGACTGAGGCAGGAGAACAGCGTGAGCCCAGGAGGTGGAGCTTTCAGTGAACCGAGATCGTGCCACTGCACTCCAGCCTGGACAACAGAGAGAGACTCCGTCTCCAAAAAAAGAAAAAAAACCAAAATGCTCTTCAAGCCCCCTGTCAGGTAGAGGCTGCCTGTCTTAGGGCCCTCAGGGCCCTGGAGGTCCACCCTAGTTCAAGTTAGGGAACCTCAGGTGCCCCAAGATCAGATGAATGAGAAGGAGAGGTTGGACTGAGCCTACAAACTACCTTTCTCAGGTACCCCTAAACAGCCTCAGTTTTCTCCTCATAAAATCGTTCTAGTCCCAGAAATGTCATCTTGTGGTTGGTAACAGGAGAACATTGCTTCTGGCTTCTAAGTCCCAGTCATCAAATCTAGCAATTAAGACGCTGGGAGATGGGAAAAGAAAGGGCAGATTTATAAAACAGCAAAAAAGGAAAGAATTTGGTGTCTATTTTATTTAATGCAGGCAGGTGTGTATAGGCACAGAATAAGAAAGAAAAGGTAAAGGAACACGGACTTTTAGATGTGAAACTTGGTATAAGTCAAATAACGAGGCTATAAAGCATTTCATTTTCACTATCATTTTTGTAAAAGTGATCTGGGCTTATTAAATAAGTATCTTTGGGGTAAAATTTCCAATTGAGTTTATACTAAAATGCTGTGACTTTTATCTTTCCATTAGATTATATTTGAAATTCCTGAATTTATATTCTCTTGGGGATTTTCACATTCTCAAGGATTCAGATATGACAGGCTTGATGATGAGAAATTTGGTAAGGAATTTTGTCAAAATCATTCAGTACTCTAGGCCTGTGGAAATGTCACCACAATTAGCTTGGGAATAAGAGGTCTCAAAAACGGGACCATCCATATCCTGGTTGTAACTGAGGGAGAAGACCATCTCCCCCACATCTTGTCATTAGTTATTCACTGATGGCCTTTTAAAGAAATGAGCAGTTTTATGTGTTTAAAATGTGGAATGTGGAATGACACCTGATGCATGCTTATCCCTCACTGAATGGTGTGAGGTGAGGAAATGCCCAAGGTGTTGGAACACAGAGTGAGGGTCTTACCATTACTATTCAGGGTTTTCATGATAACTTCCATCTGTGCAAATTCATAGTTATAGTCTGGTTCAGAGGAAGCCTCACTGGCTGCATCCAGGTCATGCTCCGGCGGGCCCGTTTCTTTTTCAAAGTCTTTCAACCAATCTCGACGTTTCCTCTTCGGTAAGTTTATTCTGTGGGGTTTTTCACCATTACAGAAAATCAACTTGTTTTACACTTAAATAGATAACAGAAAAAATGTATACGAAAATATATTACAGAACACAAAGATGTTACCTAAAAAAGTGATTATTTCCCCATAGGATTCGGTCACCATGCCACAGCTGGGTGGTACTGCACACAAGGGTGCCGTTCACACAGGCCCTGGGAGAACATGAGGGAAAATACCAGGTGAATGGGAAGGAGCACAGGACCCTGCCCTGGTAGCCAAAGAGATAACTAGGGGAGCTTTCTCTTAATAAATGCATTCCAACTAATGCTTAAAGAAGGAAGAGCAGAATGTGTAACCACTATGAAAACACACGATCTAAGCCATAAGGACCGCGGGCTGCCAACATCCCTCAGAGAATGACAACCTGACATGATGCACTCCTGATGGAGACAGAAAGCACCACCCATGGCTATTCATATGTCAAAATTTGAGCTGAACCTGATCAAGCTTCCACATTTAAATACCAATTTAGGAAATACAGAGAACAATGGAGGATGTGAAATGATGCCACGGGATGCAGTGAGCAAAATCCTGACTGTGGGAACCTCTAGGATCAACAATGAGATGACTTCAACAAATAAAATGCAAGGAAGAAGACAGAAAGGCAGAGAGAGACAGGGATGAACAGACACACACACACTGAAGGGAGGAAGAGGAAACCCATTTGTTAAAAGAGATCTAAGAGGAATACTATAAAACAATGGTAGGATCTTATCTGGCTCCTAATTTCAAGAAACAACTGAAAAAGAAAACTGATGAAACAACTGGGGAAATCTGAACACTGACTGGCTATATGATGATTAGTAATGAATTATTATTAATTATTTTAGGTATGATGATATTCAAACTATATTTAAGAATCTTCATCTTTTAGACAGACATACTGAGACATTTATAGATACAATGTTATAAAATCTGGAATCTACTTTAAAATAATTTTTTTTTCTGGGGGTGGTGGTGGGCGCCTGTAATCCCAGCTACTTGGGAGGCTGAGGCAGGAGGTTTGCTTGAACCTGGAAGGCAGAGGTTGCAGTGAGCTGAGATCTTGCCACTGCACTCCAGCCCGGGCAACAGAGTGAGACTCTGTCTCTAAATAAATAAATAAATAAATAAATAAAATAATTTTTTTTTCTTTTTGAGACACAGTCTTACTCTGGTTGTCCAGGCTGGAGTGCAATGGAGCAACTATGAATCACTACAGCCTCAACCTCCTGGGCTCAAGTGATCATCCCACCTCAGCCTCCCGAGTAGCAGAGACTACAGGTGTGTACCACTATACCAGCTAATTTTTTGTATTTTTTTGTAGAGTAGGGGGTTTCGCCATATTGCTCAGGCTGGTCTTGAACTACTGGACTCAGGCAATATGCCCACCTTGGCCTCCCAAAGTGCTGGGATTATAGGTGTGAGCCACTGTTCCTGGCCTGCTTTAGGAAGGAGGAGGAGATACGGAAGGCATATAAATAACAAAATTGTCTATGAGGTACTCATTTTTAAAACTGGAGGATGGGTCCATGGGGTTTCATTATATTATTCTCTCTACATTTTTTTTTTTTTTTGAGACAGGGTCTCGCTCTGTAACCTAGGCTAGGCTAGAGTGCAGTGCCATGACCATGGCTTACTGTAGCCTCGACCTCCTGAGCTTGAGTGATCCTCCCACCTCAGCCTTGTAAGTAGCTGGGACTAGAGGAATTGAACACCATGCCCAGCTAATTTTTTAATTCATTTTCTGTAGCGATGGTGTCTCACTATACCGCCCAGGCTAGTCTTGAACTCCTGGGCTCAAGCAATACTCCTGCCTCAGCCTCCCAAAGTGCTGGGATTACAGGTGTGAGCCACCCGCCTAGCCAATTTTCTGGTATTTAAAAACAAAACAAAACACTGGAGGTGGACGAGATAACTAAATAGTTAACTGAAGGTAAACTTGCCAAAGAACTGTCAGGTAAAGTTTGATGAAAGAAAGGAAATGTCATTTTGAGTTTTGATTTTCCAATAAGTTACTCTTTTCACTTACTCTCATTATTGGACTCCTCATCTTTACAGGGTTCTAAAACTCAGAGTTATGGAATAAGTGGAACTAGAACTCGCATACAAAAACAGTCACTCCTTCACAGTAATCACTCGCTACTATCAGAAAGCAAGGCCCCCTTGAGGACCCAGTGTATCCTTAACTTTAATATAGCTGAAAGCAAACAGAAAGAGGCAGCCTTCTTCTGAAAACAAGGCACACAAGACACATGAAGTCGCCATTTACTTTTCTTACCTTGCATTTTCTTTTGGAGTAAGAGTGACGTCTCCATCAGATGCAATGTCAATCTCACAGTGCTCAGGCTGAATTCCTATGCCGAAAAGCTGGATATCTTGAGAGGTATCTGCACCCACCCTGGTGTGATCCTAGTAAAAGATTATTAAAGAAAGAAAAACCCACACTTATGAGTAACTCAACAAAAATGTATCAAAATCAATTTGAATAACTCAGCAGCACACGCACAAAAATATTAAATGAATCCTGCCAGAGATGTTAAATATCTGAAGCATTAAAACGCTTACCCTTAATACACCAAATTAAAAAAAATGTTTAAACACTACCAAAACAAATCCCCAACCGACAATGATTAGTTATTGTTTTTAACACAGGAAATTGGACTTGACAGTAGAATAGTTTGAGTTTCAATTTTGACTTCACCACGGGAAAGCCATTTCACTCTCTGAGCCTCAGTTTCTTTGTTGGCAAAACCAGGATAATATTATCTATTTCACCTACTTAGATTTCTTTTAGGATCATCTGAATTAACAGTGAAAGTGTTTTGAAAACAGTTACATAAATTTAAGAACCATTAAAAAGCAGTTTCATTCATAGTGGTATTTTAAAATATTCAACTTTGAAAATGCTAAAAATTTTGAATTTCTAATACTGATATTACATAGAGTATTGATGCCTGTGGGTCATACCATGTACAAACTTGTGTGATTTTTTTTTTTTTTTGACATGATGTCTCACTCTGTCACCCAGGCTGGAGAGCAGTGGTGCAATCTCAGCTTACTGCAACCTCTGCCTCCCGGGTTCAAGCGATTCTCTTGCCTCAGCCTCCTGAGTAGCTGGGATTACAGGTATGCGCCACCACGTCCGGCTAATTTTTATTATTAGTACAGACGGGGGTTTCACCATGTTGGCCAGCCTGGTCTTGAACTCCTGGCCTCAAGTGATCCGCCTGCTTTGGCCTCCCAAAGCTCTGGGATTACTGGCGTGAGACTGAGAACATTTTAAACTACAAACATAAACATACAATCCTTAGCCCTCAGGGCTATAATTTCATTACATGTCTCATAGACTCCAGAAAACTCCACCAATACATGCGTGATAAAATGAGAGAGCAGAGGCAAACAACATGTTCATGTTTCTATTAAAGTAGTTTTGACCTCACGGGCCCCATGAAAGGTTCTCAGAGACCCCAGATCACACTTTTAGAACTGCTTGCTTACACTGCAAAGTGAGAAATAGGACATCTGACTGACATTGATAGTGTCCAATACAGTAAACACACCGCACGTGGCCTCATGTGATTTTAAGTACCTGAACCTCAGACATACGAGGACTGTGACTATTGGTGATTCGGTCACTACTTATCCCATTTTTTTCTATTGCTCTTAAAATAGTTTAATAACTATAATAATACCTCCCTATTTGACAGAGAAAGTATAAGGATTGGTCTTTCAAAATTAAGATTTCAGAGACAATTCCTTACCCCTACTCATTGCCTAAATCAACAGATCTTAAGTTTGTTGGGGGATTCTCAATAACTCAGGGGCTATTTGTACCAAATTTATGTCTCTAGGAAAAGTAGAAGGGAAAGAATCATAGAAGACTGAAGCTCCTTGCTTCAATTTTGGCTTATTCTCCATTGCATCTTATATATTTGCTAGGCAGATCAGAATCCTTAACAGGGTGCCTCACTGTTCACAAACAGGCAATACCTTTGCATTTAGAGATTCAGGTGTGTGGACAGCATATGTAAGCTGCCTTCAAGTCCCCAGGTCCCCAGTCCTTGAAAGTTCGTTTCTGTAACTCAGAAAGTGTGTGTATGTGTGAGATTAAAAATGCCCTGATGGTTGGCTGAATGCCTTATATCAGTCACGGTGTCCTAAATCAATGTCAATCAGATATCTTATTTCTCACTTTGCAGAGTAAGCAAGCAGTTCTAAAAGTGTGATCTGAGAATGCCTGGGGTCTCTGAGAACCTTTCAGGAGGCCTATGAGGTCAAAACTACTTTAATAGAAACATGAACATGTTGTTTGCCTTTGCTCTCATTTTATCATGCGTGTATTGGTGGAGTTTTCCAGAGTCTATGAGACATTTAATGATGTTATAGCCCTGAGGGCTAAGGGTTGTACGTTTATGTTTGTAGTTTAAAAGGTTCTCAGTCTTAGGGTCCAATACAGTAAACACAGATATAACCCAGATACACAAAAGTTCTTTGGAGTCCTTGATACTTTTTAAGAGTGTAAATGGGTTCTGAAGTCAGAAAATTTGAGAACTGCTATAGTAAGCTATCCAACATGGCATGTCCTGAGACCACAGTGGCAACAGGGCGGCCCCATCCCCCCTCTGCACTTGAAGGGTGATTATGGGACCAAAAGTTATTTCCTGAGGATGTAGGTTTACAAGGGATAGACCTAGAAGAACGTTGTTGTCTATTTAATCTAGGACGAGGGTCTCCTTTAGGCTTGTGTTGATCTTGATATCTCCTTGGAATTACTAAGAAGCATAACTAAGAACCTCCTGAGCTTCTCAGGAGCTTTGTGGAAGAACACACATATTCTCAGAATCCTCACCATCTCACACCTAGAGCCTTCTCATAAAGCTAGGCATCACCTCAACACTTACTGTTGCCCACTTGTGCCATTCTGAAGCCTGGACTCACAGGAGATCAGCCCCAACTGCACAGCCCTAGATGATACAAAATAGCTGTTTTTCCTTCTCAGTGGTGATCTGAGGGCACTATCCATCTTAGTTTTACTGAGGGATAAGCTGGATACAAAAAGCAACATCACAGAGACAGGCACCCAGATTCAACTACGAACTGTATAGGAATGAATCTTGATTGCATATGTATTCATATGTTCTCCTACCTTTAAATAATAAACCAGAAGTTCATTAAGAGCAGGATCTGCATTCAGATTGACTAAGTAGCATTTGTCATCCCCCACCTTGATACCAGACATCTCCAGGGAAATCCCCATGCTTTCAAGTTGTCGTTGTCTTTCCTGTGCACAAAAACAGACAAAAGAAGGAAACTCTGTTTGTTGTTCTATTCACAAGATGTATCCACGGAAAGAGTAAGTCACTGTTTCTGGGGACAATGCCAATGGGATTACACATACTACTCTGCTCAACCACATTAACAGAGAATCTACAGTGCATGACATCTTGTGGCAGGCGTGATAGGGGCACCAAGGATGAACCAGACACCATTTTGGCTCTTAAGGAGCTTAGAGTCTAGTAGAGGGAACAAGACCACATAACTAGAGCACAAAAGAGGAGAGTGTTGTGCTATTGAAGGGTACAAAATGCCAGGGGCTTCCCAGGAGAGACATCATGATGGGTTAAGAGACCAAGAAAGGCTGCAGAAAGAGAATATATTTGAGATAGTTCTTGAAGCATAAGAATAATTTCAACAGAAATATAAAGATAGGGTGTTCTTGGGGCAGGGCATACGGAAGCACAGTAAAGAAAGGTTCTGGACATACTAGATGATTTCACGGGCCAAGAACCCCTGGCAAATATGGGAAAGCAGTGAGAGTTAAGGCTGGAAGAGAAGGTTGGGTCTCTACTGCGGAAGGCCTTGTATTCACTCATTCATTCATTCAAGATAAATTTATTACAGTCTACAATGTAGTAGGTATTGATCTCGGGCTGGGAATACAGCACTGAACCCAATAAAGTCCCGTCTTTCATGAAAAGTTATATTCTGGTGGGAGGAGACAGGCCATAAGAAAACAGCTAAGTCAATATGGTACATAGAATTTCCAATGGTGTTAAGTACTATGGAGAAACATAAAGCAATGTTAAGCGGGATAGTGAGTGAGGTGTAGGGGTATGTGTGGGTGTGAACGATATCTATAAGAAACACATCAGCAGAAGGCTGGACTGGGTTCCAGTGACTGCTGTTAAGCTACATGATTGAGATGGTCCAATATTTCCAAATGATCAATGAGATTAAAAATGTTTGTGAAATATATAATGTAGAGAAATTCATAATGCACATAACCCTGAGAATTAGTCCTTCCTTTATATTTTAACTTAAGTAAAAGTTAAAATATAAACATACAGCATTTCCTAACAAGCCCAAAGAATCAAATACATTGAAAAAATTATGATATGCTATATGTTACAAATTCTCTGTCAATTAGATAGCCTCTTGGGAGGCCAAGGCAGGTGGATCACCTGAGGTCAGGAGTTTGAGACCAGCCTGGCCAACATGGTGAATCCCTGACTCTACTAAAAAATACAAAAATTGGCCAGTTGTGGTGGTACACACCTATAGTCCTAGCTATTTGGGAGGCTGAGGCAGGAGAATAGCTTGAACTGGGGAGGCGGAGGTTGCAGTGAGCCAAGATTGCGCCACTGCATTCCAGCCTGGGTGACAAAGCAAGGCTCCATCTCAATAAATTAAAAAATAAAATAAAATAAAATAAAATAAAAATCAGGTAGCCTCATGCTTTGCCAGGTGATGTAAAAATCACGAAACAAGGCTGGGCACAGTGGCTCACACTTGTAATCCTAGCACTTTGGGAGGCCAAGGTGGGTGGATTGCCTGAGCTCAGGAGTTTGAGATCAGCCAGGGCAACACGGTGAAACCCCATCTCTATTAAAGTACAAAAATAATTAGCCAGGAGTGGTGGCGCAAGCCTCTAGTCCCAGCTACTCGGGAGGCTGAGGCAGAAGAATCGCTTGTACCCAGGAGGCGGAGGTTGCAGTGAGCCGAGATTGCACCACTGCACTCCAGCCTGGGCGACAGAGACTCCGTCTGCAAAAAAAAAAAAAAAAAAAAAAAAAAAATCACAAAACAGACTTTCGTTTAAATGTGAAGAGCAGGAAATATGAATGACATTTTCTGTAATCATGCTTGTTCAAATTTAGTGCTATCTAACACGTCTAGCAAATATATGGGCCAAACTGTACGTTGATAAAAAGACATTACGTCAATGTCTAAAAGTGATCTTTGCTGGGCGAGGCACAGTGGCTCACGCCTGTAACCCCAGCACTCTGGGAGGCTGAGGCAGAAGAATCACTTGAGCTCAGGAGTTTGAGACCACCCCGGGCAACAAAATAAGACCCCAGCTCTACACAAAATAGATAAAATTAGCTGGGCATGGTAGCACATGCCTGTGGTCCCAGCTACTTCGGGGGGCTGAGGGAGGAGAATCACTTGAGCCCAGGATGTTGAGGCTGCAAGAGAGCTGTGATTGAGCTGCTATACTCCAGCCTGGGTGACAGAGGGAGACATTGTCTCCAAAAAACAAACAAACAAACAAAAAAGTGATCTTTGCAATCTCTGGTTCGGCAGAAAAGGGCCCTTAAAAGACTTTCTGAGGCCGGGTGCAGTGCCTCATGCCTGTAATCCCAGCACTTTGGGAGGCTGCAGCTGGCAGATCACCTGAGGTCAGGAGTTTGAGACCAGCCTGGCCAACATGGTGAAACCCCATCTCTGCCAAAAATATAAAAATTAGCCAGGCATGGTAGTAGGCACCTATAATCCCAGCTACTCGGGAGGCTAAGGCATGCGAACTGCTTGAGCCTGGGAGGTGGAGGTTGCAGTGAGTCGAGAACACGCCACTGCACCCCAGCCTGGGCGACAGAGTGAGACTCTGTCTCAAAAAAAAAAAAAAAAAAAAAAAGACTTCCTGAAGATGACCGGAAACTACACAGAAAAGACAATAAATGAAAAAGAATCCCAATATTTTAGGGCTAAATTATCAAGCTACCTGTGCGATCTCTTCTGTTTTCCTCAGCTTCTCTTCCCAAGTCACTGTTAGTTCTTTTATCAGCTTTTCAGACTCTTCGAGCTTCTCCTTCAGTTCAGGGGCCTTCATGGCCTTTAAAATGAAACCAGAGATATCTGATGTTCAAAATTTTTCCACCATTATGTACAAGACAATCAGTTACTGTCCCTCTTAAGCAGTTATCAATAGTCTGTTGGAAAAAATTAAGTTATATGCTGTTGGGGTGGGTTTTTAACCTTTATTAAACGAATGTAAGAGAACATGGCTGCTCCCTGAAAAAGAAATACCAGTGTCCTGAATGAAAATGAAACAAATCATTAGTCATTTTATCCATTATACTTAAATTTCACATTTAAAGCCCTAAAAGATGCTAATGTTCAACTTTGAAATAGATAAGCAGGACAAAAGGTTACTTAAGCAGACTTCTTTTTCAATAAGACAGAGGTTAACACTCATCATCAATAAATGAATTCCAGTTAAATTAATCTGCTATAAAAGGTAAAGACTTCTCATGTATTTTAAATTTTGAATCTGGGCCTTTAGACTATCTTTCTCCACTGATGGTCATGCATTTTGTTATTTATCATTATCATTCACCCAGAAGCAGCACTGCTGGCTAAAAGGGCAGTGGTTTCCCTTCTAGTTTGTTCAGGGAGAGTAACTAAGAGGTTTCAATACAGATACTTGCAGCTTAACAAAATTTTGAGGGGAGAGGCCTTTACTTCTCAATAATATGCTTTGACACCTTAAAGTAACATGAGCCTCTACAAAGTAAAACTCTATGAACAAGAAAGATGGCAGAGCTTGGACGAGAAGCTGGGATGTGATGATCTGGAAGCTAGCTGAGTATGCCTGAGGCTCATGGTATTAACAAAGCCAATGGCTCCTGCCTGTAACCCCAACAGTTTGGGAGGCTGAGGTGGGTGGATCACTTGAGACCAGCCTGGCTAATATGGCGAAACACTGTCTCTACTAAAAATATAAAAAAAATTCGCTGGGTGTAATGGCGCATGCCTGTCTCTAATCCTAGCTACTTGGGAGGCTGAGGCAAAAGAATCACTTGAACCCAGGAGATGGAGGTTGCAGTGAGCCAAGATGGTGCCACTGCACTCCAGCCTGGGCAACAGAGAGACTCTGTCCACCTGCCCCCGCCAAAAAAAAAAAGAAACAGAAAAAGAAAATTCTAGGTGGACCTATGTGGCTCTTCTTCTGTTTCCTTCAGCCAGGTATTGCTTGAGCCATCTCGCCTAGATTATGTGGTCACAGTAAAAATGCAAATAAGTAGATAATCCACCTATAAACACATTGCAGAACCATTATACTTTCCTCCTAGCATCATGACTATTTTCAAGGTTTATAAGCATTTTTATTTTTCTGGTGTTTTGCTACCCTTCTTACAATCTATCTAAAAATTATACTTAATGCACTGAATTATTATAAATGATAATAAAAATCAGCAACATTTATTGAGCACTTACTATGTGCAAGGTATTGTGGTAAGTGCTTTCTAGTATCAATGTTAGGCTAGGGGTTGGGGATAAAAAAAATTAATAAAACACAGCATCTTGTACTTTAAGAGCCACAGCCTGGAAGAAGAGAAAGATATATAAACAAACAATTACAATGCAATGCCAAGATCACCAATTAATAGAGTATTCAGACTCCTGTCTTCACCTTTTTGTTTTTTCAGTCTTCTATTGATTACTTTTTGATGAAATACACTGATGGATAAAAGTATTAACACAGTGCCTGGCATGTAAATGCTCCATAAATGATGGCCATTAATTGTGTTTTTCTTTCTTTCTTTCTTACAACTTAATACTCTCCCAACTACAGTGGGGTCAGAAGAGAGTGGTGAAGGAATGTGAACTTAAAAGTGTCAGATACACTCCCAAGTCCTGGCATGTGGAACCCTGTGACTTAAACTAAAGCACTTGGCCTCCAAAGCTGTCCTCTTAAATATTTCAAATAAGACGGTGCCTCACCCAATAATTTGCAAAAAGCAACACCTATTTAGAAGAGTATATTATTATTAAAGTTTCAGTAAAGCCAAAGAAAGAAGATAACAATGCAAAAAGATTTTGTTTCTTGTCAGAGCCTGATATAAATGGAAAAGAAAAAGATTTCTGAATTATTCCTAATGTTTAATTATCCTTGATCATGCCTTTTCCATAGCTTAACTAGGAGATGACACCTAACTAAATTCTCTAAAAATTGCAAGGCCCTGTGGAAATAATAGTTTATAATGTTAATATAAACAACATACTTTCCCACTGAAAGTTCAAAGGCCAACAGATTTACTGAAGCAAATGATCAGATAGTAGCAGGAATTATCTCTTATTTGTTTGTTTCCATGACCATAAGTTCCTAGGACAGAAGTATTGTTTTACTCATGTTGGTCTTCACAATGCTTAGCATTTGGCAGATGCCAATAAACACTGAAGTGCTGAACCACATTGAGATGATGTATTAGTCAGTTCTCGCATTGCTATAAAGAAATACCTGAGACTGGGTAATTTATAAAGAAAAGGGGGTTTAATTGGCTCATGGTTCCACAGGCTGTATAAAAAGCATGGCTGGGGAGAGGCCTCAAGAAACTTACAATCATGGCGGAAGGGGAAACAGGCACATCCTACATGACTGGCGCAGGAGGAAGGGAGTGAAAGAGGAGGTGGCACACACTTTTAAACAGCCAGATCTGGTGAGAACTCACTATCATGAGAACAGCAAGGGGGAAGTTCGCCCCCATGATCCAATCACTTCCTACCAGGCTACTCCTCCAACACTGGTGATTACAATTCAACATGAGATTTGGGTGGGGACGTAAGTCCAAACCATATCAGATGACCTACAACGGCAAATGAGCATACCCTTGCCAGTCAAATCCCGCAAGCCAGGGAACTTTACCAGCAGGGAGCACCAGGCTGCTTTTACCTCTGCCTGAGAGAGCTGCTCTCTCAGTTTCTCGACTTCCTCCCGTAGTTCTCGGATCACTTTTGCGTTGGGGTCCTCATTCACAACAGCATGGTTCACAATCCTTTTGGCTCGGTCTGCATATCTTAATGTGGAGAGGGTCTCTTCATAGTTGTCTGCGGCTGGGCTGATTGTGGCTATCATAGAGGTTTGGCTGTTGCCCCCCAAATTGTCCTGCCAAGTATTTCAAACAGCATCTTAGGAAGCCCATTCCATGGACAACACACATGATAAAAGCACTAAATGTGTTAGGTATGACATTATTCTCTATGAAGGAAACATTACGTGGAAATGGACTTGCATTTCACAAATAACGTCATGACAAGATGAAATGTGTCCTCTCTATATTCAAGCAATGAATAATGCCTGTCAAACAGCATTCAAATGGAATAAGAAGGAGTAGAAAATAGTTTTCATTCTGTGTTCCTAGGAATTAGAATAACTGTCATCAGGAGAGTTCTTTAGGTATTTGGTTAGCTTTGTACACACCTTTACTCTGTCACATCTGGGACAGCCAATTTTTAGTTGGAAAAGAACACTAGAGCAATGGATTACCTTAAGCAGCCAAGTGAGGACTGAATCTCGATAAGGCACAAATTTGCTTTTACCCTTGCCAGCTGCCTGGTCAGCCAGTGATGATATAACCAACCCCAAGGTTGTAAGCGATCTGTCAAGAAAAAATGAAAAATTAGTTTTATGGAATGTTTATTTGGTTTAAGTATAAAATATGCAGAACAATAAAGCTCCACAGTTAATATAATCAAGTCTCTACTAATCTGTCAAGAAGTTGGGGGAGGAGGCCGGGCGTTGGTGGCTCACGCCTGTAATCCCAACACTTTCGGAGGCCAAGGTGGATGAATCACTTGAGGCCAGGGGTTTGAGACCAGCCTGGCCAACACGGTGAAACCCTGTCTCTACTAAAAATACAAAAATTAGCTGGGCGTGGTGGCAGGTGCCTGTAATCCCAGCTACTTGGGAGGCTGAAGCAGGAGAATCTCTGGAACTCGGGAGTTGGAGGTTGCAGTGAGCCACGACTGTGCCACTGCACTGCAGCCTGGGTGACAGACTGAGACTCTTTCAAAAAAACAAAAACAAAGAAACCCCACAAAAAACAAAATATCACAAAGAGAAAGTGCTTTGTAAATGGTTTAAAAAGTTAAATGCAGCCGGGCGTGGTGGCTCACACCTGTAATCCCAGCACTTTGGGAGGCCGAGGCAGATAGATCATGAGGTCAGGGGTCAGAAGATCAAGACTATCCCGGCCAACATGGTGAAACCCCATCTCTACTAAAAATACAAAAATTAGCCAGCGTGGCGGCATGTGCCTATAGTCCCAGCTGCTCGGGAGGCTGAGGCAGGAAAATTGCTTGAACCTGGGAGGCGGAGGCTGCAGTGAGCCAAGATCGCGCCACTGTACTCCAGCCTGGGCGACAGAGCAAGACTCCATCTCAAAAAAGAAAGAAAGAAAAAAAAGTTAAATGCTACTACAAATAACAAAGAAGGACACAAACTAGCAAGTGAAAGACTAGACAGCTTTCTTTGTAATGTTAACAATAGACTTCCATCAAATAAGGTGAAAGGAAAGCAGCCTATTTCCCACAAAACATAATTCCCCAAAGACGAGTCACTGAAAAGTCCCCGAAATATAATATAAACTCAAGATTCAGAAAATGAACCAGAATTCATTTGATTAGAATGGCTGTTAGAATTTTAATAACAGCCATTACCACTGAGTGGCCTAAATATGTACATCTTCTTAAGTGAAACAAGTCAAAAAAATTAAAATAAAAATATATAAAAGAAACAAGTCAGACACAGAAAAACAAATATTGTATGTCCTTACTCATAAGTGGAAGCTAAATAATGTGTACTCATGGATAGAGACTGGAATGGACAATGGAGACTTGGAAGGGTGAGGGAGTGGAAGGGGAGAGGATGACAAGCTTATTTTTTTGTTTGTTTGTTTTTTGAGATGGAGTCTTGCTCTGTCACCCAGGCTGGAGTTCAATGGCATGATGATTTTGGCTCAATGCAACCTCCACCTCCCAGGTTCAAGAGATTCTCCTGCCTCAGCCTCCCGAGTAGCTGGGATTACAGGCGCCCACCACCACATCAGGCTGATTTTTGTATTTTTAGTAGAGATGGAGTTTCACAATGTTGCCCAGGCTGGTCTTGAACTCCTGATCTTAGGTGATCCACCCATCCTGGCATCCCAAAGTGCTGGGATTATAGGCGTGAGCCACTGCGCCCAGCCAAGAAGCTTAATTAATACTTAATGAGTACAATGTATGTTATTCAGGTGACGGCTACCTTAAAAGCCCTGACTTGACTACGGCACAATCTGTGCCTGTAACAAAATTGCACTTGTACCCCATACATTTATCCACAAAAATGTATATCATACTTGAAAGATTTAAAGGTGAAACAAATCTAACCCGAGAGAAGTGAAAACGTTAAGTCTACACAAAAACTTGTACATGAATATTCAAAGCAGCTTTATCCACAAAAGTCAAAATACGGAAACGACCCCATGCCCATCAAATGATGAAGTGATGAATAAAATCTGGTATAAACACACAATGGAATATCATTTGGCCATAAAAGAGAGTAAGTTCAGATACATGTATCACAACAACTACAATACGGATGAACCCTGGCAAATTATTTTACGTGAAAGAAGCCAAACACAAAAGGCCATTGTCCTGGGTTGGACAGTATTCATATCCGCCAGACCCTCAGAATGTGACCCTATTTGGAAAAAGGGTCCTTGCAGATGTAATCAGTTAAGATGAGATCATACTGGATTAGGGAGGGCCCTAATCTAATGAGTGATGTCCTTATAAGAAGGTCATATGAAGACACCCAGGGGAGACGGCCACATGAAGATGCAGGCAGAGACCGAAGTGATGCATCTACAAGCCAGGGAACCCTGAGGATTGATGGCCCTACAGAAACAAGGGGAGAGGCACAGAACAGATTCTCCCTCTGACCCCCTAAGAGGGAACAAACCCTGCTGACCCCTTGATTTCAGACTTCTGGCCTGCAGAATTGTGAGAAATAAATTTCTGTTGTTTTAAGCTACTCAGTTTGTGGTAATCTGTTACAGTAGCAATAGCAATCGAACACAGCCATATACTGTATGATTCCATTTATATGAAATATCTAGAACAGGCAAATCTATAGAGATGGAGGTAGTGGTTGACTAGGGCTGTGGGTGGAGGTAATAGGGAATGATTTGGATACAAGGTTTCTTTTGGGTATGATGAAAATGTTTTAAAATGAGACTGCAGTGATGGCGGTACAACTCTGAATATATTAATGCTACTGAATTGAACACTTTAAAATGGTGAACTATATTGTATGTGAGTTACTTCTTAATACAGCTGTTCAAAAAAATTAAATACGTCCAATCACTCCTCCAAAGGTAACAATTTTATGAAAAAAATACTGTATGTGATAATAGAGGCAAGTAGGAGTTCAATAAAAGGTAAAAATACATTTCTGCTTTAATATAGAATAGAGGGCATTTTTTCACATTTTGCAACTATCAATATTTTTGATTGGAAACAATTCTTTGAACTATCCCAGATATTTTACTATCTATGTGTGGCAGATATTATTTTAATTCACACAAGCTCTAAAAAGTTCAGTGACTTAAAAGTCAATATTAGTAACTTTATGGTTGACAGTGACCTTTCACATGAAAATACATTTTGGAGATGACATGGATTTATCCATCACCGAGAGTAGATTTATCCATCTACTTTGTGGCAACTACTTATAATTTCTACTTTGACAGTGTAAGGGGGAAACACAGAAAGTTTCTAGTACTCCTAAATGTAGAAACACAAAATCCAAATAGCGCTTTGAGAGAAAAAAGGAAAGATACAGTGTCATCAATGTCCACCCTACATCTTGTCTGCAAGCTGACTGAAGGGTGCCAAAATATGGATTATTTTAAGCTAGAGGCCATTGAGAACCAGCAGACTCAGGAAAAGCTCTAAAAACATGGCATCAATTTTCCTTTTGTAAAGGACATTTCCATTTGTAGAGGTGTCTCCCTCTCTAGCACCAAGAAGGGGAGTACTGTTAACAACTCTTAAAGGTGGAGAAGTGACAGAAACCTGTGTCACAAACCTCTCTAGACAACTCTTGTTCACCATACTTTTCCTGGTCACCTTCCCATAACCTGCCTCCCCCATCCAGAAGCCCAAAACTCCTTTTCCTTTTTTTTTTTTTTCAAAGACAGGGTCTCACTTTGTTGTCCAGGCACTGGCACAATCATGGCTCACTGCAGCCTCAACCTCCCAGGCTCAAGCGATCCTCTCACCTCATTCTCCTGAGTCGCTGGAACTACAGGTGCATGCCACCACACTCAGCTAATGTTTTATAGAGAAGGGGCCTCACTTTGTTGCCCAGGCTGGTCTTGAACTGCCGGACTCAAGGGATCCTTCTGCCTTGGCCTCCCAAAGTGCTGGGATTACAGGTGTGAGCCACCATTCCCAGTCATATGCCCAAGTTATATCTACCACTTTGGGTTATTCATCTTTGGGTGCTCCCATGTATAAGCAAGATGCATAAGCTAATAAAATTCTAGTTGCTTTTCTCTTGTTAATCTGTGTTTGGCCAGTCTAATTTACAGGGCAAATAGAGGAAAAATATTTTTTCTCCCCTACATCAGTATAGCATGTAAGCAGCAACAGCAGAGGGGTGGAGCTGTATGGAAGTGTTCTATAACTCCAATTCCCATGTATATTTTGCTCTGTAACTCATCCAGTTAGAGAAGTGTATCATTAGTAGAAGCCGCCCCTTTCATCTAATAGTACGCACACATTCAAAACAAGAACTCTATCTAAATCTATTACCGTCCCCTTGGAACAGAATGAAAGTAACTGCAGGATGAGTGGGACTCAATGGCCAGTGAGATAATCAGGTCACCCAGGGAAGAAGAGCCCATGCTATCCTTTTCGTCTATGTTCCACTCAAAAGCAATGATGCAGGGGCTTCTGGAATCCCAAAACCTGTTAGAAAGTTCAGCGTCTGAAAGGTGAATCACAGGCTTATATGTCTGTGTGTTTGTGCGTGTTTGTGTGTCTATATACACACACACACAAGTACATATATGTGTGTGTGTGTATATATATACATATATATATATACACACACTTATATTAATTTTTTTTCTTTGAGATAGGGTCTTGCTCTGTCGCCCAGGCTGGAGAGCAGTGGTACAATCCTGGCTCACTGCAGCCTTGACCTCCCAGGATCAAGCGATCCTCCCACTTCAGCCCCCTTGAGTAGCTGAGACCACAGGTGTGCACCACTACACCTGGCTAATTTTTAAAATTTTTTGTAGAGGTGGGGTCTGGCTATGTTGCCCAGGCTGGTCTCGAACACCTGGGCTCAAGTGATCCTCCCACCTCAGCCTCCCAAAGTGTTGGGATTACAGGCATGAGCCACTGAGCCTGGCCAGGCTTACATATTTTTATGAATTATTTTATTCCCAGGGAACTTAAAAATATAAAAAAACCACTAAGTATTGATCCTGCTAATACTGTCTTCTCAAGCTGGAGGCCAGCGGGCAGCCTGTTGGCCTCACAGGAATCCAGAACAAGGGAACAGCTGTCTGCCAATTTTAGTGGCAAAATAAGTTATTCCAGGAATCTTTCTGATTCCACTAAAGCACAGCTCCTGAAGTTGGATATAGTAAGGAAGCTCCTAATCTTTAAATCTCTCACCACAAGTTCTTAGGCAGGGGTGGGAGGGCCTGACTGGAGAGGAAGTAAGTCTTAAGCTAGGAGATGACATTTATAAAAGGACAGTCATGTTTTAAGATAGAATTTTTTTTAAAAAATCTATCTATCATAATGAAGAACTCAGGATAAAAAAAGTAAAAGAAAGTTGGGAGGGTCAAAAGCAAAATAAAAGCCACTCCAATAAATATAATCCGTGAGAAAAAACTGAGTTATAATTCAACTTTTTTTTTTCTTTTCTGCACCTTCCCCTAACCTGCACCATTTCCCCTGAAACTCCAACAATCAGATTTCTTTCCTTGGGAGTGGATATGATGTACATGTTATCTGTATTGTATAGGATGGATTTCAAATATTATTTTACTTAGTCCAATAATCAGTTCTAAGATCATACATATAATACTTATTAAACTTTATTGGAGTTATTTGTGTAGCTATTTCTCTGCCTTTCTATTTAGATTGTGATTACCTTGAAGGCAGACGGTGTAATTTGCCATACACATTCCTCCATGCAATTACTGTGCTTGGTTTACGACTGAAAGCACTCAGTAAATATCTGCAGCGTTAATCTCAATCTAGATCCAGTGAAGACCAAAACATGGACCTCTGTTTAAAAAGGACTAATTCAATGATGCTTTTGGGATACATCGAGTGCTATTTGCTAACAGAACACCGGTTTTCCTGGAAGCAATGTGCTGGGCTAAAAACTCTATTTTCCAAAATCCTCTCTGCAGCTTCGGGTAGCCATTAAACACAGTTCTGGCCAAGGAGATGTAGGTAAACATTACTGGGTGGGGCTTCCAAGAAAACGGTTGTTCTCCTGATAAAAGAAGGTACAAATTCAGCTGACAGAAGCCTGTGGTTTTTTGCCCTTCCTCCTTTTTCCTTCTTCCAGTTTGTACCACAGATATGGATATGATATTTGGAATGGTAGAGCCATCCTGAGATCATGAGAATGACATGAACACACAGTCAAGTTAGTAGAGCTATGTGCATTTCTGAGGTGCTGTACCAGCCTCTGGACTTCCTGTTAAATGAGAAAAATTAACACACGTCATTGTCAGTGTAGCTGGTTTCTGTTGCCTAGAGCAGAATGCAATCCCCGGCTTTGAAATAATCAGCTGAGGCCGGGCACGGGTGCTCACGCCTGTAATCCAGCACTTTTGGAGGCCAAGGGGGCGGACCACCTGAGGTCAGGAGTTTGAGACCAGCCTGGCCAACAGGGTGAAACCCTGTCTCTACTAAAAATACAAAAATTAACTGAGAGTGGTGGCACACGCCTATAATCCCAGCTACTCAGGAGGCTGAGGCAGGAGAATCACTTGAACCCAGGAGATGGAGGTTGCAGTGAGCCGAGATTGTGCCACTGTACTCCAGCCTGGGTGACAGTAAGACTCCATCTCAAAAAAAAAGAAAAGTAATTAGTTGAAAGACTGATGAAATAAGTGGATTTGAGTTTAGTGTTCTCCCCAGTAAGTCCTCACTCTTAACAGTAAAGGAGAAATGGAAAAGAATATGGATGGCAAATTATAAGTAAAGGACAGTACCATCATATGACAGGAGAGCAAAGAAAATGGTAATAGTACAGTATCAGCCTCATTTTCTTTTAAATTATTTTCCAGTGGCTAATGCCAATTATTAAACTCAATGTTCATCAACCGCTGTGGTAGAACAATAGAGTACACACTGACATTTCTGAAAATGTTAGTGTATACTTTAAAATGTTACTGTATACTTTACTGTTCTAGGGATCTTAATATATGTCAAACCTAGAATTCTGTCATCAAATAAGTTTGGAGAACGACAAGACAAAGTTTTACAGGATTTATTACTGCAGCATGTCTCTGAGCTTTTAGCACTGTGAATCTCCAAAGAAAGGTTTTATAATTATTCTTTCTCAAAATAACTTGTCCAAGGATTTGTTTCTTTTCAAAGCCATTTGAGGACCTAGTGTTTGACAAAAATGCTTTAGGAAACCTTGGGTAACCCTATCAAATTCTTCCAACGATGTGGCTACTGTGTCCCAAGGAGCAGAGTTTTGCTGTTCTTGATGGGTCTCTCACATTAAATGCAAAGATGTCTATCCAGGTTTTTAATTCACATGTATGTACTCCATAATGTACAAGTCATAAATTAAGAAGGACACCCACCCTTGAGTAATGGACAGAAGTAAGCCATTTTATTTTTCTCCCTCGATACAAATTCATGTTTTGTTATTCAGGAAATACCTCTTTAGAGTGGGGCTCTAAATGAACAAGAATCATGGAAAGTACTCAAAAAGAAAAAAAGGAAGACTGAGTGTATTAGTCCATTTTCATGCTGCTGATAAAGACACACCCAAGACTGGGTAATTTTTAAAGAAAAAGAGGTTTAATGGACTCACAGTTCCACGTGGCTGGGGAGGCCTCACAATCATGACAGAAGGCAAAAGGCACATCGGCGGCAGGCAAGAGAGAGAATGGGAACCAAGGAAAAGGGATTTCCCCTTATAAAACCATCGGATCTCGTGAGACTTATTCACAATCACGAGAACAGCATGAGGGAAACCGCTCCTATGATTCAATTAACTTCCACTGAGTCCCTCCCACAACACGTGGTAATTATGGAAGCTACAATTCAAGATGAGATTTTGGTGGGACACAGCCATACCATATCACCAAGTCACAGGAAATACTAGAAATATCATGCTTATGAGTTACCCTATTATAACAATCGCAGAAGTAACATATATGAATTTCTCTAGAATAAGTGTTCAACTGAACCCACTTTTGGAGATGTTAGCTTATTGATAAGATGTTAGCTTATTAACCACAGGAATTGAAATAGGAATGAGACTGGGAACGATACCCATTAGATAAACATTGTTTGCACTTAGTGACTAGCCATTACTGAATAAAATGGAACCATTTTCAGTGTCTGGGGGTATTAGAGAATGCTCTATGATCTAAATGTGTTCTCAGCAAAGCTGAAGCAGCCAGACTGCAGTGACAAGGAAAAGCCTTCCTCATTCCACCTTCACTAGACAGGTGGAGCAGCAGATTGGCTTTTCAAATGTATTCCCCTATGAAGATGGTCCACAGATGACCTATACCTCCTAAGCTCTGAACACTCCCTGGCAGTAGGCCACGCAGTGTCTTAATTCTTTAATGAAAGGAGTAACATGTGCTTAAAGGTCTTAAGAGCTTCAGGAGACATGAAGTTCCTAAATCCACAGCCCATTAAGCAGACACTGACGTTTGTGTGAAGTCCCTGACAGGCCTGCTTAAGAGGATTATTAATACTCCATCCAAAGAAACGTAAGTGGGAGGCCGAGAGAAAGCTTAAGAACATGTCAGAGATTTCTTTAGTTTTGGAACTCAATTTTTTTTTTTTCTGAGACAGCCTCCTGAGTAGCTGGGATTACTGGCGCCCACTACCACACCCAGATGATTTTTGTATTTTTAGTAAAGACAGGGTTTCACCATGTTGGTCAGGTTGGTCTTGAACTCCTGACCTCAAGCGATCCACCTGCCTCAGCCTCCCAAAATGCTGGGACTACAGGGGTGAGCCACTGCACCCAGCCAACGCATACTAAATGTTTGCTGGGATTTTACTTATGTTATTCAACGTCTCTAAGCTTCAGTCCTTTCCTCATCTTTAAAAAGAGATAAAAATACATGTTATGAGCCTTCCAGAGTGTATGAAAATGCTCTGAAAAGTATAAAGAACGCTTAAAAATGAAGATCATATCTCATAAACTAGTAAGGAATACACACATCCATTTGTGAAAGAGATAGTATGTAAATAAGATGAGGCCAGAAGCAGTGGCTCACACCTATAACCCTAGCACTTTCGGAGGCCAAGATGGGAAAATTGCTTGAGGCCAAGAGTTTAAGAGCAGCCTGGTCAACATAGCGAGACCCCATTTCTTTAAAAAAAAAAAAAGGAAGGAAGAAAAGAGAGGAAGATGTTGAGGGAATTCCATTCAATTCAACCAGTCATTATGAAAAAAGAGCCAGTTACTAAATGATCTAAATCATGTAATCACCAAGCCTTGGGGTAATCCAGTAAGGGACACTACATAAACTCACATCCAAAATTAAGGGGGCACTATTTACACTTACTCTGGGACAAAAGTATCATCTAGATGCTGCCTGGCAAACAGAATGCACAGCCATCCCCACAAGTGTAGCCACAGTGGCTGAGCCTGGGCTCGGAGACCAACTGACTGCAACCATTTCCAAAATCCACACTTAGAACTTGGTGACCTGGGAGACATCATTAAACTGTGCTCTGTCTTGGTTTTCTCATCTGTAAAATGGGGATAATGGACCCATGCCTTGATGCTGATGTGACATTGCATATGGCGCATTCAGAATAGTGCCTGGCATTAGCAAGAGCTCAATAAAATTAGTGGTCATTCCACATCTAGGCCAGTCATACACACACACACACTCTAAATTCCAACAAGTCTACAGACTTTCTAGTGTGAATCCCACAAGCCCCACCAGCAGGCATGGCCCAGCACTTGCAAATGAATCTCCAGGAGGCGTGGCAATCTTTTCTTTGAAACCTCCTCCTTCACACTCCCATTTCTGCCTCCCCATCCTGGTTTCTGAACTCATTTTGGCAGCACGGCTGCAGTGCCAGTCTGGAATCTTGCAATGCCTTGTCAGGAAATACAGAAAAATCCTTTGTTATCAGAGCAGGAGACAGAATGACTGGATGATTAACTTCCTATAGTAGTGGTCTTTCCCTGTGAGTATGGCTGTGTCCATCTGATAGAGGGGCCACTATTTTACTTCTAATTTTTAAACTTTTGTATACTAAAATAATAATGTGTTAACATCATCTTAAATGCAAGCTGTGCAAACATGTTCCTGAATGTATTTCCTCTTGTCACATTCTGTCCTAAACGAAACCCTAAGTTATTACAGCTCAACAGAAAAAGATTACAAGTACACACTAAACTACTTTCTGTTGAACTTGGAATCATGATAATGGTTATCCTGATTATAAAAAACAACAGTTATAACAGTTAATTTTTATTCACTGCATACTAAGTGCCAGACATTTTTCTAAGCACATTATGGTCATTTTATCCCTAACAAATCTGTGAAGTAGGTACTATTATTATTATTATTTTTTTTTGAGATGGAGTTTCACGCTTGTTGCCCAGGCTGGAGTGCAGTGGCGCGATCTCGACTCACTGCAACCTCTGTCTCCCGGGTTCAAGAGATTCTCCTGCCTCAGCCTCCCGAGTAGCTGGGATTACAGGCGCCTGCCACCATGCCTAGCTAGTTTTTTGCATTTTTAGTACAGAAGGGGTTTCATGATATTATCCAGGCTGGTCTCGAACTCCTGACCTCAGGTGATTCACCCATCTCGGCCTCCCAAAGTGCTAGGATTACAGGCGTGAGCCACTGTGCCTGGCTTGCTTTTATTTTTAATTGACACACAATTGTGCATATTTATGGGGTAAAGTGTGATATTTTGATACACATATACAACGTATAATGATCAATTTAGGGTAATTAGCATATCCATCACCTCAAACACTTATCATTTTTTTGTGTTGGGAACACTGAAAATCCACTTTCCTAGCTATTTGAAAATATACAACAAACTGTCAATTACAGTCACCCTACAGTGCTAGGGAACACTAGAACTTATTCCTCCAATTTAGCTGTAATTTTGTATCCATTAACCAACCTCTCCTTATTCCCCCTGGCCTCCCCTTTCCAGCCCCTAGTAACCACTATTCTACTTTCTACTTCCATGAGATCAACTTTTTTAGCTTCCACGCACGTCAGAATATGGTATTTGTGCCATTTTTGAGCAAGCTGCACCATGCAGTTTTATTTAATTAAAACTCGTACATCTTTTTTTTTTTTTTTTTTTTTGAGACAGAGTCTCGCTCTGTTGCCTAGGCTGGAGTACAGGGGAGCGATCTTGGCTCACTGCAAACTTCACCTCCCAGATTCAAGTAATTCTCATCCCTCGGCCTCCTGAGTAGCTGGGATTACAGACGTGTGCCACCATGCCCAGCTAATTTTTGTGTTTTAGTAGAGATGGGGCAGAGATGGGTAGAAACGGGGTAGAGACCAGGTACAGAAGGGGCTTCGTCATGTTGCCCAGGCTAGTCTTGAACTCCTGGCCTCAAGTGATCCACCCACCTTGGCCTTCCAAAATGCTGGGGTTATAGTTGTGAGCCACCGTACCAAAACAAAATCCTTATACATCCTTTTTTTTTCCTTTGAGATAAAGTCTCACTCTGTTGCCCAGGCTGGAGTGCAGTGGTGTAATCTTGGCTCACTGCAACCTCCACCTCCCAAATTCAAGCAATTCTCCTGCATTAGTCTCCCAAGTAGCTGGGGTTACAGGTGTGCGTGACTGTGCCTTTTTAGTAGAGATGGGGTTTTGCCATGGTGGCCAGGCTGGTCTCAAACTCCTGACCTCAGGTGATCTGCCCGCCTTGGCTTCCCAAAGTGCTGGGATTACAGGCATGAGCCACCGTGCCTGGCCAAAAACCTCATACATCTTAATAGACACAGGTTGTTGTTGTTTTTCTTCAACCCAGTTTACTAAAGCTATACAGACTTTAAACAACCTGTGCATCAGAACCATCTGACCCTCATAATGCAACAAATCCCCCCCAGAAGGAAATCACCCAGGCTGTTCTGGGACCAGCCACCTTACTTGTTAATGTTGCTGCCTTCTTTCAGTCGCTCTCCTGCAGCTCCTGTTTTAGATACTCTTTCACTACCCGCCAGGTCTACCAAGCTGACCTTACTGACTTTCTCCCCGGAATTCTAGTTGTAGGAAATAAGAGAGAGAGAAAAAAAAAAACTTATCAATAAAACCACATGGATATCTACATACATGTTAGCACTATAATTGAGCAACCCATCCCACTCTCACACGGCAAACTTCTTAAGTTTTTAAACGGTCAGAAGAGTTATTTGAACTAGCAATTAATTTCATAGTTAAAATTTAAATTGGCGTAGAAACACAGCATTTTGTTTTGCAGTTGGGTAGCAAGTACACCCAGCTTTCTGGAATACAGTCAGAAAGCTGGAGATTTTAAATGCCTATGAGGAGATATGAGGACATGAGGATTCCTGCACATTCAGGTCAAATCCTTCTTCCTTTGAAAAAAGGTTTAGGCTAAAGGTTGTGGTGTCCTCTTTAATATCCCTCAATGACTATGAAGCTGACATATTTCCATGGGAATTTCAGCATGAAAGGATATATATTAAAAGCTGTATGGTGATGTCATCACACTTGTTAGGGACTTTGCACAAGAAATACAATTATTTTTCTGTTTTGTTTTTGTAGAGTCTGGGTGTTGCTACATTGTACAAGATGGTGGTGAACTTCTGGCCTCAAGCAATCCTCCCACCTCAGACTCCCAAAATGCTGGAATCACAGGCATGAGCCACTGCACCAGGCCAAAATCCAATTTTTTAAAAAGTCAAATATAAAGAAAGACCTAACAAATTAAATGATAAGCAAAGTAGCTCACCTAGTAAGCAGAAGAGCCAACATACAATTCTCAGCCACTGAACCCAACCATGAGACTTTACCTATATGGACACTTTCAGTTCTTCCACCCCCCGCCCCTGCAAAAGGTTCTGCCTAATCCCTCACCCCAGACTGCAGGTCATAAAGTGTCTGTGTGATTATGATGTTGAACACAGCATGGGAGCGGCTGCTTTCTTCGTTCATGTTGGTAGCAGCTACCGTTCGAGACTTATTTCCCTCAGACATCAATGACTCAATATCCTAGGGGCAAAGGATAAGGAAAAGACCATAAGCAAAAACACAAGAATGCAGTCCTGCACACCAGGTATATGTATTAATTATGATTCCTCTGATGCCTTTGTCACCACCCTTCCATAGAAACCTCCCTGCCGCTCCTCCATTGAGCATGGTTTGAGCTTCCACCTCACTCAGGACTTTGTAATGTATGAAATATTTCCCTTATTCTTTCCATTTCCCAATTGTCTTCTTTCTCAGTTGAGTCCCTATTTTCTCCTTTTTGGGTTCCTGGGGTAGCTAATATTTATTGAGCACTCCGATAATCAATAATAGCAGTGACTTGATTTAACTCTTACTCTCCTGTGCTTACCAACCTGCTGATGCCTGCCTGTCTGCCTCCCTCCTCCAATACTGTGGCTCCCTGATGGCAGGATTTTTTCCTTATTCCACTTTGTACACTTGCTCCTAGAATGCCTAGAGCCTATGGGATCTTATGAAATATTTGCTAAATGAACTTTATTTTCTTGCTTTTACATACAAGGACGCTGAAGTTCGTGAAGGTCAAGCAACTTTCCCCAAATCCAGTAAGAGGTAGAGCTGGGATGCAAATAGAGCACCCTGGCTCCTGCTAGTAAGTGACAGGATAACATCAACACTTACCTCAACCACACTGAGCTAAGAACCAGGGACCTCAGTGAAGGGGCTGAGTTAGCACCTTTAGACCAAAAAAGTATCCATTCATTTCAGAATCTAAATATTTTTAAAATGATCACTGTGCTCTATTTCTGATTAGAGCAATTCTATATATATCTTGATTTAAATGGCTGGAGAGAATCACTGCACAGATTAGTTTTAGCCATACTAAGTCTGGGGTGATAATGGGCCAGCCACATCCCACAAACAGCACAAAGTAAGTGCAGGGATTTGCTTGTTCCTTCGTGCATTCACTCATTCATTCACATTCTTTAGCAACAGAGATAGCAGTTTGTGTTATGAGATTTCCAAAGCAATCACTATAGAAATAGAAGCAGAATCTTGAGTTAGATCTTAACAAGGCATATAAGTCAAAGAGTAAATAAAGTAAAACAGGCTGGTCAATAGCAAGAGGAGTGATTCAGAAAAACAGGAGAGCCAGAAGTGACAGAAACCAAGGCAGGAGACCCTGCCAAGAAGAAAGGGCTGTACTAACTGCCAAATACTGTTTAGAATACCACAAGTCTAGAAGGATGTCACTGGCATCATTGGGAGAACAGTTTTAACAGAGTAGTATTAGTGAAAATATGCAGCAACCTGAAAACATTGGGCCTTCTGGCCATACTGTAAAACCTTCACAACAAAGCAGCTTGAAGAGTGTGATTAAGAGCCCTTTTCCTCTCTGTTTGCGGTGTGCTGATACTGGGTTTCTGAGGCCCTGAGTAGTATCATTGTGCTATAAAGCGTCCACATAAAATATACTCAGTATCACTTACATACTTTGATTTATAGTCAGCTTTTAATCACATTTAAAAAAAAATGACTTACCTCAAAACTAGTGACAGCTAGTTGAGATAAACCATCTACATATGGTCCCAAAACTTTATGTTCTCGAACTTTAAGAGACTGTCTACTCCTGTGGGAGGGAGGAAAAAGGAATAAATGAATCAGACCAAAGCTGGAAGCTTTTCTTTCTTTTTAAGTACACAGTAACTAAGATAACAATTTCAAAAGAATTTTTAAATGACTCCTCCCCCCAACAAATCTAAAAGCTACTTTATTTGGATTAGCAAAACAATGTTTAACATGAGAAATGTGTTTTATGCTCTGATTTCTATTTAAAGTATGTTACTATTTTAAACATTCTATCTCTAGTCACAAACCTTACTGGGTTAGGCTGTCAGTTATACTTTGGGGAGGGTCGAGGGAAAAGGGAACCAAAAAACATGTCAGATCAAATTAACCTTTAGGCTATTTCATAAATAAGCATATTCTCAGCAGATAATGTCTTAAAATGGTATTTATTCTTTGAGACAGGGTCTCACTCTGTCACCCAGGCTAGAGTGCAGTAGCATGACCCCGGCTTACTATAGCCTCAACCTCCCGCCCAGGTGATTCTCCCACCTCAGTCACCCATGTAGCTGGGCCTACAGGCCCATGCCACTATGCCTGGCTAATTTTTATATTTTTTGTAGAGATGTGGCTTCACTATTCTGCCCAAGCTGGTCCTGAATTTCTAGGCTCAAGCAGTCCTCCAGCCTCAGCCTCCCAAAATGCTGGGATTGCAGATGTGAGCCACCACGGCCCGGTCAAAATTTCTGAATTAGTAGTAGACAGTATTAAAATGTTTAAACTCTATTTTAAGTCTGCATTGGTTTATGCTACTTCTATGCTTACACTATTTTATACAGAAAGTGAGATTATAGTACAGAGTTTGTTTATAATTACTGATGTTTGTACTATATTTAGAATTGGTTCTGCTAATGAAAATTTTAAAGCTCTTTTGAATTTTTAAATAATAAACCTGGTTTGGAACCCATTTGAACAGTTTATCAAAAGACAATGGAGATTAAAAGCAAAGCTATGTATATACTGACTATATTGTGTATGCCATCTTTTTCAGGGCATCACATATTAATCATCTTTCAAATTAAGAGTCATTGCTTAGCATCACCAATATATGGGAAAAAGGAGCTAAGAAGCACCACTGAATGCATCCCAAAGTCCTGGCATTCATTGTTCCCTGAAGCACTTTTCAGTTATGCCGTTTAATTTCATAACATCCCTACAAAGTAGGCTTTACCACCTTTATTTTAAAGACGAAGAATTCAATGTGACAGTGAGCTACTTATATGCACGCGATCCAGTACGCAGCTTACTCTGCTTGCCAGAGATTCTATAACGCTATTCAGCAGCAAGAAAAAGCAAACTTAGCATTATATCAAGTGCCTGTGATGGTGTCCAGTATCTGAAATTCTTGTACACTGCTGGTGGGAGTGGAAATTGGTACAACCACTTTGGATAACCGTTTGTGCTATTGAATAAAACTGGAGATTCAGTATTTTGTGACTTACAATTCCACCCCTAGATGTGTTACCTAGAAACTCCTGCACCTATACAGCAGGAAACCTGTATAACAATGCTTTCAGAGCAGCACTGTATTGATAAAAGCAGGAACCACACAACAGACAGAGAAAGTGATGAATTATTGATGTAACCATGCAATGAAATGCTAAGACAACAGTAAAAATGTATTAGCACTTCATATATAAGAATAAATGAATCATGGTCGGGGGAACAAATCACCAAAGAACACATATATTATGATGTCATACAAAGTTAAAAATTATGCAAAATTATTTGTAAATGCTAAAGAAGAGGAAGAGAATGCTAAACACAAAATTCACAATAGCTGTTACCTTGGGGAGGGGTAGAAAATGGATCCAAGGGGAACATATAGTGAGCTTCACAATTATTGGTCATGTTCCATTTATTTATTTATTTATTTAATTTTAGCTAGAGTACTTTTGACTAAGTCATGTTCCATTTATTAAGCCAATGTAGGTAGCAGTTGTTTTTATTACTCTTTACGCCTTACAGGTGTTATAGATGTTCTTTTGTATGCATTAAATAGTTAACAGCTTCTTAAGAGTAAATATAAACATTTTCTTTGATTGGGTCACTTCCTTGTCACTCATAATTTTGGTCAAAATGCACCAAAGTAGTAACAGTGGTTATTATTATTATTTTGAGATGCAGTCTCACTCTACTGCCCAGCCTGGAATGCAGTGGCATGATCTTGGCTCACTGCAACCTCTGTCTCCTGGGTTCAAGCAATTCTCCTGCCTCAGGCACCTGAGTAGCTGGAATTACAGGTGCCCAGCACCATGCCCGGCTAATTTTTGTATTTTAGTAGAGACGGTGTTTCACCATGTTGACCAGGCTGGTCTCGAACTCCTGACCTCAAGTGATCCACCCACCTTGGCCTCCCAAAATGTTGGGATTACAGGCATGAGCCACTACGCCTGGCCTTAGTGATTATTTTTGAATGGTGAGATTATAGGTCATTTTTATTTCTTCTTACACCTTACCTATTTTTCAAATTTTTCATAAATAGATACTATTTTTAAATCAGTACAATTTTTTTTTTTTTTGAGACGGAGTCTCCCTCTGTTCCCCAGGCTGGAGTGCAGTGGCGCGATCTCAACTCACTGCAACCTCTGCCTCCTGGGTTCAAGTGATTCTCCTGCCTCAGCCTCCCAAGAAGCTGGGATTACAGATGCCCATCGCCACACCCGGGTAATTTTTGTAATTTTAGTAGAGATGGGGTTTTGTCATGTTGGTCAGGCTAGTCTCGAACTCCTGACCTCAGATGATCTGCTCACCTTGGACTCCCAAAGTGCTGGGATTACAGGTATGAGCCACTGTACCCGGCCCCAAATTTTTTAATTGAGAAAAAGTAAATGGTCCCCCTTCCTCTATAAATCAGATAAATATATTTTTAAATCACCTAGTTAAAAAAATATAGATCCCTGGGTTTCACCCTGGGTCTACTGAATACAGTCTCTATGGGTGGGCACCAGGCAAGTGGATGCTTAAAACGTTTCCTACATGATTCCAATGCACAGCCAGGGAAGGGCATTGCTTGCCTTGGCTGGGATGTTTCAATCCTTCAACCCTTTTACCTTTAACACATTAGTGCTGCTTTCCAATGTAAATAGAAGAACTAATGTGTTATTCCTAACTCAATTTTTATGAATAGTTCATGGTGGCAAAAAAATAATACCAATAGTAAAAACATCTTTTCAAAGGGCATACATAGGCAACTTTATACATTAATGTAGGATAAACACTGGGTATACCAACAGGCTTTGAGAAGCTGATGATTTCTCTGTAAATGAATGAAAACCAGTGTAGTCACCAAGAGCTTAAATACGCATATTCACTTCCAATTTTAACTTTAGAATCATTTAAAATTATCTCCCCCTATTACACTTAATCTTGACTACTAACTTACCCTTTGGGGTCTAAAAGATCCCGAACTTTCTCATTATAAATTTCCATATAGGACACTTCAACTTTAAAGGTCTGTGACTCATTTTGCTCCAAAGAGATCCTTTTAAATAAAGCACAGCAGAGCCTTGGAATAAGGCCCAGCTGCTCAGCATGGCCCATCATGGAAAAGGATTTTCCCGAACCTGGAGAACAGCAAGCAAAAAGAAGAACAGGTAGAGGCTTCAACCACACAAGATTTCCCCATATACTGGCCATGGTAACATAGCAGAAGAGTGGCCAACTTAGCCTCAAACCCTGTTGCTCAGGCTGGAGTGCAGTGGTGTGATCATGGCTCACTATAGTCTCAAACTCCTGGGCTCAAGCCATCTTCCCACCTCAGTCTCCCAAGAAGCTGGGACTACAGGTGTGCCACCACGCTGGGCTAATGTTTTTAGTTTTTATAAAGACGGGTCTTACTATGTTGCCCAGGCTGGTCTCAAACTCCTGGGCTCAGGAGATCCTCCCACCCCAGCCTCACCAAGTGCTGGGATTATAGGCATGATCCCCCACATCTAGACTATAAAAGCAACTTCTTACCTGTCTGTCCATATGCAAAAATACACGCATTATACCCCTGAAAGGCTTTTTCAAGAATTCCTTCCCCAAGGCACTTGAAAACCATTTCTTGACCTAAAAAAAAGACAAATATTAAAAACTAAAAAAAGAATAATTTTTCTTGACATATTTGTGTTAATAACAATATTATGTCAATTCAAAAAAATGTTAAAAGTGTACCAAGTGCCTACTAAGTACAGGGCTGTGTATTAAGAGCTTGATATATGCAGTTTCATCCACACTTCTAAACTACAGCTCAGTACCTGGATACACTGTTTCCCTCTAAGACACTTCTCTAGATATTAAAGTTTTCTTTCCATTGTGAGTGGGCCATATGGAAGCAGCATTCAAATTTGGTTGTTTTTTCTTATGACTAAGTATCTACAATGTCATTAAACATGAATTGCCTTATCTCCCCAGCTAGATTCTGAACTGCCACTGAACAAGACCATGTTATACACACCTTGGTATCTCCCTCAGCACCTAGCTTGGTGTTTTTGTACATGCCAAGTGCTAAAAACCGTTAGTTGCTGAGGATGGATTGACAACTTCAGCTGCTGTTTGTAGATTCACAGGCACCCATCACCTGTGTCCCCACAGGGGGAGTGGGGGACAAGTTCTCTTTCGTGAATCTCTGTATCACACTGCAGCTCTTGGGGGCATTGTGTCATGTACTATACTATGGCAGAGCGGGGCTGAAGAGTAAATTAGTGACAATATGTTTTAAACACATAAAAGGACAGTATTTGCTACTCTTTGAATTTGGTGATTTTCTAATATTCATTCTGTATCACTAAGACAATTAGACTTATATTCTCCTTCCTGTCTTCTTATAGTCCTTAGAACATTCACTATTACAGCATTTGCAGAAATTACTAGTTTAATTACCTGTTTCCTCCACTGGAATGAGAGCTCCCTGATGCCCAAAACTATAACCTGCTTATCTTCATAATCCTAGCACCTAGTACAAAATGCTTAATAAATGTTGAAAGAATGAGTCAATTTAACATTTTTATCTTATATGATAGTTCCTTTTACATTTGAAAATAATGTAACACAACATAAGCTTTTGGTTTTATGTTTTTCTTTTATGGAAATTTAGATCTGATTTTAGGAGTCTCTTATTATACTATGATATATGATGATTGCAGGATGAGACTCTTAAAAGTGTTTCAACACAAAACGAGATAGTATTTGTGATATGGTTTAGTTCTGTGTCCCCACCCAAATCTCATCTCGAATTGTAATCTCCATGTGTCAAGGGAGGGACCTGTTGGGAGATGACTGGATCATGGGGGCAGTTTCCCCTGCGCTATTCTCATGATAGTGAGTTCTCACAAGATCTGATGGTTTAAAAGTGTGTGGCTTCCTTTGAGTTCTTTTCTCTCTCTCTCGCTGCCATGTAAGATGTGCCTTCCTTCCCCTTCACCTTCCACCATGATTCTAAGTTTCCTGAGGCCTCCCCAGTCATGCGGAACTGTCAGTCAATTAAACCTCCTTTCTTTACAAATTACCCTGCCTCATGTAGTTCCTTATAGCAGTGTGAAAACAGACTAATACAATTTGCAACCATTAGGCGGGCAAAAAATAAAATTCTGACAACATCAAATATTGCTGCATTGAGGAAATAGGTATCGTCATAAGCTACAGGCATATGGTGGGCGAATAAATGCGTACAGACGTTCTAAAGGAAAACTTGACAGTATCTAGAAAAGGGAGTATGCCTCCACTGTCTGACCCACTGGGAAGCATCTGTTCTAGAAACACATTCCCAAAAAGGACCCTGTGAAGGATGTTCATGGCAGTGTTGTTCATAATACTGTAAATGGGAATCAAGTTAAATGCCCGTAAGTATGAAAGTAAGTAAAGTGTGACTGTTTTATATGGTGGAATATACTACATAACATTTTTTAAAAACAATAAACCCCCAACACCCACATCTATGTGTAAATAATGCTCGAATTAAAAAAACATTGTTAAGTGAAAAAAAAAAGCCATGTTCAGAACTGTACATATAATGTAAAACCTTATGTCAAATAGTTGTGTGTGTGTGTGTGTGTGTGTGTGTGAGAGAGAGAGAGAAAGAGAGAGAGATCTATGAATGCTAAAGTGTAAAAAATGGATTGGAAAAAAATATACCAAATTTATTTAACCTTATTTCTCTATTGCTAACTTCTACCATCTAGCATAGATGTTTGGTAACTTCCACCAACAAGTTGGTGGAATATGTGGATTTTTAAAAATGGGTGTAATCGGAAGAACCTTTTCTAAACAGCCAGGTCTGTTGTGAAGAGTACCTTAAGATCCGTATGCAAATACGCGTATATTCAGAGAAGAATAAGGTATAATCAAAATTATTATCTGCTTCACAAATTGCTTTTATGTTATAGTCAAGTATGATAGTCTTGTGCTCACGAAGAAAATACCTGACCACTCTGGTGCGTGATCTTTCATACACATTAATATTTATTTCTCATATGTTTTCTCAAAGGACCTTCCTTATTCTACGTATGTTCCCAAGCCCCGTGCTAAAAGGCAGGCCTTAAATCTGGAGCCAAGGCCTATATTAGAGAAGACCCAGAATTAAATCCAGCCTGTGCCCAGGCTTATTAGGATTGCTTGTGGTCCTCAGCCAGACCTAAGTGCCATTTGAAGGCATTCTAAAAGCAATACATTCTTGGCACAAGCAGCTGAATGGAGCAATCCTGTTTGATCTTCCACACTGGTTAACCAGCCCCCAGGAAGGGAGTGGGGTGAGGGTGGGGACAAGAGACTTCAAGAGTTGGCTAAGTCAAGCATCCTGACCATAATTCATGATTTCAATTCATATTTAGTAACTTGAAAAAAACCCCAACAGCTTGAGTTGATGAAAGGACTCAATTGCAGAGAAGCACTGTGGTCAAAGAGATTTTATTATGGCTTCTTAGAGCCTAAAGTTAATATCTAGTATATCTATTCCCATATCAGGTAGTAAAATGTGGTACTTCTGGTTTCTGCTCCTGATGCTGAATACGCTGGAATTAGGAGGAATTATTTTCCTAGGTTCTTTCAAGAGTAAATCACAACGTGTCTTTTTCCTTGGTAGGAATGGCCTTTTAAACTAAAGATTGTTAGTTGGAAAAACAAGGATGACTGCTATATAGTTGTATGAAGTAGGTTTATGATGTAAATGAAACAAACCACCAGGATGTATATACTAAAATTGCAAGAAAAATAAATGAAATGATCAAAGAACTCCCCAGCATATAAAAATACAAGAGTAGGCCAAACATGGTGGCTCACACCTGTAATCTCAGCACTCTGGGAGGCCGAGGTGGGAGGGTGGCTTGAGGAGAGGAGTTCAAGACCAGCCTGGCCAACAAAGTGAGACTCTGTTTCTACAAAAAATGTAAAAAAAAAAAAAATACAAGAGTAAATTTCAGTTTAGTGTATGACCAAATTGTTGCAAATACTAAACAGGACATGATTTAATCTATTAAACTTGTATTCTTTTATTATTTATGCTACTAAGGAAAAGCAAAGATAATTTTTATCAACTGTCCCGCTGGCAATGTACTTTATATATTTTGTTTTTTTGTTTTGTTTTGTTTTTGTTTTTTTGAGATGAGTCTTGCCCTGTTACCCAGGGTGGAGTGCAATGGTGCCATCTCGGCTCACTGCAACCTCCGCCTCCCGTGTTCAAGTGATTCTCCTGCCTCCGCCTCCTGAGTAGCTGGGATTACAGGTGTGCGACACCAAGCCCGGTTAATTTTTTCTATCATTAGTAGAGACGAGGTTTCACCATATTGGCCAGGCTGGTCTCGAACTCCTGACCTCGTGATCCACCCGCCTTGGCCTCCCAAAGTGCTGGAATTACATGTTCTATATCACTGAATCCTCACAATACCCAGGTAGAGTAGGTATGAATTATGACTGATAAGCTGACTGGGGCTTGAAATGGTTAAGTCATTTGCCCAAGATCTCATTATCAGTGAATGGCAGGGTTTGCATCAGCTTATAGTGACTCCCTACTGTCAAGGCTGATTCCATTCATCATCAGTAATTCATGCTGCATGACACTGGGAATCAGTTGCTCTCACCTCTGGTCTCCAGGATAATTTTTACAGACTCTCAGAACTCATCACGCTGCACAATTTTTTTTCTTTCCTTCTGAGATGGAGTCTCGTTCTGTCGCCCAGGTTGGAGTGCAGTGGTACAATCTCGGCTCACTGCAACCTCTGCCATCTGGGTTCAAGCGATTCTCCTGCCTCAGCCTCCTAAGTAGCTGGGATTATAGGGGCCCACCACCAAGACCGGCTAATTTTTGTATTTTTAGTAGAGACGGGGATTCACCATGTTGGCCAGGCTGGTCTCGAACTCCTGACCTGAGGTGATCCGCCCGCCTTGGCCTCCCAAAGTGCTGGGATTACAGGCGTGAGCCACTGTGCCTGGCTGGCACAATTTTTTTTTCATGTTCACCTTTACTGCTAGATTGTGAAAACAGTAGTTGCTGCATTTTAGTAGAGTGCCTGGCACGCAATAGGCATTTGTATTTACTGAATTATTCCTGTGTTGATATTGCTGTTCCCAGAAAAATGCATTTTTAATTGGGAGCCTCTTCCCTCATCAGTGACAATAAGTTATCAGAAGACTGTTGTACTCCAGCCTAGGTGACAGAGTGAGACTCTGTCTCAGAAAAAAAAAAAAATTGTTCTTTGAACTTAAACATAAACGTTTAATTGTATTAGTTTACACTTTGGTCAAAGTATGACTGTTTTTGAAATTCTAATGAATCCCATAAGACTATAGTAGGCCTTTGTTAAATAAGCCAATGGGGTATGAATAGATGCGTCAACACACTATGTAGGTACTAATTAGGTAATTTTGATAAAAATTACAAATCACATTTTTACTAATACCCACAGTATCCTCCTGGACATTACAACAAAATATATGTGACAAAAAAATAAAAACTAGTCTCTCTGATTTCCACTAAATATATACATGTGATTTCAAATATAGTCAACTTCTTTTAGTTACAGTTATTTTTGGCAGATAGAATATAATTCAAATTTATCATATTTAGTAAAGTTTTATTCATAATTGGAAAAGAAAAAATCTGAGAAAAACAACATAAAAAATTGAAAACAATACTATGTTTCTGAAAAAATTTTTCATTGTCCATGTATTTTTACAAATTTATGCAAGACTGGAGTCTAGAGAGACTGGAATACATTTTATTACTATGGCTTTGTGTCTCAAAGACAATGCATTCTGCTTCAAGACAAGAAATAATGAACATTTTCCCATCTCTACAAATACACATCAACATTAGCATTTTTAACAGGAGCTCAGCTTTCCATTGTATGAATAATGCATGCAATCGGTTCCCTACTATGGTTATTTAGATTATTTCGTTTTATTTTTCTGCAATATTTATTCTTACATGTTTACCTCTGTGCAGTTTCCTATTGACTTTACTAGGCAAAACTTCAAAAAATCAAATCTCCAAGTTCTCTAAAAATGCATGAGTCTCTACTTTCAACACTCTCAACAACAATCCCTATGATCATTCTTCTTAGTTCTGACTGAGTCAGTAGGAAAAAAAAGCCTCTTGTTTGGATAATTTTTCTTCTATTTATTGTTCATTTGTATAACACTTGTTAACTAACACTTGTTAACATTTGTATTAACTTTAGTAAGTTGACTATTTAAGTCCTTGGGCTAGCCATTGCTTTCCTTCTCATTAATTTTAAAATCCTCATTATATATTGAGGATATTAACCATTGGTCTATCTTATATGTTATAAATATTTTTTCCCAGTCTGTCATTTGCCTATCGGTCTTACATTATCCTTGGTCATACGAAAGCTTCTGGTCTTTCATATTCAAATCTTTTCTTTTTTCCTTCATGATTTCTGCCTATGATATGTGTTATGCCTCACAAATCCTTTTCCACCTCCAAATTATATAGAACTCACCCATATTTTCTTCTAGTTTTGTTTTTGTCATTATTTATTTATTTTGGAGACAGGATCTCGCTTTGTGTCCAGGCTGGAGTGTGGTGGCGGGATCATAGCTCACGGCAGCTTCAAATGACTGGGCTCAGGTAATCCTCCTGCATCGGCCTCCCAAGCAACTGGGATTATAGATGCGCACCACCACTGTTTTTTACAATTTGACTTTCAAACCTGAGTTTTACTCCTTACCAGCTATGTGACACTGGGAAGGTTCCCAGTTTATTGGTAAAATAAGACTAATAGTTGCTACCTAAGGGGGCTACTGGGATGGTTTAATAAACCAATATAGGTAAAGCACTTACCATGGTATGTGGCCAGTATAAATCTAGAATATATTTTAGTTATTATCTATTATTATCATCTCTTAAGTCTTTAATCAACTATAATTCATTTTACTGCAAAGAAAAAGTAATTATCTAGTTATTTTTCCTTCAGATAGCTCCTTCATTTTTGCAACAATTTTGTGGCATAATCCAATTTCAAAGATAAAAGAAAAAAGGTCAGGTGTGGTGGCTCATGCCTGTAATCCCAACACTTTGGGAGGCTGAGGCGGGCGGATCACGAGGTCAGGAGATTGAGACCAACCTGGCTAACATGGTGAAACCCCGTCTCTACTAAAAATATAAAAAATTAGCTGGGCATGGCGGCGGGTGCCTGTAGTCCCACCTACTCGGGAGGCTGAGGCAGGAGAATGGTGTGAACCCGGGAGGTGGAGGTTGCAGTGAGCCGAGATCACGCCATTGCACTCCAGCCCAGGCGACAGAGTGAGACTCTGTCTCAAAAAAAATAAAAAAATAAAAAATTAGCCAGGCATGGTGGTGGAAGATTGTTTGAGCCTAGGAGGTTGAGGCTAGAGTGAGCCATGATCGTGCCACTGCACTCCAGCCTGAACTACAGAGCAAGACCCTATCTCTTAAAACAAAACATTAAAAAGAAAACATACTTGTTCTTAGAAAGATTTCTTGAAGGAACCAATTATCACTATTTTTCTAGCTCCCACAGAGGTCCCATTTAAAAAATATTACTGACCAAATATGATGGTGGTGACTCTCACATTTAAGGGGGTGGGGGACAGAAAGGGTGGGGTGTGTGTTCATGTGTGCATGGACATGATGAGATGAAGGAACAGTATCATTATTTGGGCCAGGGTATGCTAATCCATATTGTCTATTATAAGAAAAATACTTTTTTTTTTTTTTTTTTAACACTGAGATAGAAGGGTACAGGGAAAAAAAAAACCCAATATAAAAAACTGTATCAGCAAAACTGTGAGTGGGACAGGTTCTAGAGTTCCCCTTATTCTGCCCTTCTGGTGCCTTTTCAGCTGTGTAAACCCCTGGCCGGAGTTATACTTAACCAATTCTTTGGTTCGGTGACCTTCAGGGCACCACTGATATAGTAAAAAGAATGATAAAAAAGGCCAAATTGTCAACCAAAGCCTAAAAGGCACTATGACTGTTGATACAGTCTCTGTCCTCTCTTGCAATCAGCTCTCAGTGAAACACAGATGATGGCTACACTTCACTCTGCAATAGAAAATATAAAATATCAAGAACCCTCATATGTTCTCTTAAAGAGACCCTAGTTTATCCAAAAGACTGAAGGATTTTTGTTTTTTTTGTTTTGTTTTTTTGCTTTGTTCACTTCTATTTTTTAAACACAACAGTCCCTTTTCTCAGCATAGGAAAAGACATCTTGCCAACTGCTTTTTGAACCTCAGTTCATGAAAAAAGGAGCTGTTTATGCTGAGTGGTGGGAATCAGGGAATTCAAACAGTGCATGGGTGGATCCCATAAAAGACGCAATATCTCCACCCTAAACGTTTTCCGACTACAGTTTACACTCAAATAGAATGAGGTGCTATTTGTCTAGGGGAAAGCACACCAGCCCATAAGCGAAGGTTCGTAAGTCCCGTGGGAAGCAGGAGGATCTATGAGTATTTGTTTCTATCCCAGACAATCCGAGCAGAGCCATAACATTGTCAAATCCAAGAGGCCTGTGACTTTTCAGCAGAACCGATGCCAAAAAGGCGGTGGCCACTCTGCAGATGTTAGCTCCACATGCCTGGTGCAGCAAATTCACAGGGCAAGCCTGACCTCACTTGTTAATAACCATGACCACAATGCCAATTTCCTCTGGGGTTTATGATTAGACCTTCTATAATCATGTGAACAAGTCTTAAAACGCAGGCATGCCCAAAGTAACCCATAACACAATGTCAGAACAGCAGAGAAAGCTCCTGTATGGAATTTCTACAAGCAAAGTCACAGACCTGAGTCACCCAACCCTGAGTCACATACGATATGAATCTTTTTCTTTTTTGAAAGAGATTAGGGTCTTGCTCTTCCACCAGGCTAGAGTGCAGTGGTGTGATTATAGCTCACTACAGCCTCTAACTCCTCGAGATTCAAGGAATCCTCCTGTTTCAGCCTCCTAAGTAGCTAGGACTACAGGTGTGTGCCACCACATATGGCTAATTTTTTATTTTTATTTTTTAGTAGAGATAAGATCTTGCTATGTTGTCTGAGCTGATCTTGAGCTCCTAGCCTCAAGTGAGCCTCCCACCTTGGCCTCACAAAGTGCTGGAATTATAGTCATTGTACCCAGCCTGACACAGATCTTTGAAAAGCTAACACCCATGGGTGTCCACACTTGTGCATAATCTGTCCCTACTTAGAACAGCAGCAATAGGCTCAAAGCTACCGTGTGTGTACTGGGAGATGGGTAACCAAGGCAAATCTCTTTCTACAGCAAGAAAGAAACCAGGGATGGAAGGAAAAATGCAGCTATCATTCCTATGCCCAACATCTGATGACTGAAGAGGCACAGGATAAAAGAGTCACAGTGGGCTGTGTTCTAGAAAGTGAGAGAATGAAATGGGAGGATATAAGCCCTGACTTGTTTAAAATCTGCATTAAACAAGGCAGACACCTATGGCCCATGGCTGAATAAAACACTAAGCATGGTGATGCATAGATCAGACCTGGCATATGCACAGAGTATTTCTTGTTTTTCTAAAGTAACTACGTAGAAAAGCATCCAATATTTGAACACAATCAATAATTTCATCAGTTTAAACTGAGCCCCCAGTTTTCCTTCCTTTCCCTGTCTCTTCTCTTTGGATTCAGAGCAGAGAGAGAGAGGAAAAAAAAAAAAATAAAGGCTGGGCTCACTATTTATGACTTGGAATTCCTGGGCCTACTCATTTGTGAGGGTGTTTTTCCACTTCTAAACAGGGCTGACAGGCACAGCGATTTTGATGAGTCTGGACTTGGCAGGTGGCCCAGCTCCAAATCAGAGCACCTGGACAGCACAAGACCAGACAGGTTCTTCTCACATACCTGAAGGGGTGAAGAATGCCCAGCTTGGATGAGGTTTAAATAAATTCCTTTCTCAAAAATCTTTGGTATATGGAAGTGCAGCTTTCAAAAATTCTCATATGTAGTGATTTCAAACCTGGTTTAAGTTAAATGACCAAAAACTACAGAGTTCAGATAAAGAAACTGAGGCTGTAAGGCTTGACTTGGTATTTCTAGATTTAAGTTTTAATCAACTACAGAAAAGTTTGCCATTGAGGTGCCTGGTAAGAGGATCCCAAGAAACCAGGCCATGAGGGTAAAGGTAGACCACGGACACATTTTCCACTGTAGCATCCAAGAGCTATCAGTGTTAGTCTGGAAGTCTGGCTTGCAGCATGGCATGGCTGACTCATCCAGATGGATGTTTCCACCACAGCAACAGCACTGGGGCTGGCCATGAGCATGGTCTTTTTTTGTTGCTGGACAAAGTGGCTGATTCACCAAGGAGGAAGTCATGCAACCGCTGCCCTCGGCACTAGTTCCGAGAATGAAGAAAGAATATAAAGCCACTCACCTGTGAAGAATGTCTTACAGAGAATGTGTGTTGGAGTCACACACGAGGGTGTTTCCCATAAAACAACTGCTGACAAAGTAAACCTTCATTTCTATCTGATTTGATGGTGTTTTATACCCCCTCTCTCTGATAAAGAAGCAGACCCAACTCAACATCTCTTCTGGATTGTGGGCTGCACAATATTTATAGTATTTGAGGCGAGGTTAAAACAAAGCCCAAACCAAATATAAGGATCCTAGAGAACTTCTGACAGGAGTGAGGGTAATTTTAGTAGTATTCCTGGCTAGGTTCTAAGCCAGAGCACTTCAATATGACTCTCTTAGGAGTCATATTGAATGACTCTTCAGGATGAAAGAGGAGAGGAGCACCATAGGCTGGAGTAGAATCCATAAAATTTTCACCAGCATACATGTCATTAACTAACATCCATATTTACCAATGCTTTCAGTGCTCTCATAGGGAGCAGGGCTTCGCTAAACCTCAGTTTTCTTATCTGTAAAATGGGGGCAGTAATAGTTTCTACCTGACTGGGTGCTTTGACAATCTTATCACCTAGTGCATGTAGAGGGATTGGCACAGTGCTTGGGATTCAATGCTCAGGGTTGTACTATCTATTGCTATTGTTATTCACCCCTCTAAACACAAGTGAAATGATGTTTCTGGGTGCCAACAAACACCCTAAGGAATAAATGTGGACAAAGAAAGGGAGGTATTGAAGAAAATGGGATTTGATAGGATAAAAAATAGGTGAGTAAAGGGGAGAACAAAAAAGCAGCATATATATATATATTTACACACACACACATATATATATACACAATTAAAAAAATTTAACAAGGTTAGCAAAGCTCATTTATTTTTTAACATCCTTTACAAGAAAAATTTTTCTTAACTGACCTTCTTATCCAATTCTCTGGATTACCCAACATTCTCTCTTCCATCTATGAAATGCCCCCTGCATACTAAATCACCCCAGCTGGGAGGCTACTCTCTGGACTCTCACCAGCTGAGTTATGCTTGTACAAAGGGTCAGTTGTATTTGCTCCTAAACTGTTCTATGTCAGTTGTACTTCTCTGTAATTACATAATTTAATCAACAAATGCAAAAAAGAGGGTTGCTGATTCTAAGACAACCCTAAATAGAATGCTTAGGAACAACTTGATAAAGGTGAGTCACCAAAAGAAATGACAAATCGAGTATGAGTGAGATAATTTATAAAAGACCATAAAAGAAAAACAAAAATCTGGGAGGATTTGGCATATTTTTTCATAAATGTTTTTTAAAATAGCATGCGTCATTTATAATGAATCCCTACTTTAACAAACTGTTCAAGTAGCAACTACTAGTGCTGCTCATAACTATAAGGAAAACGTTTATGGTTTAAACCCAATAGCTAACAATTATTGAGTGTTTCCTCTGTGCAAGGCACTTGCTGAGTGCTTCATATACATAATATCATTTCAACCCACAAGATTTATAATAAGGAGGTGCTGTTATTATTACCTACAGCCACACAGTTGGGAAGTGGCAGAGGCAGAATTTGAGCCCAAGAAGTGTGACTCCAGAGCCTGTACTTTTAACTACTAGAAAAAAGACTTCATTCAAACAGATCACCTGAATAGTAAAATAATGAACCAATACAATATGCTAGAACAAACTGATATTGTAGAACTCTGCTAAGAAATTGGTTCTATTTTGGCTACTATTGGCTTTTAGAATGTAAATTTTGCCACATAAATGTTTTGTCTCATTACGATTCTGGTTAGTTAATATTTAGTTAAGCAATATGAAGCAGAAATCATTTCTAGCTCTGAGCACATAAAATCCCTCATCACGGGAACAGAATCAAACATGGCTGCTCTTCCTACTGCATTAGTCCACAGATTGGAGGTGCTCTTCTGTCCCCTCACAGTATAAAGCAATGCTAGCAGAATAAGAGGCAGATGTACAACCTTTCTCCTGCGTTGCAGGGCATTAACAATGCTCGAAAACACATGGCTTCAGCACATTTGAGCAATATGCCATATGGCAAGAACTGTTATATAATTTCTGAGTCAACAGTTTAGAATCTCTCAGGCCAGGGAATGTTCACATCCACACTGACCCCAGATATGCCACTACCAGACTGTTTTTTTTAATTTTTGATATGAAGATTTCTATAGAGCTGGGAAGAAAATAAAAACCAAAGTTACTGGAAGTCACTGTTATCTACTAACATGGCACATTTTAGAAATATTAAAAAATGTATTGATTCATTGTCAAGAATGCTTTAATTGCAATCAGCAGTGACTTAAACATTTACAAAGACTGCTTTCAAGTTTATCAGTATTGACTATAATATACTAACTTCATAATCTTAAATGTGGATCTGTGTATATCTGCATGTATATATGAAGTTCAGGAGAACATATGAGTTTATGTAGAAATGCCATGCTCCATGTATCTAATTCTGCAGGTTATTTGTTGTTTTTTTTTTTATTAGCCCTTACACAGGGTTTTTGCTTCAAAATTTTTTTTGAGGCAAAAAAAAATTTTTGCTTCAGAATTATCTGCCAGACAAACATTATTACAACTACCTAGCCAAAAGGTAATAGGAGGAAGAGATAATATATTTCAAATGTAAAATAATTCCTGGCTGGGGGCAGTGGCTCATGCCTGTAATCCCAGCACTTTGGGAGGCTGATCACTTGAGGTCAGGAGTTCAAGGCCAGCCTGGCCAACATGATGAAACCCTGTCTCTACTAAAAAATACAAAAATTAGCCAGGTGTGGTGGCACATGTCTGTAATCCCAGCTACTCAGGAGGCTGAGGCAGGAGAATCGCTTGAACCCAAGGAGGCGGAGGTTGCAGTGAGCCGAGACCGTGCCACTGCACTCCAGCCTGGGCGACAGAGCGAGACTCCCTCTCAAAAAAAAAAAAAAAAAAACAAATAAATAAAATGTAAAATACCTCAAAGCATGATTCAATGTAATGTGAATGGCTTAACAAATAAGCCTTTAATTTGCCTCTGAAAAGTCCACTGGAACAGCTGTGTGGCCAACATAAAATGGCTGATTCATGTTTTATCAGAGAGCTGGCGGGGATCTGAGATCATTCCAGGCTGTATCTCCTCCTTTCACAGATGAAGAACAGAGACCCACAGAAATCACCCTGCCCAAGGTCTAGCAGTTTGTGGCAAAACCAGTTGTCATAAATCTCAGTACATTGCATTTTCTTTCCAAAGTACTGACTCCTGTCACAATAAGACAATAATAAAGACAATAATAAACATTAAGGCAGTGCTTCCTCCTCCCTAAGTCGCCAGGTACTTACTGGATTAAGCACTTTAAATGAATACATCATTTAGTCCTCAAATCAACCCTATGAGATCAGAACTATTAGTATCCTTATTTACCATATGAGGAAACAGAAGGATCGTGAGATTCAGTTCAGTAACTCACCCGGCCTTACACAGATAGAAGGTGTTAGAGCCAGGATTTGAACCAAGTCTGACTTAAGAGCTCATATTCTTCAACTGCTCCAACCAACCCACTGCAATGCCATTATACCTGCTAGAGAATTACGTGTTTCTAAATCAGAAAGTGGGAGCGTGGAGGCTCTTCCTATAGCTTTTAATAAATAGCAAGACATGATTGAGAATTTAACATTTTGACACACCACACAAAACTTAAGAGCCCTTGCTTCTCTTTGCTTTCTCAATCCATGCACTTATCTTTCTCTGTCTCTCTCCCTGTTACCCCCTAGTTTTGAGAGCGGCTTTGAGAGTCCTGATTCAGTATCAATGACGCCATTATTCATCGAGCCTGACAAATAGGTCGGTTTCAGGAAATATGTGCTTCCCCTTCTCCACTTCCCCTATTTTCCACCAGACAATGAATGCTTCTATCTTAATGTCTTTATTTCCAATTAAGAAGGAATTGTTATTTTTTAATGAAGAGAAAATAAATTAGTATGGAAACCATCAACTAATCTACACATAACGTATTTACTCGGCAGATTATTTACAATGGATGTAAACTTGAGAGAATAGTAAGCATGAATTTTACCTTTTGCTAAGGAGAAGGAGCATCACAGTATTTGTATGATAATGGGAATATCTGAAGAATAAGAAAATATCCTCCCAAATTTTTTAAGTAGACAGTGCTCTATGAGCTGGCAGAACCCAATTTCAGGGCTAACTGGGACATGGTACTCAATATGATCATGCAACCTAAAATGTACTAAATTTTAGGCTATCAGTATGTTCAAAAATCATTTTGATCTTTTAAAATATATCTGAACTATTTGTAATGAAGAGCTACAGAAATCTTGAGTTTCACAACTAAATTTTATCATCTGTATGTAATGAAGTCATTTCTGGTTTAAAAAAAAAAAGTTTGTTGCACATCCAGGCACATGAGTGGTATACTGCAGAAGGCTAGTGTGTTCTCTGTGGGCAACAATGGAGGATGTGATTCCAGAAGATATGGAAAAGAAAGAGAAAAACAATCTTCCTTAAGCATTATTTTAACCACATCACTCCAATAGCTCCTATTTTTCACCATATTAGTCTGAAGTTCTTAAAATTTCCTATTATCTGGCCTCACTCAACATGTACAAATAGGTCTCCCATCGCATCCCCAACAAGATGCACCTTCTTATTTTTCTTTCTTTCTTTTTAATCTTAACTTTGCAGCTGGGTTCCCCCCTGCCAAGATATACCTTCTGCTCAGACCAGCATTACCACCATGGCTTTGTATCTTCCTTTACAGAAAAGTCAAATGAAAATATCATTTACGGGAACCTTCCATTAATCAGCACATAAAGTGACCTATTTAACCCTTACAGCAACCACATAGCATAGGTATTGCCATTTTTACTTTCTTCCATAGAAAACAAATTGTAGCTCAGAGAAATTAAGTAAATTGTCCAAGAGAACCAAGGCAGAGGTCCTGAGATTTAAGCACAGGTCTCATGTCAAAATCCATGTGCTCTCCTTGATACATGTCACTTCCTCTTGTCTGGATGCCTTCTAAGGCTTCCCTTTGACTAAACTCTAAACATCTCATATGTTGACAAGTAATAATCATATATATTTATGGTATACAACATGATGTTCTGATATATGTATCCCTTGTGGAATGACTGAATCAGGCAATTTAATGTATGTGTTGTCTCAAATACTTATCTCCTCTATGTTCCATCTGCTCTCTGGTGCCTTCCCAGACAGCTGGTGCCTTTCCAGATTTTATCTCTTTAAAATCTGGTGCCTTTTCTCTCTCTCTCTTTAAAATGTGGTCCCTTTCCAGATTTTATCTCTCCTTGGATTTTATGTAACACTTAAAATCTATAAAATTTAGAGTTTAAATATTATCTCAGAATGTTATTTGGTATGCATTTCTTTTGCTTTCTTATTTTTGGATTTCTCAAGGGCTTCCTGGGCTGCACACACACAGTTGGGCGGGGGGGGTCATGAATACTTAAAAAATTATTGTGAGACTTTCTGGCTTCCTGAGTTATATGAAAGGAACCAACAACAGACACTGGGCGGAGGCACTGAATGAGTGGTGAGAGGAGTCCCAGAAGAGACGGTGGAGAAGGTAGAATGGAGCTATATAATAAAGGACCTCAAATGTAGTCCAAAGAGTATAGATTTTTTCTAACATGTGATGAGGAGTCCTGGAAAGTATCTGAGAAGTGCATGAGAAGAGCTCCAGTTCAGGAAGATATATATGGCTGCATCTTGAGTAACATAAATTGAACACGGTTAATAACGGGTTTGTATAACCATAGCATTTATCCCCATTTGTCTCTGCATCTGTAGGAAATGTTTTACTTTTGTTGTTGATTTAAATCTAAAAGTACACACCCGGCACAAAAATACAGAGTGCTAACAAGTCAAGACTGTTCCAGACTCTGCAGAACTTATTACATAAAGTCCCAAAGGACTGATAAAAAGACAAATTAATTACAACCAACATTATGAACTACTTATTCACTTTAATAAAATATATTGCTCAAGTTGCAGGAATGATATTTGGAAAGGCTAATTTACCCAGTGTGAGCAACTGAAGGAATTCTCCTAGTTCAAGATTGTTAACTCTTGAAAAAATTATCTTATCAAACAGTTTCTCAAGTTTGCTTTATATGGCAAGGAAAAACCTATCAATAAACAAAACATTAATTCTCTTTAAACTAGTCATGTGCTTTTACCTCCAAATCTTTTAAGGCCAATATCCTCCCTTCATTTTTTTGTTTTTAACTAAATGAGAATGTCATTCAGCTGATGCTCTTACAAGTAGAAATAAGGAGAAAACACTCATTAGGAAGAAATACTTAGTTCATGAGCTCTATTGTACAACACGGTGACTACAGTTAATAACAACGTAGTGTATTCCTGAAAATTGCTGAGTAGACTTTAAGTGTTCTTACCACAAAAAAGGATAAGTTCATGAGGTAAAGCATGTGTTAATTAGCTCAATTTAGCCATTCCATAATATATACATATTTCAAAACATCACACTGTACATGATAAATATATGCAACTTTCATTTGCCAGTTAGAAAAATAATTTTTTTAATTTTTTTGAGACAGAGTCTCACTCGGTCACCTAGGCTGTGGTGGGACCTCAGCTCACTGCAACCTCTGCCTCCCGGGCTCAAGCCATTCTCCTGCCTCAGCCTCCCAAGTAGCTGGGATTACAGGCGCCCACCACCACACCTGGATAAGTTTTGTATGTTTAGTAGAGACGGGGTTTTGCTATGTTATTCAAGCTGGTCTTGAACTCCTGACCTCAAGTGATCCGCCCACCTCAGCCTCCCAAAGTGCTGGGATTACAGATGTGAGCCACCATGCCTGGACGAAAAATAAATTTTTAAAAAGATGAAATATCTAAGAAAAAGGGGGCATAATCAGAAGCAAAAGAACCAACAACTTCCTCCACCAAACCAAATGCTTCCCTCTGGAACTAAAGCAATTGTGACTGACTCCTAGGAAAGCCTATGGTCATAAATAATAAAACAGCAGTCATTTGTGTTGGATGGAATGAGGATAAAATACCACAAGGAGGTCAGGTGAACAATTTGAAGCTTAATAAAAATCTGTTCAAGGATTTTACAAGTAAGTGGCAGACCCAGATTCTGAAACCAAATCTTACTGACTTTAAAACCCATGTGGTATAATTGGAAAGAACAAGTGTGAATTACACAGGAAAAGTAAAACTCCAGAGGAATTAAAGAAAATAAACTCAATGGAAGAAGAGACCAGAAGCCCAACTGTCAGGTGTAGAGGGAGAAAACTTACCAGCATATTTTGTAGTGTTAGATTCATCCATGGACCAAAAGCAATAATCAAAGGCAAATACCTGAATGAAAGAACAAAACATTAAAGATTAATTAACTTATGAGTAAATCAGACTAAAAAAAAATCACTGGTGAAGATGAGAAGGATGGCCAATACTGTCTGATTGAAAAAAATTACTATAGGTTTGGTGCTTTTGTTAACCATAAAATTTCTTATTTTCCTCTTTTTTGGGGGGAGAGGGTCACCCAGGCTGGAGTGCAGTTGAACTATCACAGCTCACTGCAGTCTCAAACTCCTGGGCTCAAGGGATCCTCCTGCCTCAGCCTCCTGAGTAGCTAGGAGCACCAGTGCACGCCACCATACCGAGCGATTAAAAAAAAAATAGTTGCAGACAGGAGGTCTTGCCCTATTGCTCAGGCTGGTCTCGAACTCCTGGCCTCAAGTAATCCTCTCTCTTCTGCCTCCCAAAATGTACTGGGATTACAGGTGTGAGCCATTGCGCCTGGCCCTATGATATTTCTTTTAGACTAAATATATGGTTAGCTTTCTGTATTAGAATAAGTTGTACATGAAAATTACTATTTATCTAGAATTCAAATAACCAGACATTTTAACCAGATATTTTTTTCCACAATACATCTGATGAGAAAAAACAAAAAACAAAAACAATGTCTTCTCTCACAAGTCCATGGTTTCAGCATCCACTGAACCTTCCAGGTCGATCTCCCTCAGCTTCTCAATACTCAACTTTCATATAAAGTGGTTCCTTCTCCTAGCTTTTCATGATATCATCTCTAGCATACTGAAGTGCAAAACTCTCCATATTCCCATCCTGCACTCCTTTCCCCTTCTGTCTCAGCAGGCAATCTCCAGCAAAGTATGGTTGTTTTTTTTTTTGGTGGTGGTGGGGGGGGTTCTTACTGTATTTTTAATATACATTCCCTCGAAAAGTAAAGATGTGAAGCAATTTTACATGGTTAGCAATTTTACATGTTTAGTATTTGGCATGTCTTTTACATGTAAAAGTATCTCTTCATATTTTTTAAATTTTAATTTTTTTTTTGAGTTGGAGTCTCGCTTTGTCGCCCAGGCTGGAGTGCAGTGGTGCGATCTCGGCTCACCACAACCTCTGCCTCCCGGGCTCAAGTAATTCTCCTGCCTCAGCCTCCTGGGTAGCTGGGACTACAGGTGCTTGCCACCAAGCCTGGCTAATTTCATGTTTTATCTTTTTTTATTTTTCTATAAGTTATTGGGGTACAGGTGGTATTTGGTTACATGAGTTAGTTCTTTAGTGGTGATTTGTGAGATTTTGGTGCACCCATCACCTGAGCAGCGTACACTGCATCATATTTGTAGTCTTTTATCCCTCGCTCCTTTCCCACTCTCCCCCTCAAATCCTAAAAGTCCACTGTATCATTCTTATGCCTTTCTGTCCTCACAGCTTAGCTCCCACATATCAGTGAGGACATACGACATTTGGTTTTCCATTCCTGAGTTACTTCACTTAGAACAATAGTCTCCAATCTCATGCAGGTCGCTGCAAATGCCGTTAATTCATTCCTTTTTATGGCTAAGTAGTATTCCATCACACACTCACACACACACACACACACACACCATGGTTCCTTTATCCACTTGTTGATTGATGGGCATTTGGGTTGGTTCCATGATTTTGCAATTGTGAATTGTGCCACTATAAACATGCATGTGCAAGTATCTTTTTCGTATAATGACTTATTTTCCTCTGGATAGATACCCAGGAGTGGGATTGTTGGATCAAATGGTAGTTCTACTTTTAGTTCTTTAAGGAATCTCCACACTGTTTTCCATAGTGGTTGTACTAGATTACATTTCTACTAGCAATGTAAAAGTGTTCCCTGTTCACCGCATCCATACCAACATCTACTGGTATTAAATCATTAATTCACTTTTACATGAATTAACTTTCTGTATAGCTACTGAATGCCTACTATATACCAGGAACGGCTGGTGCTTCTTCTGTAAGGATTCCCATCAAACTGCTGTTTTTTCTTTTCCTTTTTTTTTGAGACAGAGTCTCACTCTGTCACCCAGGCTGCAGTGCAGTGGCATGATCTCAGCTCACTGCAGCCTCCGCCTCCTGGGTTCAAGCGATTTTCCTGCCTCAGCCTCCTAAGTAGCTGGGAATACAGGCACGCACCACTATGCCCAGCTAATTTTTGTATTTTTAGTAGAGACGAGGTCTCACCATGTCGGCCAGGGTGGACTCAAACTCCTGACCTCAAATGATCTGCCTGCCTCAGCCTCCCAAAGTGCTGAGATTACAGGCATGAGCCACTGTGCCTGGCCCTAACTGCTGTTTTTCATGCCCATTACCACTACTTGTGTTCCAGCTGTTATTATTAAATGTGTAGAGCAATGTTCCCCAAAGTGTGTTCTAAGGAACCGGAGTTTCATGAGCTAATCCATGAAAAAACACCAAATCATGTTGGAAGTGGTGCACGTTTTATCCTATTTGAGATTCTCAATGAAATTCTCAATATTAAAGGCTCTGAAAAGTCTTCCAGAGACTTTTCAGAAATGAAGTCCAGGAAAGAAGCCTATTTGATTGTTTAACATTTTATTTCCCCAATTCATTTTGGTGAGGAGACCCTTTTTGGAGTAACACCTATTAACATGCCTTGGAACTACTACTTCTCAGCATATCCCTTAGCAAATGCAGCCCAGGTGACTCAGTAGCTACCTTCCTGGGCTCACTGCTATTGCCTTTTATCTCTTGCAGTCCAAACAGCAAATTACAAACCTCCCATGGGCAGGATCCTTTAATGCTTAATCACTTCCAAGAGATCTTAAGCACTGAGCACACAGAACCCATGCTCTTTGGCCTGGCATTTGAGACTAGCCACAATAGGCCCTCTCAGCCTATTAACCCCAAATTCCTCATGCTCCAGTGGAACTTGTCCTTACCTCAGAATTACTAAGTATAATTTCATCTCTGTCCTTGTTTTCTCCTTCATTTCCACCCTTCAAAATACGTCATACCCCTTAAGGCCCAGTTCGATACATTTTTCCTCCCAGAACCATTCTTGGTTAAATTCAAAGGAATCATCTTTTCTTTCTCTGAAACCTTACAACACTGTTTAGTCCTTTTTTATGGCTCCTATCTCAATTATTTTATTTTTCACTTATCATGTATATGATCTGTGTGTGTGAGAGACAGGATTCATTCATTCATTCATTCATTCATTCATTCAGAGACAGGGTCTCCCTCTGTTGCCCAGACTGGAGTGCACTGGTACTATCATGGCTCACTGCAGCCTCAGTCAGCTCAATTGATCCTACCTCCTCAGCCTCCTGAGTAGTTGGGACTACAGGCACATGCCACCATGCCCAACTAATTGTTGTTTTTTGTAGAGATGGGACTTCGCCATGTTGCCCAGACTGGTATCAAACTCTTGGGTTCAAGCAGTCCTCCCACCTTGGCTTCCCAAAGTGCTGGGATTACAGGCATGAGCCACTGTGCCCAGACTGTATATATGTTTTATCTCCACTTGTAGACTAAGTTCCCTGAAAGCAGGATCCATATCGAATTCATCTTTGAAGCCTGCAACGTTTATAGTAGTCACTTTATAATTACTTATTGATGTACTCAATGGCGTTAAGATCTTGCAGGGAAGCAGGCACTTTTTTACATTATAAAAGACTAGTAAGTTATATGCAATGTTCCCTCTCTCTTGCCAAAAAAAAAAAAAAAAAGACTAAGTTATGTTCTGAATAGTTTCAGCACTATATATACTTTATTTTAATGCTTTTAAAACTGATTTAGGTATATATGATGTACTCAACTTACATCATCAACCCGAGATCCAAATTCAATTTTGTTACTTAAACATTCACTCTGGTATTATAATAACCAAGTTTCAAATGAACAGTTATGAAACAATAGTTTCAGCCAAGAGAATGTGGAATATTTACTGCATTCAAGGGCTCTTCCAATGACTCTAGAGACCGACCACACAGGCGTAATCCAGTTAATCTTCCTGCCTCTGGGCAGGACTGAACTTCAACACTCCTAAGAGATGATGATCTATCTTGTTTTTAAACATTTCCAGAAAAGGAGATTCCACAAACTCCCTTTAATGGCATCTTATAATACTTAACTTTTATTCCCAGGACATTTTCCTTTTCTTTTGACCTAAGTCAACTCTCCTTACTTTAAACAGCCAATAGAGACTATTTTCCTTTCTTTTCTTTTCTTTTTTGTTTTTTTTTTGAAGTATCTTTACCGCTCTCCTTCTTATATCCTGGGCACTGTGCCCAAGCTTGATCCACGGTGAATTTCAGTGACATGCGTCATCCTAAATATTAAGGAAAAAAAAAAAAATCCTCCCACCAAGAACCTTTGGTTTTCAACCTCATTCTGTGCTGCTTTCAATAACTTCTGGTTTCTGCACTAAAAAAATCTGCAGTCAGTATTTACTGAGCATGACCTACAAATCAGGCCTAGTAGTAGTCATCTAATTCATTAATTCACTTATCCATTCACAAACATTTATTGAGTACCTATGGTGTGCTAAGCGCTAGAATTATAGCACTGAAAAAACATGCAAAGACTCGTGGAGCTCACGAGTATCCTATTACTTGCATTATCTGTAGTAATACTTATATTATTCATGTCCCTTATGAAGCTCCCAGTGAGGTGAAGGGAGAGAAGCAATATGCGAGCAAACAATAAACACATATGGTGCCACGAGGTAATCAGTGACACAAAAATGTAACAGCAAGGGGGCACTGGGGAAAACTGGAGCAGGTCCTATGAAAGCTTGTGGAAAAGCACGACAGCCAGGCGGAATAGCAGGTGCAAAGGCACTGGGGCAGACAGCACCTGTGTGTTCAAGGACTGTGTTTTGAACACAGTTATTGTTATATATAGTGGAATAATCATTTATTCACTTCTTCAGTTATTGTTATATGTAGTGGAATAATCATTTATTTTCTACATGTTAATTTTTCATGCCTACCTCTAACTTTTTTTTTTTTTAAATTTTTGTTTTCTTCATAGAGACAGGGTCATGTTGTGTTGCCAACGCTGGTCTTAACTTCTGGGCTCAAGTGATCCTCCTGTCTTGGCTTCCCAAAGTGTGGTATTACAGGCATGAGCCACTGCATCCAGGTCAAACTTAATTTAACAATTTGCTATTCTTCAAATAAAGTTAGAAAGCTAGAGATTTACATTCATAGTAATGCTACTTAAAATAAAATGAAATCTACCTCAAATTTTGAGGGTCTACCTGTCAGTAAGAATTATTCCAAAGTCTGTGAAAACTTCTAACAATCAAAGAGTTAATCATTTAAAGTTGTTTTTGCTAATAAAAGGGCACATGAGACAATTTTCATTTTAAGTATTTGCCCCCTAGAATTCAGACAAATATTAAAACCCTGCAGATGAAAAAAGAGTCCTGACAATACTGATAGATACAACTGTTCTTTGCTTGCCAAATAGCAGCGCCCTTTGAACTGCATTATGTCTTGAATTTCAAAATCTTTGATCACAGGCATTTTAGAATGGTGATACCTCAAACCAGTCATGGAGTATAGGTTGTTATTTTACTAAACATTTACTAGGAAGAAAGCTGAAGTCCAGAAATCTACAAGATTTTCCTAAAACTCAAAGCAAGTGAATAGAAAAATTTTTGTTATATTTTTTTCTCAGCTGGAAGTGATCTCCCAATCCCTTCCCTCCTATGAAATTTTACAGCAGTTTGTAGCTCCCATGACACTGATTCACATACGGTCCTGTTTTATGCCTCGGTTCTTCTGTGTGGCTCTTACTTCCAAATCTAAATGGTGAACTCCATGGCAGCAGGGACTATGTTCCATGCACCCCATAGTGCCTGTTTCAGTATCTCATACAGGGCAGGCACTGTATGTAATATTTTTTCAATTAATAAACATATTACCAGGGGAAGGAGTTGGAACACAGATAAAAGCATGGAGTGGATGTAAGAACTATTATGAGTAAGCAGAGGTTCAAGCTGCAGGATATATTTTTAGATGTTTCATTACTTTCACATGCATGGTTTGGGGGAACTTGATTCCTGCAATGGTCAAATAAGGATTCAGTCACTAGATGAGCACTGGGGTCCCCTTCAGCATCATTATTCCATGGTTCAGGTGGATCAACAAGCAAGGGCATATCATACACAATTTGTAGTCTGCACAGAAATTAGAACATTTATTTGTTTGACTGCCACTAGAAAAATTATGGCCATTACTAACGCAGTTTTAAAGATGTTTAAATTAATTCCTTTGTCATGTCCTTGACATTTCCCTTGCAATCTCGTGTTAGTTCCATAAACTATTTACAAACTATTACCCTTCCTTTCACGCCAAAATGTAATTAAATGAATAACACAAAGTTTGTCACAAAAGGAGACATGCTTTTCTTAGGTCTTTACAGTAGTTTTGATTTTCCCATACAAAATACACTGACATTTCAAAAGGGAGAAAACCAATTTCTCAAGACTTATTCCTTGGAAACTGACTACTTTGTTTTTTTCTAATTTTTTAAAAACTTTATTTTAGAGAGAGGGTCTTGCTCTGTCACCAAGGCTGGAATGCAGTGGCATGGTCATAGCTCACTGCAGCCTCAACCTCCCAGCTCAAGTGATCCTCCCAAGAGTAGCTGGGACTACAGGTGCATGCCACCATGCCCAGCTAATTGTTATTTTTTGTAGAGATGGGGGCTCTCTGTGTTGCCCAGGCTAGTCTTGAATTCCCCTGGCCTCAAGTGATCTTCCTGCTTTGGCTTTTCAAAGTGCTGGGATTACAGTTATGAACCACCATGGCTGGCCAGAAACTGATGACTGAAGAAAAATAAAGTCTTATTTTTTGCAAACCCACCATATTATACTAGAAAAATGTTATTTAAGACTTCTAATTGGGCCAGGCTCAGTGGCTCACACCTGTAATCCCAACACTTTGGGAGGTCAAGGCGGGCGGATCACCTGAGGTCAGGAGTTCAAGACTAGCCTGACCAACATGGTGAAACCCCATCTCTACTAAAGATACAAAAAATTAGCCAAGCATGGTGGCACACACCTGTAATCCCAGCTACTTGGGAGGCCGAGGCAGGAGAATCATTTGAACCCAGGAGGCGGAGGTTGCAGTGAGCCAAGATCGCACCATTGCACTCCAGCCTAGGCGACAGGGCGAGACTCTGTCTCAAAAAAAAAAAAAGATCTTGCTCTGTTGTCCAGGCCAGAGAGCGCAGTGGGGCTTGGGGCAATCATAGCTCACTGTAATGTCAAACTCCTGGGCTCAAGCAGCCTCCCGAGTAGCTAGGACTACGGGCACATGCCACCATACTTGTCTAATTTTGCTGTTGTTGTTGTTGCAAAGATGGGGTCTTGCAACGTTGCCCAAGTTAGTATCGAACTCCTGACCCCAAGCAATTCTCCCACCTCAACCTCCCAAAGTTCAGAGCCACTGTACCTGGCCCAGCAGACTTCTTAACGCATACAGCTGAGTAAAACAACAAAATGCCAACCAAATATAAATTTTACATTTTATCAATAAGAACCAACATTGTGAGAACATTTTTTTTTGTAAAGGCATTCATAGCTTTTCAACTGAAAAAACAGCCAAAAGCATAGATGTTTTATAGTCGTTTTTGAAATCTGAAAGCTATTGTCTTCACTGTTTTCAACAAAATTTGACTCCACCTTCTCAGAATCCCACTCCTTCCTCTTAGTTTGCAACTTATAAAACTCATATCAGGATTTAATTCCCTGCAGCTTGCGGTACATCTGCTCCACCTTTATCAGGCTCTTAAAAATGTTAGCTTTGCATTTTTGTGAACCACTGAACATCTAATATAGTTACTAAAGCTGTTTTTAATAAGGCAAATGTGTTGAGAGATATATATAATCTGAGGTAATGAAGTTCCATGACTTACGAATAGGATGTAGTACAGTTAAACTCCACTCTTACTTAAAAGTCATCTCTGATGGCATTTCAGCAAAATTCAATTTACAGTTAAAAAAAAAAAAAAGGCCAGGCGCAGGGGCTCATGAGGTCAGAAGATTGAGACCATCCTGGCCAACACATGGTGAAACCCCGTCTCTACTAAATATACAAAAATTAGCTGGGTGCGGCAGTGCACGCCTGTAATCCCAGCTACTCGGGAGGCTGAGGCAGGAGAATCGCTTGAACTCAGGAGGTGGAGGTTGCAGTGAGCTGAGATGGCGCCACTGCACTCCAGCCTGGCAACAGAGCTAGACTGTGTCTCAAAAAAAAGAAGCAGCAATGGCCAGGCACATGGCTCACGGTTGTAATCCTAGCACTTTGGGAGGTGGAGGTAGGCGGATTACTTGAGATCAGGAATTTGAGACCATCCTGGCCAACATGGTGAAACCTTGTCTCTACTGAAAATACGAAAATTAGCTGGGTATGGTGGCATGTGCCTGTTATTCCAGCTACTCAGGAGGCTGAGGCATGAGAATTGCTTGAATCCGGGAGACGGAGGTTGCAGTGAGCAACCTCCACAATCTCGGCAGATTGTGTCACTGCACTCCAGCCTGGGCAACAGAGCCAAGACTGTCTCAAAAAAATAAAAAAAGAAGCAAGATCTTCTATGTTCCTTGGAGAACCAGAAAGCATCCGTGTTTTAAGATATGTAATCTGTAACCATTTTTCTGATCCATAAAAACGAGATGTGAAGGTGCTTTCAACTGCATTATCTCTGTATCCTTTCATTTGTCCTTTCGAGTTGTGTGCTTTCACTAATATGTTCTCCAACTGCAAAATGGTCAATCTGGAAAGCAATAAACTAACACCCACTTGTTACCTTTTTCAATTTTAAGGGCTATAGGGAACTCAAGTATGTACTAGGCATGTTTGTATCCTCTTGCTTACAATCTAGTTGAAAAGGCAAAACACAAAACAAGTATTCTTTTTCTAAGAAAAGTAATTTTTTTCCCTAAAATCATTTTAATACCTCTCAGAAACCCTCCTCAGACACAAAGTGATTAATATTTATTATGTCAAGATAATTTAATTTTATGTAAAGAAATATTTCTGGACATATACATCAGATTTTTGCAAAGTGAGGCAAAACCTGCCCCCTTTTGTTTCCTTTTAATGTCATCTCAAATGTCACTCCTTTATAAATTTTTTTTTTTTTTTTTTTTAGATGGAGTCTTGCTCTGTTGCCCAGGCTGGAGCGTAGTGGCATGATCTCAGCTCAGCACAACCTCTGCCTCCCAGGTTTGAGCGATTCCCTTGCCTCAGCCTCCTGAGTAGCTGGGACTACAGGTGCCCACTACCACGCCTGGCTAATTTTTGTATTTTTAGTAGAGATGGGGTTTCACCATGTTGGCCATGCTGGTCTTGAACTTCTGACGTCAAGTGATTTGCCTGCCTTGGCCTCCCAAAGTGCTGGGATTAAAGGTGTGCGTCACCGCACCCGGCCTCCTTATAAAACTTTAAAGGATACTATTTCTCATTATCCTGAATTTCCATATCTGTCTAATCAGATTCTGTATGTGTGTATATATATGTATACATCTATTTATATACAATTCCCTTTGTTCTGCTACAATATTAATTCTTAGAGGATAAAGCCTTGGTTTCCCTAATCTTTTCATTACCAAACAAAAATACTATGCAGCCAAATTTACATTTTAAAGCAACTTTTGCTGGGCATGGTGGCTCACGCCTATAATCCCAGTGTTTTGAGAGGCTGAGACTGAAGGATCACTTGAAGCCAAGAGTTCAAGACCAGCCTGGGCAACATAGTCTCTACAAAAAATAACATTAGCCAGCTGCAGGGGCATGTGCCTATAGTCCCGGATACTCAGGAGGCTGAAGCAAGAGGACTGCTTGAGCCCAGAGGTTTAAGGCTGCAGTGAGCTGTGATCATGTCACTGCACTCCAGCCTGGGTAACAGAGCCAGACTGTCTCTAAAAAATAAAATAAAAATAATTAAATAAAAGGCAACTTCCTGCTGAACTACCTCTTAATCATGTAAATCTTTGTTTTCACATGTGACGTCTGCTTAAAATAGCACAGATCAGTCAGCGTAAATCCTTCAGTGGCACAGCCAGGATAGCAGCACCCCAACGATACTTTGCCAAAGCCTCCATTTTTACTTCAACTGCCACAGTAACAGACTGGTGTCACCCTACAGGCATTACCTTTGTGTTTACTGGATTCCCACTGTTTTCCCAAAAAGACACAAGAAATGATCCTATTAATCTGTATATTACGTCAACGGTCAGCCAACTTCTCAGCTCTGAGAGATTCCACCAACGATCAAGAAATCCTTTGGGTATATTGAACACAGTGAGATGTCTAGGGAAAAGAAGAAGGAAGGGGAGAGCCAGGCATGATGGTATGCACCTGCAGTCCCAGCTGCTTGTGAGGCTGAGGTGGGAGGATCACTTGAGCCCGGGAGTTTGAGGCTGCAATGAGCTATGATCACACCTGTGAATAGCCACTGTACTCCAGCCTGGACAACCTACTGACATCCCATTGCTAAAAGGAAATAATAATAACAAAAAAAGAGAAGGAAATCATAATAATAACAAAAAAAGAAGGGAATGTAGAACTATAAGGGAATTTCTCCTTCCTGTAATTCTCTCCCTTTCCTCACCTTGCCTCCCTGCCCAGTGAAGTACAACTCACACTACTCAAGACCTGCTCAAATGTCACCTCCTCCAATGTTTTCTCAACTTCCTCCCTATAATTACTGCCTCCTCTGGGCTGTCTTAGCCAACAGCTCTCCCTCTCTAACACACACTCATCTACTAAGTAACTGCACATTTTACATTAATTTAGGATTGTGGTAACATAAACGGAATACCTACTAAGATAATGCTTGGCACACAGTGAAACTCAGTCTATGGCAGCTACTGTTATCAATATTATCATTATGTACTGATGGACTTCTCTCCCCCATTAATAGCACAGCTACTGCTGTAGAGCGTTTGTTATGTACCAGGCAGCAATCTAAATAACTTTATATTCTCACCAAGCTGGAAGGTTTTCTGAGCCAGGGACTGTGCTAACTCATCTTTATTCTCTCTAGGTACAGGATAGTGTAGATGGGTACTCAGTATTTGCTGAATTAAATAGAAAGAGAAGTGAAAAGGCAGAAAAGGCCATGTGTGTGGGAGCTGCTATAGACTGTTTGGTTCTGTGTCAAAAATATCAATGCAAAACACACTACTTCCTAGAGCCCAAATCTAAAATCAAAAGGGCTTCCCTTGGGGAAAAAAATTCTGCTCTATGTGGACTTGCTTTGCTTTGTATGAAGGAGTGTGTCCTCTCCTCTACACTGCCTTCTTCCTCTCTTTGTACAATTAATCCGCTGTTCACATCTGCAGACCCAGCTGCCATTAACAGCCTATTCTGCCACTATCTAGTTTGAAAACTGAGCCCCAGAGCTCTCTTGAAAAGCCCCATTTCTCCAGTTTTAAGAACATTAGCTTGCCAATGTCCTGTTTTGTGGTTACTTTTCAACTTTGTCAATTTGAAAGACTACAATTAATATGAAACTGAACTTCAAATTCGTTCACATTTCACCACACCATGTTATGAGAGCACTGAGTCATACCAGGTAAAGTTCTAGATTTCATTTCATGTTCAAATTTTTCTTTTAATGCCAAGTTTCAACGCTTCTCTCTTTTTCATCTTTCTCCTAATATCAAAGTTGTAAAGACTCATAAAAAAAAAAAAAAAAAAAGGAAGAGTTAAACTTCATTCATCTCAGAGGAACTGGACTGAAATTGAAAGGAAACCCCAGCACCGAGAGCCTGTGTGATCACAGAACTGCCTTCACTACTGCTTTTCTAAAAGCAGCTCTGCCAGCAGGAACTCCAGCCTGTATCTGAACACATCTCCCAAGGAATGCTAGAGTCATCACCCTTATTACTGGTGAGTTTTTTTGACAGATCTACCTTCCCATTTAAACATCTGTCAAGTAACAGCTGTCTTTTGGCAATGTAATTAATCATTTCCTTTACATATGCCTATAGATACATACCAAATAATGTCTTGCATTACACAGTCGGCACTGATTGTGAAGATGTAAAAGCCTCTTAAAGATTCAAAGCCAACAGCATTTGCTGCACATTTACAAGACATTGTCCCTGATCTCAGGGAATGCACAGTCTGTTCTAGGAAACAACTATCTTTGGAAAATACTACTCTGCATTGCAGTTCAAATTTCTATGGATGCAAGGAGAAGGTATGTCTACAAAGGGCTAATTCATGCTTTCATTCATTTAATGAATAAATCTGAAAACAGGAAATCATCCTCTCAAAACCCAGACCAATATTAAAACAGCACAGAGCTTCCATTTAACACTGCACACATAAACTAGTGGTGCATAAGCAATGAAGCACTAATTCAGTTCTAAGTCTTTCAAATACTCTACTCATTTCATATTTAATCCTTTATCGTTCATTTTCAAAATCCGCTTCACTGGTTGCTGAGGGGTGGGGGTCGGAGTGTCACAAATGCACAATCTGTGGTATTTCCAGTTCTTTCATATCCTGATCACTTCTCAAAAAACCTAGCCAACCAAATAACTTCTCCAACAGCACATTCAAAGGTGATGTGGATATTTTCAAACAGAGAATACTTCTTCTTCAATAAAAACAGTCCAAAAGATAAGTTGCAAATGTCTAAGCATGTGCTATCAGATCCTATCTGCTATCTCTGATAAATGATTATTGTCACTCATAAAAATGAGAAGAAAAATAAAACCTAGATTAAATCTGAGTCACACTAACATCACCCACCACGAGCAATCTCTGGGTCTGGCTCAGAACTTCTGGACCAAGACCTCATTTCATGTGCCTATCTCTCCAGTCCCCTCTGCCTCACTGCACCATGCCAGGTGCATACAGCCAGAGAGGAGAATGCTAGGCTGACTCCACGGCCCCAGGTCACCAAAGCTAAAGGACCTGAGGCAGTCCAGGGGCTGCAAACATTTACTCCCAGTTAAGTTACGCTGGAAAGGACTGATGAAGAGTTCACACTGCTGGGGCTGACTCGGGCCAAGTGGGAGCCAAGAGACTCCCTGGTCCAGAAGGCTTTCACTGTTCTAGACAGGGAGATGGATCAACACCAAGAGACAAGGGAGATGGATATCTTTTCTTCCTGGGGCCTATACTCCATGTGACTGGTACTCTGTCGGTGGTACTGTAGACATCTAAAGGCACAGAGTTCCAGTGAGAACATTTGGTTCTGAACAAAGCTGGGCAGAAGGAAAGGGGAGAGTAGAACCTGTAGGAATTTCAAGATAGAAACATACAGCACTTCACTTGAACTTGGGAGGTGGAGGTTGCAGTGAGCTAAGATCATGCCATTGCACTCCAGCCTGGGCAACAAGTGCGAAACTCCATCTCAAAACAACAACAACTGCTAACAACCACCACCACCACCCTATGTTTCTGAGGATTGTTTTGTTGTTAAAAAGAGAAAAAAAAAAGCCTTGGGAAATTTTTAGAAATATGATTTATAATGACAAAGTGTGGTATATTGCATTTCTGTTCCAAATGACTCCTGGCCCTCCTGGTAAGGGAATTACACACCCCTGCCTATTGCCACATGACATGCAGTGCCTATAGTAGGAAGGAATACAATTCCTGACCATACTGACATCAGGCTTGGCTGTGTGACTTGCTTTGGCCAATTAAGTATGAACAAAGTGACATATGCCAGTCTGGGCAACAGCTTTAAGAAGCCACTGCACAGTTCTCTTTCTTTGTTCCCCTCTGTGACAGTATTAGCAAGTCCCAGATAGGGGTTGTTCCTTCAATCTGGAGCCCAGATTGAAGTCATATGGTACATGGCCACAGGGAACCTCGGCTGACATGTAATATCAGAGAAATATATTTTTGTTGTTTCTAGCCATTGAACATTTAAGGTTGTTACTGTTGCATCACGGAGCATAAGCAGACTCACACACAAAGCAGTTCCTTTAAAATGAACCTAGATTATTATCCACTCTACATTGTATACTTATCAATTATCTTCTATCTTGCAGCCCTATGAATTTCTTCAAGTACAGTTCTGATCATGTAGCTTTTCTATACAAAGATCCTAAATGATCTTCATAGCCTACCAGATTAAGTCCAGACTCCCAATGCTCTAGAAACTACACTCTCCCAGTTTTTTAAAATACGATCTTCCTTTCATGTACTCTACACTTTAACCAGAGTGTGCAACTTATTTCCTAATACATCAATTACTTTCTTGTTTGTCTTCCTTTACATACATCTTGATTCTTTTTTTCTTTTGAGTCAGAGTCTCGCTCTTGTTGCCCAGGCTAGAGTGCGGTGGCAGGATCTCGGCTCACTGCAACCTCTGCCTCCTGGGTTCAAGCAATTCTCCTGCCTCAGCCTCCTGAGTTGCTGGGATTACAGGCACCCACGACCACGCCCAGCTAATTTTTTTTTTTTTTTGTATTTTTAGTAGAGACGGGGTTTTGCCATGTTGGCCAGGCTGGTCTCGAATTCCTGACCTCAGGTGATCCGTCCGCCTCAGCCTCCCAAAGTGCTAGGATTATAGGTGTGAGCCACTGGGCCCGGCCCCTACATCTTGATTCTTGTCCTAAATTTCTGCACTTTGACACCCTATCCATACTTGCAGGCCTCCTGAAGCTCCATGTTTAGCTATGAAGCCGCCTTCCTCGGAAGACATAAGACACAAAGTACTGAAGTAGAGAATGATGATGTTACCATAATCTAATTTCCACTACTTAGATTATAGTATATCTAATCTTCCTCATCATGTTATGAATTCTAGAAAACAAGAACTACTAGTTTAGTCACTCTTGAACCCCACAAACTCCTCACACAATACTTTTCACAGAAAGTTTTCATTTAATGTTTGCCGAATTAATACATTTTGAATGGATAAGTAAAAACAATTCCTAGGAAAAATGCATAGCGAGAAGGTTATGCTGTCATTGAGTTCATGCAGCTGGAACACTCCTGGACCCAGATATAAAAGTTAAAATGTAAAAGATCAAGGTAGGTCTGCTGCATTTGACTGGGTAATTAAACAAGCAAAAGCCTTAGGAAGCATACTGGTGTTCGGTACTAAGCCACGGGTTTGATCTGAAACAGAGCTGTCCAATAGAAATATAATGCTAGCCATATAAGTAATTTAAAATGTTTTTGTAGACACACTGAAAAGTAAAAATAGGTCAGCCATGGTGGCTTATGCCTGTAATCCCAGCACTTTGGGAAAAGGCCAAAGCGGGCGGATCACTTGAGGCCGGGAGTTCGAGACCAGCTTGGCCAACATGGTGAAACCCTGTCTCTACCAAAAAATAGAAAAATTAGCTGGGCGTGGTGGCACATGCCTGTAGTCCCAGCTACTTGGAAGGCTAAGGTGAGAGAATTGCTTGAACCCAGGAGGTGGAGGTTGCAGTGAGCCGAAATTGCGTCACTGCACTCCAGCCTGGGTGACAGAGTGAGACCCTATCTCAAAAAAACAAAAAACCAAAAAAGTAAAAAGAGATGAAATAATTTAATATAAAAATAATATATTTAAACCAAATATATAAAAAATCTTACATTCTTTTTCTTTCTTGTACCAAGTCTTCTAAATCTAGCATATATTTTGTACTTACATCTCAAGCAACACCAGTCACATATCACATGTTCATAAACCACTGTGGTTAAATGGCTACTGTACTGAATAGTACAGGTCTAGAACTCACCTCATTGAGGCCAAATGCTTAGTAGCAAAACAGCAGAGGCAACAGAAAATGAAGGCAGTCACAGATTGTGAAGCTAGACTAAATAAAGTTGCGTTTCAGATGGCATAAGCTGTACCTAATAAGGTTTCCCCCTCACTTTTTCTGAGCAATTTTTATAAAGGCAGGTTTTTGGTATGTATCTGTGTGCTTCTTCAAATGATTCAGTTTCAAAAAGTAACAATTTTGTTTTGTTATAATGTAGTCAATTTCTTCAGCTTACAATTTTGCCAAAAATTTATAAACATAGAAGTGAGATCAAACACCTTGAAGTTCAGTAACCTAACTCATAAATAAAACAAAAAACATTGAAAGTGAATTTAATTCACAAGTTCTAACATTCAAATAAATCATACATGAAACTCACAAAAAATTGTGAGTTTAAAATGAGCAAACCGAGTAAAAAAGAGCATGATCCTAAACAAAGTGATTTTTCAGTTATTTATATGTTTTCCCCCAGATTCTTCCTTCTTACTCTTTCCTTATATCTTGGCACATAAAATCCAATACACAGAAAAACTCATTTACAATCATATGGTGTCAAAGAAAATCCACTTGTCCCTCTGTATCCTTGGAGACTGGTTCCAGGAGTCCCTGAGGATACCAAAATCCACAGATGCTGAGATCATCCTGGACTGTACCTGATTGGCAACCAGGAGGTCTAGACTGGAGCCAAGCTCTCCCCCCTGGACAGTTTTAGCCAATTAAGGATCAGTCTCCTTGGTCTTGAATAAAAAGATTTAAATGGTCTAAGTTTAAAAATCTCTTCTAGCGCCAGGCATTGTGGCTCACTCTAGCACTTTGGGAGGCTGAGGCAGGCAGATCACCTGAGGTCAAGAGTTTGAGACCAGCCTGACCAACATGGAGAAACCCTGTCTTTACTAAAAACACAAAATTAGCCAGGCGTGGTGACACATGCCAGTAATCCCAGCTACTCAGGAGGCTGAGGCAGGAGAATTGCTTGAACTTGGGAGGTGGAGGTTGTGGTGAGCCAAGATCGCACCACTGCATTCCAGCCTGGCCAACAAGAGTGAAACTCCGTCTCAGAAAAAAAAAAAAAAAAAAAAATCTGTTCTAGCTATGTAGTGCTAACTTGGGACATAGAAGGTTCTCAATAAATACTGAGGGACAGAAGAAGAAAATGAAAAAAAGGAGGAAGAATTCTTTTTTTATTCCTGTGTGTGTTTCAATGTGGCTCCTTAGGAAGGAAAGAAACTTGTCCCAGATAAAACAAAACCATGACAAGCGAGGGGTCTTGGAACATGCCAGACATTCTGGGGCCACCTGGGAATGCGGAAACTGGGCTTCTGCAAGCAGAGCTGCTTTGACTGAGGACACTTCCTTGTACCTATCAATAGAGCATACGTAATGGCATAATTAGGTAGTGATTCTCCATACAAGTGTCTTCTTCCTCTGCACCACCTCCTGCCAAAATCCAAAGTTAATCAGAAGGTGGCTAAACTAACAAGCACTTTCCCCCTTCTTCTTCTTCTTTTTTTTTTTCTCAAAGAGACAAGGTCTTGCTGTCACCCAGGCTACAGTGCAGTGGCACGATCATACCTCTCTGAAGCTGCAGACTCCTGGGCTCAAGCGATCTTCTCACCTCAGCCTCCCAAGCAGCTGGGACTACAGGGACATGCTACTATGCCCAGCTAATAATAATAATAATAATAATAATAATAATGTTATTATTATTATTGTTATTGTTATTTTAAAGACAAGGTCTCCTTATGTTGCCCAGGCTGGTCTCAAACTCCTGGCCTCAAGCAATCCTCCTGCCTCAGCCTCCCAAAGTGCTATGATTACAGGCATGAGCTACCACACCCAGCCGAATTTCCCTCATTTACACCTATCTGCAATATTTCTCAGACAAAAACCTCAGACTCAAAACTACAGTCACACTGAGAAGGAAAGACACTCCAATCCCACAAATTATGAGACAAAGTCTCTTTTTTCCCCCTGTAAACTACAGAGAGGTAAGAAGCAGATGTCTCATGTTTGCCCAAAAGCTTGCTTTTCCGTTTAAAAGAAACAAAACACACTTCCATAAATACTACATCATAATACACAACTGGTAAAAGTACTAAAGGGTACGCATGAGGCTTATGCTGAAATAAATGTTTCTCCACTCAAGAGTGCAAATTTACAAAATGTAACATTTATCAAAGAGAAAAACCCAAAGATATGGTACAAAGCAATTTATAAAGACAGAAACTTATACACATTTCCCTTGTATTCTGACATGCTACATTACACAAGCTATATAAAAAATTTTAAATCTAACTTTTAAAACTCAGCTGGAAGAATACCTTCATCTTCTCCTTGCCCTAACACAACACTTAGAAAAAATAACTTTTAGGAATTAGGAACAAAAGAAACCCAATTGGGGAGGCCGAGGAAGGAGGATAGCTTGAAGCCAGGAGTTTGAGACCAGCCTGAGCAACAGAGTGAGACCTCATCTTTACAAAGAATTAAAAAATTAGCCAAGTGTGGTGGCTCAGGTCTCTAGTCTCAGCTACTTGGGAGGCTGAGGCAGGAGGATTGCTTGAGCCCAGGAGTTTGAGGCTGGAGCTTGAGGATGCAGTGAGCTATGATTGTGCCACTGTACTCCAGCCTGGGTGAGACCCTGTCTCTTAAAAAAAGAAAGACACCCAATTTGGGGAAAACAAGTGTATGAATTCTCAACCCCACCACCACCAGCAGCACCATTCATGAATCCATGGCTTTTCTTAATTTTCATTGGTTCTTCCTCCTCTTTTCATTCTCCAAAGCAGAGTGAGTCCCAAGGTGCTATCCTCTATTCTCTCATGTCTTCTATTCCATTTAATCCTCTTTTCCTTGACAAGAGATACCTCTTCCTCCACTTCCTACTCTCTTCGCCCCAATAATTTACCTCATCTTTGTAAGGCAGGGTCTGCAAATTCGTATCACCTGCTAAGCATCCCATCAGATGGCTGCCATCATTTCCAGCTCAGCCCACTCTAGAACATAATCAACTTCCCACTGAACCAAACTAGCTCTTCCTTCTTTAGTTTCTGTTGATTTGACTTTTCATTCACTCAGTTTCAAACCCGAGACATCTCTGACTCTTGCTGTACTGTCTTCTCCTATATGCTGTTAATATCAAAGTCCTGGTTACTTTATTTCTGTAATGTTTTCATAATTCTTCCCTTCCTCTTTCCTACTCTAATGGGCACTGCTCCTATGCAAACCCTTATTTCCTTTTTTTCTGATGTATTTTACTGAATACTACCACTAGCCTCCCTACTGATCAAGCTTTGTTCAAAACAGGCAATAGAGACACTGAAGGTATCAAGGTCCAACCCTGACATCAAGGCCTGCCACAGCTGGGTGATACATCACTGTGCAGTGATAAGAGTGTCTTTTGTATGCTAATGAGATGACTGGTGGCTGGGGTCCCTAGGTGGCTTCAAGATAGGGCTGCTTACCAGAAAGACCAAGGGTTGGGACATTTAGCCCCATTCTTGACTTCTGGGAGGGGAGAGACACTAGAGACTGAGTTCAATGGATTCAATCAATTATGCCTATGTGATGGAGCCTCCATAAACATCCCTAAACTACAAGGATGGGAGAGCATCTGGGTTGCTGAACACAAGAAGGTACTGGAAGAGCAGTACACACAGAAAGGGCAGAGAGGCTTCACACTGCCTTGCCCTATGCATTGCTGCCATCTGACTCTTCCTGAGTCTTATCCTTTATCATAAGCTAGCAATATTATGTAAAGGGCATTCCTAAGTTCTGTGAGTCATTCTAGCAAATTATGGAACCTGAGGAGGGGGACATGGGAACTCTTGATTTATAGCCGGTAGGTCAGAAGTATAGGTGGCAACCTGGGACTTGTGAATGGCATCTAAAGTGGAGGCAGCCTTATGGGACTGAGCCCTTAACCTGTAGGTCTGTGCTAACTCCAGGTAACATGCCAGAATTGAACTAGATAGTAGGGCACTCAGCTGATTTTGGAGAATTGGAGAATTTACTTGTGCTGGGGAAAACACCATATATTTGGTGTCAGGAGTGCTGTGGGTAAATACAGTTCAGTCACCCAGGATTCCTCTTCATGTACCTTTAGTCCAACTCTATGCCTTGCCCTTACCTGAGCACAGTTGACACTTTCCTAGTTCTATGTCTTGGCACATCTGTCTATAATCAAATAACCAAATGTGGGCTTTTAGAAGCTCTGTCTGTTTTTCACTCGATGTATCCCAAGTATTTAATGTTTTTGATGTTTTGATGGTTAAAAATTTTATTTTTGAATTGTTTATTGATAGTATAAAGAAATATATTTTGACCTTTTTTCTGCCACCTTGCAGGAGCTTGTTTGCAGATTTCTTAAGGTTTTTCAAGTATACAACCTTATTGTACCTTATTGTAAATATACTTTTGCTACTTCCTTTCCATCTTGAATTTCCTTTACTTCTTTTCTTGCTTAACTGCACTGCCTAGGACCTCCTGTCAATGCACAATATAAGTGGTTAGATCAATATCCTCGCCTTATTCCCCATTTTAGGCAGAAAGTATTCAGTCTTCTACTATTAGGATGTCAGATGTAGATTTCTCATGGGCCTTTTATCATATTGAGGTTTCTGTCTACTGTTAGGTTGCTGCAAGTTTGTATCATAAATTCATAAATAAACATTGAATTCTGTCAAATGCTTTTTTTCCTGCATCATTTTTTTTTTTTTTTTTCTGAGATGGAGTCTTGCTCTGTCGCCCAGGCTGGAGTGCAGTGGCGCAATCTCGGCTCACTGCAACCTCTGCTTCCCGGGTTCAAGTGTTTCTCCTGTCTCAGCCTCCCAAGTAACTGGGACTACAGGCGTGTGCCACCACACCCGGCTAATTTTTGTATTTTTAGTAGAGACAGGGTTTCACTGTGTTAGCCAGGCTGGTCTTGATCTCCTGACCTCGTGATCCGCCCACCTCGGCTTCCCAAAGTGCTGGGATTACAGGCATGAGCCACTGTGTCTCACCCCATTTTTTTTTTTTTTTTTTTTTTGAGACGGGGGTCTGTTGCCCAGGCTGGAGTGCAGTTGCATGATCAAGCTTACTACAGCCTCAACTTACCATGCTCAAGTGATCCCACCTCAGCCTCCTGAGTAGCTAGGACTACAGGCATACGCCATCATGCCCTGCTAACTTTTTTTATTTTTAGTAGAGACAAGGTCTTGCTATGTCGCTCAAGCTAGTCTCAAACAATCCTCCCACCTCGGCTTCCCAAGGCCTGGGATCACAGGCGTGAGTCACTGCACCTGGCCTTTTTCTTCATCTTACTAATATGTTCACATAGTTTTTCTTTTTCATTCTGTTAATAAGAATTATAGTGATTTTTTCATAATCATGACTTTTTTTTTACAGCAGTTTTAGGCTTACAAAAAAACTGGGCAGATAGTACAGAGTTCCTATATAGTCTCGCTTGTCCCCATTCTCTACTGTTAAGAACTGTTTCCCCAATTATTAACATCTTTATTAGTGTGGTACATTTGTTATAACTGATGAACCAATACTGATACATTATTCATAACTAAACTTCACGGTTTATATTAGGGTCCATTCTTTGAGCCGTATGGTTCTATGAATTTTGACAAATGGATAATGTCATATATCTGCCATTACAGTATCACACAGTACAGTTTCCCCTATGCTTTACTTATTCATCCCTATCCCAACTCCCTCTCAATTAAAGACAGCTGTTACTAACAATAGTATTCAAAGAGTACAATCCCAAGGATTGACAGAAAGGATGTGAGACCTTTCCTGCAGAGCAGTTGGGTAAGAATAATGGTAACTCAACCATGGCTGAGTTATCATTAACTCAACTGGACCAGCTAGGCATTTAGATCTTCTTAAGAAAGGATTAAAAACAGCTGGATCTATCTGCTGCTAAACCCTTGCACTAAATTCTTAATTTCGGTTTTGGGTTTTTCAGATTGAGGATTTATTTCTATTGGGTTATTTTCCAAATCAGTTATGCCACTTTCTATAGCTTCTAGTTCTCTCCAACATTTTTCAATCTTATGTTTTATGTCTTTGAAGATAACAAATATATTCATTTTGAAGTTCTTGTCTAATAATTTGGTCATCTGAAGCATCTATGGGTCTATTTCTAATTTTTATTATTTCTGTTGGCTCTTGTTCATGTCACATCTTGTCATGTACCTCCTTAACTTTGATAGTGTATTGGACATTGTATTTTTAAAACAGTTTGTGGAATCACTAAAGACAGGATTTCATTCACTTCTGCCAGGCGCCTATGGGCACCTGCATTCTGGTATCAATTTGTTCCAATTTTTGTGCTTGAGATTTCCTGGATCATATAAATGGCTTGGAACCACACAACAATCCATGTGATGGCTGGTTTACCTCTGTTTCACCTTCATACCCTACCGCTGGCTGCATCTCAATCCACTTTACCAACCCAAAGTATAAGGAGATTAGCAAGGACTCCACCTCTGGAAGGACCTGAACTCCAGTACTTTGTCCTCCTCAGCCCCACAAAGCAGTCAGCAATATGCATTTGCTCTGTCTTTAAGCCGCTCCTTCCTGAATGGCGTATATCTAAATGCTAGGTTCATCTCTCTAAAATTTTACCTCTTTCTGGATCTTGGTCTAGTAATTCCTCACTAACTTGGCTTATCTCCAGTGCCTTCAAGCATAAGTTTTTAATATTTTGTCCAGTCCTAGTTGTCCTCAGTGGAAAAGGCAATGCTAATTACCTAGTTTGTCATTTCTGACAGCAGAAGTCTGAACAGGAACTTTCATTCTATGAATTTCACAAATGTTTTGCCTCTTGTGGTCTTTAATATAATCAATTTTATATTACATTGTGCACATACCAATCATCCTTTGGTATATGTGGGGAATTGGTTCTAGAACCCCCATGTATACCAAAATCCACACAGACTCCAGTCCTACTCTGTTGGTCCCCTGGAACCCACCTATAGGAAAAGTTGGCCCTCTGTATACATGGGTTTTATGTCCCCCGAATACTGTATTTTCTATATATGAAAAAATATATAGAAAATATATTGGTTGAAAAAAATTTGCATATAAGTGGTTGAAATTGGTTGAAAAATTTCAACTAAATTGGTTGAAAAAAATTTGCATATAAGTGGACCTGGGCAGTTCAAACCTGTGTTGTTCAGGGCTCAACTGTATTCCCCTCCCCCCACCCCCATTAGAATGCTAGAGCTCTGTCTGACTCATGCAGCACCTGTCCCCTGCCCAGAATAATTATTTGTTAAATTGAAACAACCAGGCTTCTATGATGCTTTTGATTACATATGCCCAAATCTCATCGTTTTAAATAAAATTTTATTCTTACATAATCATCATTAAAAGCACCTTTCCCTTTCCCACTTTCTTTCAACATTTACATAGTTTCTATGAGGAAAGGCCTGTATCTACTTTGTGTCCGTCTTTATTTGATTCTATTGTGTCATTTATTTGAGTTCAAGATGATCTTTATGCTTTCCAGATGTGCCTTATGGCATGCATATATGCATTGTTTAACATCGTGATTCAGCTTTAATTTTATTTTGAAAATTTCATGACACTTCTTAGGAACAATCAATAGGATATCTAGCAAAAATAAGGCTGGGAACCACTAGGCTATATATACTCACTAGAAAGTGACAAGAACATTCCTGTGTACAAAGCAATAGTGGTTTTTAAAAATGTTTTTCTGTCTCTTTTTCATTTCAGTGCTTTTCCTTCACTAAGCAGGCATATGTGGAGTTGCGCAGTATTTCATTGGTATTTTTCTGTGGGGGAATACTTTGTACTACAAGACTGACTGTTCTGAAACTTTGGGGAACCAACAGCAAGGGATGTAAAAGCTAGATAAACAGCACTTATACATTCCAGTAGAGACCAGTTTTAGGGATTATATCTACATCGACAATTGCTCAGGGAGAATCTCCTGATTCCCTAGATTTGGCCAGAATGCCACTGCCAATACTTTTCTAATATATTATATATTTCCTCTTTCTCAACAGATCTTATATCATTTGTTCAATGCATGCCTTCCTTGCTAAAGCTGAAATTCTTATTGCCAAGGACAATGTCTTCAATAAGTATAAGGTATACAGCAGCATTTTAGTGGGTTTCCATAATCCAAGAGCTAAGATGGATTGTTCTTCATAACCCCAGGGGAAAGTAAGCTTTGTCTTTTCTGGATTCCATGCCATCACCCAACTTGTCTTAGATTCCGACCATATAGTTTGTGTAGGTAAAGGCTGTTCTAATCCTATCTCAAGAACCACAGCTATAATCAGTATCACTGGCCAGGGGCTGGTCAAATTTCTCATTCCTTTTGGTGCTAAGTGTCCCTCTGATACTCAGCAAAATGCTCACTGGTAACAAAATCCATCTTCAGTTATTCGGGGGCTGGTCATTCAGATTCCTTACTTCTCATATTCCCCCACTTCCCTCCTCTAACTATTCTCTAACTTCTAGGCTTCTCAATGGTAAAGATGCCATCAAAGGTTGGCCGGAGCAGGTGGTGAAAAAAATAACTAGTGGCCATGGTGATGGGCTAGGAACTCCAATGAGGCATATAAAGTTGGTAGAATGTTGAATCTCTATTTAAAAGTGTGAAGAACTTTTCCAATGATAACAACTAATCTTAGTGGGGCACAGGAAAAGATTGTTTGTCCAATCAGTAATCACAGTTACCAACTGCCATCCTATGATGTTACCATAGTTGTTCCTCCACATTGTAGGCTGTTGATATTGTGCAGTCCCAGCTCTTCCATTCACTCAATCTGTGAGTTAGGACATGCTATTTCATCTCTCTGAGTCTCATTTCATCATCAAGAAAATAGAAACAATAACCTGACAGGTTTGCTTTGAAGATTACAGCATTCATTCTGAGAATGAAATAATGTGTGAAAGTGCTCTGTCAATGTAGAGTGACATTCTAACTTTATGTTAACACCGATATTAATTGTTTGTTCATGATGTGAGTTTTAAATTAGGATGCTGTTTTTAGTTCTCAATGAGACAGATGTTCTACATGGGTTACAGTGATAAATTAAATCCTGGATTTTTGCACACTAAGCCAGTATACGTGCCATATTTCATATTAGTGCTTACCTTGGGAGGTTTTCTTAATGATGGAAAAAAAAAATTCAGCAGCAGGGATACAGAGGGTTGTCAACACAGCAGCCACATCAGAGGGAAACAATGAAAGAGAAAAAACATAAAGTAAATTCAGCACCTTGATAACATGATCTGAAAGATATTCTTCTTCGTGAAGATCAGAAGCCAAATTCAAACACATTACTGACTGAAGTGATAAACTCTTAATATTTGCTCAAAAACATGGCATGGGCATAATGAATTTCTCTCTTGGTTGCACAGAATGAATTCAGACAATCACTCAGATATTTTTAATGATTTTTAAGAAATGCCAATGGAAAAGCATCAAGATAAAGAAAGATGCCACAATCCTTACTGCATGTGATGAAATAATTTTAAATCAATTTTTATATTTAAATTTTTCTTAAATTTTTGTTAAAATATATGCATATTTTCCTTTGATAAATACATATACTCTAACATATGTGGCAGTTTTTCTCATTTAAAAACCATGGTTTTAAATAACCCATATATTTTAACACTGAATAGACATTTAAAAGCAAATTTCCATCTTTTCCCCACCATCAGCCATACATGCACTTGTTAAAAGGTTTGTTTTTACACGTTAATAACTCAGAAATGACTGAAATTGCACCTGGAAAAAACTCTGAGAAGGAAATAGTTTTCTTTCTTTTTTTCTCCAGAGATGGGGGTCTCACTCTGTTGTTCAGGATGGAGTGCAGTGATGCGATCATGGCTCACTGCAACCTTGAACTCCTGGGCTCAACTGATCCTCCTATCTCAGCCTCCCAAATAACTAGGACTACAGGTGCGTGCCACCACACCTGGGTAATTTTTTACTTTCTTAAGAGACACTATGTTGCCCCAGGCTGGTCTCAAACTCCTGACCTCAAGCAATCCCCCCACCTCAGCCTCCCAAAGTGCTGGGATTACAGGTGTGAACCACTGCATTTGGCTAGGAAACAGTTTTCAAGTCAATAAAATGATAGGTTGACTTGCTTTGTAAATATTTTCTTCATCTACAAAATTAAGGAGCTCAATTATGATTTCTAAGTTATGCAATCCTATGACAGTTCCTGGCCTTACTGACAGTTACTCTTGATCAACCTCTGATATCCTCAATTCATAAACTGTAAAATTACTGTGAAAAAGAAATGGGGGCATTTACCCTATGGCTTTAATCCTTCTTCATAGGAAATAGAATCATGGGGCTAAGAAAGTAGATTTTCCAGGGCAGAGGGCACAGAAAGGTACAGGCAAAAACAGCAGGATGCCTGTTCTCCATCATTCGGTGCCACATTCCTTACAGAGCTCTGAGGGACTCGAACAAAACTGAGAGCTCAGTAGCAGGGAAAAAAAGTGTCCAATCACATGCATAATTCTACACTTCCGAGTGCAGGGAAGAAAAATCATCCCATTCCTATAATGATGAAGTTGAAACATCATTTTCTTGAAATTCCATGAATTAGCTGAAAGGGAATGAGCCCTTATTGCCTTATGTCGTTCCCTCAGACAGACACAATGGGAATGTGATTTTTGTCTTCAGGTTTTAGAGGGGAACTAGAATAACTGGTATCTCTGGCTGCCATCAAGCAAGTCTCAACATATTTGTATGTCTACCCTTTAAAACAAGATAAACATTTATAGAGGTTATAAATAAAAATGCACGTGTTTTCAATTCTAAGCAAGTCATGGATTTCCATTCTGTACAAAAAACTTGAGATTTCTGCCATGAAAATTTCCTTAAGTGGAAGACTATTCACGAAGGCCTCAGTTCTAAGAAGGTAGAACAATAATAAAACTTTATGAACCACATTTTGACTATACCTTCTCATTTTGCTTGCTTTATTCTTTAAAAGCCATGTAAATCACTGCTTTATTTAACAGAGGAAAGAAAAGTCACTTGGGTTACAATAAGGCCATTATATGGAACAGCACAGACCAAAGGTAATTAAATATAGGTTTCCCATTTAAGTTATGATGAACCCAGTAACCCAACGGGGCTGGGACAGACTAGGGGAATCCCAGTGAGCTCTCTGGAGTTCTCATATGTGCCCTTTATGCCACAGCACAACAATAACCACCAGCAGCAGCAATGAACCAGTGCTGGTTTGTAGCCAGTAGTACATTCACCTTCTTAGCTGTCAATAACAAAATTATTCTTTCTTCATTGACATTCCAAGAAGGTTTTCTTCATTCTTCTTAGAAAACCAATCCTATTTCAGCATTTTAAGCACTTTGAAAGTCTTTCTCACTTAGAAGATAGCCCAGAACATGGGAATACCAATATAATTCTGCTACCTTCTTTTGTGTTTCTGAATAAATGCTTGTTAAGAATAAACGGAGACTGGGCAGAAAAGAAAAAAGGGAAGCCACAAAGCTCATCTGCTGCTATCCAAACTTACTCATCATTAATTTTAGAACAAGGATCCTTGCTACAGAAGGAAAAGTAAACCCTGTAGTGCATCATCACTGTACTTCATTCACTGATACACCCTCTACTTCATTCACTGATACACCCTGTACTTCATTCATTGATACACCCTCTACTTCATTCACTGATACACCCTGTCCTTCATTCATTGATATACTCTGTAATTCATTCATTGATACACCTTTCTTGAGGTTTCTAAGGGACTTGAACAAAACTGAGAGCTCAGTCCAGGGGCCAGGCGCAGTGGCTCACACCTGTAATCCCAGCACTTTGGGAGGCTGAGGCGGGCAGATCACGAGGTCAGGAGATCGAGACCATCCTGGTTAACACGGTGAAACGCTGCCTCTACTAAAAATACAAAAAATTAGCCGGGCGTGGTGGCGGGTGCCTGTAGTCCCAGCTACTTGGGAGGCTGAGGCAGGAGAATGGCATGAACCCAGGAGGAGGAGCTTGCAGTGAGCTGAGATCGCGCCACTGCACTCCATCCATCCTGGGCGACAGAGCAAGACTCTGTCTCAAAAAAAAAAAAAAAAAAGGTCCAATCACATCAATCACATGCATAATTCTACACTTTTGAGTGCAGGGAAGAAAATTATCCTGCATGAGGTGATGGGCTGCTCACTCATCCTAACTCAGACTCAAGGTTACTTGAGTTACTCAAGGCCCCAAACTCTAGAGGCTGTATGTCCTTCTTTGGTAGTTGTGAAGAAAAATGTTTCCAGTATCAGTAATACTGACACTATAATCAAATATAGTATGCTATCCTTTAGGGAAAAAAATGTGATATTACAATGTAAAAATAAAAAATTTCATACACATATGAAATCTTATCTTAATCTTCATCGCTTTCATATATATAAACTACTAAAATAAACTTAACAGGCTGAGATGGCTTCAAGGTCCTGGGTTTCTACATAAACAAAACAAAACTTAAACTCAGCCAATCACTGCCAGTCACCAGCAGCCAACTGAGCATTAGTTATATAATCAAGAATTTTCCACTGGGACAGTACAAATAAAACAACTACTCAAACTTTAACCAATCAAATAATGTCTTTGCTTTCCTTCTGAGTTCACCCTACAAAAGCTTTCCCTTCATGCCCCTTCAGTGGAGCCCCAAACCCCTTCCAGTTTGGAGCTGCCTAATTCATGAATCACTATCTGCACAAATAAATTATTTAAAATTTTAATGTGCCAAATTCATCTTTTAACAATATGGAAAACAAATGAAATGAGAATGAATAATATAAACATCTATCAGATTCAACATAAATCATACTAAACACATATTTTAAAAATTATGGGCTGGGCATAGTGGCATGAGCATATAATCTCAGCTACTAGGAAGGCTGAGGCACGAGAATTGCTTGAACCCAGGAGGCAGAGGTTTCAGTTAGCTGAGATCACGCCACTGCACTCCTGCCTGGGTGACAGAGCAATACTCAACCTCAAAAATAAACAAACAAATAAATAAATGGCCTTTTATTGATTGTGTCAGTCAAAGTCATGACTCTTAGTCAAGTACAGACTACTGTTGAGATACCCGTGTGGCTTCATTACAGAAAGAGGCAATGATTTTGTTCAGTAAATATCTAGTGAACCTAAAAAGAACATCCCTTGAAACAGACCTAGCTGACCCCGACACATAGGATTGCTGACTCCTTAGAAAACAGCATTTCACCGACACTTGCCTAAAGGTGTGTTTATTTCTGACCACTCTCCAATACCCATCCTCCCCTTCATTCTCCAAAACATCCTTGTTTTTAATCATATGGACTTCTGTAAGTATTCAAGTATTAGTATTTTTGTATATTCCAAATAAATAAACTAGCTACAATTTGACATTTTAGAAGACATTCTAGGTTCCAGGATTTGGAGAGAAAATAAGGAGAGACAGTTCTTATTCTCCACATTGATAGTAGTTCTATTTTTGCAAAACACAAAAGCTCCTCTTCTCTTCCAGGACAAGCAGGTTGATCTCTTCCAGGTCACCCACACCATGAGTTTTTACCACACAACTCATGCAATTTACATGCCTTTATCCCACTTTGTCTTTCCACTCTGCCTGATCATACCTGCCCACTCTTGAAGACACAGTTCAAGGCTCAGCTCTCTCAATTCCTCACTAGCCTTGGAGACTATCTTGGCCTTCACTACTTCTAATATCCCAAGACTCCTGGAGTCGACAAAACAGCTTAGCACTTATTGGCACACATAAAGTTCTGTTGTCTTCAGTAACTGTCTGCATTTGAGTCTCATATATCTTTAAGATTTAAACCCCTTGAAAACAGAGGCCAGGTCACATGGTATATAATCCCTGTCCCCAATCCCATCTATTTATGTAGGACTGAGTACAGAATAAGAACTCAGAAATAATTTTTTTACATTAGTGAGTTAAACATAATCCAGTTGTGAGGATTTACTTAAATCACCACCACAATCCTGCAATTCTGGGGCAAGACTGCCTGCATTTAACAGCAGTAAAGACTTCAGAGACTGTCAGAAAATGCAGAACATTTCTGATGACTTACTTAAAAATAATTATTTCTCTAGACCAGCATTTCACAAGCATAGAAATTGAACGGGATGTTAACAAAGGTCAAGCCCTTAAAAAGCTTCTGACATCAACTAAATTGAGAAATGCTGCTGAACACAGTTAAATATGGGTTTCTTTATGGCAGTACTTTTCAGAGACTCTGACATGCTAATATATGTTGTTACTCTCCTTGCATATTCAATGCAACATTTCAACAGCAGCATTCCCCAAACTTATTTGATCACAGAATTTTCCTGGAGGAACATATTTTGGGGAAAATGTATCAATGATTTTGATAAACAAACAAAAAGGTATTTTAAAGGATGCAATGGGATTTCCATATTGCAACAAATCTAGCAGCTCAAAAATCTCAGGTATTGACATAGTATGGCTAGAATTTGGGATGAACAAAAAAAGGTTGTTATTAAAAATATACACAATTATCAGAGAAAAATAAGTTTTAAGTGACTTTTGAAATATATATTTATGTAAGTGCTTTAAGAGGTACAAACAAAATGGCAGAAGAACTCACAGAACAGAGGGATCAAAGCTGAATGCAGGGATGGGGATGTGGTGGTCAAGAAGAGAGGATCTGGAAAGGGTCTTCAAAGACAGGGAAGACTCTGACAGGCAGGGATGTGGGCCATTTCTAATAGAGGTGATTCTGTTAGCAAAAGTACTTAAATGAAAATATTCTAGGTGTCTTAGCAAGGGTTCAGTTTGATGAGATTAGAGAGTATATGGGGGGGGGGGGCGGCGGGGGAACACTAGAAAACAGTACAGTTGCCAGACGGCGTGGCTCACGCCTGTAACCCCAGTAATTTGGGAGGTGGTTAGGATCACTTGAGGTGGGAGAATCACTTGAGTCCAGGAGTTCAAGACCACCCTAGGCAACACAGTAAGACCCCATCTTTACTAAAAATAAAAAAAAAAGTAGTTGGATGTGGTGGCACATGCTTGTAATCCCAGCTACATGGGAGCCTGAGGCAGAAGGATCTCGTGAGCCCAGGAGGTAGAGGTTATAGTGAGCCATGATCGTGCCACCGCACTCCAACTTGGGTGACAGAGTGAGACTCTGTCTCAAAAAAATAATAAAAATAAAGAAAAAGAGGCCAGGTGCAGTGGCTCATGCCTGTAATCCCAGCACTTTGGAAGGCTGAGGTGGGTGGATCACTTGAGGTCAGGAGTTCAAGACCAGCCTGGCCAAGATGGTGAAACCCCATCTCTGCTAAAAATACAAAAATTAGCAGGGTGTTGTGGCACATGCCTGTAATCCCAGCTACTCAGGAGGCTGAGGCAGGAGAATCATTTGAACCTGGGAAGCAGAGGTTGCAGTGAGCCGAGATTGTATCACTGCACTCCAGCCTGGGCGACAGAGTGAGATTGCGACTTAAAAATAAAAAAGGAAACAGTAAAGATAAATTGGACCTATACTTGGACAGGTCTTGAAAGGAGAAGTCTGTACTTAATTTAGTAGGTAGTACCGACCTGGAAAGTTCAATAAGGAGGACTAAAATAAAGGAGGATAAATAGCCTACTGCAACAACAACAATAAAAATCCTAAACAGCTGAAGTTCTTTCCCCACACTTCACTCTGAAAGATGTCTGGGTCAAGGAGTCCTCTGACCACTGTTTACAGCATATTGACTATAATTAGCTACTTAGAACTTTGGTGGCCAAAGGCTCTGATGTACAATGCCCTACACCAGTCAGTGCTTTGATAGATGTGTGTGATCAGAGAAGTATCTTCTGAACCAGAAATTTCTCTTTCATGTATTAAAATACTTTAATAATTGTTGGAAATGGCTGCAACCTAGATCTGAAAGATATACAGTTAAATGGCATTTGCCTCCTGGAAATCAGCCTACGGACATATTCCTTATTATGAAGCCTCTGACTGTCAATTCCAACTTAGAGAACTAAACAGGTCATCGAAATCTTCTAAGTCAAACTTTCCCAACCCGTGGCCTACGGGCCTCATGTGGCCCAGGACGGCTTTCAATGCAGCCCAACACAAATTTGCAAACTTTCTTAGAACATTATGAGATTCTTTTGTGATTTAAAAAAAAATTTTTTTTTTTTTAGCTCATTAGCTATCATTAGTATTAGTGTATTTTGTGCATAGCCCAAGACAATTCTTCTTCTTCCAATGTGGCCCAGGGAAGTCAAAAGATCAGACACCCCTGTTCTAAGTATTCTCCTAATCAGCAAGTATTTATTGAGTACTAACTCCCACAATGCATATTAGGAGTACTTTGAGGGAATATTTAGAGGAATTAGGCATGGTCTCTGACATCCGGAAGCTTAAAATCATGCAAGAGAGACAGATACATACATGAATAATTAATATTAAGTGGATGGTGATAAGTGTGACAACAGAGACAGGAATGAAGAGCTATGTTGAGTCAACAAACATTTCACATGTACTGTCTGCCACTTTGTTGGGATACAAAAATAAATTAGTCTTTTTGTCTTTCAAACAAGAAACTGATTTTTTTATACATATACCACAAAACAATATAAAGTGCACAGCAGCTCTCCAAAAAAGCAAGGGATTCACTGGGCAAAGAGGGAATTTTCTTGGAGGAGAAATGCCTGGAGCAGAATTTAGGAGGACTTAATAGGAATTCACCAAGTTGACAAGCGAAAGAAATGTCATCCCAATAGGGGGAATCATCTGTGCAAAAAGCACCAGAGAACACAGCTCATTTGAGGGCCACAAACTCATGGGATTGTTCCGTTGCCAAGTTCAGCAGTTAGACTACAGTTAGCAGAGAAAGTGAGACCTGGGATGATGGTATAGGGATGAGGTTTTGTAGGAGAGTAGGTACCATTTTCAATCAGGATTTATTAACTCTAGTTTGGAGATACGTTTATATACTTTTCTATCAATAATTTAACATTACCTACATTGAAAACACACAACAAATGCTTCTATGAATTATAAAAAGTAGAAGGGGTTACATAAGCATCTGGAAGACCTTTGAAACCTATCACAAGAAGAATGCAAATGTCAAAAACTTTAAGTTCCAAGACAAAGGCTGGTTTGAAAATTTTAAAAAAGAGTCATCAGATCATCAAACCTACAATCACTACAGCAAAATTTTCTGAACATGTGAAGAAGCTGATTCATTCAAGAGACATGCCACCAAGTTTGTTTTGGAAGAATACTGGGTAGATCATTCAGAATCTACTAAGTTTAAGATATATGCTTAATGTCATTTTCTAACTGTTTTTCTCCTAACCCCTTATTTCCTCTAAGACTTTGATCTCACTGCCTATGGTGCTTTGCTTTGCTTTTCCCTCCCTCCCTCCCTCCCTTTCTTCCCCCCTTCCTTTTCCCCTTCCCCCTTCCCTTTCCCTTTTTCTTTTTTTTTTTTTTTTTTGGAGGAGGCCTCACTCTGCTGCCTAGGCTGGAGTACAATGATGTGATGACAGCTCATTGTAGCCTCAACCTCCTGGGCTCAAGAGATCCTCCCATCTCAGCCTCCCGAGTAGCTGGCACTACAGGTGTGCACTACCACACCCAGCTAATTTTTGTCAAGACAGGGTCTTGGCATATTGTTCAGGCTGGTCTTGAACTTCTGGGCTCAAGCAATCCTCCTGCCTCAGCCTCTCAAAGTGAGGCTGAGATTACAGGCATTAGCTACTATGCCTGGCTGCTGTGGTACTTTTCAAGAACACAATTCTTGCAGTTGGTGAGGGGAAGCTACGGTTCCACGAGAAGACCTGGTAGGGCAAGAACTGGGTAGAGAAGGAAGTAAAGTCAGGAGGATGACAGACTGGGAGAAAACAGCAGAGGTAAGACACTCATGGTCTGAATAAAGATGCAGAATAAAATTCAAGAATAAAGATGCAGAGGTGCTGGGTGAGATAAGATGCTACAGTCAACAAGTGAAACCTAACATTTCAGAGGTAGCACAGTTCAGGGTTGTAAACTCTAACCTGGTCATATAGTATGTCTGTGAATTGAAATGGATGATCATTACTTTAATTAATAGCTAACACTTACTGAGTTCTAATTATGTGCCAGATAGGTTTCTGTTACCATCTGCTTTAACTCACTTAACATATTTAATGACCCTATACATAAAAACTCTCATTATTATCATTTTTCAAATAAAAAATACTGAGGAACAAGGTATACAGATTGCATGACTTTCACAAGATCATAGTTAACTGGCATCAGCACCATGATTCAGACCCAGGCAGTCTCTGGCTGGAGCACACTGTACACTTAACTGCTATTGAATATTGCCTCTCTGGCATCAAAGAATTTGGTGAGAGCTCTTTCAGCTTAGGCTAGGTATTGATTGGATAGCAACCCATGTGGATGTTCAATGATGTGGATCATTCATGCTTACAAGGGTTATCCATGTGGTTAATGGCATGAATTAGCCCTTCTGTGTCCTTCAGGAATGTGTAGGAGCAGCCTACACAGAGTGAACCTCCAAGAAGGAAAGGCATTTATGGAAGAAAAAAAAAAAAAAAGGAATTGGTATGACAACGTGGAGTTAGAAGGCTGCAAACGACTACTTCCTGCTGAGGTAGTAGGAAACTGAGGGCTACTGAAGAGGGCTATAAATAAAGCCACAAAAATGTAGATGCAGATGTATTGGGAGCAAATCCTAGGCAGAAGGACAGCTGGAACAAAGCTAGAGCGCACAGGATATGTTCAGGGAACAGCAGGTACACAGAATGTAATTGAGAGCCACACAGCTGGAAGAATAGACAAGAACCAAAATGCAGACAGCACTGACTGCCATGACGACTCAGCCTTTGCTCAGAAGAAATTGCCACAGATGGTTTGCGCAATGGGAATGACATGGCCAGATCTGTTTTAGGAGGGTGAGACTCAAGCGTGAATGTAAGAGGCCACACCATCTAGAGTCAGCAGTGAGACACGCACTGGTGAGCCTCTGCCTGGCACCAACTGCAGCCCTCACGGTGTGTAAGTTAAGATACTACTGCAAGCACAAGACAAAAAGTAGGACGGAAAGACAGAACACAAAGACAACTTGAAGGAAAAATGTGTAAGACTTGTTGAGGGCTGTGCCCCTCCACCTAGGCACTCCACCACGTCTACAAAGATTGAACCACTGCCCCACAGCATGAAGGGACTTTCCGCATGGGACTTCAGTCACAGACCTTGAAGCAGACCCAATGGAATGAATGAAGAAAAAAATGGCTTCCATTCGATTGATACTTATTATATTGTTGACAGATTTAAAAATTAATTGAGGCTGGGCATGGTGGCTCATGACTATAATACCAGCACTCTGGGAGGTCACGATGGGAGGACTGCTCGAGCCCAGGAGTTCAAGACCAGCCTGAGCAACACAGTAAGACCTCGTCTCTACTAAAATTGTTTTTAAAAATCAGCCAGGTGTGATGGTGCGTGCCTGTAGTCCCAGCTATTCAGGAGGCTGAGGTGGGAGGATTGCTTGAGCCCGGGAGATTGAGGCTGCAGTGAGCCATGGTCGTGCCACCACACTCAAGCCTAGGCGACAGAGCGAGACTGTCTTAAAGAAATAAAATTAAAATGAACTCAAAATACACTTGTAATTTAAAAAAATGCTAATCCTGACATGCCTTCTTAAAAAAAAAAAAACCCTGCTTCTTTTTAAAAAATTACCAGTTAATCTATTTTCATTTTCAATAAAACTCAAAAAGAAAAACAACTAATTTTGTACTGAAGTAGACAGACTTGTGGTTTGACTTTTTGGACTACTTTGGTATATTTGAACTACTTCCTTCTGGCATAACTGTATTTGGCTTAAAGTTCTACAAGATATAATGAAGCACAGTGGTGAGGAGTTCAGGATTGGGGTCAAACAATCCTAGCTCTGCCATGATCTAGCCATGTTGACCTTGGACAACTTTACTCAACCCCTGAGTCTCAGCCTCTAAAACAGGAATAGAAGAGCACTCCTTCAGCACTGTTGAAGGATGGCATGAGGTGACATGGGTAATACTGTACATCATTAGCATGCAGAGTTATTGCTCAATAAATGTTAGATGCCATTGCTGTTGTTAAAACAAATATTCCTTCTGAATTATACACGCAAAATGTCAACATTGCTGAAACTAAATTTCATCTAGGAAAAGGGTACTGGGAGCTGAAGAATGACAGAACTTATAAAACAGAGTTCTTTCCCTTAAGAAAAGAAAGGTTTTTGGCTGGGTGCAGTGGCTTATGCCTGTAATCCCAGCACCTTGGGAGGCCGAGGCGGGTGGATCAACTGAGGTCAGGAGTTTGAGACCAGCCTGGCCAACATGGCGAAATCCTGTCTCTACTTAAAATACAAAAATTAGCCGGGTGTGGTGGTGAGTGCCTGTAGATCCAGCTACTTGGGAGGTTGAGGCAGGAGAATCGCTGAACCCAGGAGGCGGAGGTTGCAGTGAGCCAAGATCACGCAACTACACTCCAGCCTGGGCAACAGAGTGAGACTCTGTCTCAGAAAAAAAAAAAAGGAAAAAAAAAAGGTTTTAAGGAAAATATGTATGATAGAGGAAGGGAAAGAATAGAGAATGGGGGACCAGGTATGGTGGCTCACGCCTGTAATCCCAGCACGTCGGGAGGCCAAGGCAGGCAGATCACTTATGGTCAGGAGTTCAAGACCAGTCTGGCCAATATGGTGAACCCCATCTCTACTAAAAATACAAAAATTAGCCAGGTGTGGTGGTGCGTGCCTGTAGTTCCAGCTACTTGGGAGGCTGAGGCAGGAGAACCTGGGAGGCAGAGGTTGCAGTAAGCCGAGATTGCGCGACTGCACTCCAGCCTGGCGACAGAGTGAGACTCCGTCTCAAAACAAAAAAAGAGAGAGAGTGGGGAAAAAAAACTCTGGAAATAATTATATAAATATGTATAAAGTTGGACACATTTATAAGAACTAAACTATGATATTGATTTCTTTAGAAAAGAGCCAAGAACAGTATGCTACAAACACGTCAGGACAACCATGCCTGACATCTGGTCTCACATACAGCCATACCTACATGTAAGGTACAATACAGCTCCATGACAGTGAAACTGAGGCCAAGGTAACTGACAAAATGGACATAGGAATAACAGTCTAAAATTTAACAACAGTCCGTATTTAAAAATAGATCCAACATTTTAAAATGTGCATTTACTTTCTCAATTTGATAAGTAGTGGGTATTACCCATATCGCTAGCTAGAGAACCTAGAAGTACTGTCTCATGACCTGAAAAGCTGGCAATAAAAGGTGAAGCAAACACATGGTCTATATGCGTACTTCCAAAATTAGAAACAGAAACCAACGGACCAAACGGCTTTCAGTTTCCTTTCCCAAAACAACTTGAATTTCTGAGTACCAAAAAGTAGGATATTATTGCCAATGTAAGAGGTATCCTACAGGCCAGAATCAAGCATTTATAGTTTAATAGTTTGACTACTGAAGTCCAATGAAATGAATAGTGAGACAATATTTTTTTAAAATTAACTCAGTTTTTGTCAAAAAATTTTTTTAATTAACTGTTAGTTTTTGTCAAGAATGTTGTCTGCAATAAAGATGTGTCAACTTTATAACAGAAGCAATAAACTTCTGAAATAAAGTCAGTAACAGCAAAGTCTTAAAATTCTCACCACAGGGTTTCTAATAAATTCAAGGTTTTTTTGGTTGTCGTTGTTGTTGTTTTGAGACGGAGTCTCGCTCTGTCACCCAGGCTGGAGTACAGTGGCGCGATCTCAGCTCACTGGAAGCTCCACCTCCTGGGTTCACGCCATTCTCCTGCCTCAGCCTCCGAAGTAGCTGGGACTACAGGCGCCTGCCACCACGCCCAGCTAATTTTTTTGTATTTTTAGTAGAGACGGGGTTTCTCCGTGTTAGCCAGGATGCTCTCGATCTCCTGACCGCGTGATCCGCCTGCCTCGGCCTCCCAAAGTGCTGGGATTACAGGCATGAGCCACCGCGCCCAGCCTAAATTCAAGTTTTATAAGTTAATTTCATTATTTTAAAACTCTGATGATCCCAAAAATTCTTTTAGAGGTATAACAGTTTATAAATATAATACAATGAAATTCTAATGTTTTGAATTAGTATTTTTCTTTCTGCCCTGTGCACATTATCTGGCACTCAGCAAGATTCAAGTTTTGACATATAGGCCAAACCATCTCCACTGACTGAGGGGTGAAACCCAGAGTAGTGACCCTCCACCACTGACCACAGCCCTTCGGGTGTGCATCAAATGCCGTGCAAATAATTTGTATTCAAACAATTCTTGTTAAAGGACTCAGTCAACCTATCAGTGAGTTACCAACCTCTCCTGATAACAGGTTCCTCTCCACTATGACAAGAGTAACTATACATACACTTCTAATAAAAACTTTATTGGATAAAAACATTTTTTTAAAATAAAAGAAATTTAATGTCACTCAGGTTGAGCTTAAAATCTAAAATACAAGCTTTCTTTACAAACATCACATGTTCTCACTTATTTGTGGGATCTAAAAATCAAAACAATTAAACTCATAGACTCAGAGTGTAGAAGGATGGTTACCAGAAGCTGGGAAGGGTCATGGGCTGGGGGTTGGGGGCGGTGGTTAATGGGTAAAAAAAAAAAAAAAAAATAGAATTAATAAGACCTACTATTTCATAGCACAGCAATGTGACTATAGTCAATAATATATATATATTTTTTTGAGACAGATTCTCACTCTGTAGCCCAAGCTGGAGTACAGTAACGCAATCTTGACTCACTGCAACCTCCACCTCCCGGGCTCAAGCAATTCTCGTGTGTCAGCATCCCAGGTAGCTGGGACTACAGGAATGCGCCACCATGCCCAGCTAATTTTTTGTATTTTAGTAGAGACGGGGTTTCACCATGTTGCCCAGGCGGTCTTGAACTCCTGAGCTCAGGCGATCAGCTCGCCTTGGGCTCCCAAAGTGCTGGGATTACAGGCATGAGACACCGGCCATCAATAATAATTTAACTGTACATTTAAAAATAACTAAGAGAGTATAATTGGATTGTTTGTAATATAAAGGATAAATGCTTGAGGGGATGGATACCCCATTCTCCATGATGTGATTATTACACATTGCATGCCTGCATCAAAACATCTCATGTACCCTATAAATATATATACCTACAACATACCCAGAAAAATTAAAAGTTAAAAAAAAATACAAGCTTTCTTTTGCAATTGAGGTTCCATCACTTGATAGAGTGACAGAAGAACATTCAGAAACCAAAATTTCCCCTTCTGGGAAAGAAACCCAGGTTCAGTTCTATCACCTAAACTGGGAGTGATCTTGATAACAGCATCAGCCAGCCCGACCTTCCGTAGGATGCAGGTTTGAATCAAACACCTATACTTCAAGCTCCCTGCACTTGGAGCCTGGACTTCCCTGGCTTCCAACTGTTCTCACCCTAAGCACTTATTAGCACATAGACAATGCTTTTTAAATTCTACTGAATAAACCAACAGAACCCCCATTTCCCATTTCTTTATTTGGGACATGCCAGCCTTGTTGAGTTTTATCATGCATCTTCGTCTCTCTTTTCCATCTCTAACTTCATGTTTGTTTTTAAAACTATCTTACAGTAAGTCTATTGACGGCTGGAAGAAGGGATCACATGAAAATAAACATCCTCCCAGTAATGGTTTGGAAGCACTGAGAAAAGGTTGTTTCTCATGGTATCCTCCCTGTCCAGGTACTGGCCTCTGAACAGAGAAACTCCAAACAGACACTGATGGTAAAAGGAGAATTTGTTGAGAACACATTTCTATAATTTCTCCTTTTCAGAACTCTTCTGAAACTTCAGACTTCCTTATATCTAATCTTTTTATTTTTTTATTTTAATTTTTTATATGAGATAGGGTCTCACTATATTGCTCAGGCTGGCCTTGAACTCCTGGGTTCAAGTGATCCTCCCGCCTTGGGCTCCCAAAGTGCTGGGGTTACAGGTGTGAAACAGTGCTCAGCCAAATAAACAAACATATATATATATATTTTAAGCATCTTGTAGCTTCTGAATAAACTGAGACTGGTCCCTTTTACCAAGAGAATACTCTGAACTCAGAATAGCAAAGGGCAGGCAGGACAGGATTAGGGAAGGAACAGGGAGCTGGAATGCAGCTGTTCCCAGGACGGATTCTGAAACATTATATGAGTTTGGGAAACTCATAGAATTTTCAGAATTCGTGTATACTAATATTTTATACACAGTGGGCACTCAATAATTAGTTGAGTATTTTTCTTTTCAATGAATCAACTTCTTATTCTTAAAATAATCTTGCATGGGTACTTCAAACATTCCTTGCTCTTACAGCAATTTAGCCACATGGAGCTGGAGCCTGTTCTGAGAAGTGCAAAATGGAAGAACTTCACCATTATTAAAAAGTTCCACCCCTGTTATTCCAGCAGGAGACACAAGATTTAGGAGAAATGTTACATTGAGAGGCAGGTGAGGACAAACAGCTGTCTGTGTCTCCTTCATCCATGTTTTCAACTCAAAGATGCATAAGGAGGGGATGGTGAACTCAGCTGAGCCCTGGAAGTTGCAGGGTGTTTGTCAGGAACATCAGGGAAGAAAGCATCTGGTGTCAATCCAATGAGGGGGGACTGACTAAGTCATTCATCGACAATCTCCTGAAACTGAAGGAAAATCCACAGGGACCGGGATTGACGGAGACGCAAAATAGGACAGAAAGGAAGGCTGAGGAAACCAACTTTCAAGGAAGTGGTTATTACCTGGATGGAATCTGGAAACACCACCCAGCCCTGAGCTCATCAAAGCACAGGCTGAGGCTCAGTGCCAGCCTGTTTGTCAACTGTTGCTGGATCCCAGAGGAGAGATAACAATGTCTTCCAAGGTATGGGCCACAATCTCACCTTCCTTTAGAGGTCACATGCCACGATACCTCCCTCCCCTCAACACTTACAAAAGTATCAGTCCCTGATGGAATTCAAAAGGAAAAAGAAATGGTCCCTTATCACAGATGTTTCGAGAAGCACATAATCCAAGGCCATTTCTTAGTCTAAAGAATGTTCAGGTTAGGAGGCAAATCTCAAGTACCCATTACTAAATGCCAGAATAAGTGAAACATTTTAAATTTTTATTGCTTTTAAACTACATTATTTATAGTGACCCTTGTTTTTCACTAAAAAAGTGATGCTATCTCTTCTGAAAGTTTTTAAAATATGCTGCCCGGAAGCTTAGTAGAATTAATTCAGAATAGATTTTCATTTCTATGCAATCAACCAGTTAATATGATAAAAAAGATTACAATAAAATACAAAACTTGAGATGAATATGAGTACATCCACAATAACTATTAATTTAACACAATAATGTTTACATGGTCTATATGTGTCTTTGCAAAATTAAAATCATACACATGCAAATGGGAAGTTTTATAAGATATATGACATTATTTTATGAAATCATTATCCACCAATAACAGATCCTCAGCCCTTTTTTCAGACGTCCTTCTGAAAAACAACACACAGACGACTCCAGCCACGGGTCACAGGCATCAGGTAAAGTGTGTGGCAGGGTCTCTGTGGAGCAGGGTCTCTGTAGGGTGTTCTCCAGGCCACGTCACAGAGCTCCTGCTGCTAATCACCATGGCTGCAATTCCCAGTTTGGGCGAGCCTAGTAAGAAACTCACCCTGCGTTAACCAAAACAAAATTAAGCAGAGAAAACATGGCTCTTGTGCAATTCTCTTGTCATGTCTTCAAAAGTATCAGTGAGGCTTTCTCAAAATGCAGCATGAAGCACCAATTCTTGATTTAAAAATCAAGAATTAATCACCCCTGTGAGGTCATTCTCAGGATAAAATACACACTGGCCTATCTGCCACTATTAAAGACTTGACTTCAATTAATACATCTTTTGATGGACTCATACACTTAACTATCTGGTTTTGGTTTTATTTCCAAGATTGGTTTTCCATTTATATGAGAGCTTGTACCTTGAGAGCATTTATCTATGGTAGCATAAGAGATAATATATTTGACTTTTCTACATTAGGGAGTCAGAACCAAACTTCATGCTCCATGTAACAGCTTCAGGGTTATTAGCTGAATAATCCCTTAGGTTACAGTTGAGACACACAAACGGCCTTTTATGAGAGTCAGTCCAGGAGCAGGGATGCAGAAGCCAGACTGCCCAGGTTCCATTCTTGCCTCCACCACTTTGTAGGGACCTTGGACCTGGTGCTTAAGCTCTCAGTGCCTCAGTTACCTCACCTGTCAAATAGAGCTGTTGTGGGTTTAAGTGAATTAACATATTACAAAGCTTTTAAAGGCAGCAGAGTAACACACACAATGCAAGGCCCTTTCATTTTCAGCCATTTATTTTACCTACAAACTTCTTTTCTCCATCTTCCATAGAAGCAGCTGTCATTGCTGATGCCAGACGCTTGCAGTTTGACAGCGTGCAGGATCTGCCACCTTGAGGACTCTGGGAGCAAGAGACCCCCTGACTCAGCAGCCTACTGATTCTGTAGGACATCTGTGCAGAACCATGTAGTTTCAATGTCACATCGAGTTGAATCACCAGGACAGGAAAATTACAGTTCAGGCCAGGCACAGTGGCTCACGCCTGTAAACCCAGCACTTTTGGAGGCTGAGGCAGGTGGATCGCTTGAGTCCAGGAGCTTGAGACCAGCCTGGGCAACATGACAAAACAGCGTCTCTACTAAAAAGACAAAAATTAGCTGGGCGTGGTAGCAAGAACCTATAGTCCCAGCTACCCAAGAGGCTGAGGTGGTAGGATCATTGCAGTAAGCCAAGATGGCACCACTGCACTCAAGCCTGGGTGACAGAGAGCCTGTCTCAAAATAAAAATAAATAAATAAATAAATAAATTAAATAAAATAAATTACAGTTCAAATGAATCCCATGTCTATTACAAATGAGATTTTAGGAGGCATGCTAACTGGACAGGATGGCGTTTCTCACCCTGATTCCCAATACAGACCTGGGAGCTACAAATGAGTCTCTGCCAATGACATGTCTGTGACAAAAGCCACACTAGTGGCAAGCGTTCATGGCAGTATTATTCTCTAGGTTAGGAAATATGAGATTAAAAATCTTCATTGTGGACAGCAAACTAGGAATACAAGGATTTTGATTCTAGACCTACATAAACCTAAAAGCACACAAGGGGGGATCCACGGACCCATTTTAAATTACATCCAACCACACTACAGAATAAATAAATGGGTAGGTAATAAGGAGCTTGCCCTCATGTGAAACCTCACTGTGTATATGACTTCCCTATAATGCCTGTTACCTTCCCAGAGCAGAATTCACTATGAGGCAAACCTGAGATCAATCTAAGGATGGCTAAAATAAGGTTGCAAGTTTCTCTTCCTGTTATGTTACAAACCCCATCAGGCTAGCTGCCATGTCTGAATCGGTTTTTATTACCTGCATTCCACTTAACAGCATTTTATTTGAATGTACTATTTATGCAGTTAAAAAGAAACAAATATTTTATCTATTAGACAAACTTACAACATAGACCCAATGAACACCATTATGATGATGGAATTCTTCAGAATAACACAGTCTCCTCAAATTGTATAGGAAACTCATTATTTGTGCAAGATATTTAGAGATTCACAACTACAGGGAAATACAAATGGAAGGACAGGTTAAGAAAATTTATTTAGCTTAGAGGAGAGCCCCAGGTATGAACAAGTGGCATTAAACTTTGCAGATTCTCCTATTAATATAACCCTGAGTATTATTGGTGAAGAGTAACAGTAGTGTAGTACTGCATTAACAACTTGGTTCTCTCTTCCAAAAGGCATGAAGAAGAAGGGAAGAATATGTTAAATATTCTAAACTCATAATCTCAATACAACAAGCTATAAATAAAGCCACCATTACTATTGCAATACTTGAATGGACAAGGTCAACTTTACAAAAAAAAAAAAAAAAATTCCCCACTAGACACTGTGCCCATAACCTTCACGGAGCTGCCACTGTGCTTGGTGTTGCTGTCCCCAAGATCACTAGAGACTGTGCTGCATCTCCATGATGCCAGAACACTTTACTCACATATTCTACTCTACGGGAAGGAGGAAAACGGAGGGGGAACTAACATTATTGAGCATATTCTACATTTTACACATGATTCTTTTTTTTTTTTTTTTGAGACAGAGTCTCGCTCTGTTGCCCAGGCTGGAGTACAGTGGCATGACCTCAGCTCACTGCAACCTCTGCCTCCTGGGTTCAAGTGATTCTTGTGCCTCAGCCTCCCGAGAAGCTGGGATTACAGGCGCCCGCCACCATGCCCAGCTAATTTTTGTATTTTTAGTAGAGATGGGGTTTCGCTATGTTGCCCAGGCTGGTTTCAAACCCCTGGTCTCAAGTTATCCGCCTGACTCAGCCTCCTGAAGTGTTGGGATCACAGGCGTAAGCCACCGCACCTGGCCTTACACATGGTTCTTGACACCTTATCTTATTCATCAATCCTTACCACTATTGAGGTGGACTCATTAGCCCCGTTTCTCAGATGAGTAAATTGCTCACAAGACTAAGTAAAAGGCAAAACTAGGATTAAAACCTAGTTCAGGACTTTAATATATCCCCTTAACAACATAGCTAACTTTGCAACCAGAATTATCTTTTTCAAATAAATTTCCTATCATTTACCTCGCTTAAAATCCTGCAACAATGCCTTAATGCAGTTGGAATAAACAAATACCAAGTTCCAGATTGTCGTGTGTAGGATATGGTAAATGCTGCCCACCTTTCCCAGCTCCCATTTCCTTTCCACCCTCCAAGAATTCATAACACTTCCACTTTGGAGGCTTCAAGCTACTGCCCCCTCTACCAGGAATACCCTCCCCTTCTGGTTCTTTCTCCTCCTTGGTCCAGAGAGGCCTTCCCTGACCTTCCTGTCCTGGACTTCGTTTCCTCGTGGCACCTGTTGCATTTTCTCGGAGTCATGGTTTGTTGTCTGTCTTGTCCCCTTTACAGAGCTGCACCAACGGGATGCCTAGGTCTACTCTGCTTGGTGTCATGGACCACACACCAGGCACATGGTAAGCACCCGGCCTGGCTAGAGACACCCATCTCGTTCCAGGCAGAGGCCGGGTCACACTCACCCTGGGTTCTCTCCTATCGGGTCTGGCATAGTGCTTGACGTGCAGTAGAGGATAAATGTTTACTGAATAAATACATACATGCATAAAAAGTAGTCTCAGAACTGTAGACCAAAAGAATGTAAATGTCCCACACTGCCATTTATGACAAGTTGTACTTAAACAGTAGCCTATTTTTATATAAATAACAGTTACATTTATTTTACTACTACAGAAAAATGATTATTTTATGTCTGTTAACTACTAATTTGGAGTCCTTTCCATAGCAATGTGTTGCTGGCTTATTTACTGGATTACTCAGTAGCTCTTAAAGTGGCAGGTATCAAGTGGGGAAGCTAATTCCCACTTCTGGGTCTCAGCAGGTATGTATGTCGAGTTATCTAAATGGACCTTGTGTTTTCTTGGGGCTGCCTTCCTACAGGTAAGAGAGATATCACTTGGAGTTGAAAGCACTCCCATCCCCAGGCATCTGCACAAGAAGCTCCCTCTGCCTGGAATGCCCTTTCCAGGGCTTGCTCCTCAGAGGAGTGTTCGCCGTACTCCCTACATTGATGTTGCCGCTGCCTGCACCACCTCCATCCCACCTGCATCCTGCTTGGCCCTGTCACTCAGTCTCCTATCACTCTGCTTTGTTTTCTTCTCAGCACCTTTCACCATGTTAAACCATTTCATTATTTATTTGCTTATTATCCACAGGTCTCCCCTGGATCTGATAGTTATAAGATCCATGGAAAGAGCAGCTTTGTCTATCTTGTTCCCTGATACATTACCAGTGCCTACAGCATTGTCAGGCATGAAATAATCACTCAATAAGTATCTCTTGAATGAATGGACGGATGCAGTCCTTGGCTCACATCAGCAGATCACTAGTAACATTTGAGACAACGGTGATGTTTCCCTGAATAACTCCACTCTTTGGATTGAAGACCAAGTAAACAGACATATAGTGCTGTGTTTTTACAAATGCTTTAATAGTGAAAATTGCAAACACATATGAATGGAATGTGAACAGCATCACGTAACATCACAAAACATCACAGCACATCACCTAACAGTAGAAAGTATCCCTCTTCAACAATTACCAATACATGGCCAGTCTTGTGCAGGTAAAGTACTATGTACTTAATGCTGCTAAAATAAGACCATTAAGAGAATTTCAAAAGTTACATTAATGTCCAATCCAACGTGGATTCATATTCAATCTAGGGAAACAAACTAGCAGATTATAAATTTCCAAAGGGCTCATCTAAGTTTCACATAGTGCTGAGAATAGTAATCACTCCTTTTCCCAGAGATTTCAACCCTCCTATATCCATCCAGAAGTAAGAAAGCTATAAGTACCAAAAATAGATGTTCTACAGCCCCAAGGGGTCAGCCATGTCTCCACTCCTAATGCACTCAGTGGCTGCTTTACCCACCCTGATTTGACCTGTTCTGTTATCTAGTTTTCCAGCACACACAGCAAATACGACAGCTAACAAGCAGGGCTGTGAGAGAGGGTGGCAGCCGAACGATGTCTCCTGGCAGCCCAATACTGTGACAAGGGGTGAAAGCTGAGGGCAACCCAAGCCCCTTTCACCATGTGGAAAATAATGGATGCTCACGATGACATCCAGCAGCCTCTGGCTCTGCTATGACAGTGGAGAAATATAGCAAAACAGTTCAGGACCAGTGTTTGAAGGAATAAGCTCCAGTAATCTGAAAAATTAACTTCTATTAAAATACTCCTGGGAGGGAAGACATAAGCAGCAGGTTGACTTAGAAGAAAATTTTTTGTTGGATTAGAATTTATTTTAGATAAAGATTCTAGACAATTTCAATGATTTAGGATTGAGCTTGCTTGGTTTCTGTTTTAGCGTTTTGACCAAAAGGGTGTAATTACATGTAGTTTTCGTCCCAGTCTCTATTACATGGTCCAGGTCAAGAAAACAGGAGTGACCAACAGAAGAAAACATACTCCAATGAGGCACGAAATGAAAAGGTGCAACTGGGTATGCCCAAAGCAGCAGGCCTCAAACCTGTCATGAGACATGTCTAAAAAAAAAAAATAAAAGATAAATTAGCATCCCTAGCATCTTCACCTTCACTTCTCCCCTACTTACCAAAAATGAAAGGAGGGAAGGAGAGAGGATAGGAAGAACATTTTTTTCTTTTACAGTCATCAAGGAGAACAATCATTTTCATTAGTGTTTTTATACACAAAATCTTTCTCTGCTTGAGACATTAAAAAGAAAATTTTGGTCTGGGCCCTTTTGGTTAGCTTCCTACTTTTCTGGAATACCATTCCAAGGACAATGAATATCCTTTCAAAACTGAGACCTTATTCTTTTCATCAATTTACAAAACTACCTATTCACTCTACTTTCATGTAAAAGTAATATGCGGCTGGGTGCGGTGGCTCACACCTGTAATCCTGGCACTTTGGGAGGCCGAGGTGGGTGGATTACCTGAGGTCAGGAGTTCGAGACCAGCTTGGCCAACATGGTGAAACCCTGTCTCTACTAAAAATACAAAAATTAGCTGGGCGTGGGGGCGTGCACCTGTAATCCCAGCTACCCAGGAGGCTGAGGCAGGAGAATCTCTGGAACCAGGGAGGAAGAGGCTTCAGTGAGCCGAGATCGCACCACTGCACTCCAGCCTGGGTGATAGGGCAGGACTCTGTCTCAAAAAAAAAAGTAATATGCATTGCTTAGAATAAACATTGTAAACTGAAAGTGAACTGTAAATAAGTTTGCCCTTAAAGGGTCATATCCTCCTTCAAGATAAATGCTATCTTAAGGTACTGGAAAAATTCCACTGCAATCCTGAGGCCTAGGCAAATGGAACCAATGGAAACAATGAAAAATACATAAATGACACCTTTCCCAAAAAGTATTCAGAGAAGGATTACTGCAGCAAGACACACTAATGTTAGTGTAGTTCAGAGTAGGGGGTCCCATAATCAAACATGTTTTTTAACTCCTGCCTCTATAAGCCCCAACTTAAAAATTCCCAAAGCATGGTAGCATATCAAGGGCACTGAGAAGTTGTGCAGTAAATAAATTGATTTAACTTCATTTTACTGCAGAGACATTCTTCTCTGCATGGCAAACATTAGCATCCAGTTCAAGGGAACACACTTCAAGGAAAGCTGAACAAATCTCAAGTAACAATAACCAGCTAATACAGAAAAATACACTCACAGTCTTCACTTTATGAAGGAGGAAAAACACACTCAGAGACCTACTTTTAAAAATGTCAGAGGACGATAACAATGATGCCAGTAACCCCTTAGTACAATCTTTCCAGAAAGTTTTTCTAAATTTGAAAATAAATGCAAACAGCTGAGCTTTTTATTCGCACTTTGGTCATTTCCATTGGGGTATTTTAAAATGAGACAATGGGTGTGCCCCTTCACTGACTCCCTCAGTGAGGACACAATGGAACAGAACATCTGCCAGTAACTGATGAGAATCAAGGTGGGGAGAGAGGAAGGGAGGAGAATGCCCTTGGAAAGCCAAGTGCGGGAAGAACAAAAACTCTTGGTGTCTTCCTGTGCTCTGAAGACTAGCCTGCTTCTGGTTAAACCATTTGGGCTCTTGGCTGGCCCCAATCTACCTAAAGCTCCAAAGCTTCCCCCAGTAGAAGTTTTGTTTTTTGCTTATAGACATTTCACTTTTCCTGCAAGTCCTATTAGTTGAGTGACTAAAAAATCTGCAGAGTTTACTTACAGAAGTACTTTTATTGATTAATCCAAAGACAAACTTAAGCTTTTAAATCAGGAAAAAAGGCACATCAAACACAATACACTGAACTTTTAATTAACAACATTGGAAGCATCATTGGGCCCACAGTAATTTAACTCACTTCAAGTCCAATTTAACTTATTTCAAGTCACTAGAAGGAGTGACCCCAGGGAAGGGGCTTTAACTCCAGACCTAGGAGACTCAGATCAACAGCTAACCCCTGCAAAAGTCCATCACAGTCCATTCTCTAGAAGGTCTCCAGAAATGAGAACATCTAGTATTTCCACTAAGGAAAGCAAACAATTTGGAAATTCCCAACCCCCAACTCAAGGGATCTGTGGCAAGATGACTTGTGGAGTTTGGAGTCCATGTTGTTTTCCAAACACCAGTGAAGAAACAAACCTGGAGGATGGAAAATAAACCATGGTACGCCATACAATGCAATGCAACAGTTTACAGCAGTGGAAGGACATTAACCACAGTTTCACACATCAGTGTGGATGAATCTGAAAAAAAATAATGTTGAAAGAAGAAAGCAAGTCCGTGAATAATATATTCAACATGATTCTATTACATAAATTCACCCAAAAGGGCAAAACTAAAAATATATTGCTTGGGGATATATAGTTAAATGCAAAACTTAAAAAAAAAAAAGAAAGAAATGATAACCATAAAAATCAGGAAAGTGAAGTTATTTAGAAGGACACTCCTTTGGGTCTACTCTTCTAAAGCATATGGGTTATCTGTTTTTTCAGCAAGATGGAAGGTGGTATGTAGGTATTCATTTCTATTCTTATTCTTTAATTGCACATATTTCTTATTCTTTTTTAATTAAAAAAAAATAGAGATGGGGTCTCACTACATTGCCCAGGCTGGTCTCAAACTCCTGGGCTCAAGCAATCCTCTTGCCTCAGCCTCCCAAAGTGCTGGGATTACAGGTGTGAGCCACCACACCCAGCCTGCACATATGTTGTACGTATGTTTTATCACCTTCATATATATTCCACAATTTTAAGAAGTAAGCAAGGCCAGGCATGGTGGTTCACACCTGTAATCACAGGACTTTGGGAGGCTGAGGCAGGTGGATCACTTGAGCTCAGAAGTTCAAGACCAGCCTGGGCAACATGGTGAAACCCTGTCTCTACAAAAAAATTACAAAAATTAGCCAGGCATGGTCGCAGGTGGCTGTATTCCCAGTTACTCGGGAGGCTGAGGCAGGAGAATCGCTTGAGCCACAGAAGTGGAGACTGCAGTGAGCCAAGATTGCGCCACTGTACCCCAGCCTAGGCAATGGGATTGAAACACTGTCGCTAAATAAATAAATAAATAACAATAAAATAAAAATAAAAAGTAAGCAGTGATTCTCTCCAAATATAAAAATTTAAAATTTAAAAATAAAGTAGATGAGTCAGGAGACTTCAATTAGGAGAGATTAATCAACTATGGGAAGGTCAAGAATGCCCCCGGAATTCAGTAAGTCTTCACAACTAAAACAGGAAATTCCATTACATCTTCCCTGTTCCAAAGACCTGGAGGCTGCCAGGCATGAATCCCTGGGTTTGGTTTTTTTTTTTTTTTTTGGTGGTTGGTAGCTTAGTTTTCTTCATGTTTGCGGAAAGATAATATATGGTTATTGGGGTGACCCTCTCTCTTCACAATTACTGCACTAAGAAACACAAATTTTCAAATGACACTTAAGATAAATGAGAAGGGCCAGTAAAAAGGGAGCAGACCAAAACCTTTCACGAGCTACATGCCAAGAATCACATAAAAGCTTTTTAGCCATTTCTCAATTTCCTCTAAGTCTTCAATCACCTTTTCACCAGTGTCTGAGCTAAGAATACACTAGACATCTTCATTTCTTATCTCAGATGTCAGTGAGAGCACAACTCTTAAAAACCTTTCCCTAAGATTCAACCAGCTTAGCAGCCCAGGAGAATAATAACCAGTATTTACACGATAAGCCCTCTCAGGTCAGGCCCAGTCCTCAATCCTGTTGTATCTTCAGCACCCACTTCAATATCCAACATGTGGAAGAGCTAAAAAATCTTTTACTTTAAGATATGACTCTCATATAACATGTTCACAGGTTAAAAATACATATGTACATGACTCTAGAATTTTAAAATTATTTTTAAAACTTTTAAAAAATTATCAGGATTACTGAATAAATGTATGTTAAAACTGTGAGATATCTGAGCAGAGATGATATTTCTAAGCATGTATTTCAGAAACCATTCGTTCACGTGCTCAAAAAAGCCACTTACATAGGTTCCAGCAGGACCCACACTTGATCTGCAATATTTTCCTGACACTAATTACAATACTAGTTAGAGCTGGTGACAATAGACATTTTAGGGATTTTTCTGAACAATCTCTAGTCGTGGACTTGAAATAAGTTAAATTGCTATGGGCCCAATGATACTTTCAATGTTGTTACTTAAAAGTTCAATGTATTAGTGTGTTTGATGTCCCTTTTTTTCTGATGTAAAAGCTTCTCTTTGAATTAATCAATAAAAGAGCTTCTATAAGTAAACTGCAGATTTTTTAGTCACTCAACTAATAGGACTCGCAGAAAAAATGAAATGTCTATAAGCAAAAAACAAAACTTCTACTGGGGGAAGCACCTCTTAAAGCTTATATTTATGTTGCACTAAATATTCTTTTTTTGCCCAATTCTTCCTTACAAATGCAGCAGAACAAGGACAAAGAGTTATAGGAAGGACGGCATGATAAGCCGAGAAGTGGATGAGAAGGGGCAAGACAGAGAAAAACGAAACTTAAAAGAAGGCTGCTAAGAAGCAAAGTCTTCCAGATATAGATGGAAACATACTGAGATAATTATTTTTACATTCCATGCACCATGTTTTCTTTTATTAGTGATCATAGCTGGGTATGAAATGAAAACTTAGCTGATTCAGAAGTGACAGCAACAAATTGCTACAACACTTAGGTTAACTGATTTCCCCACACCATATGATGGGTAGTATCTAAAAAGACAGGAGACAGATGGATACAGTCCTAAGAAAATTTAGTATCTTTATATACAAGCTTCATATCTGAATCAAATTAAATTCTCTCCTTCCTTAAACACGCTCCCCCAAAAGAGAAAAAATACATCAGCGAATGCTTCCAATGTATCCATCAGATTATCTGGGAGAATAATATCCAAGCGGAGGGAAAGACAAGTGCAGAAACACTGAGGCAAGCGCACGCCTGGAGACGAAGATGTTAGGAAATAGTCTTCTTTGGGATGTATTCTAGTTAGAGCGAAGAGATTTGCTGATGAGTTGATTTGAGGTGTGCAGGTGAGAGAGGAATCGTTGAGAACAAAGTTTTTCGCTTGAGTGGGAGGAAGAATAGGGTTGCCTTTTACTGAAATGAGAGGCTGTGGGAAGAGCTGATTTGGTGGAAGAAATGAGGAATTTGGTTTCAAACATGCTAACTTTGAGATGCTTATTAGACATCTAAATGAGGAAGGCAACATGAGGTCAAAATAAAGATGACACTTCAAGCTATGGACCTGCGTGAGATTATTCACTGTCTTGTGGGGAGTAAATACACATGGTTTCTCCATCATCACTTTGAAGGCACAAATCTAGTAGACAACTCACAAGAGAAAGCAAAAGATTTCCTGGACACTTTACTGGGAGAGAACATAAACAACAGTCCGTGGGCAGGAGCTGATAATCAACAGTATGTGCTTCAATGTATGTGCACTGCATTTAAACAAAGTTCATCACCTCAACACTTAATAAACATGTCTAATTAGCAGCAGTTATTCCGTGAGAATTGGGGGGCTACCAGAGTAATGACGAAGGCAAACAGTGTTATCTGTTGGAAGGGTTTTTCAGGAGTAAGGACACTAAAATGTCAGTTAGCTCTGGAAATTAGTTATTAATGAAGAGGATACTTGGCTAGGAGAGCAGCAAATAAGAAGGAAAATTTAGTTAGCAGTACAAATAGCTACAATTACTAAATATGTCACTTACTACTAACCTGCCCCTAACCCAAATCTTAAAGAGAATCTGCTGTGCCCACAGCACCAGAAGAGACAGCTGTGTCTATGATGCTCTTATGTAAAATGCTCATCTTATAATGAAGATGTCAGAACCAGACATATAATTAAAGTAGTCATCATGTCCATGGTCCTACTAATTCTGAAAAGAAATGCATTGCTTATCTTGTATTAATATATAGAGTGACCAACATTCAGTTCTTGTAAACTTCCACAAATTCCTAAATTTATCTGTCTCCTGGTGCATTTCTTTATTTTTTTGAGACAGAGTCTCACTCTGTCACCCAGACTGGAATGCAGTGGCATAATCTTGGCTCACTGCAACCTTCTGCCTCCTGGGCTCAAGTGATTCTCGTGCCTCAGCCTCCCGAGTAGCTGGGATAACAGGCACGCACTACCACGCCTGGCTAATTTTTGTATTTTTAGTAGAGATGGGGTTTCGCCATGTTGGCCAGGCTGGTCTTGAACTCCGGCCTCAAGTGATCTGCCTGCCTTGGCCTCCCAAAGTGCTGGTATTACAGGTGTGAGCCACCATGCCTGGCCCCTGGTACATTTCTTTAAAACACATGTAGGAGGTTTTTCTGATTTTTAGAACAAAGTTTCACCAGCTGCTTCTTGGCTAGAAGGCATCCCCAATTATACACTCACTGGAAAAGCATCGGACTAGTAAGAAGGAGATTGAAATTTTCTTTGATGTAAAAATTACTTATAATCTCAGAGTGTAATAAGTGGAGAATGTTTAAGTATATTAGGATATATTCAGATGATAAACAACTTGTAGCTAGTATCTGAAAGTAGTTCCTTAAAATGTAATCAGAATCCAACAATTCCACTTCTGGGAATATACCCAAAAGACGAGAAAGCAGGGACTGGGCGCGGTGGCTCATACCTGTAATCTCGGCACTTTGGGAGGTCAAGGCAGGCAGATCACTTCAGGTCAGGAGTTCGAGACCAGCTGGGCCAACATGGTGAAACCTCATCTCTACTAAAAATACAAAAATTAGCCAGGTGTGGTGGCGCATGTGACTGCAGTCCCAGCTACTCAGGGGGCTGAGGTGCAAGATTGCTTGAACCCAGGAGACAGGGGTTGCAGTGAGCTGAGATCACCCCATGCCCTCCAGCCTGGGCAACAGAGCAAGACTCTGTCTCAAAAAAAAAAAAAAAAAAAAAAAAAAAAAAGTGAATGCAGAAACTTGAACAGATAAAAAGTGAATGCAGGAACTTGAACAGATATTTGCATACCAATATTCATAGCAGGATTACTGACAACAGTCAAAAGGTAGAAGCAACCCAAGTGTCCATCAGTGGATAAATGAATAAACAAAATGGGGTATATACTACAATGGAATATTATTCAGCCATAAATAGGAAGGGAAGTCTGATACATGCTACAACATGGATGAACATTATGCTAAGTGAAATAAGGCAGACACAAAAGGATAAACACTGTATGATTCTACTTACATGAGGTACCCAGAGTACTTAAATTCACAGAGACAGAAAGTAGAAGAGTGGTTCCCAGGGGCTTGGTTGGGGGTGGGGGGGTGGAAAATAAGGAGTTATTTAATGGGTATAGACTTTCTGTTTGGGATGATGAAGAAGTTCTGAAAATGAATAGTGGTGATGGCTACATAACACTGTCAATGTATTTGATACCACTGAATTGTACACTTTTAAATGGCTAAAATTATCAATTTTATGTATATTTTGCCACAATAAAAATATGAATCAGAGTACAATTAATTTCCCACCTCCATAACTGCTAGGTACTGAGACACAGTAAAAGAGTGAGATTTCTCTCAAAGGCAACAGGATGGTGAGGATATGGGAGGCTGGTCCAGGCAAGAAGACTTTTGGAATAAACAAGCAACTTCCACCTGGCAGGCTTCTCAGCGTGAGCCCATGCAGCACCAGAGCAGCACCCCCTACACTCAGAGGCTGGCACCAGCAGACAGCAACAACACCCTGACCACTCACAGTCATCAGCCAGCTGATATGTGAAAGACAGGCTTCAGCAAAAGAAAGGCAGTCTAGAATCTTTCTGTCCTGTATACTGTGCAAAATCACACAGGCTGCGAGAAAATGCAATATATGAAAGCTGAAGACCTCCTGCAGAAATTTAGGTATCTACTTCTCAGGCTGGTTTAAGTATGGAAAAATAAACTGAAGTCTGTGAAGCTAGTCACCTGGGCCAACTCATCTCATCTTCATCAGACTTTGCACGGTACGGTTTCATGAACCAGAATGACTACCCCTCATGTGCATGCTTCTCTATAGCGCAGGTATTTTGTGTGAACATATTTTTGGGGTTTATTTTCTAAAATGTTCAAAATACTTCAAACCTGTCTCACATGAAGTTCAAGGAAACCTTTCCACACCAGTTGGAATCAGTAACATGAGAGAATCGAGACACTCTCAGAGCCCTAAGGTGGTGGTGTCAGTGGATCCAGACAGCTACAGAACCTCGGAATACCAGGTGCTAGCCACATCAGAGGCCACCACCAAAGGGCAGAGGAGCCACAATGGATTCTACTTCATGGACCAAAGTGCTGCAAAGGGATTAAGGGAAAAGGAAATCCGGAGTTTACTTTATTCTGCTGTATCTATTATGCTACAAGGAGACTACAAAGCAGTCAAATACCTCACTATAAATACCTTCTCTTTGCTGCTCTGTATCATGCTGTCCAAGATAGTTTACCATTACAACACCACAAAGTAAGAAACTGTATTTCCCTGCTTCGAGTAAGGTCACATGTGTTAAATGTCATCAGAACATAACCATCCAAAAAATTATGATGGTTAAAAAGATGTTCACAAAAAACACAAAATAGAGGTCACATAACGTCCTAAACTTCAACTTCAGAATACCTTTGGTCACATGAATCATTTAAATGTGAACTTAGAAAGAAAGACTGGTACATAATGGAAATGTATATTTCCATTATATAATGGAAAGAATTTAATGTAAGATCACAGACACTATAAATAACCTAAAAGCTAAACACAAGATTACAAACAATTTGATCATGTGAGCATTCCAGAATGAGCTCATGCCACAGCAATAACTCAAAAGAAAAGAATTTCTCAAAAAAAAAAAAAAAAACAAAGGAGCTCTTTGAGAAAAAGGTACAGGATTCTCACAATTTGTTAAATCATTACCTGCTTTGTAAAGTATATTTTAGGCTAAAAACGAAATTCTTATCACCTGGTTTTACCTATCTGTGTGTGTCAGAGAGACAGAGAGAGAGAGGGACAGGGTGGGGGGCGCATAAGGAGGGCAGGGTCTCACTCTGTCACCAAGGCTAGGCTAGAATGCAGTGGCGCCATCATAGCTCACTGCGGCTTTGAATTTCTGGGCTCAAACAATGCTCTAGCCTCAGTCTCCCAAACAGCTAGGACTAGAGGTGTGTGCAGCACTCTCAACTATTTTTTTTTTTTTTTTTTTTTTTGAGACGGAGTCTCGCTCTGTCGCCCAGGCTGGAGTGCAGCGGTGCGATCTCGGCTCACTGCAAGCTCCGCCTCCCGGGTTCACGCCATTCTCCTGCCTCAGCCTCCCAAGTAGCTGGGACTACAGGCGCCCGCCACCACGCCCGGCTAATTTTTTGTATTTTTAGTAGAGACGGGGTTTCACCGTGTTAGCCAGCATGGTCTCGACCTCCTGACCTCGTGATCCGCCCACCTCCGCCTCCCAAAGTGCTGGGATTACAGGCGTGAGCCATCGCGCCCGGCTGCACTCTCAACTATTTTTGGTGGGAGGGAAGACAGGGTCTCACTGTGTTGCCCAGGCTGATCTCAAACCCGACCTCAAGTGATTCTCCTGCCTCAGCCTCCCAAAGTGTTGGGGTTATAGGCGTAAGCCACCACACCTGGCCTGATTTTAACTTTTTGACCCCCTCCTCTAGCAGGAATGAGGCACTACATGCAAATATATTAGCCAGCCTTCATGATGGCACTAATCCCACAACCAGACAACAGTCAACGGCACAGTTGAGAGACAGCTGACAAGAAGGGCAACTGTTACACAAGACTCACTGAACCTTAAAGTCAAACAAACAGGACTAAAAACGGGGCTACAGTTTGCCTACAATGCTTAAAAAGATACCATTTGTGAGGTGTATTATCCTTTTGCTCTCTGAAGGATAAAAGGACTTAACAGGTGACAAAACTTGGCCAAGTGCTACGGAAACTAGAAAGGAGAACAAAATTACCCCTTTCCTGAAAAAAAAAAAAAAAAAGCACAATTTATTTTGAAACTTTCATCAGTATACATTAAACCATTTGGGAGTATTTACTTCGGAAGGAGATGAAAGAAGTATCAGCTTAGCTGGCATTGTGAAGCACCGTGAGAATGTATAAGGGAGAGCTCACAAATGCCTAATTCCTTAGCTTCCTAATACAGGCAGTGAACAAGAAGTAAATTCCTCAGGTGATAAATCATTTTTTAAAATAACGGATTCATGCATTTCCATAGAGACAGTAATTATTTTAATTTCCTGGAAACAGGGTAATAGGAAAGGAACTTATGCTATCAGGAAAAACACCATTCAGAAGCTATCTTGCATTTGCTAAAGTTGCCTGACCTCAGAGTTCATACAAAGGCTGAGTGGTACTGCCAAATTAGCTGGGCAGGATGGAAGGTAGACTAGAAGAACCTGGATTTGCCAAACTTTGCCATAACCTTCCCTGGGACAGAAAATCCAGGGAGTTAAGTAAGTTTCCACAATAGACCACACGGCTGGGAAAAGAAAAGGGACAGTGGTGATCTCACTCCACTACCCTGGAGTTCAGAGGGTTTTAACACGCTTCTAACAGGCTTTCTCAAGCATTAGTTCACTTGATCACTGTGACAATCCAAACTGTTTACAGACCAATGTTCCCATTTACAGAATAGGGTTTACACAAGGGGTTAAGGAACTTGCCTAGAATTTGACAGACTCAGGCTTAAAAATTGTTCTCTGTATTCTAAGTGTTTTCTCCACTAATCAATATCCAGCAGGTTCATTTTTGATTAACAAAGGGCCTTCCTAAAATATCAATGAAACACGCATATATGCATAATATCCTTGCTGTTCTTTCATGGGAAAACACCACATTCTTAAGGCTTTGTTTTTCATGTGTGATGTTACACACTTATTATTCCTAAAATGTTAAAGGCCAAACTGTGAGAGCTTTCACATAATAAAGTGCTATTTCTAGTGCTAGAGTTTTGTTGTTGGTTGACCAGTTTATTCTAAGGTCACGAGAGCTGGATTATCACTTTAGCCTTGTCTTACTTTGCTACCTTACACAAATTCTTTAGTGTTCTTTCAGATTTTGATGAGATCTTCTTCTTTCAAATGGATATCAAATACAATCTGCACTCATGAAATAGTATTCCATGGAGTCTTAAGAGAAGTGATGTGGCATAAAAGAATCAATTCTAACTAATGGGGCTATTGAGTACCTATTGAACACTTACCATGTGTTTAGCACCATGTACTAAAATAAGAAGTGATAAATGTACCCTAAAAACTCACATGTTGGGAAGGCAAAATAAAAACCAGGGACACAAAATATTGCATTCTTGATGCTTTGTTCTTATTTATTTTTAAACTTTTTCTTAGAAATGGGATCCTGCTATGTTGCCTAGGCTGGTCTCAAACTCCTGGACTCAAGTGATCTTCCTACTTCAGCCTCCCTGGTAAGTGGGACTCCAGGCATGCACCACCTCACCCGGTTCTAAGAAGCTCTGTTGTCATAAAGGACAATATTATAAGACTGGACAATAGAAGACAATAAAAACTGTGTGTTCATGACAGTGTGGGTATTAGAGCCTCAGAAAAACTTTTAAATGCGATTTCTTCTGATGATAACGGGAAAAAAATGCAGAAAGTATAAAAGAAAAATAAAGAGCCCCAGTAATCCCATTATCCAGAGATAAGATAACTATTGTTAAACAATAATGGTAAATTTTCCTTCTAGATTTGTTTCTATCCTTCTCTTCCCCACAATGGTTCCCAAACTGTGGTCCCCAGACTAACAGCATCAGCATCACCTGGAAACTCACTGGAAAAGCAAATGCTTGAGCCCCACTGCAGACCTACTGAATAAGAAACTCTAGGGGAAGACATAGCAATCTGTGTTTTAATAAGCCCTCCAGATGACTCCGATGTATGTCAAAGTTTGAGAACCACCGACACATGCTAGACACACACACAGATATACGCACATAACTTTTTCCCTCCCAAATGGGGTTATGGTAGACATACTGTTTAAAATTTTACATCCATATTTGACACCAGGCTTATATTTTGAAAATCACCTAAATATTGCATAAATACTGTATTGTATGCCCGAATGCGTTGTACTTGGGTGAACAACATCACAAAATGCTTCATAGAACAAATGCAATTAAACACCAAGAGTCAGCCAGACTAAAACATTGCTGGCTGAATAAACAAGTCATTTAGTAATGTTGCGACCTTATGAAATCCATTTTAGAAATTCTGCATAGTTGCATAAGGGTTTTAGATCTTCTTTTTAAAAAATAAGGAACATCTGCATTAGCTTCTTGATCCTGTCTGTGAATCTATTTTGGGGTTACTTAGAAACTTGCTTTTGTTTTCCAACATTCTGGCACTGAGCAAACAGTTCCCTGACCCACCAATCTGACACACCGGAACTGTCACCTCAACACCCTTGTATTTGCCTTCTCCACCCCACCACAGCACAGCACTACTGCACAGATTCCAGAAAAGCTATGCAAGCTCCTACAGCTTGTATGCAGGCCAGAGGCCTTGACTCAGACAGCAGAGAGAGGGTTGAAGCGAGGAGGAAGTCTGTGAGAATGGAAAGAAAAAAAAAAAAAAAACTGGGGTAAGTGGCACCAACATCCCATGGAGATTTTGCTTAATTTGGCCAAATTATTTTTCCAGTTCTGGAATACATCCCTTTCCAAACCTTTGCCAACCCCAAGAAAATCACAACAGAGTAAAGCGGAGGAAAAAGTCAAGCTTTTCATTTGCTCAAGGTCACCCAAAAAGCTTAATTAGAAAAAAAAATTAATTCACAGTAAGATAAGAATATCTAAAGTGTATCATTGTTTCTTTACAAGAAAAGAAAGGTTCTGTGACCTTGGCCATGTCCTTGAACCTTCCTGGGCCCCAGTTTCTCTTCCATTAAGAATGACAAGAATGGCTGGAGAACATGAATTTAAGAGTTGTCAAGTGATGGGAACAAAGGAAACCCAAGAAAGTGCAAGTATAATATGATTTTACAGCACCTATAAAAGACGTACTGGTTGACAATCTCTCCTCTTAACCAAGAAAGAGTGCACTCCAACTGCATCTTTCTTTGTTAGAAATCTCCTGAGCAGAGGCAGACACAGCATACCAGGCACACGAAGGGCACTGCAGAGGAGTGGTTTACCTGCAGACTGGAGCCAGAATGCCTGGGCCTGAATACCAGTTTCACTACTTACTAGCTAGGTGACTTGAGCAAATTACTTAATCCCACTGGGCCTTGGTTTCCTCATTAAGGCAATGGGATTAATCAGGCTTTGTAAGGATTAAATGATTATGTAAAGCACTTAAAAATAATTTCTCATCTATATAAGTATTAGCTATTATTATTATCAATAACATTATTAGGAATACTGAAGATCCTACTCAAAAGATAGAAAGTAAGAGGTGGTTAAGGTTTGGAAACATCATTGAAATGTAACATACGTGCCAGAAAACAAGAAATCTGTACCTATAATACATGACATGGGACCATCAAAAGGGCAGACTCAAGAGTCAGAGTTGAGTAAGCATGCTACTCCCAAATCCAAGCAGAGACTACCAACCACACTGTGTATTACAGATGTATCCTTCAAAGGGCGACCTTTAACATCAAAGGCAAAGTAGCTCAGAGGAAAGACTCAAGGTTTAAAGGTCAGAAGAGGACCTGGATTCAAATCCTAGCACTTCTACGTCTGAGCTACGTGACTTCCGTTAAGTTACTTAAACTCTCTGAAATTTATGGCCTGGATTTCATAAAATACTTTCCCCTACCCTAGAAGACTGTTATAAACCTGGCACAGGAACAAACAATCAATAAATGTTAATTATAACAGATCAGTCTTAAAGAGAAGGTAACACTTCAAATAAAAGAGCTCCAGTTAAAGTACAATGGCTGCTGAAAGAGGACAAATAGCCCATCATCTAACCTTTTTCTATTTTGTTACAAGAAGGAGAGGGCATGTACAGATGGCCAGGTACCTGGAGGGTGACAGCAGCCTATTTTAGGGAGAAACGACCTACAGGATGGCTAGAGGTACTGACTGGACCAAGGTCAAAACACAGAATTCACAGCTTTGCTCAGGGGCTATCCTCCTTTTAAACAAAAGCTGTGCAATGAAATATTTTTTGTCTTTGGGTTGCAAAAATTGCTTTGTTTATTCTGTTTTAAAGTTGGAGGGTTTTCTTCTCACTGTTTTAATTACAGACATTGTTTGTTTTTTTTTTTTAATATGGTGTTTTATTATGTTGCCAAGACTGGAGTGCGGTGGCTATACACACACATGATCATAGTGCACTGGGGCCTCTAACTCCTTGCCTCAAGGGATCCTCCAGCCTCAGCCCTCTGAATAGCTGAAGGGACTATACACAATCAGGCCTGTCTGTTACTTTTTAAACTGACCATTCACCTGTATTAATAATAGCAATTTAATAATATCAGAATCCATTTGCAGAGATCAAAATTAATGAAGCTATCCCTACCTTTAACAACTAGAAAATAAAATACAGAATGTACCTTTTCTCATGAAGGCTTTCCCCACACACAATTTAGTTGCCCTTCTTACTATGAAGTAATGTGACATAATTAAGAGTTTCACTCATGGATTGTCATTTTATTTGATTCTGTAAAAAAAAATCTCATTTATTAAGGCTGTTTTTCCTGTACATACATATACACAACTACTTACAATTAAGAGAGGGAGGGCTCCTGAAAACAACCTCCAATAGGAAACCCTGGTAATACAAGCACAATATGGGTAAACCAATGAGAATTGGCCAGAAAGAGACCTTTTTCAAAAAAACAAAAGAAAGTTGAAAGAGGGAATGAAACTATATTAATTAGGCCACTGCTCTGAAAAGAAAACCATGTTTATAGTGTATTTTATGTGAAAAAGATGAAGAGTTTTGGTTTTGACTCAGAGCAGATACTTCCTGGAATTACTTACAAAAATAAGGGAATAGAAGAAATGTTTTATTTTTCTTAAAATTTTATCAGGTAGCCGGGTGCGGTGGCTCATGCCTGTAATCCCGGCACTTTGGGAGGCTGAGGTGGGTGGACCACTTGAGGCCAGGAGTTCAAGATCAGCCCGGCCAACATAGTGAAACCCTGTCTCTGCTAAAAATACAAAAACTAGCAGGGCGTGGTGGCAGGTATCTGTAATAATCCCAGCTACTCAGAAAGCTGAAGCAGGAGAATCGCCTGAACCTGGGAGGCAGAGGTTGCAGTGAGCCGAGATCATGCCACTGCACTCCAGCCTGGGCGACAGAGCAAGACTCCGTCTCAAAAAAAATAAATAAATAAATAAAATAAATAAAAAATTCAATCAGGTTTTCCAACTTCCTTTTTTACTTTGACATTTTTTTTTTATTAATATGCCCTTTTAATTTGATGACATAGATAATAAATGGTATCCTGTCCCTGGGGGTAATGGGGATAAAAAAAAATAAATAAAAACAACAGAAAGCACTTTCAGTTTTCTTGTGAATTAGAATAACTATTCTCCTGTAAAGCAGATTTTTAAGGAAAGGATAATCAGTGAGATCAATAATTTCAAGAATAGTAAAACCTCACGAATGGCCTGCCAAAAATCCTGCTTCAAGTTCAATAAATGTCTTTAGTATTGCTCTCATATATCACATATAAGGGCACAGCAGGATGAATTGTGATGCAGTCTAAAAGGAAGAGTCTATGAAGCTTTTGGTCCATCCCAAGAAAGCAACATAAACTCATCTACCAATTTCATTGAGAGCCACACAAACAAGCATCATTTGCCAGCTGAAAGAGTCGTACATTTACGCTGTTTCAATAAGATGCGGGTGGAAGGTAATAAACACCGGTTGATATCCTCTTATTTGTAACAACTCTACAGTAGAGACTTTTAATCACCATTTGAAGTTTTTATACCAAATCTTGATTCTGCCCTCTTTTTTCCAGATTAAATTTAGAAAAAAACAAAACAAAACAAAACAATTTGGACAGCCTCACACAGACTGTCTGGTTTTACTGCTGAAAACAACAGGCTGGGTGTGGTAGCTCACACCTGTCATCCCAGCACTTTGGGAGGACAAGGCAGGAGGATCACTTGAGGCCAGGGGTTTGAAACCAGCCTGGGCAAAATAGAGGGATCTCATCTTTACAAAAAAAAAAAAAAGGCCAGGTATGGTGGCACAGATCTGTAGACCCAGTTACTCAGGAGGCTAGAGTGGGAGGATCGCTTGAGCCTAGGAGTTTGAGGCTTCAAGGAGCCACGATCACACCACTGCACTCCAGCCTGGGTGACAGAGTGAGACACCATTTCCAAAAACCAACAGCAACAACAATAAACCCTTCAAACAGAAAACATCACTGGATATTTTCCATCATATATTACTTCCCTCCCCCTCTCCCCACTTTAGTTTTCATATTTCAAATAATCAAAAAAGCGTATTTTAAAAAATGGATCTTCTTTTTTGAGACAGGGTCTCACTCTGTCACCCAGGCTGGAGTACAGTGGCGCCATCTCTGCTCATGGCAACTTCCACCTCCCAGGCTCAAGTGATAGATCCTCTCACCTCAGCCTCCTGAGTAGTTGGGACTACAGACGTGCACCACCATGCCCGGCTAATTTTCTAATTTTAGTGGACAGAGGGTTTCACCATGTTGCCCAGGCTGGCCTCGAACTCCTGAGCTCAAGGGATCTGCCTGCCTCAGCCTCCAAAGTGCTGGGATTACAGGTGTGAGCCACTGCAACCAGCCTGATGTTCATTTTTTAAAAAAAAACTAATGCGATTTCTTATTTAAGTACTTTTACTTGAACCAAGTAAAATACATATTCGGCCTAAAGTCTCCAGTATTCTTTTTTTTTTTTTTTTTTTGAGACAGGGTCTCACACTCCGTCATCTAGGCTGGAGTGCAGTGGCCCGATCACAGCTCACTGTAGCCTCAACCTCCTGAGCTCAAGTGATACTCCCGCCTCAGCCTCCCAAGTAGCTGGCACGCACCACCACACCCAGCTAATTTTTTTTTTTTTTTGTAGAGGCAAGGTCTCACTATGTTGCCCAGGCTGGTCTCAAACTCCTGGACTCAAGTGATCCTTCTGTCTTGGCCTCCCAAAGTGCTGGGATTATAGGTGTGGGCCACAGTGTTTTGGTCTTCCAGTATTCTTTGAATAAAGAAAATAATTAACTAAATGGGACGTAAGAAGGAGTAGGAATCAGAATGATCAAACCAACAATTTAGATTTTTTTTAAGTTTATTGATTTCCTGAGACGGGGGAAAATATTATGTACAGTTCCAAAAGCAACTACTTTAACAAGTTCTGATTCTAAGTATGAGTGAAATATAAACTTCCAATGCAGAAGCAATAGTGCGTTTCTGTGGTTCACTTTTACCTTCAACACAAAGCATTAGAAGAAATGCCTTTCTTCTAATGGGAAATTTCAACTAGTTCCACCTGCCTGCCTAGCTCCCCATCAAAGCCTGGCACAGTGGCTTAATAATCACATTTATCTCAGCCAGCTCCTGGAATGCCTTTCAAACATATCCCTTAGTCCTGCTTTTATCTTATTACAATGCAATGTAACTATGGAAACATAGGATTTCAAGTTATATTTTCTCTTACAGATAAAGAAAGCTGCCTTTTATAACTCAATTCAATCTAAATTGTGTCATTAGGGTCAACTTTTATTTTTTTTTTTTTGAAGAATGGGAAAAAGTAAACATTTAAGTTGAAAAGAATAAAAAGACAAGCATTTTTATAAAATCCAGGACACAGTTTCTTCTAATTACAAAAGGCACCTCTTTCCATCTCTCACACTACTGTCTAATGGCCAGAGGACACTGGCCTTCTTCAGATTCTTAAGTGATCTTTGTGAGGTCAGAGCAGAGGGCCCAGGCTTGTAGCATGCACTTGCAGGTAGGCAAGAAAGAAACCTACACCAGTTGCTTAAGTGCAGACGAGAACGGTTGAACACCATCCCATTCCTAATTAGGAACTTTCAATTCTCCCTACGCTACATGCTCCCAAAGCTAAAAAGCCAAATGAAATATTCCAGCAGGTAGTATTCTAAAATCATAAATACAGAATCCCCAATAATATCATAATAAAAAGACACCGAAGGCCAGGCACCATGGGTCATGCCTGTAATCCCAAAACTTTGGGAGACGGAGGCAGGAGGATCACTTGAGCCCAGAAATTCGAGACCAGCCTGGGCAACATAGGGAAACCCTGTCTCTACAAAAATATTAAAAATTAGCAGGGCATGGTGGCACATCCCTGCGGTCTCAGCTACTTGGGAGGCTGAGGTGGGAGGATCGCTTGAGCCCAGGAGGTAGAGGCTGTGGTGAGCCATGACTGCGCCACTGACTCCAGCCTGGGCAACCAAGCAATACCCTGTCTCCAAAAAAATAAAAATAAAAAGACATTTCAAAATAATACTCTTGTGCTATTTGTCATAAATATGGTCATAAATATGCTATTTGTCATAAATTATGACTCAAAAATGTCATAAAAATTGAGTCACTAATGTAAAATGTGACTCAATTTTCATTAGTAATAACCAAACATATCAGTTTCACAAGGGTCCCTTTACCTTGCAGTGAGGCAGATCCTATATTGATTTATTACTGCAATACCTGAAGCAAGTTCCTTTACACCTGTGCTCCAGGCTTCCCACCACGCTAAGGGCAACAGTAACTTCACTTGTTGGCCCAAAATAAATATTTAATAACAAAAGCTTATTTTTGGCTAGTTGTGTTATTTTCACCATTTACCTGGGGAGAGGGAGGAATACTAAAAGGCCAAAATGGTTCTTTCTCTCTCTCGTGAGTGGGAATGGAAATATTTTTTTATTTTCTTATCTGTGCTTTCTATAGCTGTCCTGAATAAACGTCACAATCAGATTTGGAAGAAACAATGTCCTTGGCAAAGAATAATTCCTACTAAGGATAGTCAGTTTAAGGCTCAAGCCCTGAGCTATTTCTGCTGAGCCCCCAAGGGGTCACAGAGGAAAATTCAGCACCATAGAGACCTGGCTCAGCTCAGCAGGCAGCTGGGTCCTCACTATGGTCCCTACCTGGCGCCCCACCTGTTGGAGTGGCTCAGTTCAGAGAAAAACGACACATCCTGCATTCTCTTGTCTGTGCCAAATGATCAGAAGCTCAGCTCTGGGGCTGGGGCTGTGCAAAGTATTTCTCTACAAGTAACCAAGTGACCCTAACATGTAGCCAGTGTTGAAAACCACTGCCCCAACAGATCCATGAACCTCTAAGCACCAATTTCCCATAAAAAGGAGGGGGAATTTAAATTCTCTCAAAATGTAGCTCTCTCTCCATAACTGAAAAGGAGGAACTACCCTTGACAGTCTCATAAAACTGTACCTTGTAAACAAAAATGTTTATCCACTTCAATTTTTACAAGTATATAACAAAAAGCTAGTTACTTTCAAAACTCAAAAGCTGATGTACACTACATTGATTAGTACAAATGAAGCTCTTAAAAAGATAAATTATTCATTTCCAACCAGATTCTTGAGTTAAGATACAATCTGATGGTTTGATTGGCTTTAAAGAGATCTTAAAGCCATATTTCCTCTCTTTAAACTATAGCTCCTTTCATCTTACGCTGACTGTGCACAGAGGTTTTTTGCTTAACGAAAAGACAGACATTTATGCTAATGAGAAAAAAGCCCACCCTGACCAACTCAAACACATATGAATGATTAAAAGTAACTTCATATTACTTATGTCAAAGTCCATGTTAATTTGACAACAGAACAATTCATCCAGGGAGAGGGCGATGCCTCTCTTCATTGCCCCTAACTTTATTTTTATTTTTTGAGACGGAGTCTTACTCTTTCACCCAAACTGGGAGTGCAATGGTGGGATCTTGACTCACTGCAACCTACGCCTCCCGGATTCAAGTGATCCTCCCACCTCAGCCTCCCAAGTAGCTGGGATTACACGTATGTGCCACCACACCTGGCTAATTTTTTTGTATTTTTAGTAGAGATGGGGTTTCACCATATTGGCCAGGCTGGTGATCTGCCCACCTCGGCCTCCCAAAGTGCTGGGATTACAGGGATGAGCCATTGCACCTGGCCCATTGCCCCTAATTTTAATAAGATCTCTCTTTCTGTCTCTTTCACTCCCCCTCTATCTCTCTCACACATACACGTGCGCAAGCGCCCCATTGTATGTTTCACAGTCCCAAGCAAATGTTTAAGAAGAAAATGGAGGCAGAGAGAGTTTGCAGGTATTATGTGCTAGGCTGGTGCCAAGCATTTTACACATAGTGTTTCATTTAATCACAGTAATCCTATAATGTGGCTATTATTGCCCTAGGTCATAGATGAGGTTCAGATAAGTTAACAAACATCATAAAAGTCAGTAATGCAACAAACTGTATTCACAATATTAACGAATAATACAAACATTTAAAAAATGTAATGAATGATGAAATTTCTATAAAGCGGATTTACGTGTTACATTTAAGTGTGTTTGCATGCCTTTGAAAAAAAAATGAGTAGCAACAACCAGAATGTTTGTTAGGGCAAAAGGAAAAGGAGATTGGGCACGGTGGCTCATACCTATAATCCCAGCACTTTGGGAGGCTGAGGTGGGCGGATCCCTTGAGCCCAGAAGGTCCAGACTAGCCTGGGCCAACTTGGCAAAATCCCGTCTCTACAAAAAATACAAAAATTTGCTTGGTGTGGTGGTGTGTGCCTGTAGTCTCAGCTACTTGCAGGCTGATGTGGAAGGATCACCTGAGCCTGGGGAAGTTGAGGCCGCAGTGAGCTCAACCGCAGTCACTGCACTCTAGCCTGGGTGACACAGTGAGACCCTGTCTATATATATATACACATACATACATAAATGGAAAGGAAGTCTGGAGTCGGGAGTAACCAACCAACCCTTTCAAGTGAAGAACAGCAACCAACAGACCACTGGAAGTCTCTGGTAACTCCAATATTTGTTATTGCTAGTTGGTCCTAAATTCAAGAGAAAGCACACCCTCAATATAGATTAAACTCCAGAGGTTGCATTGATCTCGGCAGTGATCTCCAATTGTTTCAGTCCTTCGATCTTACATATGTTTATTTTTGTAACTGTCTGAGTAAAACTTGCAATAACTTCCTCCACAGTCCTGAAGACACAGTAAATCTAATTGTGTCATCTGGAAAAAGTTACAGAAGTCTCTTCATGTAGTAATGGGAAGCAAAGGTGCTTTTAAAATACAGCATTGAAGTGATTTATTTGAGGTCTTTGCTAAGTGAAATTATAGAGTTTTATAGATGGGAATCTACATCTCAAGCATCACTATTCATCCAACTATTATTGTGCAATATAAGAATGTACAAGAACCTAGACTGGGACCACAGGTGCAAGCCACCATGCCCAGCTAATTTCTTTCCTTTTCTGTTTTTTTTGTTTTGTTTTGTTTTTTTGAGACGGAGTCTCGCTCTGTCGACCAGGCTGGAGTACAGTGGCACAATCTCGGCTCACTGCAATCTCCACCTCCCAGGCTCAAGCAATTCTCCTGCCTCAGCCTCTCAAGTAGCTGGGACCACACGCACGCACCACCACACCCGGTTGAGTTTTGTATTTTTAGTAGAGATGAAGTTTCACAATTTGGACAGGCTGGTCTCAAACTCCTGACCTCAGGTAATCCACCTGCCTCGGCCTCTCAAAGTGCTGGGATTACAGGCGTGAGCCACCGTGCCCCGCCCTAATTACATAATTTTTAAATTTTTTTTGTAGAGATGGGGACTCACTATGTTGCCCAGGCTGGTCTCGAACTCCTGGCCTCAAGTGATCTTCTCACCTCGGCCTCCCAAAGTGCTGGGATTACAGGCATGAGCCACCACGCCAGGCCTTTAGACTGCTATTAAATGTGGCAATTGCTACATTTAATACATGATTTATTACAACCCAATTAGAAAGCATAGTGTCTGACACATAAGTGCTCAACAAAGACAACAAAGACCTGCCAAATGAAGGAAGGAAAAAAGAATGGTAATGAAACAAGCATACACATAACACGTCCAATGTAATAAGAAAGGTATGAAACATTCCTGGAGGTTGGAGGGTGGAGACATTGCTCCTGGCAGAAGAAATCATGAAGGGCTTCATGAAGATAGAACGGTCCTGAAAGACGGGGACACCATCTACCCTCTCCAATTCCCCAGTCTAACTTCTCATCTAATAAAGAATTGGGCTTACTATATTGTGGCAGCCTGGAAACATATGCTTATGACTTGATCTAAAACAAACTTCTTATAAAGAATAAAGAAGCATTAACTTTTAAATATCTTTCCAGAAATTTGACAACTAAATCTCACTGAAATGTCAGAATCTAGTATTTCGTTTTCTGAACTATAATGGATTCAACATGGTACTTACAAATCTCTTTCCTCCATTTTCTTCCCGTACATGGAGGATTTCCTTAAATCATCAACTTGGAACTGAAAGTCTTTAAAATTTCACTGCCTTAGAGTGAAATTTTTTTTTTTTTTTTTTTACCCAGCAACGAAAAAGTTGTGTTGTTATATGAGGAATGCACTAATTTTATGTATTCATTCTACAAAACCAGTTCAATTTAGCCAACCAATCTCACGAAATTTTCTAGCCTTGCATGTCAAAAACCCCATGATGGTAAAGAGATGAGTCACCAAACTCTAATACATATGCAATAGTTATGTAAGCAAATTGGCACAAATTCCTTCTTTAAGACCTCCATTATTTTCTCCAATTGAGTAAAAGTATAAACAGAAACAAATTTAAATCTCAGAAAAACTCTAAGGTGCTTTAGGGCGCTTTCCGGGTCCTCTTTCCTCCCCCTTTCCTTGTGCATCTGCTACATATTAACAACACTAAAACAACAGAAGACCTCTATAAACAACAATGCCTGCAAGGAATACATAAGACATTCTGGTGCATATCTCAGTAACAGATGTTTCAGTGCTACATCTGAAATCCAATATTCAGTACAGCAGTGATGATATACTTCATTGTAACACAACAGATAATTGTAAGTTATACTTTGTTTTTATTTATAATAGCTCCTCAAGGCCATTTGAGTTTATTTTCCTTCAACAGTCTTGCTGTCACTGAACATAGTCTTCTTTGCTTTACAGTCTGAGAATCTAACCATTTTGTCGGAGGCATTAGAACCAGAGTGATTCCTTCTTGAATGTAGCAAGGGCTGGGTAAAATAAGGCTGAGACCTACTGGTCTGTATTCCCAGGAGGTTAGGCATTCTAAGTCACAGGATGAGGTAGGCGGTCTGCACAAGGTACAGATCACACATACCTTGTTGATAAAACAGCATGAGGTGAAGAAGTGGCTAAAACCTACCAAAACCAAGATGGCAAGGAAAGTGACCCTTGGTCATCTTCACTGCTTATTATATGCTAATTATAATTCATTAGCAGGTTAAAAGAGTCTCACCTGGCCGGGCGTGGTGGCTCAGGCTTCTAATCCCAGCACTTTGGGAGGCGGAGGTGGGCGGATCACTAGGTCAGGAAATCGAAACCACGGTGAAACCCCGTCTCTACTAAAAATACAAAAAATTAGCCGGGCGTGGTGGCGGGCGCCTGTAGTGCCAGCTACTCGGGAGGCTGAGGCAGGAGAGTGGCGTGAACCCGGGAGGCGGAGCTTGCAGTGAGCCGAGATCGCGCCACTGCAGAGCGAGACTCCGTCTCAAAAAAAAAAAAAAAGATAAGTCTCACCCACCATGACAGTTTACAAATGCCATGGCAACATCGGGAACTTACTCTATATGGTCTAAAAAAGGGAGGAACCCTCAGTTCTGGGAATTTTCCATCCATTTGTGGGAAAACTCATGAATGATCCACCCCTTATTTAACAAATAATCAAGAAATAGCCATAAAAATGGGGAATCAGCAGCCCTCGGGGCTGCTCTGTCTAGGGGGTAGCCATTCCCTTTATTCCTTTCTTTTGAGATAGGGTCTCGCACTGTCACCCAGGTTGGGGTACAGTGGTACGATCTCAGCTCACTGCAACCTCCATCTCCCAGGTTCAGGCGATTCTCATGCCTCAGCCTCCTAAGTAACTGGGACTACAGGTGCGCGCTAACAAGCCAGGCTAATTTTTGTATTTTTAGTAGAGACAGGGTTTCACCATGTTGGCCAAGCTGGTCTTGAGCCTCTGACCTCAAGTAATCTGCCTGCCTCAGCCTCCCAAAATCCTGGGTTTACAGGCATGAGCTACCACGCCCAGCCTCTTTTACTTTAATAAACTTGCCTTCACTTTACTGTATGGACTTGCCCAAATTCTTTCTTGTGTGAGGTCCAAGAACTCTCATTTGGGGTCCAGATCAGGACCCCTTTCCGGTAATATCTTAACATGGAAATGAAGTCTCATCAGGGCTGTATTGGAATGCTACATACACTCACAGGATTGGAGAATACCAGCAATTATCAAGTCAAATCTCACTTCATATATATGTAACATACCCAAGTGAGCACAGCTAGACACTGGCAGACAGGGGCAGAGCCCAGGTTTCTGGACTGCCAGTTGTAACTAACACATGTAACCATGTTCACAGCTAGTATTACCAGAGATCTCCTGGTAAGGCTACAATGATCTCTGTTAAACAAAGAAATCCTGACTACAACGATCTTGAGTGTGTTTATGGGGAAAAACATGGTCCGTACATTACATTTCTAAATATTTTTGCTACAGTTTTTTTGTTTCAGAGAGGAGCTGAAAAGTTGGGATGAATTATCTGGTGCATTGGTATGATATCTGTATTCATGGTGAAAACTGCTCATCATAATGCATTTGCTACATTTATTATTTACTTATATAGCAGGCATTTTCTTAGACTAACTGCGGTTTAGTTTGGTTACAATAGTAGTAGCAGCGATGGTGGTGGTAATAATAATAACAAACAACATGACTGAACATGTACTGTGCCTGTCACTGTTCTAAGAACTGTATATATTTCTCTTTTAATCTCTCAACAGTAAGGTATTTCTTTCAGTTTCCTCATGGAAACTAGTATCAGAGAAGGTTACCAGCTGGCAGGTGACAGATTCAGAGAAAGTCCTCCCTAGGACAATTAAATGTAACAGCAGAACAGAAAACAGAGTTAAAATCCACTGTAGAATATTTTTCATAAAAAGATCAATTAACGTCCTGCTACTATCACCATCCAGAGCAATGCTGTTTCTCTCTCCTTCCTTCCTTCTTTCCTTCCTTTCCTTTCCTTCCTTTCCTTCCTTCCTTCTTTCCTTTCCTCGTCCTCCTTTTCCTCCTCTTCTTCTTCTTTTGGAACACTGTTTTGAAGGTACATCAGCACAATGCTTCTTAAACTTCAATATGTATATGGATGCTTCAGGAACACTATTAAGCGCAGATTTTTCGATTCTGCAAATCCGTGGTGGGTCCTGAGCTTCTGCATTTCTAATGAGCTCCCAGGGTGTGCTAATGCTGCTGATCCACACGGGATTCGAGCATGCAAATTAAGTTATGGAGAAAGCATTACTGTTTAATTTTACATATGATAGGAAAACGCTGTTAGTGAACCTACAGATGAAACCTAATTAGGGGTCAAAAATCAACCACAGATAGAGCGTATTTTATCTTTCCAGTCATTGTTTCCTTCTTTCAAGAGGCAGCAGCAGAGTTAAGAGATAATTCCCTGTTCCCCTTACCAGACCAGTGAAGAGTTTTCAGGAAGAGACCTCACAGGAGAGCTATATGTAAAAGACAGCAGAAGGCAGGGCTTGAACTAATGGCTGCATAATTAGCTTGATATAAAAGAAGATTATTTGCATTTCAAGTGTTACACATTTTCCCCCATAACAAGAATTCCTGTAGTTAGAATTTTTTATGACAAACTTTTTAATTAGTTAGGACTTAACACATGTAAATTTATTTTTTATTTTTTTTTTTGAGACAGAGTTTGGCTCTTGTTGCCCAGGCTGGAGTGCAATGGCGCGATCTCGGCTCACCACAACCTCTGTCTCCTGGGTTCAAGCGATTCTCTTGCCTCAGCCTCCCAAGTAGCTGGGATTACAGGCATGCACCATCATGCCTGGCTAATTTTGTATTTTTAGTAGAGACAGGGTTTCTCCATGTTGGTCAGACTGGTCTTGAACTCCTGACCTCAGGCGATCCGCCTGCCTCGGCCTCCCAAAGTGCTGGGATTACAGGCGTAAGCCATTGCGCCCGGCCCAACATATGTAATTCTAAATCATCAAAGAAGCTTTAACTGGTATTTGAAGGGTAGAATCCATTCTGCTACCCAAATATATTACCCTCCTAAAACCCACTAAGAAGCTGCTGTCACCTGGATTTAAAATTGCCTGGTGCTATGAACTCTGCCCTAATTATATCAAAGAGTAAAGTCAAGGTCTTTCAAATCTCAAATCAAAATCAAAGATCTCAACCTTTGGGAGAAGCTCTAAATATCTAAAAGCATCTTAGCTATTGTTATGAATGGAATCATGTCCCCACACCCTAGATTTCCATATTGAAGCCTTAACCCTCAGTACCTCAGAATGCGACATTTGGAGATAGGAGCTTGAAAAAGGTTAAAGTTAAAATGATGTCATTACAATGGGACCTAATGCGTTACGACTGGTGTCTTTATAAGCAAGGAAATCCGGACAGAGACACACAGAGAAGGAAGACAATGAGAAGACACAGGGAGAAGACAGTCATCTACAAGCCAAGGAGAGAAGTCTCAGAGGAAACCAAACCTTCCCACACCTTGATTTCGGACTTCCAGCCTCCAGGGTAGTGAGAAAATATTCAACCCTTCAACATGGGTGCCCATGTTGAAGGCACCCAGTCTGTGGTACTATGCTATGGTAACCCTAGCAATACCAATACATTTATTTATTTTTTTTTTGGTTCCCAATTCACAGTAGATGTTCTAAAGAAAGTTCTGAACTTTCCTTCAGAAAAGGATGGGTTGTATATACTACTAATTATTAACGTTATTATTAGAGATACTTTGGGACGTGGGAAAGTTTACGGTGAGTGTTAGAAGGCCTCACCATAGCTGTCAAATTAACTTGTTCTCTGAATACCCAATGCAAAATATTCTGTATTTCTGCTGGGTGTGGTGGCTCACACCTCTAATCCGAGCATTTTGGGAGGCTGAGGTGGAGACTGCTTCAGCCCCAAGAGTTCAAGACCAGCCTGGACAACATGGCAAAATCTCATCTCTATAAAAAAACACAAAAATTAGCCAGGCATGGTGGCATACACCTATAGTCCCAGCTACTCGGGAGGCTGAGGTAGAAGGATTACTTGAGCCCAGGAAGTCCAGATTGCAGTGAACCATGATCATGCCACTGCACTCCAACCTGGGTGACACAGTGAGACCTGTCTTGAAGAAACAAAACACAACAAGAACAACAACAACAACTATATATATATATTTCTGTTGATTGAAATTTAGACTTTGCCACATCAGAACAATCTGAAGCCTGTCTAGGTTTAAATTCTGGTGTTGTCATTGAATTAGCTGTATAATTTCCAAATTTTACTCCCTCCCATCTGTAAAATGGGTACCTACCTCATAAAGTTGCGGCAAGTATTAAATGAGATACATTTCATAACAGAAATACATTTCATAACAGACACTGGCTGACAGCTCTTCCAGCATATCTGGGTGCCTATCAGCGTTGGCTATTATATTTGTCAAAGTCCTCCTCTTTTATAAACAGGCTTGGTTAGCTGGACAGTGAGTTTAAAGAGTAGATTAGGCCAGGCGCAGTGGCTCATGCCTGTAATCTCAGCACTTTAGGAGGCCAAGGCGGGTGGATCACCTGAGGTCAGGAGTTCGAGACCAGCCTGGCCACATGGTGAAACCCCATCTCTACTAAAAATACAAAAATTAGCTGGGCGTGGTGTCAACACGCCTGTAATCCCAGCTACTTGGGAGGCTGAGGAAGGAGAACTGCTTGAACCTGGGAGATGGAGGTTGCAGTGAGCCAAGATTGTGCCACTACACTCCAGCCTGGCCGACAGAATAAAAAAAAAAAAAAAAAAAAAGAGTAGATTAAAGCAGAGAATCATAAAAATGGGTACTTACACGTTTAAACGTTTTTACATTAACTTAAAGTATTTAAAAGTTCATTCATTCAGCAATCTTTAGACTGACACAAAGTACATTTCCTTGAGAATGGTCTGCTGAATGGAGTTCTGGTTGTTTTTCTATGTAAACTACACCATGATGCATTATGAATTTTCAATGTCTGTTTCTTTAAGGAGAACAAAGAACTGGTCACTGAAAAACAATGTGAGTACAGAAACCTCTTCTATTTTTATAATCCCCCTCTCTCCTGTATTTAATTCGATGGCAGTATTTTTTAGAAAGTGATTCTCCAATGTTAGTAAGCTTCAGAATCACCTGGAAAGTTTGGTGAAACACAGATTTTTTTTTTTTTTTTTTTGTATTTTTAGTAGAGACAGGGTTTCACCATGTTGGCCAGCCTGGTCTCGAACTCCTGACCTCAGGTGATCCACCCGCCTTGGCCTCCCAAAGTGCTGGGATTACAGGTGTGAACCACTGCACCCAGCCAAGTTTCTGATATAATAGGTCTAGAATGGAGGCTGAGAATTTACATTTTTAACAGGTTTCAAGAGGACTCTGATGCTGCTGATCTGGGAAGCACATTTTGAGAACTCACCTTCACTGATTCTGTCTTCCACAGAAAGCACATTTTTTCTGTTCATATTATATCAATTTACATAATAATTAAACTCTATAAATCCAAATACTACTGGTTTTGGTAATTTACAACTCAACGGGGAGGTGTGGAAGTGCGTGGAATGCAACTGGGATGTCCATGGTCAGCGAACCCACCCAGCATGAGCATCAGTTGACTTATGTCATAGAAGGAATTGAGAACACCAGTTAATGCAGTGAACTGGTTAAATGGAGATCAGTTCAGAAAGCCTCAACCACATTAAGTTGATGCTTATAACTTTTCTGCATCCACCCAACACAAAGCAGAAAAGAATCATGAGCTAGAAGTATATGGTTTTCTAATAATTATATACTTGAAGATTTTTCTCTTTATTTGGCATCTCCAACTCTATGTTATTATCTATACAGGGTAATCAATTTGGCTTTAATTTGTAGGTATAAAAATTCCCCCTGGAGATTTGACATGTGAGCCTTACCGCCTTTACCGCTGACATCCTCTGAGAAATCACAAAGTAATTTGTGATTCAATGCTTTATGTAACTTTAACTTTCTTTCAAAACTTCACCCTGTTTTCTGAGGAGTTCCAGTTAATTGATCCATACACACTCAAGTTCTTATAGATGAAAACTCAGGACAGTGGAACACATATCTGAGTGCCCTCCTGAGTTCAGTATGCCCCAAATCCATTTTCACTCCATTAAATAACAAGCATATATGCTAGAACACAAGTTACCATTCGCTGACCCTTGGTTATCTAGCTGCACTAATAAACCAAGAAAAGATTAACCAATTGTGACAGCTTATCAAGACCTCAAGAAAAAGATTCAACTCCAATTGCACACACATGAACAGGAGGCCAAAGACAAAGTAGCCCCTCTTGTCCCACTCCTCCCCAAATTAACTCCCCTGTCTAAACCACACAGGCACTGACAGGCAGCAGAAGCCCAGGGCATAAAACAAAACAGAAACAAAAACACGTAGAAATTCCAGCTCAATTTCACTTCCAAAATCTAAAGAAAATATTTCTATTTATTTATAAAATATATAACCCATGATTTTTGCATCTGATTATTCTATGCTTGCTTCTCTTCTTGATCAAAACAAATGAAAGATATAAACACCAATGGGGGAAAAAAACTATCATTAGCAAACAAAATTACTATCTATAAAGAAAAGCCAAGACAAAAAAGACATCAGAATTAATGAGAATTTAGCAAAGTTACTGCCTATAAGTACATACTAAAGTCAACAGCATTTCTAAGCTACAAGAAAAAAGAGAATGCAACTTAAAATGACCACTTCTAGGTTGGGCACAGTGGTTCACATCTGTAATGCCAGCAGTTTGGGAGGCCAAGGTGGAAGGATCATCTGAGCTCAGCAGTTTGAGACCACTCTGGGCAACATGGCAAGATCCTGTCTGCATTTAAAACATTAAAAGTATTTAAAAAATGTTCCAAGTGACCAGTTTTGGTATATTTATGCAATTGAATACCATATAGCAATAAGAATGAACAATCTAGAACTATAACTAGATGATCACAAAAATAACACTGAACAAAAGAAGCTAGATACAGAAGAGCACATACTGTATGATTCCATTTATGTAAGGTGCCAAAATAGGCTAAACTGACTCATGATTTTAAAAGTCAGGACAGTGGCAGCCCTTAGGGATGTTAGTAACAGGAAAGAAACAAGAGGAGAGTTTCTAGGGAGCTGCTAATGTTATTTTTTGATCTAGGTCCGGAGTTTAACTTGAAAATTTGGCATACATACAGAAAAAAATGCATGTATCATATTATACTTCAATTAAAAAAATTAAAATACCGCTTGAGATAGGAAAAAAAAATTTAAGTACCCAGATACAAATCTAACAAAAAAGATGCAAAAACCTTAAAGACTTTTTTATGTAAAAATTTTATTGCTAAAGAAGAACTAAATAAACGGATATACCATGTTTTCAAATCAGAAAATCCAACACTGTAAAGATGCCAATTCTTTTCACATTGAACTATGTGTCCAGTGCAATCCCAAAATAGTTTTTAATGGCATCTATAAGAATGACCAAGCCACCCCTATAGCAGAACACAATGAAGAAACTGGTCCTACAGTTATCAGTACTGCAGTGTGGTACTGCCTCAGAGACAGACGAACAGAATGCCAAAACAGAAGAGACGGCCCTGAAAATGATCCTCAGTTATCCGGAAACCTAGTCTGATAGAACCAGTATCACAGATCAGAGAGAAAGGCTGGACTATTCAATAAATAGTGCTAGGATAATAGGTTATCTTGATGGGGGGAAATTAATCTCTACTTCATACCATTTAAAAAAATCAATTTCAAGGATTTAAATGTGAATTGTAAAGCTTAAGACTTTTAGAAGGTTAAGAGAGTATTTGTATGAGCTTAGAGAAGAACTTTTTAAAACATGACACATACAGCATTAACCCTTTAAAAAAAAATAAGAGATGAAGTCTTGCTTTGTTGCCAAGGCTGATCTTGAACCCCTGGGCTCAAAGCGATCCTCCTACCTAAGCCTCCCAAAGTGCTGGGATTACAGGTATGAGCCACTGCATTTGGCCGATAAAGCATCCATCTTTAAAAAGTAAAGGGTAAACTTCACTATTTTAAAAATCAGAACTTCTAATAATCAGAAAATAAATAAAACCAAGCAAAAACAGAATCCACAAACTGGAAAAAGATTTTGCATATAATAAAAGATTAATATACACAATATATAAGTAATACCAAGGAATCAATTTTAAAAGGCCAAAAAAAAAAAAAAAAAGAGAAAATGAGTAAAAAGAGAGCAGGTACTTTTCAAAAGAAAACAAATGAATGGCCGATAAATTTATGAAAAGATGTTCCATTGCACTGTTATGCAGGAAATGCAAATTAAAACCACAATAAAATATCATTTCACATGCTCCGCATCAGTAAAAATTTTAAACTCTGATAATATTAAGTACTGTCACTATCTTATATTACTGGTGATATTAACTACTTAGGAAATCAATTTTACATGCACATAGTAAAGTTTAACATGCACATATGCTATGAACCAGCAATCCAAATGTTCATCGCAGCACTGTTCATAAAAGCCCCAAACTGGAAACTACCCAAATGTCCATCAACAATGAAAGGATGAACTGTAGTATATTCATACAATGGAATAACCATGCAACAGCAAAAGTGAATTCAGCTACGTGCATCAACACGGACAAATGAATCTCAAGAACAAAGTTGACTGTGCAGGTGGTTGCACAACTGTATATACATTTATCAAAGCTCATCAAAACTGTACACTTAAAATGGGTAAATTTTTATTATATGTAAATTATACCTCAATAAAGCTATTTCAAAAACAGATGAGCAAATAAAGTGGGAGGAAAAGTTCAAAAAGTAGCATTCCATTTACAAAAATATCAAAACCAGGGAAATATAATATTAAAGTTGTTAAATTATAAAGAAAACTAAGGAAAATAAATATAAAATTCAGGATAGTCATTTCCTTTCACAGGTACAATGGGAAGGAGTGGAAATGGGAATAAGTGATATAAGAGACAAGTACAAGTTGGGTGGTGATACAAGGTACTTACATTTTTTTCTTAACTGTTGAAACCAAATATATAAGTTATATACTTCTTTATTATACATGCAATGAATTTTTTAAATAAAGCAAATTTAAATACTTCTATTTTAAAAAGATCAACATAAGGAGAATAAACTTATTTTAGCAAAATTTGATAATATATAATAATTAAGGCTAGCTACTTTGTTTTTCTTTCAGCTTCCTTCTTAACTTCAAAAGTTCAAAACTTCACTGCCTGTTAAATTTTCTGAATTTGATAATAGTCTTAGAAAATACACCAAGAGCTGGGCGTGGTAGCTCACGCCTGTAATCCCAGCACTTTGGGAGCTGAGGTGGGTGGATCACCTGAGGTCAGGAGTTTGAGACCAGCCGACCAGCCTGGGCAAAATGGTGAAACCCTATCTCTACTAAAAATACAAAAAAAAAACTTAGCCAGGCATGGTGGCGGGTGCCTGTAATCCCAGCTACTCAGGAGGCTGAGGCAGGAGAATCACTTGAACCTAAGAAGTGGAGGTTGCATTGAGCCGAGATTGCGCCATTGCACTCCAGCCTGTGTGACAAGAGCAAAACTCTGCTCAAAAAAAAAAAAGAAAGTACACCAAGTATTAAGGGCTAAAGGGCTATATGATGTATTTCACCTACTCTCAAAGAGTTCAAAAAATAAATTATATTTTTTCCACAAAAATTTGATAAGGCAAATGCAGCAAAGTTTTAAAATGTGCAAGTCTGCTATTCTTGCAAACTTGTTATTTTTTCAAAATTAAAATTGTTGTCCAAGGAGAGACTAAAAACTCAGCACAGGAAACATCATTTAATACTGAGAATATACTTTTAATGTCTCTATCCTACTTTTTCTATTCTATTTTGTTTTTATTTTAATGAATCACATAACCGAGTTACTTGCTCTCCCTTGACTGGTCTCAGACGAAAAGATGCTGAAATAGCCACACTGAAGGATCAGAACAGGCTTGACTTGAAGAGATTCATTACCAAAGTGTCCTAGGCTAAAGTTAATTGTCACTGAGTAGTCAAGTGGTTTTACATGGCACCAAAAGTGGTGGCACTTTGGGAGAAGACTCTGTAGATTAGCAAATTTCTGTTTTAAAAGAGTATAGTTTTCTTTGGAAAATAAAATACAGAGTCAAATTACTCCCAACTTCAGAAAAAATGACAGAATTCAACTCTCTCTTAATGCTGTAGCTTTTCTAAAGCAAAATAAGTTATGCTGCATGAACATTGAAGAGAAACATTTTGGCTCCCAAATTTGACACAGTACCACATATCATCCATTTACTTTTTTTTTTTTGAGACAAGTCTCACTCTGTCGTGCAGGCTGGACTGCAGCAGCGTGATCTCAGCTCACTGGGACCTCTGCCTCCAGGTTCAAGCGATTCTCTGCGTCAGCCTCCCAAGTAGCTGGAATTACAGGCACCCACCACCATGCCTGGCTAATTTTTGTATTTTTTTGTAGAGACAGGGTTTCACCATGTTGGCTGAGCTGGGCTGGGCTCGTCTCAAACTCCTGACCTCAAATGATCCACCTGTTTCGGCCCCTCAAAGTGCTAAGATTACAGGCATGAGCCACCTCGCCTAGCCCAAACATCTTTTTTCCTTTTTTATATTAATAGTATAAACAGGTTATGCAATAGCAAGCGAGCATAAGCCCTTTGAAAGCAAAATCTACACTCTAATAAATACTTTTCGACTAACAATAAACAGCCTTTTGCCTTTCTGACATTATATTCAATATGAATACATATGTCAAATGTACAATATACAACATGATCTAAAGAAAAATAAGACCAGATGAGAGGGGAATGTACACCATCACAAAGGAGATACTAAAACTCACCGACCACTATACATCATAGCTCATTACAAATTTGCATTAGTCTCCTCTGGGTCAAAAAGGCACTTTTCATAGAAAAATTTATCGTGCCCTGGTTTGTCATAAGTATAAATCTTTTAGGAAAAAGTCGCCAGAGTGTACTATAGCTCATTGATAAGTTAATTACTAGTGGGACAAAGCATGCGACCAATGGCTTTGGAGAAGGCTCTGTTTAATATTTATTACAGTAACCACAAACCCTTCCTGCTATGAATTAAAGACACCATCAACATTTTAATTCTGGCTACTGAGTGATTAGAGAAATAATAAGTAGCTGCTGATATATTTCAGCACTTTAATATAAACAACTGTGACTGTCTGGAGACCTTAACTGCATACAGGGTCTCTAAATGTATTTAGTTGTTAGTGCAGGTCTCTTAAGGGGTAAAGGGGAGGAGACAGGAAAGGAAAAGAAAAACATACTTCTAAACACCATCACAAAATACACCCATCACCAGTTCTTAATTTTCTAGAGTTTCAGAAGCCTTTGAAATTTTGATCAAAGACATGAAGTCTCACTCTTAGAAATTGTATATGCATACACACACTGTTTTACTTTTAATGTCAGGGGGTTCACTGCCTTCAGTTTAAATGTCCTGCACTACACAGTCATTATACTGCATATACAGTAATAAAAAAACAAGTGCCGACTCGAGTTTTTACGCCTAAAGAATGACAAACTAAGAGGTCATCTAAACAGAGTTAAGAGATAACAAATGCACTACTGGTGGTTTTAAAAGTAATAATTATAATGATTTTTACATTCATAAAACACACTGATTAACTAACATTTCCTACAAAATGCAGTCACAAACTTATTTTAGCTAGTTCCCTTATTCCTAAACAAAGATCTGTACTGAGACAATTATTAATTACAACCAATTTACTGGGCACTCACAACGCAAGGGTCTGTTGAAAACAAAAACTACTGACCCAAATAGTTTTCCTAGGATATATAGTCTGTGGCATACTGCTCTAACTGTCTAACTTAATTCATATTCTTTTGTAAATCCTTGTTCAAATGTAAATTACATCTGGCAGAGTCTCAGAGTGTATCTGATTTTTCCTGTTGATCTCCATAAATACAAAATTACAAATCTCTGCTTCCTCATATATAAGTAAAAGAAGAGCTGAGAACAAGCTGATTCAGTTCAAACAAACCAGAAGGGATTTAAACAAATCTAAGCGCAAACTTTACATATTTGGTTAGAGGAAAAGAAGATTAAAAATATAATGACTCACAGACATGTGCTTTCAGAAAATGATTTATTAATGGATTACCAAATAAAACTCTGTAATTATGAATTTCACTGGTCAAATTTACCGTCTTACACTCTTTAGGACCAACAGACAGAAGAACATGTACACAAACACACATTCCTTTCTTATACCCCATTTGTTGGATGAATGCGCCATAGGATTTTAACAAAAGCATTATTTATCCAACAGCTGAGCATCTTAACAAAATTAAAAAGCATAACTATCTCTCAGTCTGAGGAATTCAACTTTATGTGTCTAAGAGACCTCAAATACACTTTTAATCATGCCTAAAAAATGAAATATATGACAAAAAATACTCAAAAGATACTGAGAAATAACCCTTATCCACCCAACTAGAAAAATCTCTAATTACTAAAGGACTTTTAAATCTTTCTTAATTTTAAATTTCTTAAAATAATTTCTCAAAAGAATACAACACTATTGAACATAAATGACTAAATGTGTGGGATACTTAGAAACAACCGTATCCACCCACCTAGAAAAATCTCTAATTACTAAAGGACTTTTAAACCTTTCTTAATTTTAAATTTCTTAAAATAACTTATCAAATGAATATAACACTATGGAACATAAATGACTAAATATATGGGCTATCACAAACCCACTTTAGTAGTACACCTAAGGACACCTAAGGAATTGTACTTATTATATAACACTTTGCCAACCATCCATTTATTCATATGTGGGGTCTGATGCAATTCACCTCATGCCACTTTAATTTTTTATTTTTTTGGAGACAGGGTCTGGCTCTGTCACCCAGGCTGGCATGCAGTGGCTCAAACAGCTCACTGGAGCCTCCTGCCTCAGTCTCCTGAGTAGCTGGGACCACAGGTATGCGCCACCATGTCCAGCTAATTTTAAACAAATTTTTTGTAGAGATGGGGTTTTGCCATGTTGCAAAGGCTGGTCTTGAAATCCTGGGCTCAAGTGATCCTCTTGCCTTGGCCTACCAAAGTGCTGGAATTAGAGATGTGAGCCACTGTGACTAGCCTCAATTTTTAAAAAAAAAAAGCTTTAAGATATAATTTATATACCATACAATTTACCCACTAAAAGTGTCCAATTCAGTGATTTTTAGCATATTCACAGAGTTATGTGGCTATCACCACAATTGTAGAACATTCTCAGTACCCCCCTCAAAAAATGCCATATCCATCAGCAGTCACTCTCCATTTCCCCCAATTCCCCCAAGCCTAGGCAACCATCAATCTACTTTCTCTCTCCACGAATATGTCTGCTCTGGACATTTCACATCAATGGAGTCATACAATACGTAGTCCTTTATGACTGGCTTATTTCACTTAATGTTATGTTTACAAAAAGTTCATCCATGTTATATATGGCATGTCCCCACTTTATTCCATTTTATGAATTCCACTGTATGAATATAGCACATATTCTTTATCCATTCATCAGTTGATGGACATTTGGTGCCTCATTACAAAAATCTTTTTTCTTAAAAGAATTTTTTTAGCTTTCCAAAAATATCTTTATTTACAATTTTTGTAGAAGCAATTTGGCAATTTATATTTACAATTTAAATGCTCACAGTCTTTTCCTAATTTATATTAAGAAAACATAATTTGCCGGGCGCGGTGGCTCACACCTGTAATCTCAGCATTTTGGGAGGTCAAGGCGGGCGGATCATGAGGTCAGAAGATCGAGACCATCCTGGTTAACATGGTGAAACCCCGTCTCCACTAAAAATACAAAAAAATTAGCCAGGCGTGGTGGCAGGCTCCTACAGTCCCAGCTACTCGAGAGGCTGAGGCAGGAAGATGGCGTGAACCTGGGAGGCAGAGCTTGCCATGAGCCTAGATCACGCCACTTGCATTCCAGCCTGGGTAACAGAGCGAGACTCTGTCTCAAAAAAAAAAAAAAAGAAAATATAATTTATATTAAGAAAATAATTGGCCAGGCGTGGTGGCTCATGCCTGTAAACTCAACACTGCGGGTGGCTGGGGTTGGGGGATCGCTTGAGGCCAGGAGTTTGAGACCAGGCTGGGCAACATGGCAAGATTCTGCCTCTACAAAAAATTTAAAAATTAGCAAGGCTTAGTAGTGTGCTCGCACCTGTACTCTTAGCTACTCAGGAGGCTGAGGTCAGAGGATCCCTTGAGCCCAGGAGTTTGAAGCTACAGTAAGCTATGACCACACCACTCACTGCACTCCAGTCTGGGTGACAGGGAGATCCTCTGTAAGAAAAGAAAAGCCGGGCGTGGTGGCTCATGCCTGTAATCCCAGCACTTTGGGAGGCTGAGGCAGGCAGGTCAGGAGATTGAGACCATCCTGGCTAACACGGTGAAACCCTGTCTCTACTAAAAATACAAAAAATTAGGCGTGGTGGTGGGTGCCTGTAGCCCCAGCTACTCAGGAGGCTGAGGCCGGAGAATGGTGTGAACCCGGGAGGCGGAGCTTGCAGTGAGCCGAGATAGCTCCACCGCACTCCAGCCTGGGCAATAGAGCGAGGCTCCGTCTCAAAAAAAAAAAAAAAAAAAAAAAAAAAAAGAAGCGAAGTGAAGCGAAGAGAGGAAGAGGGGAAGAGGAGAAGGAGAGAGGAACAGAGGGGAGAGTTGGTTAAGAGGGATATAACAGGAATATATCAATGATGCTTTCTGGAGCACTGTTTACAGTGAAAAATTGGAAACGGTCTAAATGTCCATCGATAGGGGATTAAGCAAAGAAATTATCATTCATCCATATAATAAAATATAATATAGCAATTAAAAAGAATGAGGTAGACACCCATCTATTAACATGGAAAGGAAGGCATTATTCTGTTAAGTTAAAAAAGGTTAGAGAACAGTTCATATAGATGATATTACTTATGCAAAACATATGCATACATACATATACACGGGTACCTGAACACACACCCATATTCTCTCTTTCTCAAAGAATACACTCCAAACTTTTAGAAATGATCACTCTTAGACAGTAAAAGGGAAGAAAGGAGATTTTTTGTTTATTATTTCTCCTCTCTTAACCAGGAAGAAAAGCAGGGGAAAAAAAAATCTTTAAAGCCCCAGATGTCATGTAATAGAAATTACAAAAATTCCTTGGGGTTCTTTCTCTACCTCCATCAAGTTCAGAGGCAGAGGCTTGGGTGCGTTGAAGATTCTCTATCACCAGTAAACTACCGGCATGGCCGAAGAAGGCACTGCTGCTGCTGGTGTCATGGATGTTAATACTGCTTTACATGAGGATGGCCTAGCACGTGGAATTCACAAAGCTGGCAACTTCAGACAAGCACCGAGCCCATCTTTGTGTGTTTGCACCCAACTACGATGAGCCTGTGTATATCAAGTTGGTGCAGGCCCTTTGTGCTGAATACCAAATCAACCTAATTAAGGCTGATGACAACAGGAGACTAGGGGAATAGGTAGGCTTCTGTAAAACTGAAAAAGGAAAAACCCCGTAAAGTGGCTGGTTGCAATTGCGCAGTTGTGCTGTAGGACTATAGCAGAGAATCTCAGGCCAAGGATGTCACTGAAGAGTACTTCAAATGCAAGAAATTAACAAATAAAAAATTTTGCTCACATTCCTCAAAAAAATGTTTTTTTCTTGGAAATGGATTTAAAACAATCAGATCGGTTGGGTGCGGTGGCTCACACCTGTAATCCCAGCACTTGGGAGGCCGAGGCAGGCGGATCACGAGGTCAGGAGATGGACACCATCCTGGCTATCACGGCAAAACCCTGTCCCCACTAAAAATACCAAAAAAATTAGCCGGGCGTGGTGGCGGGCACCTGTAGTCCCAGCTACTCGGGAGGCTGAGGCGGGAGAATGGCGTGAACCCAGAAGGCGGAGCTTGCAATGAGCCAAGATGGCGCCACTGCACTCCAGCCTGGGCGACAGAGCTAGACTCCATCTCAAAAAAAAAAACAAAAAACAATCAGATCAGCATTTTTCCAACATCTAAACTCATATAGCTCAAGGACCACATCTTCCCCCTTTTAGGGAGTAGGTGATTGAAGGTTTTCACAAATCCCCTCATCCCTTAGAATAGCTGCTCAATAAATAACAGCTGACTAAATAAGCTCCCAGTGTTACATTTTAAGTATAATACACAGCATAATTTAAAATATAATATTAGGCTTCTCTGGAAAAATTTTTCTTAGTTTTCATATTAATAACCTGATTTTACATTCTTTTCAATATTATATCTTCCTTTATAAGACATTTTCACAAACCAAAACTAAATTGTCCATTACATGCATTTTTACAAGGATTTTTTGTTATTGTTTATATTGTTGTTAGAGACAGGATCTCACTCTTCTTGCCCAGGCTGGAGTGCAGTGTTGTGACCATAGCTCACTGTAGCCTCAAACTCATGGGCTCAAGGGATGCTCCCTCCTTAGCCTCCTGAGCAGCTGGGACCACAGGCACACAGCATCACACCTGGCTAATTAAGAAAAAAATTTTTTTAAGAGATGGGGTCTTGCTATGTTGTCCAAGCTGGTCTCAAACTCCTGGCCTCAAGTAACCCTTCCACCTTGGCCTCCTAAAGCACTGACATTACAGGTGTGTGCCACCACACCAGGCTCATTTAAAAAAAAATTTTTTGTAGAGATGGAATATCTCTCTACAAAAAATGCTGGTGCCCAGGTTGGTCTTGAATTCATGGGCTCAAGCGATCCTCCTGCCTCCACCTCCCAAACTGCTGAGATTACAGATGTGAGCCATGGCACCTGGCCTACAAGTATTACTATACATGTCTTTACATTCAGGATCACTGAATGTGAGAATTGATCCGGTCTAATCTCCTTGATGTACAAAAGGAGACTAGTTTCCACAGGTGTTAAAGTTACTCCAGATCCTTCTATTAGTAGCGAAGCCAAGACTAGAACCAAGAACCTGGGTTTCTACTTGTTTTGATTTAAATATAACAATAACAAACTCTATTCTACCAATTCAACACCCACTCTGCCTTCTTTCATTTGTGAAGTGCTCACTTGAGTAACTGATAGGGCAAAGTTTCATGTAGACCTTTCCCGCTTCACACCAATCTGGATATCTGACCAAACAAATTACCTATACAATAAGTAAAATCTTCCCTATAATTTCCACAAATATATTTGAACAAGTGCTTTTCTTGTGCCCATAAGACAATGTGCATTCACTATATTGGATGTAATATAAAAAGTAGTCATTTCTGGGTTTAAATTTGTCTTATTTAAGAACAGCAGTGCAACTAATCTTAATGATTTGGTTGTTTGGATAAGATAATACTGAAAACAAAGTCATGGTTTACTAAAGCAAAGAAACTGTATGCTAAGTCTATAAGATGGCAATTTCCTATTTTCTATGACTCCTTTCAGAGTCTCAGGATAAGGTTGCACCAATTCAGTGTAGTTTGTTTCTGTGCATTAACCTCTACAGGTAATTCATGCCAATTTGTGTTCACACATCTACATTTTTGCCTAAATACATGCAAATTTATTCATCCCATCAACCACTACCTTTTATATTTAAAGATGATGCCACTAATAGTGACTGTTATTCTTGTATACAGGTTTTCCTGAAAAGACTGCCATATTTTCCAGATCATAAACACAATTTTTAAAGTCTATTAACATTGCTTTAAATCTACAGTCAAGCATTTTGAGTGTGAACAGCAAAGCAAAGCAAAGCAACGGACTTAGGTTCACAGTGCCAGGCTCCATTCTAAGGACTCATCAAGTGTTAACTCATTTAACCTTACATCCATAAGATGCAGGTATTATCATCCTCATTTACAAATGAGGAAGTTGAGGCATGGAGAGGACAGGTAACTCATCCAGGATCACACAGTAGTAAGTGAAAAGGCTAGGATTTACTTTCAATCTGGCTCCAGAGTCTGTGCCTTTAACTACTGCTCTGTTATTAGACTCAACAATAGGTCCATTACAAAGAAGGTCCAGAAAAATCCAGCATGTGCACACTTTTTCAAAGACCATCAACCATGCAGCCAAGTGCCACCTGTTCATGGTCCTCCCTAATTAGCAGTCTTGTCCATCATGTACTTTGTGCCTAGCACTGCAAAAGCAACCAAGATGGAAACAAACCCAATATGCAAGAGATTTACTATCTAGGTAGGAAGGCAAGTTATGCCTAAGCAGCAAAGGTGGTGTTAGGCTGTGATATTATGGTGATAGACATAGATTGGTTTTTGTCCATGGTTCCTGGCTCATAACTCCCACACCCCTTGTTGCTTGTTATAGCAAAAGACTGTAGTCTTTTGCTGTAATGTTGGGGTGCTTTAGGTCTCAGGAGGAGGCCTCAGGGAATAGATTCTCTCTCGTTGACCTTCTCCTGTCCTCTAATCTGGCTGTGGGTCAAAAAAAAATCCTCATTCCAGAGAGGGTCCTGCTCTATACTCTGGAGGAAGAAATGCTGCATAGAGAGGCCAAGAAGGAACTAACACAGACAGGCCTTGCTGAGTTTCCCCACTCAGTCTATTAGTATGAGATCACAACCTTTCTGTCCAATCACATTTTTTTTTTTTTTAGACGGAGTCTCACTCTGTAGCCTAGGCTGGAGTGCAGTGGTACAATCTTGGTTCACTGCAACCTTGCTTCCCAGGTTCAAGCGATTCTCCTGCCTCAGCCTCCCAAGTAGCTGGGATTGCAGGTACCCACCACCATGCCTGGCTAATTTCTTATGTTTTTAGTAGAGACAGGGTTTCACCATGTTGGCCAGGCTGGTCTCTAACTCCTGACCTCAAGTGATCTGCCCGCCTTGGCCTCCCAAAGTGCAGGGATTACAAGCGTGAGCCATCGCACCAGGCCCCACTTTTTTACACCATCCATATTCAATCATGTCTATATAACAAGACCTCCATAAAAACCCTCAAGCACAAGGTTTGGAGAGCTTCTAGATCACTGAGCACATGGAGGCAGCAGACAGGACAGTGAAAAAGAACTCGTTCACATGCTGGGAGGGTGGTGTACCCCATCTCCACAGGGACACAAGCTCCTGTGCTAGGGACCCTTGCAGACCTCGCCCTATGTATCTCTTCATCTGGCTGTTTATATGTATCCTCTAAGATAACCTTCATAATCAACTGGTAAATGTAAGTGCTCCCCTGAGTTCTGTGAGCCTCTCCAGCAAATTAATCAAACCCAAAGAAGGGGTCCTGGAAACCCCAACTTGAAGCTGGTAGGTCAGAAGTTCCAGAAGCCCAGACTTGTGACTGATGTTTAAAACAGGGGGGCAGTCTTGTGGGACTGAGCCCTCAACCTGTGGGATCTGACACTATCTCTGAGTAGACACTGTCAGAACTGAATCAGAGGACACCCAGCTGGTGTTCACTGCTTGTTGGTGGGGGAAAACCCCCAGACATTTGGCCACAGAAGTCTTCTGTGTTGATTGTTGTGGTGTGAGAGCAGAGGGAAAACACAATTTGAGTTTTTTGCAAAACACAGGCTTATCACAATATTTAAAGACATGATGTGTCTCATGGCCAGACAGAGTTGTTTGGTGTTTTTCCTCTTCACATTATCATAAAGCTTAACATGACAATGACTTCACATACTTTTTCAAAACACTTTAAAAGAACAGCCTGAGGTTTAGACCAGCCTTCCTCTAGGAAACAGTCACAGAAAACATTTTCAATGGTGAAATGTCTCTAAAAGCTCTCACCAAACCCTGCTTTTGAAGCAGCTTCAGTCTGATAACCTGACATAGAAATAAAAAGCTTCTCATATAATAGACACCTGCCTCTACAAGCTGCTAAGCTGCCACTCACAATTATACTTCAGGCACAAGGAGGGATTTACTCACCAGCCATTCTAATCAATTGCAATTTGTCTTTGGTGGCATTAATTTCATCTACTATCTCTAGATGATCATCAAATCAACCTAAATTCCTCAAAAGATACTGAAGGGGTTTGCAAAAACTCTTCCCTAAAAAATATTCTCTGGCTGTCCATTCCTCTCAGCAGTAATGTTCCTCCCAATTGCTTTTTAAGAATACTTATATTTGCATATGGTGTTCTGGACAGCACACATCTGACTACATCTAGTTAGATACATCAAACTTCTGAGTAACTGAAATTGCTAAGTAAAATATCTATAAATAGGCAAATACACAGTCTGTGGCTTATAACATTCGTTTAGAAGCTATACATAGTAAAAACTATTCGCTATAGATGTAGTACAGCTGTTATTTGAATTTTGACATGCAAAGACAATATGTATTTGAACAGCAGTTTACTTCTTTTATCAACTATCCTCATGTTTCAAATTTGACAGTTTTATTCCATTTTATCTTCACCTTGAATATACAATGTGATATTTCAATTATGATTTATTCTTATACTTTAATTCCATTTATTCCATCTAATCCATTGTCAAGGTGTTGTATTCATCCAAATGCAAAACTGATTTTCATCTACTACTTATCTTATTCAATACATAAAAATCCAATTATAAAACCATGTTGACAATGCTAATTTGTATGTCTTTTTCTTTTTTCTTTTTTTTTTTTTTGAGACAGGGTCTCACTCTGTGCCCAGGCTAGAGTGCAGTAGTGCAATCATAGCTCACTGCCACCTCTATCTCCCAGGCTCAAGCAATCCTCCTGCCTCAGCCTCCCAGGTAGCTCCCAAGTAGCCTCCCAAGTAGTCACCATGCCAGGCTAATTTTTTTTTAAATTTATATTTTGTAGAGATAGGGTCTCACTATCTTGCCCAGGCTGTGTCATTTATCTCTAAATAAAAAAATTACTGTAAGTCATATACAGGTCACTGTTTAAGGAGCTACACACATCTTATCATTCATTCAATGTTTACTCCGTGCTAGGTATAAAATGACAAGCAAAACTGACATCATGCCTGAAGCTTCATAAGAGCTTCTAGAGACAGCCTCATCTATGTTATAGAGACTGCATGAAAAATAGTCATGCCCATACAAAGCCATGTATTTTAAATACATTTGCAAATTACTCTTTATTACTTATACTACATTATGTTTGGGAGATGCAGTGCAAAAAAAGAGTTTTATAAAATATTCCATTGCCACCAAAAATAAAGTTCTCGGAACACCAGATGTTTCTCTGTAGGAACACATAAGAGTCAAGGCTTGGAAAGCAGCAGAGGAAAGAATGTATTCTTAGAAAAATAAACTGGATAGAAACAGGCAGTCAGTGTAAACAACTCTAAAATAAAATGATCTCAACACCTTCTGTATCAACAAGTAGAGAGTACTCCTCTTGAGGCAGAATTGATTATTTTCAATTATATTTCTTAAACCTCCACATTAACCCAAAATAAGCATGAAAGTCAGGGACATCTAATGGTAGCTTTCCTTATTCAATTAAAAGCTCTCAGTTCAGCTGGGCGCAGTGGCTCACGCCCGTAATCCCAGCACTTTGGGAGGCCAAGGACGGCGGATCACCTGAAGTCAGGAGTTCGAGACCAGACTGACCAACATGGAGAAACCCCGTCTTTCCTAAAAATACAAAATTAGGCGGGTGTGGTGGCGCATGCCTGTAATCCCAGCTACTTGGGAGCTGAGGCAGGAGAATCGCTTGAACCTGGGAGGCGGAGGTTGTGGTGAGCCGAGATCGCGCCATTCCACTCAAGCCTGGGCAACAAGAGCAAAACTCCACCTCAAAAAACAAACAAAGAAACAAACAAAAAACCTCTCAGTTCTCACCAATTAACATGTCCTCCCCAAATGGTGGCTAGAAAAAGGTTTATCATGCATTCATTTTGAATGGCATTTGTGATTCCTCAACCCATGGAGAAATTTTAGGAGTTAAAAATCTGCCAACAAGGTAAAATCATAAAAAAAGGTTATGAGTCAATGGGAAAATCACTCTTTAGTAACTAAAAAAAAGTAAACATTCTTTGAGAGTAGGAAAAAGAGAACGAGTATAAAAAATAATTTTGGATTTTGCTTTAACTGGAAACACTAATGGACCAGCCTCTGGGCACCAATGTTTGTTGACTAAACTTAACAAATGAATTATAACTAAAAATAACAGTGCTAAACTTTAAAACCAAGTTGTTTTTGCTAAGCAAACTCTCCCCACAAATAGGTATTTCTTTCTATGTATTAACTATGCAGTTATGAATGTGATCAGCCTGGCTAACAAATCAGTGACCATTTTGGGGTAATAACCTTCAATACTATTACCCAAAGAGGGATCCTCTTATATCAGTTATAGTTGGGGTGGGGGTACAAGGCAGCTCCTTCCTTTACCCAGGGGATATATTGAAAGCATCATCTCTCAGGAGGAGGTGAGATCTTTAAGTTGATCCAAAGGGACCATGGGTTTTAAATGTTTGAGAAATATTTTTATATGTCATTCCTCAGAGGTATAGTCCCAGCAGAATAAAGGAATGTAAAGAATTGTGGTGTCTATCATATAGCAGTGCAGGAGAAACAGCAAAGTAAAAGTGAAATTAGCTGGGAAGAAGCCCCTACTGACTTCATCATCAAGGAGTGAATTCACAGTATAACGTATCATTCATTCTTTCATTGTTTTTGAGCATGAATTGAGTACCGAACACTGCACTAGACCCCTTTCAAGATCCACAGTAGGAGAAACTAAGCCTCCTTTCAAGAAGCGTAGCATCTTTCAGTTCAAAAAAGTATTAAACAGCAGATTAACAAGTACATAAAAATATGGTTAAAATTATCTACATAATGTTACAGGGGCTTAATGTTAAGCCAAGGGTCAGAGAAAGATTCTTAAGGGAAGATGTATGCTGAAACATCCAAAAGGAACCAATGAATGTGAGTTTGCAGAGAGGAGGCTAAAAGAGCATTTCAGACTGGAGAAAATACGGAAGTGGAAACTGGGATGTGCAGCTTAATGAGATCTGGACTTGGCAAGGAGGTGGACTTCACTAGTGTGGGCTGGTAAGGGGACCTGGAAAGGAGCTGGGATTCCAAAGGTGGAAGGTAGCAACTGATGTGGGATAATAAATAAGTTATTAAGATATGCAATAAATCATGTCCCAGCATGAAAGGGACCTGAAATCACCCCAAAATTGGCCCAACAAGCACCAAGCATATTGTAAGCCCTTTATATTCTCCCCGAATTAGGCTGGACTGTGTAGAGTCAAATTGCACTTTTAATATTTTACCAACTGACTACCATAAATTTGACATTAAACAAAACAGCCCAGTGACTGTATTTATGGTAGAGATGTTATTGAAGATATTGTTCTCTAAATAACACTAAAAGGACAGAAAGATACTTCACCCAGGGCTTAGTAAATAGAATAGCTATGTTCTTTTTGAGCAACTAGCTTATTTTCTTCTTATATACAATTGTGTAACAGTTATTTTCCTGTTTGCCTGGGCTTCTAGGATCCTCCAGCCAAATATGGTGTCCACCTCCAGCAACTACATAGACTACAGTGCACACTAGGCGTCTTACCTCTAGTTTCAAATTCTTCTCTTATTCTCACCTAAGCCCTGTGTTCCTCTGTATTCTAGGGTGCTTAGTGTTTGGTTGGCAACATTGTCTATTTTCCACATCTTAAAATTTCAGAATTGGGACACATTTGACAATCAAGGTTTAATAGTTCAACTGGCAATGGTTTTTCTTTCTTTTGTGTGGCACCTACATACCAATGTGTCTTATAATTGATGGTATTTTAGGTGCACTGAAAATATGGTAATAGGCTGGGTGTGGTGGTTCACGCCTGTAATCCCAGCACTTCAGGAGGCCAAGGTGCGCAGATCACGTGAGGTCAGGAGTTCGAGACCAACCTGGCCAACATGGTGAAACCCCATCTCTACTAAAAATACAAAAATTAGATGGGTATGGTGGGGCGTGCCTGTAATCCCAGCTACTCGGGAGGCTGAGGCAAGAGAACTACTTGAACCCAGGAGGTGGAGGTTGCAGTGAGCTGAGATTGTGCCACTGCACTCCAGCCTAGATGACAGAGAAAGACTCCGTCTCAAAAAACAAAGAAAAAAAAATGGTAGTAAATTGAAGAACAGGCTTGAAATGTCCATAAAAGGTCAAGCTTTTGCTGCAAAGGCTGAGGAGAAGAAGCAGTAAGTCATAAGGGAGACTGTTAAAAAAGCAGAGCGAGGAGAAAATTTGTGCAGGCAAGTAGCAACGGAGGGAACAGAGGACACGGACCACAGAGATGAGCACAGCCAGGAAGAGGCAGCAGCCAGAGAGGCTCCACTTGAAAGAGAGTGGGGCAGGACACAACCATCTGTACCGGCCCTGCCCTCAGGAACAGCTGATGCTGGTGTGGGGGCTGCGTGCAAGTCAGGCTGAGTCTGAACAACATCCACAGGCACCCGGAGGCAGCTCAACCACAGAGTACTTCTGTTATATCTACTCTGGCCAGACAAATTCCTGTGGTCCCTCTCTCTCTCTCCCTTTCCTCTGAGCTTCCATACACTGGAGGTGTAACACAGCCAATCTACACCTTTCCATTTAATTGGAATCTTCCTCATGCTTGACTCAAATTTTATTTCTCCAATTAGCTCTGGCTTATTAATGACAATACAATGAATAGAATCAAACTGATGTTATCAGCCAGCCCCAAAGTTTCTTACTCAGATGCATCTGATTCAGCCCTTTAGACTGCAGATCTGTCTGTCCCCTCTCCCACTACACTGTAAACTCAAAGTGCATAAAGATAATTGTTTATCCTATATGATTATAATTACATAACCAGCAGGTCTAGTCATCAAATAATTTTGCTTCCCGTTAAATGTTGTGACCAATGGAAGTGAGGTGAGGGAGTAAGAGTGTCATGTGAAAGGTTGGGTGCAGTGGCTCATGCCTGTAATCCCAGCACTTTGGGAGGCCGAGGTGGGCGGATCACCTGAGGTGGGGAGTTCAAGACCAGCCTGGCCAACATGGCGAAGCTCCGTCTCTACTAAAAATACAAAAATTAGCTGGGCGTGGTGGCGGGCGCTTGTAGTCCCAGCTACTTGGGAGGCTGAGGCAGGAGAATCGCTTGAACCTGGGAGGGAGAGGCTGCAGTGAACCAAGATCGTGCCATTGCACTCTAGCCTGGGCAACAAGAGCAAAACTCCATCTCAAAAAAAAAAAAAAGTGTCATGTGAAGTAACATGGCTAGATAAGGTCTTACAATATGAAGAAATATACTACTGGGACCACATATATATATATTACTTGGGACCACAAAAGGGCCCCAAGAGATTTGTAGGATAGATTTGTTCTCTATCTTTCTTTTTTTGAGACAGTCTTGCTCTGTCGCCCAGGATGGAGTGCTGTGCCTGATCTCAGCTTACTGCAACCTCCGCCTCCTGGGTTCCAACAATTCCCCTGCCTCAGGCTCCCAAGTAGCTGGGATTACAGGCACGCACCACCACGCCCTGCTAATTTTTGCATTTTTAGTAGAGACAGGGTTTCACCATGTTGGCCAAGCTGGTTTCAAACTCCTGACTTTGTGATCCGCCCGCCTCAGCCTCCCAAAGTGTTGGGATTACGGGCGTGAGCCACCATGCCTGGCCAATACGTTCTATATCTTAATGGTGACAGTGGCTAATGAGGCATATGCAATTGTAAAAACTCAAGAAAGTGTACCCTTAAAATGGGTGCATTTTATTGTAGATAAATTTACACCTCAGCTAGGCACAATGGGTCATGCTTGTAATCCCAGCACTTTGGAAGTCTCAGGCAGGAGGATAGCTTGATTCCAGGAGGTTCGTGGTTACAGTGAGCTATGATGATGCCACTGCACTCCAGCCTGGGTGACAGAGTGAGACCCTGTCTCTGAACACCCACACCTACACACACCCACACCTCTCAATAAGGTTAATTTTAAAGTATATTAGCCAAGAACTAATTATTCAGTTTAGAGTGAATCAGCTCCATCAACTCTCTTCCTTCTCTTACAGCAGCTCATATCGTAGCCATTGCCCTAATTCTTATAAAACAAACACCCTTGAAAAATACAAATGATAATCAGAAAAGCCCAAGTTTCTACTTTTTACAAGCTGTGATCATTCACTGGCCTAAAAGGATGTTGTAATAAATCTTGTCTGTGGTTCTCGAAGGCTGACATCAAGTAACTGTACTTTATTCTCTATTGCCTTCAAATATATATATATTTAAAAAGCAAAAATTAAAATAAGTACTAAACCCAATCATTGGATAAAATATAAGTAAATCAAATTTATAAAAATCAGTAGAAAAGTCAGTGTTATCTACTTTATAAAAACAGTAGAAAATGTCGGTGAGGAAGAAAGTGTAGGTGGAATCCTATCAAAATGAGCATGCACCAATGCTGCTTTCTCGAAGAGAAAGAAGTTTAAAGGGTTTTTTTTTTTTTGAAATAACATATAAAATTGGACAAAAATGATACTAGTCTGGCAAATTTTTCATGGGCTTAGGTCAGTAGAGCTTCACAGTTGTTTGGATTTTATCCCAGATAACCCAGGTCAATGTTTTTAGAATTCTGAAAGTTTTGTGGGTTTTTTTGTTTTGTTTTGTTTTTTTGAGACTGAGTCTCGCTCTGTCGCCAGGCTGGAGTGTAGTGGTGTGATCTTGGCTCAATGCAACCTCCGCCTCCCGGGTCAAGCGATTCTCCTGCCTCAGCATCCCGAGTAGCTGGATTACAGGCGCCTGCCACCACACCCAGCTGATTTTTTTTTTAAAGCATTTTTAGTAGAGATGGGGTTTCACCATGTTGGCCAGGCTAGTCTCAAACTCCTGGCCTCAAGTGATCTGCCCACCTTGGCCTCCCAAAGTGCTGAGATTAAGGCATGAGCCACTGTGCCCGGCCAGGATTTAAAAATCAAAGGAAACACATGTGTCCCAAATGAAAAGGTTACAAGCTTTCCAAGAAGTCTGGATTAATTTTCTCTAATTGTTCTTAGTATCATGTTTAGATATCCTAATCATATTTAATCTTTAGCTATGTTCTGTCTGCAAATTTACTTAGGTGATAAATAAGTGTCGTTTCCACCAAGACTAGCCATACAAACCATCTAAAACTTTACTAAGAATAGTATTCAAATATGAAATATCATAGGTAGAGATGAATAAGGCTTTTGTTGTATATGATTCAAATCTCCTATAGACCATTTTAATAACCAGTATTTCAATAATTATTGACAGAAACTCAGAGTTCACATACAGAAATGGTTCTCTAATCCTTACAAAATTTCACATAGCTTTTACTGAGTCAAAAGTTCCATTCTCTTTTTAGCAGCAGGAAGGAAAATAAATTATTACAAGTGACTCAAAACAAAGCAATTTGACTGTGCTTCATTAGTGAGATGTTTTCAGAGCATAGCAATAAAGATATGTGTGATGTTAAATCTCATTACTTATCCAGTAGCTTTATTAACAGGGTTGATCTTGACCTTGTTATTTTATGTTTATCTTTTTGGTGATAGATAACACATTGTCTTTAGTCATAATTTTAGATTAAGGAATAACCACAAACTCATCAAATTATCTGCTTGTAAAATTAAAAAGACGTACAATCTTTATTTAATTCTCAAATAGGTAGGTGGTTGGATAAAAGTAAGGCTAAAATGGGGCCGGACGTGGTGGTTCATGCCTGTAATCCCAGCACTTTGGGAGGCTGAGGCGGGCGGATCACTTGAGGCCAGGAGTTCACTTGAGGTCAGAAGTTTGAGACCAGCCTGGCCAATATGGCAAAACCCCATCTCTACTAAAAATACAAAAATTAGCTGGATGTGATAGCGTGTACCTATAATTCCAGCTACGGAGGAGGTTGAGGCATGAGAATTGCTTGCACCCGGGAGGCAAAGGTTGCAGTGACCAAAGATTGTGTCACTGCACTCCAGCCTGGGTGACAGAGTGAGATTCTGTCTCAAAACAAACCAAAAGTAAGGCTAAAATGAAAATTGTCAAAGTCAACTCATAAAAATTATGTGTGTGTGTATGTATGTGTTATTTTTTATGTGTGCTATTTTTTATTTTATTTTTATTTCCATCTCTAAAGTGGCCTAACATAGCAACCTTAGTACCCACGAGAATACCCTAGTATACCCATTAGAATTTGTCTCTAATGTCCTTTTCCCCTAAAGGGACTTAATATCTTGAAACAGTAAGTATTCAAGATTCTGGATTTTTTTTTTTTTTTTTTTTTTTTGACAGTGAGCAGGATTCTTTCAAAAGTTCTGGAAAAAAAAAACAAAAAAACCCACGATTTAGAAGACTTTTACTGGTCAAGTATGACAATCTGAGCATTAACAAGAAAGGAGGGGTGAATAAATATAGAGTGTCTCCTAGATCTAATCCCAACACAACACAGTGCTTGATGGTTTCAACATGGATCGGTATGGATTCACTTGACCACATCCTTCCCATCAGATAGTTTTGAGAAATGTATCAAAAAGTGTTTTTATTGTTAACATCATTATGTGTCTCACTACTTCAGCTTCATCCTTCTGTCTTATGATTCTTATTATTGCATGAACAATAATAACACACACTAAGAAAAATATCTAACATTTTTTGAGTATTTGCTGTAAGTACTCAAAGTGCATTATTTATTTTACATCAAGTTGGAAATTAAAGCACAGTGAGGTTAAGCAGCATGCCCAAAATCACTCAGCTGGGAAGTGCAGGTGCAGGCTGAGGGAACCTGGACTCCAGAGTTAATGCTCCTAATGCTGCTTCCTTAATTAGGGAAAGAAAATTCCAAATATTCCAGCAGTACCTAACTTGATTTAGTAGACACTCTATTCCCTTTTGGTATTATGCACTTTCTCAGGGGAAAAGTAATCCGAGGAGATAAAAACTTTGGTGAAGGAAAATGTTAAAGATAAAGCAAAACAGAAAATTTCAACAAGACAGAACTTTGTCTTGGACTAAACATTCAGCTGAGCCTAGTGCTGTAAATTTTTAGATAGTGCTACCGCCTCAAGGCAATATGCAATTGCTGTGTTTTCATAATCTTAAAAACTCAGTAGCTATTCACTCAGTGGTATAAACTACCAAGCACAGAAAAAGGAAAATGCACCACAATGTTAAAAGAATGAGTAAACTGTATTTTACCTCTAATATCTTATATTTTCAAAATGTTCAACAGTGAATGGGCATCACATTTATAATTAGAAAAAAGTTATATTAAAAACAAAGTTCTTATGAACAAAGAAAGAGAGAACTCATCTTATGCTCAATCACTCAAGGATGGAAAACTAAACTTCTCTAAGGCAGAGAAAACTATCTGAAGTCTTTCTGGAAGACTGGTGTCAGGAGCAGAGATGCCTGGTTATCCATCTCCACAGTCATGAGTTGCCCCCATACACAGTCTGCTATCAGCAACAACTTTATATAAGCTGCTCCCCATCTTTTACTCCCCAAAGGAAAGACCTGCAGTGTTAGGTTTCCTCCTGCTCCCAACTGCCCAGCCACTGAGCCATCTGCCTTCCTGCTCTGATTTCTGAACCAAGAAGGCTCAACCATGGGACTAGGACCCGCTGATGTTTGACAATCACTGTGAGATGCATCACAAGTAACTTGTTAATAAGGTGCTCATTAAATAAGTCTATAAAAGCTTACTTAATAAAGTCTGTGAAAGTCTTAATAAATGCTTAATAAAGCCTGCAAATGGCTTATTTAAAAATATAAATAAAAACAGGTTCAAAGTTATCCCCTGTAGACTGCCATTTTCACATGACTTCCATTCCGATGTACATTCTTGGACGGCATGCTGAGAATTGCCCACAATGCTGAGAACCCCTGGGGAACTGACAAACTTAGACATATTATTTGACGTGTGTGCTGCAGTGGGGAACAAAAAAATGTTGAAAACTGCCACAAGGGTAAGCAGAAGATGCAGCATCAACCCAATGGCCAATTAGGAACCAGAGAACGAGAAGAACCCAGAGATCCCCGTTTACTCACCGGGAGAAAGAAGAGTAAGCTGGCCAGCAGCCCTGCCACTCACAGGGCTGTCCCAGATTCACAGGCAATGGACTCCAGGTGGAGCTGGAGGAAGATGCACTGGCAATCTACCAGTATCTCTCCTTTCTCTCAATTCTTTCACTCCAGTCCTCTCTCCCTATGACAACAGGAGGAACAGCTTCTCATGCTGACTCACAAAAATGCCAACTACATCAGGTTGGTGTAGGCTCCACTCATCCAGTCTGGGACCACACACCACCTCTGGGTGTATAGCTCTGGCAGTATAGGAAATGAAACAGCCCGACCTCACAACTTTCCCTAGGATAGAATTCTCTTCCACTAGTTACCTGCATAGAATCTGCAGCTAATGCTGCTCTATAGGTTGTGCAGTGAACATTAAAAACGTGAACTTTGTCAAAGACTGGTGACCTCCTGGCTGGATCAACCATTACTTATCTCATGTAGTCCTAAGCAGCTACAGCCTCTGCCTGTCAGCCAAAGGCAGTGGCAGCCAAAGTTGTAAGGGTCCAGAGCTACATTTGTACTGCCATTACCCCCAAAAGCCACATGACAGCACAAAGGCTATCATTATGTAACAATTTAATGCAGAAATTAGAGGTCTCAGAGGGCCCAGACTAGAAGCACTAGAACCACCAGTGATGTGACAGACACAACCTGAGGACTCTCTACCCACAGACTCATCTACCTAGGCACAGCTCTTATAATAAAAGTCTGTATCCATATCTTTCATTATATTCAACTATAAAACATCTACAAGGCACTTACTACATACAAGGCATGTGCCAGCTGCTTCGAGAAAGGAAGAGGGAAGAAACAAAAGACAAATAAGACAAGGGGCTCTGCTCTCAAGGAGTTTGCAGTCTAGAGGGTATGATAAGCCATTTGTACGGATTCTTCACGGACACTGAACTGGTCACTGTCTTTATTCAGAGCAATAGGTTTTGACCACATGGCTGGAGGCTCTACCTCCAATCGTGATATCTTCTGCTTTGTACTCTAGTTATTGGGGGCTGGCCCTTTGGCATCTTAGACATAGTATATACTCACTAAATGTTTGTTGTACTACTTAATTATATTTATATTAATTGGATATAAAGTTACTAGGCTTTAGTTAGCATAGGGGATTCATAGACTGCCAATACTACTTAGTTGTAAATGATTTCTGAGGAAATGACTGGCTGAAGCTAGTGACACACTGTGTTCAATAATACTAGGTTTCTATACTTTTATTTTTCTTCCTGAGGCAACTGACTTTATTATCCCCATACTTACGCTGGGGACTCTTGTTCCAGGGTTTACCATCCTGGAGAGGATGAACTTGAGGGCCTCTCTGTTAAAATTCAGAATAGAGAAATATTTTTACCTGCATATCTGGTTCTCTGGCATCCCTTACATGAATATATTTTACCCCAGAACTGTTTACTTTGGAAATCTTTTGGTTTTTGGCATTCATTTACTGACCCACTAAAATTTGGAAAATATATTTAGGATATTTAACAGAAACATTCTAGTTTCCTTTGAATTTATTATTTTCTTTTAAAAAGTTTTAAAATATACCATACAAACCTAAATGCCTGTGTATTTACTTGTGTTTTCTTTTTTTTTTTTTTGAGACGGAGTCTCGCTCTTTCACCCAGGCCGGAGTGCAGTGGTGTGATCTTGGCTCACTGCAAGCTCCGCCTCCCGGGTTCACGCCATTCTCCTGCCTCAGCCCCTCAAGTAGCTGGGACTACAGGCGCCCGCCACCACGCCCGGCTAATTTTTTGTATTTTTAGTAGAGACAGGGTTTCACCATGTTAGCCAGGATGGTCTTGATCTCCTGACCTCGTGATCTGCCCGCCTTAGCCTCCCAAAGTGCTGGGATTACAGGCGTGAGCCATCGCGCCCGGCCGGTTTTCTTAAATAAGGGATTTATGCATGCTTTCTTAGAACAGTTTTTGATCCATTTATTCAATTTAAGTTTTTGTGTATAGAAATACATAAAAGTAGGCTGGGCATGGTGACTCATGCCTATAATCCCAACATTTTGGGAGGCCAAGGCGGTGGATCACTTGAGGCCAGGAGTTTGAGACCAGCCTGGTCAACATGGTGAAACCCTGTCTCTACTAAAAATACAAAAATTATATATATATCAGGATGCTGAGAGAGGAGATCCAATGGCAGTGTGAAAGTAAATAGATTTCAGATCGGTTACATGCTTCCAGCAATTTGCCTGCTTCAATTACCAGGTAGTTTTCTTTTCTCTTTCCTTTTCTTTTCTCCCCTAACCCCCTTCTTTATTAATCTTAATGCAATATTTGACTTAAATATCTGCATCCTGGATAGGCCTGGCCATGATTGTTAATGACATGCACCTCCTTTTCCCTAATCCTCTTAGTGAATTCTTTCTAGGGATGTTAGTGATAGGCTCAGATAGGAGTACTGAACAGACATACGTTATAACCACTTAAAAGCCTTATATCCATTCACCTGAGCAGTTTGTCTCCAAAGAGCACACTCTTGGCTACAACACTTGATAGTGCTTTACAAAACTACTTATTTATACTCAACAGGTATCTATCAAAACAGTGCAAAAGGCAAATAAGAGATTTCCAAGGGAAAAGCTGCAGCTCAAAGTGATTTACAACACTTTTACAAATTTCAATTTCATTTCGGCTTTTAAAAAGATTGGTGAGGTTATTTCAATACATCAAAATACAAAAACAAAAACGTAGCCTACCACTCAAAAAATTCAGTCTACATACAAATAACAGAGACTGGTCAATTTTTAAGGGAAAATATCCTTTAATGATTCTTAGTATGATCTGGCCTGAAGGACCCAAGATCCTCAGAACTCCAATAGCTGATGTACTATTAGACATCGCACACACGAGGGACACCTAACCGTACTTCACAGTTCAGGGGTCACATAGCTATGGTGATATTTCCACCAATTTCCAGGAGAAGAGATAATTAATGTGATGACTTCACAAAATTAAATGTATCCAAGGTTTAAATTCTGAGATTACGTCCTTTCTCCTATTCTGGTGTTAAGCTGACCTTTATTTTATAATAAAATATTAAGATTTAGTAGTGCTTTTGTTTTTCCTTTTTTTTTTTTGGACACAGGGTCTCACTCTGTCGCCCAGGCTGGAGTGCAGTGGCGTAATCAAGTGATCCTCCCATTTCAGCCCTGCAAGTAGCTGGGACTACAAGTGAGCACTACCACACCCAGCTAATTTTTCTATTTTTTGTAGAGATGGGGTTTTGTCATGTTGCCCAGGCTGGTCTCAAGCTCCTGGGCCCAAGAGATCCTCCCACCTCTGCCTCCCAAAGAATTGGGATTACAGGAGCGAGTCACCATGCCCGGCTTGCTCTTGTTTTAGTGTGATTACTTGGCATATTTAAAAGAGGCTGGGAACTCTCTGTTTATCCAAATTTTTATTTCTACTGTTTTTTAAAAAATCCTTAAGTCTGAGAACCAATGAGCAAGGGCAGCTAGCAGTCACTCTTGGGGGGAAGAAAAACAAAACTAATTAAATAATAATCTAGCTAGAGAGCTTAAAAAAAAAAGTCCCTAGGATTACAGTAGACCAGCAATTTTTGAACACTATTTCCAATGCGTAATTCATCATAAAAATGTAGACTAGGCTGTAATCCTAGAAAGAGGAATACTATTCCATCAAAGCCAACAATACTTCAAGGCTTCAAAAAACTTAAAGTGACATTACCATGCTAATGTTACCTATTTGTACTGTAACTCTTTGTAAGTCTAGATTCAAAAGGAGATGCTTAAAAGTGGATAAGGCTGCTCAAATTTAACACCGTTATCTTGATAAACCTTCCCCACTACTATCCTCCTTCCTCTTTATTCAAAACATTATCCTTGAAACAAGTAATTTTAAGGATCTTTCTCAATGTCATAATGTAACCATTCCCTGTTACAATTTGTATAGTGAATACTAAACTTTAACTGTATGAATAGAAGTAGAGAGCAAAAAGGCAAAACAAAACCAAAAACCGTATTTCATTTAAAAACCTTACAAAGGTCCAATTACAACTGCAAGCTCAGCTATAAATCTTTACACATTCTCTCTTTAGCTGGGAAAATAGGTGGGCACCAAAGGCATCAATTCTGAGGACTTGTTTTATTAAACCCTAGAACAGAAGGTAAGTATGTTTAAAGGCTTGTTAATCTGTTCAACAAACTACATGTGGATTTATTGTATGTGGCCCTTCCAAAATCCGGGACAGATCTTTTCAACACTCGCAACAGATGCCTATGCAGTTCGTCGTTTTGCGCTTTCTGGTTTTCCTGAGGCTCCAGCTTGAGATACAGAAATATTTATGGTCATTTGTGATGGGTGTGCAATCTAGGGAGTGTCTCCCCAAGACAATACAAAGGGCCAACAGCAAAGAGCAAAGCTTCCCTTTCCTCAAAGGCTTCCTCTTCCTGTTCCTTGTCTTTGAGAGAGAGAGAGAAAAAAAAAAAAAAAAACAAAAAACAAGGCTCCAAACTTTTTCCCCTAAGGGAACTACAAACAGAGGTTTCCCTCAAGCCTCTTCTAACAGCAGCCAGTTCATCAAGCCCACAGACCAGACCCTGAAGAGCCCCACGGAATCAATAACCACTTTGCTTTTGAAAGAAAGGGGAAGAGGGCATAAACCAGAGACACAGACACACTAACCTGAGTTCATCCCACAGTGGAAGATAGGAAATATTGGAGATGAACTGGAGTTTGGTAGGGTTGCAGCAGAATCCTCAGAAACAAAACACGATGCCCAAGGAAGTTCTAAACCAACCATAAATGTCATTTCTCCACTCCCACATATATATACTTGTTGCATAAAACAGCTGTATACCTTTAAGAATAGCTTAAAAATCACTGGATCCCACAAAGAACACAACTGTATAAGATGAAGACTAATTAAAAGATTCAAATCAGATGATTTTGTTATAATGTTCTGTAGACACAGGCAAAGGAGGTATGTAGAATGTCTGTAAGGAATCCAGGATTCTCAGCTAGTTGATAACGACTTCATGCTGCTGCTTTATTTCATTTGACACCTTCCATTCTCGTATCAGCTACTGCGTGCAAACCAAACTCCCAAGAATGGTGACCGTGTCCTCTCCAGTTCACCTAACACCCTGGCCAAGAAGTAAATTAAAATGCAATGTATTTCAGCTCCTATAAATGTTACCTACTTACTCTATTTAACTCAACTCTCAAAGTACCGTTGGGATAAATCGGAACATTACAACTTAAAGAAAAAAAAAAAAACCCTTACAGACTAGTCCAGCCCTCAATTTTACAGATGAAGAAACCTAGCTGCAAAAGGATCAACAGCTATCTCAAAGAAGCAGACCAAGTCAGTGGCAGAACCAGATGGCACCCAGACTTCTCACAGTTCACTGTGCCATGCTGCTGCTCCATAGCCCAGATCGGAGCCTCTGCATAGATGTGGTCTCCATGGCTTTGCTAGAATTGTCACATCATTACAGGACTGGAAACAGGGAACTGGAGCCCACAACTCTCAAACCAGAAAGCTGAGAAAGAACCTGTGCCTTCTAACAAGTTGGTATCAGGTGAAGGATAGGCAAGTACTTTGCATTTAGATAAGTTAGGTAATTCTTTCCCCTCTATTGTAATTCAAGTAAAAACAAATAGCAAGATGCACTTTAATTAAATACATTTGTTTAGAGAGTCCTTATGTTAGGAACCCGGTTTTTTAATTTTTTTGAGACGGAGTCTCGCTCTGTCACCCAAGCTGGAGTGCAGTGGCGTGATCTCAGCTCACTGCAACCTCCACCTCCCGGGTTCAAGCGATTCTCCTGGCTCAGCCTCCTGAGTAACTGGGATTACAGGTACACGCCAACATGCCCGGCTAACTTTTTTGTATTTTTAGTAGAGATGGGGTGTCACCATATTGGCCAGGCTGGTCTGGAACTCCTGACCTCATGATCTGCCCACCTCGGCCTCCCAAAGTGCTAGGATTACAGGCTTGAGCCACTGTGCCTGGCAGGAACCTGGTTTACTATACTAGACCAACGGTTTTCAACCTTGGCCACACGAGAATCAACAGCCAACCATGTGCGTTAACAGTCTTGGGCATTCAACCTGGTCAAACCTTTGGATGGCTATACCCCCAGACATTGTGGAGCAAAAACACGTCATATCTACTTTACCCTGTTCAGATTCCTAACCTACAGAATTCATGGGTATAGTAAAATGGAGTTTTTTTAGACCACTAAAGTTTTAGAGTAGTTAAGCAACAATAGTAACTTGGACACCTGGGAAGCTTTTTTAAAAATCCTAGTGTCCAAGGTGCACTACAGCCCAATCAAGTGAGAATCTCTGGGTCTGGGACCCAGCCATCTATTTTTAAAGCATCCCAGGAAATCCTGTGGTGCAGCTAAGGTTGAGAACCAAAGTCCAGATCCATGTTGCTTAATACACTGGCCACATATAGCTGTTTAAATTAGTGAAAATAAAATTTAAATTCCTTGATTATAACCACATTTCAAGTATTCAATGATCACATAGTGCTACTGACTACATTTGACAGTGAGATATAGAATATTTCCATCATCTCAGAAAGTTCTATTGGACAGTCCTGGTCTAGACTAGTAGTTCTCAAAGCTTAGTCCCAAGCTACCAGCATCAACCATCACCTGGAAACTTGTTAGAAATGCACATTCCCAGCTGGGCGCAGTGGTTCACACCTGTAATCGCAGAACTTTGAGAGGAAGAAGGCAGATCATTTGAGGTCAGGAGTTTGAGACCAGCCCGGCCCACATAGTGAAACTCTGTCTCTACTAAAAACACACACACACACACACACAAATTAGCACGTGGGGTGGCGGGTTCCTGTAATCCCAGCTACTCAGAAGACTGAAGCAGAATTGCTTGAATCTGGGAAGCGGAAGTTGCAGTGAGCTGAGGTTGATGTTCCGAATTAGCGGGTTTTTGATCTCACTGACTTTAAGAATGAAGCCGCAGACCCTCACGGTGAGTGTTACAACTCTTAAGGTGGCATGTCTGGAGTTTCTTCCTTCTGGTGGGTTCATGGTCTCGTCTGGCTTACAGGAGTGCAGCTACACACCTTTGCGATGAGCGTTACAACTCATAAAGACAGTATGAACCCACAAAGTGAGCAGCAGCAGGACTTATTACAAAGACCAAAAGAACAAAGCTTCCACAGTGCCGAACAGGACGCGAGCAGGTTACCACCACTAGCTCGGGCAGCCTGCTTTTTATTCTCTTATCTGGCCCCACCCACATCCTGCTGATTGGTAGAGCCGAGTGGTCTGTTTTGACAGGGCGCTGATTGGTGCGTTTACAATCTCCACGTCCCCATCAGATTAGCTAGATACAGAGTGTCCACACAAACGTTCTCCAAGGACCCACCAGAGTAGCTAGATACAGAGCGTGGATTGGTGCATTCACAAACCCTGAGCTAGACACAGGGTGCTGAATGGTGTGTTTACAAACCTTGAGCTAGATAGAGTGCCGATTGGTGTATTTACAATCCCTGAGCTAGACATAAAAGGTTCTCCAAGGCCCCACCAGAGTAGCTAGATACAGAGTGTGGATTGGTGCATTCACAAACCCTGAGCTAGACACAGCGTGCTGATTGGTATGTTTACAAGCCTTGAGCTAGATACAGAATGCCGATTGGTGTATTTACAGTCCCTGAGCTAGACATAAAGCTTCTCCACATCCTCACCAGACTCAGGAGCCCAGCTGGCTTCACCCAGTGGATCCCGTACCGGGGCTGCAGGTGGAGCTACCTGCCAGTCCGGCGCCGTGCGCCGACACGCCTCAGCCCTTGGGTGGTCGATGGGACTGGGCGCCATGGAGAAGGGGGCGGCGCTCGTCGGGGAGGCTCGGGCCACACAAGAGCCCACGGAGCGGGTGGGAGGCTCAGGCATGGCGGGCTGCAGGTCGCGAGCCCTGCCCCGCGGGAAGGAAGCTAAGGCCCGGCGAGAAACCGAGCGCAGCGCCGGTGGGCCGGCACTGCTGGGGGACCCAGTACCCCCTCCGCAGCCGCTAGCCCGGGTGCTAAGCCCTTCATTGCCCGGGGCCGGCAGGGCCGGCCGGCTGCTCCGAATGCGGGGCCCGCGAAGGCCACGCCCACCCGGAACTCCAGCTGGCCTGCAAGCGCCGCGCTCAGCCCCGGTTCCCGCTCGCGCCTCTCCCTCTACATCTCCCTGCAAGCTGAAGGAACCAGCTCCGGCCTCGGCCAGCCCAGAAAGGGGATCCCACAGTGCAGCGGTGGGCTGAAGGGCTCCTCAAGTGCCGCCAAAGTGGGAGCCCAGGCAGAGGAGGCGCCGAGAGCCAGCGAGGGCTCTGAGGACTGCCAGCACGCTGTCACCTCTCAAGATCACGCCACTGCACTCTAGCCTGGGCAACAGAGCAAGACTCCATCTCAAAAAAAAAAAAAGGCCGGTTGTGGTGGCTCACACCTGTAATCCCAGCACTTTGGGAGGCCAAGGTGGGTGGATCACGAGGTCAGCAGATCGAGACCATCCTGGCTAACATGGTGAAACCCTGTCTCTACTAAAAATATTAAAAAATTAGCTGGGTGTGGTGGCGGGCGCCTGTAGTCCCAGCTACTCGGGAGGCTGAGGCAGGAGAATGGCATGAACCCAGGAGGCAGAGTTTGCAGTGAGCTGAGATTGCGCCACTGCACTCCAGCCTGGGCAATAGAGCGAGACTCCATCTCAAAAAAAAAAAAAAAGAAAAGAAATGCACATTCCCAGGCTCCACCCTAGACCTACCAAATCAGAACCTGTCAGAGTGGGGCCCTCCAGGTGATTCTGATGCACATTCAAGTTTGAATACCACCCATCTTGTTACTACTGCCCATTCAAAATCATTTTTACCATGTCGTCTCTCATACTTAAATATGGAAATTATCAACTTTTAGCTTCACTATAATGTAAGAGAATAGTTCATGTTGTCATACAATTGCAAAGATGTATTTTTGTGCTGGCAATCATGAGAAGAAATGCCTTTCAACCAGTAAGCCAAGGGCACTAAAATGTTTCATGAAGATGCTCTTATTTGTAATTTCTAAGAGAAACAACTGTAAGGCCTAAAAATATAGAAATGATTAAAAATTCAAGAGACTGTATTCAATTATTAAAATTACAAATGTGAAAACTATGACTCTTTGTAGCATGACAAAATATAAGTGGGAGAAAAGCAAAACACAAAATTGCAACAGCAAATATTTGTATTACATGGGCAAGGACAAAATAAAGGTAGAGGAAAAAGAATAACTGATTTGTTTGGTTTTTTTTTAATTTTTTAAAATTATACTTTAAGTTCTAGGGTACATGTGCATAACATGCAGGTTTCTTACATATTGTATACATGTGCCATGTTGGTGTGCTGCACCCATTAACTCATCATTTACATTAGGTATATCTCCTAATGCTTTCCCTCCCAGAATAACTGATTTGTTAAGCTTGGTAGGACAATGATTCTTTTTTGTTTCTGTCACGCTTCTTATAAAGTTACCTATGCAAAAACATTTTAGAGTGTCTAACAATGCAACTTTTAAAAAAGATACGATTGTGCTTTGACATGAAAAGTACATTGCAAGGATAATTTGATAAAATAGTCCTACTTGATCAATGACTCACCGAATTGTTAATCTCACAGTAACATGAAATTAACACTGGATTCAATCAAATGAGGGGGCTTGGACTGGTGAAGTATCAGGTCTTTCTAGTCCTGTGAGTCTCGGAGGATTCTCCTCTCTATTTTTCCTTTCTAATCTTAGATCTACAATCGAATATAAGAATTATACATTTTTCACAAATAAAATTTTACAAAGAGATGTGAAAACTTTATTTTGTTTTTATTTAGTTTTTACCTAGTTGTTGAGTGGTAGAATACCAAATAAACTAATTTCCAAGGAGGAATTTCTTCTTAACATTTGCATGTCTAAATATCCAGAAATATTTTGTAGAGCGGTCTTTTTTGAAAAGATAACTCCTGGATCTCACATAAATCAACTCTTGTTTTAATATCTGTTTTCATCTAAATTTTAGCATTTCCATTACATCCTTTGTTGATAGCTCTGACATTAATAAACTGAATTTCTTATATGCCAAGGTACAAAGTAATCTCACCAAGTGTTTCAGAATGTCTTGTTTATTTCTCTGCTATTCTGTTTCCTTTGCAGGTAATATTCTGAAAATTTCTTTAAATTCTAAACATATAAACATCTTCTCTGCTCTTGTTCCAGGGAAGATTTGAGAAAGGGTAACTTTAGTTGGATTAGTTCAATAAACTGATGTCTGCAAAATGTTTACTATTTGAGGGAAACTTGTTCCTGTAAATTTTCTAAAAATATGAGTATATGGCATGTGCAATTTTATTGAAAATTGAAGACAATACAAGTTTTCCACTATTTCTAGCTGGATTTCACCACCGGAAGCTGAGTTAAGTAGTGGGATGATAAACTAGCTATTTTGGTACTATTCTGAAAATATGTGAGACAAAAGATATAACAATATGGCATACACCTTTTTAAATGTTACACCAAATAACTTTTAACAGTGATGCAAAAAGTATGATTTTAAAAAATTTTCCAGCTGGGTATGGTGGCTCACGCCTGTAATCCCAGCACTTTGGGAGGCCAAGGAGGGTGGACCAGTAGGCCACTCGAGGCCAGGAGTTAGAGAACAGCCTGACCAATGCAGCGAAACCCCATGTCTACTAAAAATACAAAAATTAGCCGGGCATGGTGGTGCACACCTGTAGTCCCAGCTACTCGGAAGGCTGAGGCACAAGAATCGATTGAACCTGGGAGGCAGAGGTTGCAGTGAGCCCAGATTGTGCCACTGAACTCCAGCCTAGGTGACAGAATGAGACTCCATCTAAAACAAAAAATTTCCAGCTTTTTGTATTAACAAACTATCCTTATGAATGTGGGTAACTGAGTTGTCTACAGTAGCTACTACCTTCAATTCTAGCATTTATCGATGTTCTTAAGAAAAAGAAAATTATTGCTTTTATTGTTGGAAGTTCAATAGAAAAGGGATTTGACAAAAGCTTTTAATAATAATAGTAACTGCAATGAAAATTGACAAAATGCTTTTGGTGTGTGGGGCATTCTTGAATCTAAGCACTGAGAACACAAAGATAAATCATGTACAGTCCTTGCCCTGGAGAAACCTCAGAGTTTAGCTGAGATACAGTTATACCTGAGAAATGTCCTTAACATAAAATATGCCAAAACAAACAAACAAAACAATGTGGTTTAGGGAGAAAACAAAAAGCAGACTATATGGAGAAAATTATCATTAATGTCCTCAGAGAAGATACCACAACCAAGAAACACGAATAAGATGGTTTAAAAAAAAAGAGAGACCAAAAAAAGAGTTCTTGAAAATTAAAAATGTGATAGCAGAAACAAAAAATTAAACATAAGGATTAAACATAAGGCTTGTAAGATGTAGTGGAGGAAATCTCTCAAAAGGTAGGACAAAAAGACAAGAAGTGAAAAGTAAAAAGAAAAAATAAAACCATCAGAAGACCAGTTCAGGAAACTCCATGTCCTAATAGGTGTTCCAGAAAAAAACAGAGAAAAAAGAGAAAGTCTTATTAATCAACTAATTCAATAATTTTTTTTCAGAACTGAAAGATATGAGTTTCCAGGTCAAAAAAGCCCACTATTGTGATTTAACAAAAATAGGGAAAAAAATTCTATCAGATTCCACAGGGGAATAAACTAGGTCACGTCCAAAGGATTAGAAACTCAAATAACTTCTCAACAGAAGCACTGAAAGATAAAAGACAGCGGAATAATGTCTTTAAAGTAGAATATGATACACAGCCACACTATCAATAAGGTGAGTAGGTAGAATTAAGATACTTTTCATAGTTTCAAAAAACTTCACCTTCCAATCATGCTTTCTTAGGAAACTACTGAAGGATGTGCTACAAAATGGAGGCAGGAAACCAACAAGAAGGGAAGGAAAATAGAAAAATAGCAGATTCCACACAGAAGACAGGTCAAGGGAATCCCCTGAATGATGGTGCGGGAAACCCCAGGGAGGCAGCTGCTCCAAGCCGAGAGGGCTACCAGATCACAACAGAACACGTGAGAAGGGCCAAGGAGAAATGTCTCTAAGAAGAGGAACTCCAGAGAGCACCTGATATGTTTGAAAGTCTTGAAAAAAGATTTAGGGAAGCGGCAGAGAGTTTGGATGCTGAAGTAGTAAGTACCTAGAAAAAGAAGCAAAATAAAGAAAAATGAGGGAAAAAGGCAACAATCATTAACGCCAGGCAAAACAAAAAGTTTTGTATGACAAGAATTCATTGAACAATTCATAGCTCAAGGTCAACAATGTTCAGTAGAGTCATATAAATAATGTCAACACTAAATATTGATCCAACCAAAATTACTATATTGGGAAAATAGGGAGCAGGTGGGAAGAATTTGGGAGTGAGGTGAGAATAAAGCAGAGAAAGAGAACAAAGAGAGCAAATAAAAAACTAGCATTACCAGCATGTTATTCAGAAGTACGGCGGGAAATTCCAAAAGAATGAATTAAAACCACTAAAAGTGGTTGTCTCTGGGGAAAGAAATGAAGATGGGGACTTTTTTTTTTTTTTTTTTAACACAGCCTTTATAAATTATATGACCACTTCACACTTCAAACTGTGTATACAGGTTAAAAAAAAAAAAAAAAAAAAAACCCAGAGCCCAAGCTCTTACTAACTAAACCTATGTTTTTCAAAATATAAGTTTGTGACTCATTAGTGGGTTGAGAAATAATTCGGTAAGACATAGCCATTTTTTTTAATGAATTCTAACAGAAGGGGATAGAAAATAAATGCATACAGTTAAGAGTATTTTTTCATGAACCTTTTAAATATACATATCCACATATACAGGTTCATAATATAAAATGTATTTTTAACTGTTGACTGTCAACAAAATAATATAACCACTCTAAACTACACTGCATTATAATTACTTTTAGTTTTGTTTCTTTTTCTTTTTTCTTTTGAGACAGAGTCTCGCTCTGTCGCCAGGCTGGAGTGCAGTGACGTGATCTCGGCTCACTGCCACCTATGCCTCCCGGGTTCAAGTGATACTCCTGCCTCAGCCTCCCGAGTAGCTGGGACTACAGGTGTACGCCACCACGCCCAGTTAACTTTTGTATTTTTAGTAGAGACAGGGTTTCACCATGTTTGCCAGGATGGTCTCGATCTCTTGACCTAGTGATCCACCCGCCTCGGCCTCCCAAGGTGTTGGGATTACAGGCGTGAGCCACTGCACCTGGCCTGTTCATTTTTCTTAACACTTCTTACTATCATTCCCAATGTCTTCATTTTTGTTTTGTTTTGTTTTGTTTTGTTTCCGTTTTGGTTTTTTTGAGTCAGGATCTTACTTTGTAACCCAGACTGGAGTGCAAGTAGTGTGATCTCAGCTCCCTGCAGCCTTGACCTCACAGGCTCAAACAATCCTCCCACCTCAGCCTCCCAAGTAGCTGGGACTACAGGTACATGCCATCACACCCAGCTGATTTTTGTATTTTTTGTACAGACAGTGTTTCACCATGTTGCCCAGGCTGGTCTTGAACTCCTGAGCTCAAGCAATTCGCCCACTTTGGCCTCCCAAAGTGCTGGGATTACAGGCATGAGCCACGATGCCCAGTTCTAATGTCTTGTTTTTTAAAGTAAGATTTCATGCACCTTTATTTTAAAACAAATTGAAAATGTTGATAGCTAATGAAAACAGTCCACTATAATGCTCCTTAAAATCCCACTCATGTCATGCCTGAAGAATGGTCACTCCTATATTAGTGAAACCTAAATATTCTTTGCTTTTTTTTTTTTTTTTTTTTCTGAGATGTAGTCTTGCTCTGTCGCCAGGCTGGAGTGCAGTGGCGTGATCTTGGCTCACTGCAACCTCCGCCTCCCAGGTTCAAGCATTCCCCTGCCTCAGCCTCCCGAGTAGCTGGGACTATAGGCACACGCCACCACGCCAGGCTAATTTTTTGTGTTTTAGTAGATATGGGGTTTCACAATGTTGGCCAGGATGATCTTGATCTCCTGACCGCGTGATCTGCCTGCCTCGGCCTCCCAAAGTGCTGGGATTACAGGCATGAGTCACTGCGCCCGGCCTTATTCTTTGCTTTCTTACAATTAACTCTGTAATATGGGCAGAGAGAAGAATAACAACACAGAAAAGAGAATTCAAAGTCCCACAGGTGATTTTATAATGTGGAGTATTACTGCTTCTTAGGTGACTTATCTTTCTAATTATGTATGACTTTCACTAATATTTAAATTTCTGGTCTACAGAGACACAGGAGCCAAGGAACCATCCTAGAAGCCTTCAGAATGGCGGAGGAAGCCAGCTTAGAAATAAAAACTTGCAATATTTACAGACTGAATAGCCCTTATCCAAAATGCTTGGGACCAGAAGTGTTTTGGATTTTGAATTTTTCTTGAATCTGGAATATATGCATTATATACTGACCAACTGAGCATTCCTTTTTTTTTTTGAGACGGAGTTTTGCTCTTGTTGCTCAGGCTGGAGTGCAATGGCTCGATCTCAGCTCACCGCAGCCTCCGCCTCCCAGGTTCAAGCGATTCTCCTGCCTCAGCCTCCCAAGTAGCTGGGATTACAGGTGTGCACCACCACACCCGGCTAACTTTTGTATTTTTTTAGTAGAGACAGGGTTTCACCATGTTGGCCAGGCTGGTCTCGAACTCCTGACCTCGGGTGATCTGCCTGCCTTGGCCTCCCAAAGTGCTGGGATTACAGGTGTGAGCCACTGTGCCTGGCCCCCAGGATTTGGAGCATTTTGGATTTCAGATGTTCAGATAGGGATACCGCTGGTGAATAAACTAGAAAATACATACAAAGTTTAGTAAGAGGAAGCTTTCTTCCACTGACCCTCTCTCACACGATTTGCAAGGTGTACTGTTCATCCTGCCATATGGAAAAAATGAACAGGAAGCTAAAAACTTTCATGCTCTTCTACTGAGAGCCCATATTTAGCCCAACATTTTATTTTTACACAGTAGGTTAGATATGCACTTTATTTTGGAGTCTTACCTTACAATTCACTTACATAAAATAATTAAGAACAAAAACTTCTGTAGAAAGCAAGTTCCACTATATTCTTTTCACAGCATAGCATCACTTCCTAAAAGTCACGGGGATCAGACCCGTAAGCCAACCACCTATATTTTAAAAACCACCACTACCATTCACACTGAATGTAAAAAAGAATGAGTAAGTCTTAATATGCTGGTATTGAAAGATACCAAAGGCGGCCGGGCACAGTGGCTCACGCCTGTAATCCCAGCATTTTCGGAGGCCAAGGCAGGCAGATTACAAGGTCAGGAGTTTGAGACCCGCCTGGCCAACATAGTGAAACCCCATCTCTACTAAAAATACAAAAAAAATTAGCTGGGCGTGGTGGTGGCCGCCTGTAATCCCAGCTACTTGGGAGACTGAGGCAGGAGAATTGCTTGAACCTGGGAGGCGGAGGTTGCAGTGAGCCGAGATCATGCCACTGCACTCCAGCCCAGGTGACAGTGCGAGACTCCATCTCAAAAAAAAAAAAAGAAAGCTACCAAAGATATTTCTTAAAAAACATATAAATAAGATACTTATTTGTATATATAGTTGTATTAAAAATGCACATATATATCTGGAAAAAAAGGCATGAGAACTAAATGACAGTGGCTACCCATTTTCCGAGAGGTGAAGAGATGGGCAAAGTAGGGATGACAGCAGGGGTGAAGAGGAAGACGTTTCACTGTGTATGTCACCCTTTTTAGCAAGTTAGGGATTCTCATTCCATTGCTCCCTTCACCCCACTCCATCCCTTCACCCACACCCACCCCACCCACAGAATTGTCTTGCTTCTTTTTTTTTTTTTTTTTTGAGATGCAGTCTCACTCTGTTGCCCAGGCGAGAGTGCAGTAGCACGATCTCAGCTCATGGCAACCTCCACCTCCAAGGTTCAGGCAATTCTCCTGCTCTTAGGCTGCCGGGCAACTGGGATTATAGGTATGCACCACCACACTCGGCTAATTTTTATATTTTTAGGAGAGACAGGGTTTCATCATGTTGGCCAGGGTGGTCTCAAACTCCTGGCCTCAAGAGATCCGCCCACCCTAGCCTCCCAAAGTGCTGGGATTACAGGTGTGAGCTACCTCACCCAGCCCAGAACTACCTTGCTTCTGAATCGTACTCCACCCCCTCACCTCACACACATACAAGCACCCAGAAGCAACGTGTTGCAGGTATGCTTTCACTTTCATTGGCAAAGGACTCTCTCCTCGTCTTGCAAAAGTGAACCTATGCTCTCAGCATCCATAAGACCACACAAACACCACCTGTCTTGGCAAGTTGCCAGGACCTTGGGTAGCATCCACAGCCCCTCCTCAATGCTCCCATCACATTTGCTAAGGCCTTGCTAAGTGCCAGTATGCAGGAGCATGAGGCACAAAGAGAAGTAGGACAAGGTACCTACCTGCCTTCAGGGAGTTCACAGCCTCCAGGGAGAGAAAGAAGAGGAAATAGAGAATTTCGAAATTATGTGGTTCATGAAATGGCAAAAGTATACACCAGCGTAATTTACCACGTTGTATTTTAACTACTTTTTCCTCTCTCTCCCCCTTCTCTCCAAGGTGAGTGACTCTGGTGTAGGTACTGGATCCACAAGTATCTTTGAATCCCCTATGCTGAGCATGGTACTGAAATGATCTGAACTTCATAAATGTCTCCTGGAGAGCAATGCAATAGTATTTTAAGAAACAAATCCATGTGTCTTAATGTTTCAGAATGGTGATCACTATACATATCAACTACTAACTTGGACCTATGCAATGTATTACAATACTAGAATTTCAGCAACAAAACAAACATCTTTAATCTCAGAGATCCTCTGATCTTTTAGTCCTAGCTACACAGTCTTGGCTTTGGTTTTGTAAAATGGGGAAATAATGAAAGCTGACCCCATCCGTTTTTTTTTTTTCCTGGACGTCAATGCATTCTCACTTGTTTTTACTGGTAAGACTGAAAACTTTCACCCACTAACCTTCCATTTCTATCCATGGTTAATTCATTGGTAATTTCTTGCAACTTTCAGAAAAACGGTAATTCTCAATTTGACACAGGTTTGCCAATATGCATTTAAAGACCTCTTACACTTCAAACCTTGGACTTGTAGGTATGAAAAATAATAACATTCTCAGTATTCTACTCTTCACCTTTGCCCTGCCCTGAGCATTATCTAAAAACCAATGACAGAAATGAATTGCAAACATAGCATGAAGCAGTGCTGCAATTAATCAACCCAGAGCCCAAGGGAGGAATTGTTTCTATTTTTAAATGCACTGTTACTTTAAGGGAAAAGTCTGTGGAGAAATATGAAACCAAGCTGCATAATGAAAATAAAAATGCATTTGGTGTCTTCATCTGTGCAAAGACAGTAATCCTAATGTACAAGGAGCACTGTTTTGTTGACTACTCAGTTTGTCTGTAAATGAAATGACCGGTACTCAAGACAGAATCCCACAGAAAGCTCCTCTGCTATTCAAAGAATTAGATCTGTCGGAAGAACAAAACACGAGAGTACCCATATTTCAATGCTATTTTTATAACTCCAGATAACGGACTATCACAGTAAGTAAGCAGATGAATAGATCCCGAAATCACCCTTCAAATCTTTACCTAAAAGATTCTGATTAGTAACTAACGTGGTTCAGCCTGAAAAATGATCAACTGATTACTTAGCATTTGGAACCAACTGTCCACAGTTATAGATTGTATCCAAATTCCACAAAATCAAATCTCTTTCTCTTCACAAATGACAACACTTCATGTCATTAAACAGTAGCTAACAGTCGCACTGCTTATGGTTAAGAGTGACAAGGAGCAGGTGCCAAGCCAGCAAGGAAAACAAGTAGCGGCTACACAACAGGAGCTAAAAAGTATTCTACCTGTTCCCCCAGACTGCTTTCAAGAATCTGACCCAACAGAATTTTTTCCCGAAACAATATGCAGTTTGCGGCGGGGGGGACATTCGTTGGTGATATGGGCATCTAATTTAATCTGTAAATATTTAATGTACTCACTGAGTTTACTTACTATCACCATGACATATACTATACTATCTACACTGCTATAAATGCATCTAAAAATACATCCATTACTAGACAACATTCAGTACAATGTACAATAAACACTACATTCAGTGTTAAACACAACATTTTAAATATAGCTTAGCTATTTAATATCACCACCAGAATCTGCTAAAGGTAGCAGAATGTTTGTAAACTGGATAAAAACTGCTATGCTCAACACGAAAAGCAAAGAATCCCCCATCTTATCGCCTCATGATTTCTTTCCCCAAATTTGGCAAAACTGAGCTTTGAACACCACACATTATTGAATGGAGGCATCGCTTCTCTAAGCAATAATGTCACCAACCCTGCTTCAGAGTCTCTCTTCAGTGAAAATCTCTGAAGAAGGAAATTCACTAAATTGTATTCCATCGATCAACAGGTGATTCTTGGAAACACAAACTCATATTCATTTCCAATGAAAATTAATATTGTAAACTCTCCCGTTTTTTCACATATATATATTTACAAGCTACTGCATTATTATATTGAATGAATTCCAACCGATTTCTTCTCAGAGGCTTACTAGAAAAATGCCAAATATTCAAATTATTTTGGGGCATCATCCCATACTGCTGCATGGAACAGAACGGAATTAATAAGGATCCGACAGTTACCACTTTTCAAATGCAAATATGTTGCCATCTAGTAAATACAGCCCCTTTTTAAACATCCCTCAGTGTCTACACAGTTCAGGGCCCTACTTTTGTTTCTTTGAAAAGCAAAATTCGCGCGTTACATTGAGGCATTATCTCAACTCAGCAACAACTAAAATAGGTATTAACTAGTCCAGCCTGAGTCTACATCATACAAGACTCTTGCTTTATTTTTTCCTCCCATTTTACACACACTGTCCCTAAACAATTCTGCCAAAGGAAACAAACGCTGCAGTGATGAAAAGAATCACGGACACTGGGTTCCACGAACAATGAGGTCGTGGGCTGGTCACCTGCCCGCCTCGGGCCTCAGTTTTCCTGTCTGTAAAATGTGGCCGCTGGACGAATCACCTATGGGGTCCCATCCGGCCCTCTCCCTCCCGGGTGCCTCGCAGCCCGCCCGGGCTCAGCTGACTGGTGCTGTGGCCAGGGTGCCCTGCCTGCCGCCGCTCCAGATGGAGGGGAAGGGGGGCGAGGGAGGAGAGGAACTTGGACTTGCAACAGCTTCAAACAGGAGCGGGCGACAAACTTGAAGCCGTCCTCCTAACAATAGGAAAGAGCACTCCCATTTTCCTGGCTCAAACTTGCAGGACCCTGCGAGGCTAGATCCTCCCAGCCGCCCTCTCGGAACTCGCTTTACCTTTCTCCCTGTTTGGTGTTAGAAGGAGGAGGGTGCAGGACCGTTTGATTCCCTTCCATCTCCACCACGCACTTGGTGTTCAGTTCCAGTTCTGAAAGCACAGAGAGAAAGGGACGTTGCAAAGTCCAGCATCCGCGCCTCCAGCCCGCCCGCCCGCCCGCCAGCCGCGCCGCGCGGGGCTCCGTCCCTGGAGGCGGCCGAGCCTGGAGACGGCGCCCCAGGCACCACGGCCAGCGCGGACGCCGCCTCCGCCCCGGCCCCGGCCGCGCTCTCGCCGTCCCGGCCCCGCAGTTTCTAAAGTTGCTCCCGCCCTCAGCCCGAACAGAAATAAAAAAGAGCGGAAAGCTCCTCACCTCGTCGGTTCATGGGCCGGACCCGGACGGCAACTTTTACCTTGGTATCCGACATGTTGGCTGCGCTCGCCCGGCCGCTCGCCGCGCCCGCTCGGCCTTAGGCGGCCCCTCACGCGCGGCGCCGCCGCCGCTGCAGCCGCGCGCCCCTCGAGCGCGGCCGCCGCCGCTCCGCCGTGAGCTCCGAGAGGCAGCGCCGAGGCGCGCGGGCCATCCCGGGGGAGCGCAACGCGGGGCACGGCCGCGGCCCGGGGAGGGGCGGGCGCGCGGGGCGGGGCGCGGCGGCGGCGGCGGCGGCGGCGGCGGCGGCGGCGGGCGGGGAGGAGGCCTCGCCGGCGGGCCCAGGCGCAGCTCTAGCCGCGCCGCCCTAGCCCAGACCGCAGCGCCGCGGCCCCTCGCGGCTGCCCGGGGCCCCGCGCCGCCATGTTCCGCGCCCGTCACCCGCCGGGGCTCGGGAGAGGCCGGACACGGCCACGCGCGGCGCCCCCTGGAGCGGCGGGACGGCAGTAAGGGGAGCGGCGAGCAGCGCGGCGCTTAGGGGAGGCTGGAGTCCGGGGAGGGACGCATTGTTTCCCCAGGGGACCTTCCTGGCCAAGCCTGCACCGGCGCCCGCGGGGCCCCCCTGGACACCGCCGTGAGCTCGAGCCGCCTTCTGGGGCCGCTGCCACCCGGAGCCCCAGGACGGCAGCAAGGACCACGGCTCGCCGCGCTGGGTGGGCAAGCCTTCCCCTCCGAGTCCCGGCACGCCGCCCCCTCTGTCCCACACGGAGCCTGCAGCGGTATTTTAAGATCTCTGTGGTGAACCGAGACTAGAAATGAATCTGAATCCATCACCGAAACAGTGTATGTTTGTAAACACTGCTCTCCCTTCCCTTCCCAGCCTCTCTTGTCGTGGGAGGGTTGTCAAGTGGGCTGGGAGGGCCATTAACTCTTACATAAGAATTTAATAGCAATGGATTCTGTCATCCTGCCAAATGCAGACCTCGCTGCCAGGGCGGAACTGGGCGAATCTGATTTATTCTATTTGGTTCAACAAGTGCTTAAGGGGCGCTCACCGAGTGCCAGGCATTTTGAAGCGTACAGAAGTCAAAAATCCAGAGTTTAGATCCAGGAATCTTTCGATTTTGCTTAAATCTAGAAATCCACTTATTGGAAGATGCATTGAGGTTTTACTGTGTGCAGGGTGCTGTTGAGGACACACAGAAACATGAATAGCATGATGCAGACGCACATGCTAAGGTGGAAGAGAGGGCGTGGAGATTTGTTATGCTAGACAGTGTACCGTAGGTGCTAGGAGAGGGTCCGTCCGCCTCCAACCAGTGCCAAGCTATGGGCCTGAAGTTAAGTGATGCTACGCTTGACCCTCGAACAACACGGGTTGGAACTGCACGAGTCCACTTACACGTGGCTTTTTTTCAACCAAAGTCTGATTGAAAATACAGTATTCGTGCTCTGGCACAGTGCCTTACGCCTGTAATCCCAACACCTTGGGAGGCCGAGGCGGGAGGATCACTTGAGGCCAGGAGTTCGAGACCAGCCTGGGCAATGTAAAGAAACCCCATCTCAGCAAAAAAAAAAAAAAAAATTTTAAATAGCCGGGCATGGTGGCATGTGCCTGTAGTCTTAGTTACTGGAGAGGCTGAGGTGGGAGGATCACTTGAGCCTGGAAGGTTGAGGCTGCAGTGAGCCATGTTCACACCACTGCACTCCAGCCTAGGCAACAAAGCAAGACCCTGTCTTAAAAGAAAAAAGAAAAGACAGTATTTGGCAGGTTCAAAACGGAGAGATCCAACTTTTCCTATTTGTGGGTTCTGCAGAGCTGACTGTGGGACTTGAGTATGCATGGTTTTGGATGTTCCTGGAACCAGTCCCCTGTGTACACTGAAGGACAACTACTTCAGCCCCACTTTATGGTAGAGCCAGCTATCTCAGTCCACCTCTGAAGGACATGTTGCATCTTTCCTCGTCTCCATTCCTGCTGCTGCAGTCTCACTTTACCTGTCCATTCACTTGTTCAACAAATGTGTTCTGAGCGCCCTACTATGTTACAAACACTGTTGTAGGCTTTAGGCTACAGGCTCTCAGCTGCTGCTCAGAAAGAGGTGAAATTTCCAGCCCTCTGGGGCTAAGAATCTAGGTCTGTGCATACCTCTTCACTTTTGGGCTGCTGAGACATCTTCTTACCCCTCCTAGCTTTGCCTCCTCTAATCACTCCTAAATCCAGCTTCCAGACTGATTTTTAACAAAATTAAAATTTTATCCTTTAGTCATGCATGCTGTTCTGTTGTTCAAAAAACTCTCAGGCCGGGCACGGTGGCTCACGCCTGTAATCCCAGCACTTTGGGAGGCCAAGGCTGGCAGATCACCTGAGGTCGGGAGTCAGAGACCAGCCTGACTAACATGGAGAAACCCCGTCTCCACTAAAAATACAAAATTAGCCAGGCGTGATGGCACATGCCTGTAATCCCAGCTACTTGGGAGGCTGAGGCAGGAGAATCGCTTGAACCTGGGAGGCGGATGTTGTGGTGAGCCAAGATTGTGCCATTGCACTACAGCCTGGGCAACAAGAGCCAAACTCCACCTCAAAAACAAGCAAACAAACAAAAAACCTCTCTGTTTAACATTACCTCCCACCATTCCTGAAATTCTTTATCCAGGACCTTTTCACAAGCAAGATACCATCCCTATGCTAAGCCATTGCTCTGCCAGTTTCTATCAATGGGAATTGTAGAGGGTTGAATTTGTAACTCCCAAAAAGGTATGTACAAGCCATAAAACCTCCAGTACCTGTGAATGTGACCTTATTTGGAAACAGGGTGTTGGCAGAAATAAAATTAGGATGAGGCCATACTGGGTTAGGATGGTCCCTAACTCCAATGACTAATGTCTTTTTTTTTTTTTTTTTTTTGGAGACGGAGTCTCGCTCTGTTGCCCAGGCTGGAGTGCAGTGGCACGATCTCAACTTACTGCAACCTCCACTTCCAGGTTCAAGCAATTCTCCTGCCTCAGCCTCCCAAGTAGCTGGGACTACAGGCATGTGCCATCATGCCCAGCTAATGTTTGTATTTTTAGTAGAGATGGGGTTTTGCCATGTTGCCCAGGCTGCTCTCGAACTTCTGATCTCAGGTGATCTGCCCACCTCGGCCTCCCAAAGTGTTGGGATTACAGGTGTGAGCCACCGCACCTGGCCTGACTAGTGTCTTTATTAGAGAAAGGAGAGGGGGATTTGGATACACAGGGAGGAAGACCATGTGAAGACAGAGGCAGAGATTGGAGTGATGCAGCCACAAGCCAAGGAACACCAAGGTTTGCCAGGAGCCACCAGAAGCTAGGAAGAGGAAAGGAGGCCTCCGGAGGAAACACGGCTCTGCTGACACCTTGATTTGGGACTTCTAGCCACCAGAACTCTGAGACACTAAGTTTCTGTTGTCTTATGCCACCCATTTCATGGTCATTTGTTACAGTAGTCTTAAGAAACTAATACAGAGGCCAGGTGCAGTGGCTTATGCCTGAAATCTCAGCACTTTGGGAGGCCAAGGTGGGAGGATCACTTGAGCCCAGGAGTTTGAGACCGGCCTGGGCAACATAGGGAGACTCTGTCTCTACAAAAAATAAAAAATTAGCCAGGCACGATGGCATGTGCCTGTGGTCCCAGCTACTTGGGAGGCTGAAGCAGGGGGATTGCTAGAAAGCCTAGGTCAAGGCTGCAGTGAGCCATGATTGTACCACTGCACTCCAGCCTGGGCAACAGGGTGAGACTCAGTCTCCAAAAAAATAAAGAAAGGAAGAGAGGAAGGAAGAAAGAAAAGAAAGGAAGGAAGGAGGATATACAAAATTTAATCAATCCCCTCTCTGTCTCATTTTCTCCTTCTCCCTCATTCTCTGCCAGATCATGAAAGACTTGAGTGCCTAAGAAATTTCATGTTTATTGTAAAGGCAATAGGAACTGAATGAAGCATTTGGATTTGGAGCCAGGGATTGACATATTCAGAGCATTGATTCAGGGTAATTAATTTGGCAACACTGTATCCATCCAGAGGGCTATTGTAGTCATCCAGATGAGGTGATGATAGCGTGAACAAAGCCAGTAATAGCACAAATGGATCAGAAGGAACAGATGCAGAACTTACTGCGAGAGAAGTGGAACAATTTAGCAACCAATGGGATGTGAAGATTAAGGGAGGCAAAGGATTGCAAGTGACTGAGAAAGGGATTGGGAGGATGATGGCCCATAACACCACGAATAGATGAGAAGAATAGGTCTTAAGGGGAGAGGGGCATGATTCATTTGGTGTTACGGGTTAAAAAAACAGTTCCCATTGGTTCTTTGCAGAGTGACTCTTCTTTCTGTTTTCCTGACGCTTTCCAACTTTAAAGACCAGGTTTGTCCTCACCTCTTCTATGAAGAGTTTACTAGTCTGGGCATGGTGGCTCATACCTGTAATCCCAGCATTTTGAGAGACTGAGGTGGGCGAATCAGTTGAGTCCAGGAGTTCAAGACCAGCCTGGCCAACCCAGTGAATCTCTGTCTCTACTAAAAATACAAAAAAATTATCTGGGCATGGTGGCACATGCCTGTAATCCCAGCTACTTGGGAAGCTGAGGCATAAGAATTGTTTGAACCCGGGAGACATGAGGTTGCAGTGAGCCAAGATCATGCCACTGCACTCCAGCCTGGGTGACAGAGTAAGACTCTGTCTCAAAAATAAATAAATAAATAAGTAATAGCTTACTAAACATTTCTTTTTCAAAACAGTTTAGCCTTACATCATTAGGAATTATGTCTTTTTAGAGTTTGAAGGTGCCTTTGGGAGTCCTGTGGACCTTTTTACAACAGCCCCCGAAGTGGCCGCCCATTCTGTGCTTGGGTTCTGCTGACAGAGTGCTCAAATTTGAAGAGAAGGGGATTCCTCAAGTTCTTCGCCTAGGAAAGGCCTCCTTGAAGAGTCAGATTTGCATCCCTGGGCATTCCACCTAGTGAAACAAGTGCTGCCTCCTCGGGCTTCCCACGCCACATCTAACTCTTTTTTTTTTTTTTTGAGATGGAATCTTGCTGTATCACCCAGGCTGGAGCGCAGTGGCGCAACCTCGGCTCACTGCAACCTCCGCCTCCCAGGTTCAAGGGATTCTCCTGCCTCAGCCTCCCAAGTAGCTGGGATTACAGGCACACACCACCACACATGGTTAATTTTTTGTATTTTTAGTAGAGAAGGGGTTTCGCCATGTTGGCCAGGCTGATCTCAAACTCCTGACCTCGAGTGATCCGCCTTCCTCAGCCTCCCAAAGTGCTGGGATTACAGGCGTTAGCCACCATGCCCAGCCTCCAAATCTAACTCCTGCTATACCTGAAGCCCCTTAGATACTTGAGGCTGGCTTTCATGTCCTTCTGAAGACTTCCGTTCCCCTAGAACATGCTGTTCTGGTTACTGTTGTAGTAAATCCCACCAAAATTTAGTGTCTTAAAACAACAGCAATCTAGTGGTATGTGCCTGTAGTCGCAGCTACTCAGGAGGGTTGCAAGGACTTTTCTATCATGACAACAGGAAAGTTTGGGATGCTGGACAGTGTCCCATTCTGGAGTCAGTGAGGAGAAGAAGCTCAGAGTGTGGACCCACTGCATACAGGTAAAGGCCCATTAGAGAGCTGGCCCAACCTGGCTAGAGGCCCTGGACTGGGGCGGAGGTATGGAAAGACCGGTGAGGCCTGCTTGACAGAACACTCTGGCCCAGCCATCAGCCATCCCTACAATGCCCACAGATCACCATATGCCAACGAGTACAGCCATGCATACTAGTCACTAAGAGGGCCCGGTCTATGCTCCTTTGTCAGGAAGACCTTGTTAGCATAGCTTTACTTTAGAAACTGGAAACACCGTGGGTTCTGAGGAACTGGCAGACAACTGATAGATAACAAACATCCCAAGGACTCTGGAATCATCCCATTTCAGATGTAAGACTCAGTTCCAAAGTTATTTCAGTCAGAAGTAGCAGATCAGGCTGCCAGACTGATCTAAAAATTGCTAATGTCTTAAGTCTGCAGAGAATCAAAGAATAATCATAGAACAGACAAATACTTTTAAATAAGAGGCTTTCTATAAACTAGTTTAACAACCATGAGTCAGCCTAGGCTGTCATGACATGGTGACCAACAACGCTTGAATCTCAGTGGCTTACAAAAAGCTTTATGCCCTACACGCATGACTTGTCCATCACTGCCTGCTTGTGGTTTTGCTTCTATCATTTTCTTTCTGAGTCCTAGTCTGACGAAACAGCCCCTAGCTAAGACAACGCTGGTTTTGTAACAGAAGGAAAGGAGAAGGTGGCAGACCACACAATAGCTCCTCAAGTTTTGCTCAGAAATGGTACACATTGGCTGGGCACAGTTGCTCACGCCTGTAATCCCAGCACTTTGGGAGGCCGAGACGGGCAGATCATGAGGTCAGGAGTTTGAGACCAGCCTGGCTAACATGGAGAAACCTCGTCTCTACTAAAAATACAAAAAATTAGCCAAGCATGGTGGCAGGCGCCTGTAATCCCAGGTATTTGGGAGGCTGAGGCAGGACAATCGCTTGAACCCGGGAGGTGGGTGTTGGCAGCAATCCAAGACCTTGCCACTGCATTCCAGCTTGGACAACAGAGCAAGACTCTGTTTCAAAAAAAAGAAAGAAAGAAAGGAATGGTACCCATCCCTTCTCAATTTTCACTGGACAAAGCAAGTCACACGGTCAAGCCAGGCATCAATGGAACAGGGAAAAAGAATTCTCCCCCAGGGAGAGACTCCAAACCTTTTATTACAAGAACATTTATATTTCACAACAGTTAACAGTAGCTAACATTTATTAAACACTGACTACTTACCAAGCATACTTTCATTATTTAATCCTCACAATAACCCTATGAGGCACAAACTATTCTTGTCATCCTTCATTATAACTAACCGGTAAAAAGTAAAGAGACAATTTAAGCAACTTGACCAAGGTCACATACCTGGGAAGTGATGGCCTTGGGATTTAAATGCAGGTCTTCAAAAACCACGGCTCTCACTTCCACACTGTGACTGCTTCAGATGTGTTTTCTGAAATAAAGCTGCCAACCTACATAATTGGAACGTGCATGTGAGTGGTTTTTCTAAGGGTGATAATGGATTTGCCTTGACTCGTCTCTATTTTTCTGGCACAAAAAATATAAGCAATATAAACAATACTAAATATTATGCTTTACAGTTCAATGCAATATGTAGTCTCCACAAAAGAGTTATAAAATTTATGGAATATAGAAAAGATGATAATCCTTTTGACAGAAATAAGGGGTAGGCCAGGGACGGTGGCTCATGTCTGTAATCCCAGAACGTTGGGAGGTCGAGGTGGGTGGATCACCTGAGGTCAGGAGTTCAAGACCAGCCTGGCCAACATGGTGAAACCCTGTCTTTACTAAAAATACAAAAATTAGCTGGGCGTGGTGGTACATACCTGTAGTCTCAGCTACTCGGGAGGCTGAGGCAGGAGAATTGCTTGAACCCAGGAGGCAGAGATTGCAGTGAGCTGAGATCATACCACTGCATTCAAGCGACAGAGCGAGACTCCGTCTCTGAAAAATAAAAAAAGTAAGGGGTAAAGGAAATTGGGCTCAGAGTAGCAGAGTAGGAAAAGCAGACTTTGATGTCAGACCCACTGTGGTTTGTTTTCTAGCCTCTGTAATGCCGTGGCACAATCTCGGCTCACTGCAACCTCGACCTCTCAGGCTCAAGTGATCCTCCCACTTCAGCCTCACGAGTACCTGAGACTACAGGTGCATGCCAGCACACACAGCTAATTTTTGTATTTTTTTGTAGAGACAGAGTTTTGCCATGTTGGCTGGTCTTGAGCTCCTGAATTCAAGTATCCACCCACCTCACCCTTCCAAAGTGCTGGGATTACAGACATGAGCCATGGCACTCAGCTCAGCCTCTGTTAGTTACTTTCTGTGTTTACCTTGGACATGCAAGCCTTGGGTCTCTTGTATGTCAAGTGGGTATAATAATGCCCATTTTACAGAGTTCTTATGAGGATTAAATGAGATAATGTATGTAGAATGCCTGGTGTGGTGGCTGGCACATAGGTAACAGACATTCAACAAATGGTAGTTGTTATTCTTACTGTTGTAGCACTTGTTATTGAGGAAAGGAAGAATTTTTTTCTTTTTTTTTTTTTTTTTTTTTAGATGGAGTCTCACTCTGTCACCCAGGCTGGAGTATAGTGGTGCGATCTCGTCTCACTGCAGCCTCCACCTCCCAAGTTCAAGTGATTCTTCTGCCTCAGCCTCCCGAGTAGCTGGGACTACAGGCACACACCACCACACCTGGCTAATTTTTGTATTTTTAGTAGAGACAGGGTTTCACCATGTTGGCCAGGCTAGTCTCGAACTCCCGACCTCAAGTGATCCACCAGCCTCGGCCTCCCAAAGTGCTGGGATTACAGGCAATAGAATTTCAATATGAATAGCTGTGGAAGAGCAGAGACTAGCAGGAACTAAGCACTTGGGCAGGAAAACAATGAAATGCTGTGCTTTAGGAATCTAATCAAGTATTGGATACAAAAGAGTTGAACCCAGAGAAATCAGACACTGAAAATTATTTGGGAATGGACTGTCCAAGCTAGAAGTGAGGAGGATCAGAAGCGGGAGAACAGCAGGGACAATAGTGAGGAAGAGAAGGTTCAGGACACATCTCCTGATGGAAATATCCGTCTGTGCCCCAGGTTAGCAGAGCCCTCTTTCCTTGCCCTCTTC